>NC_044322.1:198638931-199273431 GCF_007399415.2 Gopherus evgoodei | reverse complement strand
ACATGTCGGCAGATAGGAAGCGGTGACTTATGTGATGATGTATGCACCAATTCCATAGTTTAATGGCTGTTGTGCATAGGGAGTGAGTTTGTGCTCCTCCCTGCCTGACAGCTAGGAGTTCTAGGAGATTGAGGTGCAGACACATCTCTGATAGGGACCAGTGGCCCCATGCCTTGTGGTCACGTAAGTGCGCTCTGCGATCTATCTAGGAAGCGACCATGGTCAGTATGAGTATTGGGGAGTGCGGATGGAAGGGAACGTCCATGCATACGTTCTCTGGTTTTGTCTACCAATGTAGGGAGGCCAATACATTCGGTGGCGGAGTCAGTGTTATGTTATACTGTGTCTGCTGGGTTGGATGAATGTATATATGGAAATAAGCATCTTGTAGAGTGAGGGCTGTGAACCGGTCCCCTTGTGCAGTGCGGGTATTATTGTGCCCAATGTGACCATCTTGAATTTTTGTACGTGTACAAACTTATTCAGTTGGCGTAGGTCCAATATAGGCCTCCACCCCCCGCCTCTCTTTTGGGAGTAGAATCCTTTTCCCCGATGTTGCATCAGCACATGTTCGACTGCATCTAGGTGGAGAAGATGAGCCATCTCTATGCAGAGAAGGTGCTCGTGAAAGGGGTGCCTAAGAGGGATGGGGAAGGGGAAAGGGTGGGCGGGAAAAATAGGAAAGGGATGGAGTAACCTGATTGAGCTATTTCCAGGACCCAGTGGACCTGCGTGATCTGTTGCCAGACATGGTGGAAAGTCTGGAGGTGGTAGCCAAATGGGCAAATAGGCGGCAGAGTCAAGGGGTGGTTGCGTAGACTCCCAGCCAGCACTTCAAAACTGTTTGTTACCCGATGGTGGGAAGTAGTTGGTTGCACCTGGTTTTGCCTGAGTCTAGGAAGTCTGCTGCAGTTTTTCCCAGTGTCATATAGTCTGGACTGGGGTTGGTTATATTGTTGTGCGCTGGGCCTTTCGTAAGGTTGATACCATTGTCTCCAGGGGAGGGACAGGTATATGCCCAATATGCGCAAAGTGGCTCTAGAGTCTTCATAGTGTGAAAGATTTCTCTCTCTTCTTTTTTTTAAAGAGGTTATCTTTGTCAAAGGGGAGACTCTCCACTTTGGACTGCAAATCTTTGGGGATACTGGATGCCAAAACCCAAGACAACCAGCGCATCACCACTGCAGTGGTGCAGGCTGCTGGATCAGTCATGTCCATGGATGCTTGTAGTGCCATCCTAGACACCAACTGACCTTCGACGAGGACTAACTGGAAGTCTGCTCTCTGTCCTCTGGTATATGGGAGGCAAAATCAAAGAGCTTGTTGTAATTGTCATGGTCATAGCTTGCAAGGAGGGTAGAATAAATTTGCAATTCTAAAATTGCAAAAGTAGAAGAGTGTAAACCTTGCAGTCCAGGAGGTCAAGACGTTTGAGGTCCTTGTCCTGCAGAATGGGCCAGTAGTGTGGCTGCTTTGTTCTGTGTGTCGCTGCATCCACCACAATAGAATTGTGGGTGGGAAAATGAGAAATCAATGTCCCTCGCGGGCACATAGTATTTATGTTGAGCTTTCTTGCATGTTGGTGGAATGGAGGCAGGGGTCTGCGAGAGAGTACCAGGTGGTTCTAGGAGAGCTATCTTTGAAGGTGCAGAGGGTTGGAGGATTTTAAGAAACCTATGTTGTGTCTCCTGGACTTCCTCCTGGCTGAGTGCCATTCTCTTAAAAAGTTCCTGGAATTGCATGAAGTCGTCCACGTTTTGCGGAAGTGAAGGCATAAGGGCAACTTCTGCAGCTGATGGCGAGGCAGGAGCCAGTAAAACAGGGAAGGGTTTATAGCCCACATCTTCAGGAGGGGGTTCAGGAGCTCTAGATGTTGATAGAGCTGGGGATATAGGCATAGGACAAGCTTGCGGTCTAGTAGAAGGGGCGCAAGGAGTGGTGACAGGAGCTGACCACGGGTACCACTGAGGCCAGGGCCCGGGTAGGAAAAAGATGGGTCCTGGCCACTGGGGGCAAAGTAGGGAAACTGAGGCTGATTCTTATGATGCCCCATGTCTTATGGTATGTATGGCTCCAGTGGGGGGGAAGACTCAGGCAGGGAGAACCCTGCCTGCTGCTGTGTGCCGTTCTCACTATCAGTGAAAGTATCCAGGTCACGTGGGAAGAGCTGCTGTTCAAACAATGAGTGCTCCCTGTCCCGGAGGGGAGAGTCAGGCCTAGGGGCCACAGAGATATCCTGCTGATGCAGGAATTGTTGCTGCTCCCTAGGCTGGTGTGCTGCAGAGCATGAAGTCTGAGCAGCAGCCTGGAGTGATTTTAGTTTCACTTTGGCAGGCACCAAGAGCCATTTGTGAGAGCCCCACAGGGGGTCTGAATCTGCTGGGGGTAGCAGGCAGGCTCGGTGCTGGAGGTGGAACTCGTTGTCAGCACCGGGTCCATTGTCGGTGCCGAGGAAAGCTTCCTGCTGTGGGAAGTCGGGTCCCTGCTTTAGAGCCCCATGAGATTTGCTTGTAAAGTGCAGGGGCGGTCAGAGTTGCCCACTCTCGGCACTGACAGCACCAAGGGTAAAGATCCTGCAGGAGATCAATTACCCTCTCGAGTGTCTCTGAGGAGACATTAGGGCTTCCTGCCTCTTCCCATGAGAGGGTGAAGCCGGGCTCCTGGTCGGTTCTGACCTGGCAAGGGAGCGGGTTTACTGCCCTGCTCCATAGGCAGCTGCAGAGCTTCTTGCCCTGCTCCAGAGAGGGTGAAGCCATGCTCTTGGTCAGTTCAGACCTGACCAGGGAGCGTGAGGGAGAGGATTTGCCATTGCCCGTCTCCAGAGGCGGCTGGAAGGATTTCTACATGAGAAGCAGTTTCAGCGGCAGGTTCCTGTCAGGACGAGCCCTGGTTTTGAGACTCGTGCAGTGGACACACTTGGCAGGGACCTGTGTCTCACCAAGGCACTTCACACAGCGTGAATGCGCATTGGACATTGGCATAAAGTCCTGACAGGAAGCACATTCCTTGAATCCTGAAGCCCCGGGCATTATTGCACTAGTAATGCCAGAGGAAAGAGTCTCAGTGGGAGACAAACCTGAGGAAAGAAATTTTTTTAAACTAAGTAACTATTTTAAAAGAAAAGAAACAACTGGGATGTTCTAACTCTTTCTATGTTCTTTGCAATTGTTTCCTTCAAATGCCAGGGAAGAGGATCAGCACTGCTCCGAATCCCGTTTTTGGCCGAGGATGGTAGAGAAGGAACTGAGGAGGGTACGGGACGCACACGTTCAGCAAGATTCCAATGGGACGGGAGATACCAACTGAGTGTGTGCGTCCCAACCAGGCACTGCTACCGAAAATCTCCGATCAACGGCGCCAGGACACACCGTCACCTACAGTGGAGCACCCACAGGGACAGCACTCAAAGAAGCAGCTTGATTATACGCACACTCTGTTCAGCTGTCCAGATGGAACAGATGTTTAACAAAGGGAAATACAGTAGCCTAGTCTTTTACTCCAAGTCTAATTCTTTAGCAGGCATTGGTTGATTTTATTCCCCTCTTCCACTTCATTAGATTAACACACACACAACCTACACACAAATTAATAAATGGAGCTTTTTACTAGGAGGATTTCCTCCAATACACTGTATCAGGCTCCTGGTTATTTTGCTAGGATTTTCAGGTGTTCTACCACTTAGCATTTTTGTCCTCTGACACTTAATGCCATGACATTCTGTTGCACAGCAGACATCTCTTCAAAGAAGATCTCTTTGAGGGAAGACACACTAATTCAGGATTGGAGCATTTATGCCAGATATTCTCTAAGACGCTCAAGCATTTCAAAACAGTTCATGATGAAACATTTATATTTGAAAATATGCCCATCGCAACAACTATATTTTGTATGCATGTGAGCGAGACAGGCCTAGGGATTTTAATACAAAGATTCTCCTTCTGTGTGAATACCTTCTCTCCCTAGGCTGCTAGTTACCAAAGCCGTTATCTCATACAAAAAAGGCCAACTGATTTATCTGAAACCAGTGCCAATGTAGTTACATTGGCTGGTTTCTCTATGGTAACTTTATCACAGGCAGCTGTGGGAAGTTAAGAGTCTCATTTAGGATGATTTTTTATTTTTATTTTTTAAAAGTAGGCCTAGGAAGAAACAGTATCCTGCATACAATCTCATAGCCTTGAAATTCCTTCTGTCCTGCAGGGAAGGAGTGGGATTATTTATTAATTTTGAATAGGAACTCAGTGGAATTCACCTTAAGGGGCAGGAAACATCTCTTAAGGGCAAGTGTAATTTTTAAAGCTCCAGGATAGCACATTTTATTTCCAAACCTAAATAAATTGTCCTGCAGGTGGACCCGCTGGTCTGACTGGAATACAGGGTTGCAGTCTTTTCATCGCAGGGGATAAGTGGATCCAGTCACTTCATCCAGAATAAAGTGACTAGGATTCCAACCTCAAAATCTCCCTAAAAGATTCCAAGTGGCCTCAATTGCTCACACTTATCAGAGGCAAAACAAAGGAAGTGACAGAAAATGAAAACATGAAAAACCACTGCACTAAAATATAAACCAAACAGGCTAATATATTTGATATTGTATTAATACGGCCAGTGAACTACAGCACCCTCGCCTCTGAAAATGGCTGAGCACGTGCAGGTAGAACCATTGAAATCTCAGCATTCCAGGCCTCAGCTTACCTGTGTAACTGGCGAAGTGGCAAATAGTGAGGTTTTTAATAGAGATCATCGTGTTTTCCTCCCCAGAGTGCATCATCTCTAAACATTTTCAGAATCTGAATGCTATGTAAAGGGGAAATCTAGCTCACCTATGTGCACAGGCTACTTTTTTTCGGATCTATGAGTAAAGCAAGCAGGATTTGAGCTAACGTTTTATTACAGCAACAATAGCGGTCTCTGGTGCACTTTTTCTCAGCAAAAACCCAGTTACCTCATTGTGATAAAGTACTTTGTCTTTGGCATTATAGTTTCTTCACTTTGGAATTTCATTAGCACCTCAGAAAACAGAATAATAACGATGCTTAAATAAACCACTAAGTATTTATGATTCAATTTCCTTCTACTATACAGATATGTTTATTCTGCACTGTTTTTAAGTTGTAAAATGTCATTTTAGGCTGTGGGTTTCTTTGGTTTTTTTTGTTTTAATTTATTAGCTGAATTTGGAAAGTGAAATAACTGGAATGTAGTTGATACACTAGCAATGGGGGTGGTTTTAAATACTTTGATTCACCATATTTTAATACCATTTCACTTGTCTTTCTAGCTTTAAGACAGTGCCCAACCTCTATAAAAGTATAATTGAAGATAACTATGTGCTTCTGAAGCCACAAGCAACAATATTCAGATCAGAGCCAAACCATTGAAAATCAAGGACCAACTTGGCATTCTGTTAACATTAATTTTATAAAATATCTTACAAGAACAGATAAAGTACTTGAGGTTACATAATAACCAGAATTGAAAAAGAATGTTGAATAAAATATAAATTAATTGAACACATCACTATGTTTATCATGTTAGACAAGTTTATAAAAGGCATTCTCTGATAAAATAGTTATTTGGAAGAAAACCCTTCAAAATGGAAACTATTGCAGTCCTTTTCAGGAAATCATTCCTAGAAGCACTAAATTCCAGGTCAACAAGCAGTACCTGAATCCGTTTAAAATACACCCATTCATCTGGTTCCAAATTTGTCCAGCTTTAAGACACAAATTCAAATGGTTACCAGCTCAGAATCATCAGTGCAAAGTAAAGCTTCAAGCTGAAATTATGAGAGGAAATGATTTGGATTCAAAAATCTAAATTCACATTATGAAAAAGTCTTTGCCAGATGTGCACTTGGATTATGAAACACTGACCCATTTGATCAGTGGCCATTTTAGGTTTCCATTCTAGCCAACGTATTGATTGGTTAATCACATGGAATTAATTTATTTCAGTGCAGTTTCAGTTTTTAACCTATCATCTTTGGAAAGGAGCCATGCTGCTGATGTTCATTAGTATTCCTCACCTTCAGATTCAGCAAATCTAGTTAAAATGCAGCAATTTTGCATCAAGGAAATAAATGCAGATGTTGGCATGATGGTCTAAAGGAGGCTATTACAGAAAATACATCCATAAGCCCCACTTTTACACACAAGCATTTGAGCAACTTCGTTCATTTGAGTATACCCACTACAGTCAGTTGTGTGCTTAAAGTTACATATGTTCACAGGAATTTGCAAGATTAAACCTTTATTTTTTAAATTGTTAGACATTTTAGGGAATCAAATTATTGTCAAATTTACCCCTCTCAAGCCCATTAAGTCCTATGCAGTAAACATTGACAGTCTAGCAAGGCAATTTCACTCAATTTGGCTTTAAAGCTATTAACTGAAACAGGTCTGAGGCATCTCATATTCCATTATGTAAGAGTGTCTGATTCTACTATGATCTTTAGACAATAAAGCAAATCATAGACTTTAAGGTCAGAAGGGACCATTATGATCATCTAGTCTGAACTCCTACACAACACAGGCCACAGAATCCCACCCACTCACTCCTGTAACAAACCCCTAACCTATATCTGAGCCACTGAAGTCCTCAAATCATGGTTTAAAGACTTCAAGGTGCAGAGAATCCTCCACCAAGTGACCTGTGCCACATGCTACAGAGGAAGGCAAAAAAAAACCAGGGCCTCTGCCAATCTGAATGGAATTATTAGAGTGTAAAGCCACTACCTATGCTATTACATTATAAAGGTTTTTAAAACACATGTACAAAAAACAAGTCATGTCAAACAGGCTGGGAATGCTGTTAAAAAATTAGAAAAATCTTGTGTTGAAATAATTTAGAAATAATTTTAAAATATTTTACATGACTGTTCTTGCTTCTTAACTGAAACATGGTGGTGTCATTTATTATAAACTCCTGAATAAAATTTAGAAAATGAAAGCATCTGTGCCAGTTTTATCCAATATGATTGGAAATTCCAACACATGATCTGCAGATTGTTTGCTTCTCCGTGCAATGCATTTTTTTCCATTGTTGCTATTACTGGTAGTTATGTTAGAGCTATAATTAAGGAATTCTAATAAAATTGCAACATTTATCTTAACAGCATGTATCATTTTGACTTTATATTTGGCTGAAATGCTAGAATGTCATCAATATGATGCAGGAAAGAAACCAATTAAAAGAGCTGAAAACAGCATACTTTGTGAAAAAAAATAAAGGGGAGGGGATTTATTTAAACAGAGAGCACTGAGTAAAACTTCAGCCAAAAGCTTTTATTATCCCTACCCGAAGAATGAACACTGAAAGGAAGCTGCAAATGCCCTTTTCTAGTACATGAAATCATGTGCTTAGATTGAAATAGAACAGAAACTCATCCCTGTAGCTCAAATACCTCTGATCATCTTGTTTCACTGGACCAAGACAGATTAATGATGGCCATCATGCCATGCTTTGTGATCCTGAAAAGGAATGTTTTCTTTCTTTTAAAACAAATAAGCTGTTAATGAAATGAAAGTCTAGATATATAATGGTAATTTCCACTGGGTTTTCTCAGTGACTTTGAATTCTTTACTTGAGATGTTTGTTGACTGTCCTTAAATCTTTAAAATAAATCCATTTGTCGCTGAGATCTGGTCTTCTAAGTCAGGCCTGCACAACTCGTAAAGCAGCGAGGGCCACATTACTCCAAAGAAAACAGCTCAGGGCTGAAACCTCCCAGCCCTGCGGAAACACCCCGCCCCAGGGCTGCCCAGCCCTGCAGAAACAAACCCTCCTTCCCCAGTGCTGCCCCACCAAAACAGCTCTGGGCCAAAAAGGAAGGTTGAGGGGTGGGGAAGTGATACTTTATTTTAAATCAACCAGGGGCTCCCAGCTGACGAGGTGGCTGGGAGCCCTCAGGGTCAAATTAAAGGGCCTGGGGCTCCAGTGGCTGGGGGAACCCAGCAGGGGCCGGCTCTGTTTTTTTGCTGCCCTAAGCAAAAAAAATTTGGCTGCCCCCTGACCCAGCCCTGGGCTCTTCTCTGTACCCCCTGGCTGTCCCAGTCCTGAGCTCTCCTCCCACCCACCCACACACATCCCCTGCCGCCCCAGCGCTGGGCTTCCCCCTTTCTTCCCCACCAGTGCCCTCCCCCCACCCTGCTGCTGCCCCAGCCCTGGGCTCCCCCCCACCACTGCCCCGCCCCCCACCTCCTGCCGCCCCAGCCCTGGGTCACTGGTAAGTTGCTCCCAGGGCAGGTCATTCAGCAGGAATTTTGGATGTGCACAAAACACAGACAGGATTGGTTCCCATATGGTTACAGACCTGCAGTAAAGTGGAACAATTTTCAGCTTGTGTGATTGGAGGATATCTGGATGCATATTATAAGACTGTCCTACATAAATGAGGAAAAGTTGAGGTGCCTTTATTATTCTTTTGTTCCACTCTTTCTTTCTATGGGGAATTTGCCAATGCAATACCACTGTCTTCCTTTCAAACAAACAAAAAGGCAATGGCTGTTGAAAATAGCAATTCCAGTCCTAATAAGCATTTCTTGCTCAATTTTACTACTACTTTTTCTACAGCAAGTCACAGTGGATCAGTATATTTGATTTGGGAGAAATGAAGTAACAGTTGCCCAAACTGAGCTTGAGCACTGCTGAATTTTGAGGTGTTCAAATCTGGAAGGCAGGTGCTGGGGGCGGGGGGGGGGGGCTGCAGGCTCTGCGGGGGAGCATGGCAGCAACTGTCTGGAGCTGCATGGAGCCAGACACACTGGTTTGAGTGGCATGGTAAGGGGGCTGAGGGGTTGGAGAAGGGGTAGGGGATTCCAGGGGGGCAGTCAAGGGACAGGGAGCGGGGGGGTTGGATGGGGTGGAGGTTAGGGGGGGCAGTCAGGGGACAGGCAGCAGTTGGATAGGCATGGGAGTCCCAGGGGTTTATCAGGGGACAGGTAGGGAGTGGGGTCCTGGGGGGAAGTTGTGGGGAGGGGGCATTGGGGACAAGGAGAAGGGAGGCTGAGGCTTAGATATGGACAGGGGTCTCAGGAGGGGGCAATCGAGGGACAAGGAGCAGCGACATTTAGATAGGGGGTGGGGTCCTGGAGGGCAGTTGAGGTAGAGGTCCGGGGAGGGGGCAATCAGCGGCCATGGACTGGGATTCAAAGGGCTCTGGGCTGCCAGCAGCCGCGGGGAGCCCAGAGCCCTTTAAATCCCAGCCACGGCTGGGAATCTCTGCAGGTAGCCCAGAGCCCTCTGACTCCTGGCTGTGGCTGGGATTTAAAGGGCTCTGGGCTGCCCGCAGAGCGCCGTGTGCGGGGGATTTAGAATCCCCCCGCAGGCTGCACAGTGAGGCTCCGCGGGCCGTATGTTGTGCAGGCCTGTTCTAAGTGGTGTAACTTTTACAACTTGCCATGAGTAAAGGAGAAAACCAAAAGATAAAAAGGAAATAAATATACACAACCTAAGTTTATCACAACTTGCAAGATCATGTACTGGCCATATTTTAAAATACTGGAACTACTCTACCCTCCACATGGTTCATCTGTTCAACAGTAAGAGGAGTGGAAAAAAGAGAATTTCAGTGTTTTCCACAAGAACAGGAAAGCAGCAATATGAGAATTACTGTGGAAAGTCTGGACTCTTAATCTGAGAGTCCAGCAAGAACAAAAAACAAAGGACTTGATTTAGCTTGCATCAATCTGTGCTTTAAACTAAAAAAAAAATAAAAAAAAAAAATAAAATCAGATTGAGGTAACACTGTTCCACCCATGGCAAAGAGATCTAAGATGTTTCCATCTATGCAAAGATAGTGAAATTGAGTATGAAACAGTCTAATGCAATAGTGTGAACAGAAAGATTACTAAAGAGCTTTGTAAAAAGTATTCCTACAGTAGCATTAGGACTTAACAGTGCATCAGAGATTTAAAGTTCCCATGTCAATATGAACTGATGAACCAGAGGACAATCACTCAAACAGGAAATTAACTGTCATCCACTTTGCAGAAGATAGGACTGTAATTTACCTGATCATTAACATAATTCAGCAAGATTCCCCATTATTCAGTATGCCTAAGGATACGTAAGGCATGAACAACAAGTGCCCTTGATATGTTACTTAAGTACATCATCAACATCTGCATTCACATTTTTAAAAGTTGTCATATGTCATGTTCTTAGGTTCATTACTGCATGTGTGTTTTTTTAAACTGGAAACTACATGGATCAAGACCTTGAAGACTACAGGTAACACACTCCATAATAAAAAGAAAAGCTGCCCAACGTCACTGTCAAAATACCTTTAAAAAGGCAGTTCATAGACAAAAAATAATGCATTATACATTCAGTTTTTCCTCTCTCAATAACAAAGCAATCTCAGAAGAAAACACTCAGTAGTGAAGGCCACATACTTTTTTTTTTTTTTGCGCATTTGTTTGATAAGTTGAAATGCAAAAACCATTAAAGCCTCTTATAAAAGGAGAAATGGAAATACAGAGCTTCTGGAAAAAAATGATTTAGTTGATGGGGTGGTCAGCATGGAAAATGTGGCAAATGCTACAGCTGAACTGACCACCGTACAAGGGAATCTAAACAGGAACACAGTACAAGTGTCAACTTGCCAACTTGTAAACAAGAAAGAAGCATTTCACAGATTCAAAGTTCAAGGGAAGTAAACTTCTTAAAATAATTTTGTCAGTTCAACCCTGATTTTAAAAGTATGGCTAGCAAAAATACAGACGTCTCGGCCCATCTATGAGTCTTGATCAGAGCAGCCATCTTCCTTTGATAAACTGCTGGAAACAGACCCTCTTCTAAGGATGACAAGAGAAGAAAACTCTCTCAAATTCTCTCTCCTGCTCTCACTTCCACACACACACATCCATGGAATTAATCTGCTGCAGGGACTTGCATGCTGCTATAGATTGAGACGTGGGGAGACTGGAGGAGGAAAGCAGGCAAATTCTCTTAAAATACTACGAGCCACATCAACATTATTCTGGGCTATTTCAAGTGCCCTCTTCACTTCTTCAAAAGAAAAGCCCTCTCCCATAAGTTTTGCAATTTTTGCATCCACATTTTCCAAGGAGGTGTCAGAGTTGTATGCTTTTCTGTGATGGATTTCTGGTGCAGTCCTGCGAGGAAGTGGTTTAGGGGGTCTGGCTGGTGCTTGTGAACCATCTGCTTAAAAAACACAGAGAGACAATCACTACAAACTGGTTTAAACATGATGTAACAAGGTAGTGCTCGGTAGTTCAGGCCTCAAGTTAAAGGAGAACTCAAAACCAAGTTTTACAAAGTCTATTAAGAGGACTGTTCTAATGAATTCCTTTCTTTAGCTTTGAAATTCTGGTGGAAACTGTATTAGAACATTCGCCAGAAGTGTTCACAACCTAAACAGTGCAGCCTTATGTTAATAATGCAGTAAGAATCTGAAAGTGGAAGTGACTAGTTCAGTGGTTCTCAAAATTTTGTACTGGTGACCTCTTTCACATAGCAAGCCTCTGAGTGTGACCCCCCTCTTCTTATAAATTAAAAATACTTTTTAATATATTTATCATTATAAATGTAGGAGACAAAGCGGGGTTTGGGGTGGAGGCTGACAAGCTTGTGATCTGCCATGTAATAACCTCATGACCCACTGAGGGGTTTCCCCCCCCCCGAAATTTGAGAACCCCTGGACTAGTCTATATTTGCATTGTCCAAACTAGGCAAAAAAGTATAAAAACCAACATAAGTGGTAAAAATTAAAACTGAATACCACCAACAAGGATTTAGTTACATTTTTATTCAGGAAATTGTACAAATCAGTAGACTATGTAAAAGAAGACTCTCACCAAATAAACCTGAAGAGGAGAAACTAGCACTCATTTGTACATCATGAGCACATATTTCAGTCATTTGTAGTTTATTTCATGCATGTCAAGGGTGCTTGCTACATAGGAAAATCATTATTTCCTCATTCTGTCCCTCAAAAAAATTAATAGTCCAATGAATTTCAGTGGTGAGAAAAAGATCCCTAAATTTTCCTCCCCAAATATCATAGTTCATACATTTCAGATGTTGGCTGAGTATGCTACAGCCTGTATGCGGTGCTTCACGGGAACGTTAACCTTCACAGTTAACATTGCCACTAAGAATCATGATGTGCTGATGCAAAGAGCTAATAGCCACAGCTTCTAATCTTTTCAGAGTCAAGGGGTTAGGACTCGAGTAAACTTAGGACTTTGCCCAAACCTCTTTATCCTTGCTGAGACTACACTAAGAAGCTTAAATACAAGATGGCATACAGCAAAAATGCTTTGAGTCGGAAGTGTTTGTTTTTATTTATTTTTTTTTAAGGCTTTCAAACCTTTGAGAAGAATTCTGAAAAGTTCTGACAATAGATAGTGTTCCAATAAGTAATTAGAGAAAGTTGATGGCAATAACATTTTCCAGTTATTTATACATTATTTATACTGGTGGCAATAGCATTTTGTTTTTTTCAAATCTTCCAGACATATCATGTTAATGCAAAGGAGCATAATAATTTCATCATCAAAGTTATGCAGCTATTCAATTTTATACAGGGAGAATATCTGGATTGTAATCCCACAGAGCATGTTAAACATTTCCAATGGATCAACCTAGTCATTTATGTAGATCAGGGGTAGGGCAACCTATGGCACGCGTGCCAAAGGCAGCACGCAAGCTGATTTTCAGTGGCACTCACACTGCCTGGGTCCTGACCACCAGTCTGGGGGGCTCTGCATTTTAATTTAATTTTAAATGAAGCTCCTTAAACATTTTTAAAACCTTATTTACTTTACATATGACAATAGTTTAGTTATATATTATAGGCTTATAGAAAGAGACCTTCTAAAAACGTTAAAATGTGTTACTGGCAGGCGAAACCTCAAATTAGAGTAAATAAATGAAGACTCGGCACAGCACTTCTGAAAGGTTGCTGACCCTTGGAGTAGATCTTTACAAGATGCATTTCCTGACTCAGTTTTAATGCCAACAAGCTTTTCTGAATGCATCAGTATGGGAATTCTATTGTTAAGTCAGACAAGATCCAGGAAATATTTTTCTAGAAAGATGGTGGAGTTAATATAACAAATAGATGAGAGTAATTTTATTCAGATTTCACATTAAAAGACTGGGTTTAATCTTGTGCTGGAAACATTGCTTATTTTCTACACAACATGCTGATGAGAAAAACAGCAGATAGGATTATTTTGTCTTTATAAAGGACACTGAAGATGAAAAGTGCTATGTAAATGCTAATGATAAAAAGACAACACAAGGCAGGTTTGAGCCTACTAGAGAAAGGGGTGTGAAATACTTGTAGGATTAGGTGATTAGCAATATTTTAGGAAATTTAGTTACCAGTACCAGTTACCAGAGAGGAATAAGTAAAATCAGGAATTCAAGCTTATTTTGCAAAATTCAATTTACAGTATTATTGAAGAATATGGTCCATAATTAAAATGAAAGTATGTACAATATTAGAAATTTACAAGACAAATAATATAACATATGTAAATCTGAGGCTAAAAATATGACTATCAAAAAAATTTTAGAAAAATGATTATGAGGAAAAGTACCAGTATCTAAAGAACAAATAATACAATTGAATTTGATACAGTTTTGGTATGTGTGAGAGAGAGAGAGAGAATAACTAATACTGGCATCTCCAATCTGAACCCAAACTTGGAGTTTTTTCCTGACTAAAAACTTCATGCTGCCTAAAACCTGCTGAAGCAACCGTGTCATTTAGGCAGACCATTTTAAATTCTTTTTCAAGATTTACAACACATGCATTTTCTTCTCACTCCACCAATGTCTCTATAGCACAGGCCCTTTTAAATCTCCAGCCCTCACTCTCTATGTAACTCAATTCCCTGGTTTTTTTAAATGCTGACACCTCTCTCAATATCTTCATGTCCATATAAAATTTTTGCGGAATATGAGTACCCTGTTAGTATTTTTAAGTTCAGAATCTAAGCTTAAACTGCACTTCCATCAGAGGCATTTAAACAGGCCTTTCTTTCCTGCCACACACACTGATGCGTCAGCCACCTTGGATTCTTAAAAAAATCTCTAGCTGAATTTTCAGTTAATTGTATATTCGTATATTTCAATTAATTGTTTCAGCCTCTGAGCAGGCAGCCTCAATCACGGACACTTCTGTTTCCATGCTGCCTTCAACCTTGAGGAAACTAACTAATCCAAAAGCAGATAACGCCCTGGGACCAGCTAATTTAATAAATGACTATGGTTCACTAGCAGAAGGTGAGGAGGAGAAAGTTTGTGGCAGGGAGAAAGAGGCCTCCTAGGCTGCTAAGAGGCAGGTATAAATCAGGACTCTTGCTGCCCGGGGAATGATGCCAAATAGCTTCATTTCCCCCTGCAGTGAGCCACCCCCTCTGTTCCCTTCCTGCTTTTTAAACATGTCCCATCAGCTGCTACTACGAGTCTGGGAAGCAGCAGGGATAAGCAGCACCATGAAAACATGCCTGCTGGTGGGTGAGAGTGAGGAAGCAGGCTTGTCACGTGAGGGTCTCTGTGGAGTGGAGAAAGGCAGACAAGTCTATTTGGGGTAGAAGAAAAAACACCTTCAAGGGGATGTTAGAGAACCAAGGGGATCTCGCATTTTGAGGAGCTCAGGGAGCCTGAGTGAAGAACTTCAGTGCCTTACTGTAGGATGCTAAGAACGTGTAAATCTTCCTCAGAGCCCTAAAGCCTGGGGCTCTACAAGGCATCACAGTGCTCATGCAGATGCTTGCAGACAAGATGAGTCAGAACTATATTTAAATCAACCTTTAAGTATGTAACAATAGCAAAAATGCACCGAGCCAGATGAATTTTTCCTTTCTCTTTTATAAATAATGTAAAGAGGGCAAAGCATGATTTTACATTTATATTTATTAGCGCACCCCGGAGCAATGTGGACAATGGCATAACAGTGCATTAAAAAGGCCAGATCATAGGCAGGGCTCCGAAAGGCACACAGCTTTGAACCCATTTCGCACAGAGCATACAAGTGCAACGCTAAGGAGAAACAATACATGTATACACAAGGGGACTGAATCTCCATTACCATGCACTTTGGGTAGTCATTTACATTTGAGCAAAGTGAGTGCAGAAGTCAGACTGCTCCATTCACTTATACCAGTTGTAGCATGTTACACCCACTTTCCACAGGTGTAACTGACTGCACAAAGGTCCAAGGCAGTGGAAATCGCAGCTGAGCAAGAGAAGGTGGGGTGTGTGTGTGTGTGTGGGTGTGTGTGTTCATTCTAGAATTAGCGATTTCTCCCCTCTCATTATTTTTACCTGAACTCCCTCAGAATTTACACCATCACAATGTTTGTGTTATATATAAATCCTCTGGAACAATGAAAAAGTGGAAATTGAGAGCCATTTTTTAAATTTTCAGTGCTAAATAAATTGCTGTGTTTGGTACTTTGACACCTGTCACTTTGGTATCTAAGACAAAAAACATATACTATATTTCACCATACGCAACCTACTTAAATAGACAGCCTGAGGCACAGGGAGGTCAAGTGACAAGGTGTACAGTGAGTGAGTGGCAGTGCTAGGAATAGAATTTGCTCTAATGAGTGGACTACATTCACTTCCTTTCTAACACAGATCCAACAGCAATCTTAAAAGAGGTTTTGAATGAACAACTGCTGGCTATCAGAGATGAATGGTTAAGGAATAACTCAAACACTAAGTTATAGTCTCCATGCAAGGTTATCTTTTGGAAACCTGAAGTAAGTTGAATCTGTTCATTCTGAAACTTATTAATTCCATAGGATGGAATTATAACCACTACAAATACAACTTTGTTAAATCATGCTATGCTATATTTGGAAACAGTTGTCATTTAATTCAAATTAAATTGAAAACTTATGTACATAGCATGCTGGATTAGTATATTTATAGCATAGGTTAAAGCATATGAATATGTTAGGAGACGGTTATGCAAAACATCTACGTAATGAAGTATTTACTAAGCAATATCAAGAAAACTATTTGAAATCTTAAACAACAAGCATCTTGCAGTCATTTTACAGAAATTAACAACTTCTCTACATCAGCTTCCTTTGTGGAGGGCTTTAAAATACACCAGTCCCATGAAAAAAAGCATATCCATTAAAAGACTATGTAGAAATGTAAATTACCGTGTGAAAAGCAAGCAAGTCCTTTTTAAGTGAGCTTTAAAGAAAAGCCTTAGAAATAATATAAAATTCACTATCTTCTATTTTGAATGGATGAAGCAACCATTGTGTTTTTATATTGGCAGAGGTAAAATGGTATGCCGCGTTGTTGTAGGCACGTCAATCCCAGGATGTTAGAGAGAGACAAGTTGGGTGAGGCAATATCTTCTTCAGAAGAGCTCTGCGTAAGCTCAAAAGCTTGTCCCACTAACCAACGTAAGTTTGTCCAATAAAAGGTAATACCTGACCTACCTTGTCTCTCTAATACCTTGAAGATGATTAGCTTGTTTAATATGTATATTAAAACAGCACCTAGAAGCCCTTCAGTAAGAATTAGGGTCTTTCTGCCTAGCAGAATGGGGCAAGAGCCCTGTCCTTAAGATTTTATAAACTAACACACATGCTATAAAACCCATTTTCAATGCTATTTAAATAGTGAGCACCAGCATTCTGTTAGGGGAATTGGAGTCTTGAAAACGCTATCATTTATTTGAGACATCAAACTGAGGTGATCATTAAAAATCCCCCTGACACTTTTCATGCTTAATCCTGCCTGTAATTTCAATTGGAAAGTGTTCTTCACTTCCTGATTTATACTGCAGTATACTGGTGTAACATACTGTTAAAGGAACAATGTCAACTTTACTGTTTAAAAATCTATCTATCTCACACTTTGGTTGGAAATATCTATCACCTACTGTTGTTGCAAGTAACACCTACAATTGCTAAAACTGACAGACAAGAAAAAAAATCATGTTTTTCAATTATCAGAGGGGTAGCTGTGTTAGTATAAAGCAGCAAAGAATCCTGTGGCACCTTATAGACTAACAGACATTTTGGAGCATGAGCTTTCGTGGGTGAATACCCACTTCGTCAGATGCATGCATCTGACGAAGTGGGTATTCACCCACGAAAGCTCATGCTCCAAAATGTCTGTTAGCCTATAAGGTGCCACAGGATTCTTCGATATTTTTCAATGTTTACTTTGTGCATTTCAGAATAGTTTAAATACGTACAATTTCACTGTTTGCCCTGAACTGTTTATCATGGCCCAATCCTAACAGCTACATGCACACAACTCAGTGAAACTACTCACATGATTAGCTCAGGGCCTCTGTTAGCCAGTTTCCCCTGATTATATGGGCTTTCATGAAGCAAAAAGAGAGAAAATACATTTGTAAAGAATAGGAAAACTGACTGCAAATAGGCTAAGGACTCAGCGACCGGGGTAATAATGAAACTACTTTTACTTTATTTCTTTTTAACTGACTAGGTTTATAGTTGACAGTGTCTCTTTAAATAGCTCCTGTGCTGTACTGCAAAGGTGAGTACAGTAAATTGGTGTATTAAGTGTTTTTTACTATACATAAAAGGATATACTCAGGACTAGAAGGGACCTTGAGAGGTCATCTAGTCCAGTCTCCTGCACTAATGGCAGGACTATTATTTAGACTCTCCCTGATGGGTGACTGTCTAACCTGCTCTTAAAAATCTTTACTGATGGAGATTCCACAACCTTCCCCTATGCAATTTATTCCAGTGCTTAACCACCCTGACAGCAAGTTTTTCCTAATGTCCAACCTAAACCTCCCTTGCTGCAATTTAAGCCCATTGCTTCTTGTCCTATCCTCAGAGGTTAACAAAAACATTTTTTCACTCTCCTACTTCAACCTTTTATGTACTTGAAAACTGTTAACACGTTCCCCCTCAGTCTTCTCTTCTCCAGACTAAACCAACCAAGTTTTGTCAATCTTCCCTCTCAGGTCATGTTTTCTAGACCTTTAATCATTTTGTTGCTCTTCTCTGGACTTTCTTCAACTTGTCCACATCTTTTCTGAAATGTGGCACCCAGAACTGGACACAATACTCCAGTTAAGTCCTATTAGTGCAGAGTAGAGCAGAAGAATTACTTCTCATGTTTTGCTTGCAACACTCCTGCTACTACATCCCAGAATTATGTTTGCTTTTTTTTGAAACAGTGTTACGCTGTTGACTCATATTTAGCTTTTTGTCCACTATGACCCCAGATCCCTTTTTGCAGTACTCCTTCCTAGGCAGTCATTTCCTATTTTGTATGTGTGCAACTGATTGTTCTTTCCTAAGTGGAGCACTCTGCATTTGCCCTTATTGAATTTCATCTTATTTACTTCAGACCATTTACGCAGTTTGTCCAGATCATTTTGAATTTCAATCCTATCCTCTGAAGTACATGCACCCCCTTCCAGCTTGGTATTGTCCACAAACTTTTAAGTGTATTCTCTGTGTCATTATCTAAATCACTGATGAAAATATTGAACAGAACCTGCGGGAACCCACTTGATATGCCCTTCCAGCTTGACTGTGAACCACTGATGATTACTCTCTGGGAACAGTTTTCCAACCAGTTATACACCCACCTTATAGTAGCTCCTTCATAGTAGCTCCTTATAGACTTTTAGTCTGTCACTGGATTTGTGTGGGGGCAAGGGTCCAGCCATGTGAATCCAATTGCAGGACTGGATCCATTATAACTAGACTGTGAAACATCTGAGGTTCCTTCTGGATCAGAGAAGTTATATATTATGGCCATCTTTTCAATTTGTTACATTATGTTGACTGGGCTGTTACAAACTAGATATGGCATTTTAGTTGCTTTTGGGTTTCCTGTGTATTTTTAAAATGTTTTACGGTGCCCACAGAAGTCACATTGGTACGTATCTGAGAGAACAATATAGAGGTTTAAATTATATTTTGTCCACAGAGCAATATAAGGAGAATAAAATTGGAATCAAGAGGCACAGTGGCCCCTGCATGACTTCTGATCTCTTGTGATCTCCAAAAGAACAGGGAAAATCCTTTATCTTAAAAAAAGAAGAAGGAAAAAAAAGGGATACCAGAATTCACATAAGCATTTAATGTCTATGGCTAGGATTAAAAGGACTCACCTTTAAAAGGGAAAACAATTTTTCTTTTAGTCTACCCACCCTACAGATCATAGGATGGACCAGCCACTCTAGGATTTTATGTCCTTTCAAAAGATCCATCTCCATTGTTCCTTTGATGGTTACCTAGCTGTTTTTATGTAGGAAGAGAATTGCCAGCTCTTGTTGTGAATAACAGCAGCCTTTCCAAACAAGCAGGATAGCGATGCATGAGCACTGGCTGATTTCTGCCAGTTAGTCTGAGCCAAGATTACTTGCTTTCTTAGGCTGGTACTTTGTCTAAGCACGGTTTTTCTTCTTACCTGAGATGGATGGAAGCTGATCGTAGTCCTGGGATGTTCTATTAGTTTTGACATTTTCCACTGTTAATCTTCGAGTAGGAGGCAAAGGAATTACACTAGTAGCTGGATCAAAAAAGAGATCTATAAAAACAAAAGGATACTTAAAGTTAAAAACATTTGCAAGGTTCATGCACATGGAGCCAGATTAGAGCTGTATGAACAAGCAGCTTCAGGAGAGAAGGGATTGTGAATGCAAACAGGAGTGTTCCCTTTGACTCACACACACAGTGGGGATGTAACTATGCCTAGCGATAACCAGGGGAGGTGGTTAACTTAAAATAGTCTCCCTCCCTAACACATATTAAAGAAACTAGTGATAGGAGTAAGCAAGCTTTGTGTCTGTCCTTGCCAGTTACTGAAGACAGATTAAAAAGTCAAAGCAGAAGATTAGAACATTCTCTCTTCTCCATTTTTAGGCCCCTACTGAAGGCAGTACTTCAGCAAGTGCTTAACTTTAAGCAATGCTTAAGAGCTGTCCTGAACAGGTTGCGTTCCTCAACTGAGTCTTCAATCCATTTACCACAGTGGGTGTAGGGATATGTATGTTTTTTTGTGGTGATCAGGTCCTGGCTGTACACTCACTAGATCTGTTGCATGGCTTGGAAATCACCTGAAGGTTTGTAATGTCACCAATCATAATAAGGCTTTGGAAATCAGTGTCTAAAGAAATATTCAGAAAAAGAATGAAATATCAATCCACACAAGCATGTGTCTCCGTGTAGTCAAAGGCACTTATAAGATTAATGAACAATGACAGTACAGATCATATCTAATACGTACATATGGAGAATGTTAAGTGACCATAAAATGTACTTTCCAGATTTTATGTAAACATTTATAAGTTATATTAAATTATTATATTATGTTATTTCCAAATAATTTTACACATAACCTTGTGAATTGCAGATAACATTCATTTATCAACGGTACTCAATTTTAGAGTAATTTTTGTCCCTGCAATTCACAAGCATGAACCTTTGATTCTTGTAACTTGCAAAGTCACCCATATGCAGTGGCTTATTTGACAAGATGGATGGTGAATTGAACTGTGACAATAAAAGTACAGAGTACTAGCACTTTATTCAACACTCAGATCTTGACAGATAGCAGAAAATGTCAGAAAGTATCTCCTGGGTTCATCTAATTATTCTCAGGTACTTGTACTGTAACATATTTGCTTGAAGCTTTTAGTTGAGGGGTATTTTTTTAAATGAGCTAGCCATTTCAGAAGAGTAGTTAAAAGAAACACTTCGTGCATTGTTATGCTTTGCTATTTTTTGCTATGTGTTATAGTAAATCTGCCATATTTCACTACGTGACTGATACAACTCCTCGCAATAGCGTGATGTGAACTGAAAAATGTAAACTTGATTTCTAAACGTTTCCGATAATTATTCCCCCCACTTTTTTTTGCTGAGCAAAAGGAATGCAGCATTTAAACAAACAGAAAAAGTGCAACAAAACTATTTGTAGCATTAACAGTAGGTAGTGATGTTAGAAGTATTGAAAATACTATTTTACGTAATGGTCTGGCAGACCCTGTTAACTTTTTTGCTGAAGCATGTCTATATCTCTAGAGCCATGTCTCTTAAAATGTGGTATTTCATAGAGACACATTTAAATATCCAAATACATACATGACTTTTGGACTGACCCTTACAGTGATAGTTCATGCCCCAGACAGCTCATAGTCTGTCTTTTTGTTCTGTGTTTGTACAGCGTGTAGCACAACAGGGTCCTAGTCCATGCCTGGGGCCCCTAGGAACTACTGCAAGACAAATAAACGACAACGCAATAATCATCAATGCCAAGATTTTCAAAAACATGTTCTCTTAGGCTCCTGATTCAATATCTAGGCACCTAAATTGACACTGGGTACAACAGGAGCTGTTGTGAGCTCAATCCTTTTGAAAAATCAGGTCAGTTTAAGTGCCTGGATTTAGAAGTTTAATTTTGCTACTTTATGTTTGAAAACGTTGGCTCACTAACTACTGTCCCTGGGAGACAAACACCACTACAGATGATCATTCCAAAAACTACTGAACATTTCAAAGCCCAGTCCAGGTTGTTAAGTGACAACATCCTTTACATATGACAACAATAACAAAACCTGAGCCAGAAGTACCTCAACTCACCCGCCTTTGGAGATTCATGCCCTAGGAATGCCTCCCATTGGCAGAGGGGAAGGGGAATCTGGATGGTGCCAAGTTCAAAGCCTGCAGAGGGTAGGGGCGCACAAAATCTCCACATGACCAGCACGTGTCGGAAGAAGGCTCATGTGCCCCATTTGAAATCCCGCTGCCAGGAGCAGCACTAGTGCATGTGTGAGGTGGCTCTGCCTTCTTCCCTGTGTGCACATGCGCATGCTGAAGGCAAAGACACGCTGACTCCTAGCACAGCCAGAGGGTGGGTGGGAGAGGGAGTGCATGCGCACGTGTGCGAGAGAGACCGCGTGAGTGTAGAAAGGGAAGTGAGTTCACAAAAGGATCTGCTGTTTCTGTGGGAGCTGGACAGCACCAGGTCCTTTGGCCTGGCTGAAAACTTCACTGCCTCCCCTGCCCCACACAGGAGGTGCACACTCCACAGTTTGAAAACTAATGACCTAAGCACTTAATGTAAGAAATGAATAGTTAAGGACATAATAAACCTTACAATAACTTGTTCATTATGTGGACAGTGTAAGGGAATACACATTTAACACAACACAACCACCTCAACTCTGAACCATGGATTCTTACTGTGTATTCTATTTTATCATCTTGATTTCAGAATTTAACTATTTTCTTTTAAGCGATGTAATTAAGTGGGAAATATCCAAATTTAAGGTGTCAAATTATGGTAAAATTTTTCAGTAAAGTATTTCTATAATTGCTCTTCCTGGAGAATAATGTTGTGTCTGTAATGTAATATAAAAGGAAAAGTACATAAGATTGTTGATTTATGGTAAAAATTATGCACTTATATTGACATGCAGTAGAGGCAGATCAATGTGTATTATTAACATGTTTCTTTTTCAAACAGATTTTTCACTGCGTTTATATTTGGGGATTACTGGTAAAAGAACAGTATTCTGAATCAGAGCTAAGGGCGTGGGGTTGTGTTAAAAATAAAATAAAGTTTAACTAATTATCTATCTTGGCAGGATGGCAGATATGGGGTCTTAATTTGTGAGCCTATTAGACAAGAGAGGGACAACCAAAAACCTCTCTGCCAGGTAAGCAAACCATCTTCCGGGATCATTTCTGCTACCCACTAGCGTCACTGCTAACACTGGTCTACAGTTTTTGATAAGTCGTCTGCTTCAGAGATAAAATGTGATATTTATTATGTATTTTGATGTGCTGAATTCAAATATGACAATTAAAACAACTAATTGGCTACTGTTTCTAAGATATTTAAGTTTTTACATTTATCTCTATGTATATTGTGTAGATAGAGTTTTAATCATAAATTGTAAACCTAGGTTTTTTCATGTGTTTATGGTTGCTTTACATGATAATATTTGTCCTGTTTATGTAACACTTTAAAAATCAGCAAAAGGCTTATGTAAATAAAATGTATTATGAAACAAAAGGCAAAAAAATATTATGTACATAGTTTAGTCCTATTCAGTGTCTACTCGGCGTTTCTTGGCTTGTTTCTTGTATTCATTAAATGGAGCATCTCTTGTCACTGTCCAGCAATAGTCTGCAAGCATTGATGGGCTCCATTTGCCCTGATAGCCTGCCAGGAGATTCCACTGCTGTAGTCTGGAGCCCAACAGCTCTGCCTTACTCTTGGGTAGTTCCAAATCCCTGACAAGGTCATTCAGTTCACCTTGTGTTATGAGGTGTGGTTCAGAGGAGGAGGATGGGAGAAAATATGGGTCCTGTGACATTGGTGGTTCAGGACCAGAAGTTTCCTCCTCTTCCTCTTTCTCGTCTGACTCAAGTGAGAATGATTCTGGTGCATCAGGAACTGGCAGTCCTTCTCCGTGGGGTACTGGGCATATAGCTGATGGAATGTTTGGATAATGCACAGTTCACTTTTTCTTCTTTGACACACCTTTCCCAACTGGAGGCACCATGCAGAAGTAATAATTGCTGGTATGATCTGTTGGCTCTCTCCAAATCATTGGCACTGGAAAAGGCATAGATTTCCTTTTCCTGTTCAACCACAGGCGAAGATTTGTTGCACAAGTGTTGCAGCATAATATGTGTGGGGCCCACCTCTTGTCCTGATCTCCAATTTTGCAGCCAAAATAAAGGTGATTGGCTTTCTTAACCATAGTGGTTATACTGTGCTTTTGTGATGCAAAAAAGTCACTTCACCACAAACACAGCAGAAATTACCTGCACTGTTCACACAACTCCGAGGCATCTCTGCTCACTTTGGCTAAACAGAAATGTGTCCCTTTGCAAAATCAAACACTGACAAATGAGAGCATGACACTGTATGATTTCTAGAGCTGATATAGGGCAATTTGTTCAGCAGAGTGATGTAAGCTTCGTTACGATTGCATCATCCATGACTTCTAGGAATAACATGATGCAATTCATATCATGTATGACGCAATACCAGCTTCAGATTGCATCATCCATTGTTTTGCCTAAAAAGCAAGTACTGTCCAAACCCAGTCATAGATTTATACATAGATCCAGTCAAAGATGTATTTTAGTCATTTCTGGTTTAAATTCAGATCCCTTCCCTTTATAACTCACTTATCCTCCGCCATTCCCAAGTCAAGGGTCGTATATACTGACCCAATAGCATATCTTGAAAACTAGAGCCAATCAATAATTTTAAGCATCATTTTCGTTCTCAGTGCCCCTGAATTAGTAAAGTTGGACTACGTTTATTTCAGAAGCATTTTGGCTGTAGAGCAGTGTAATTTGTCTGGAGCCTCAGCCAGCTTGCTCTCAATCTAACAACCAATGTCATCCATGCCCTGGGAAAGAAAAGACTACACTCCAGCAGGGTGTGATGAAAACAAGACAGAACTGCCTGTCAACTGCACACTGCTGACACCACTGCCCAAAATGCCTTACGGTATCCCTCAGGAGCTTCACATACCTGCTGAAAGAAGAGACGCGACAATACAGAGCCTTGCAGATCACCACAAAACAGAGTCCTTAGGATAGGTAGATAATTGGCCAAAAAATCCTCTGAAACCTCCCAAAGAAGAAAGAAGGGGACCCCTCAACAGCTATAGTATGTATCCCAGCCCACAAGTCCACAATCATTTTGGGACTAATCTATATCAGAGGCAGCAAACAGAACCAACTTAATCAGCATGGAGCCCTAACCACTGTACATTAACAGGAGGAAACCAATCAAGACAGTAGCACAGTTTCTGTGCCATATGCAGGCTGAAATCTGGACTGAAAGAAATAAACAGTGATTTGGGGATATGAATTTAATGAACAAAAATGGGATGAACTGCAGTTCCTTGCAATCAGGGAGGTTTACAATTTATATGGTTTAGAAGTAAGATTTGACAGCGACAGTTCTATCAAATATAAGTTGTTGTTCTTTGCCCTTCTTTTCTGGTGTTGTCCCCAGTCAAAAAGACGACTGAAGTGTATACTATATAGTCTTATAGAAACTAATACTCTGTGGCGATAAGACAAATGATGCACACTGGCAACACAGAACTCAATGAAAAACTTGACACTTCAAAATAACTATTCCTATTAGAAAAATGTTTTTTTACCAAAATGTCATGTCTAGTACGAAAATATTGATTTTATCTATTACATGAGGAAAAGAAAAGTGAAGACTATTTTATATTCTCTGAGAGGTTTCATCTCTATAGTTTTAAAAACTAACCTCTCCAGTTTCTAGACAGTTAGCTATGGGCAAAGGTATTTCTAACAGGCAATCACAACTTTATCAGCTCATATAAGCTTCTGCTGTAAATGAAAATACATTAAAAACTTGGTTTGCTTGCCGACTCTTACCCGAAGGAGGAAGGAACAGTTCATGTCCTGAAGAGGGTCTGCTTCCTGAGCCCAGAGGTTTGGAATGCTCAGTGAGGCTGTGCCGAGCAGGAGGTGGAGGTGGAGGAAGTGATGGTGGGGAGTTGTCAAATGAATCTTCTCCTGCATTTAAAGAGCAAAACTTCATTAAGAATAGTACAGAGTGAAGCTTAAAATTGATTTTCCATGGCTGCTAACAGAGCCTCTTACTCCTAGGGTTTTCCAGAAGTTCAGTGACTCCAATAATGAAATTGTAAGACTGGCTCTTATTAAGCACAACTGAATGCTTTAAAACATGCTGTGAATGACCTTTTAGTATACTCTTTTTTTTTTTTTTTTTTTTAAAAGGTTTACTCTAGGTTATAAAATAATCAGCGTGTTGGTGGCCAGTCTGCAGATGTTGCACCCAAGTGAAATAAAAGAGCACATTGAAAATTACCGTAGGATGATAGCTATGTTACCAGTAACTCAGTGAACTAAAATAAATAAATAAAATGTGCTGACCATACTGGATTTGATGTATACTGTGTGTTACCTTACACAAGGATAAGCAGATCTGGCCTAAGAGGCCAAGAAGTGCAGTCCTGGGGATTCGTGGGAGAACTCACCCTCTGCATTATGTGAGAGGAGCAGGCAGGTGTAAGTTCAGGGCTATCAAAAGGTGCAATTCCCACCCCTCCCCCTTCTGCTGCTCTCTGCACTCTCTGTTACTGCACTATGAAATTGGAGTGTGAGCTAAGACATCTTATAATGCATAGTGGGTTAGCATACTGAAATCCAAGAGTGAAAGCAATCAGACCAAAAAAAATGGGTGCATGCATAGTGGAGCCAACACTTTACAACTGAGCTCTGGGTACACTATATAACAGAGGTGGGCAAACTACAGCTTGCAGGCCACATCCGGCCCATGGGACCATTTTGTCCAGCCCCTGAGCTCCTGGTCCAGGAAGCTAGCCTCTGGCCCCGCCCCTGCTGTCCTCCCTCCCCCTGCAGCCTCAGCTCACTGCGCCATAGGCTGCGAGGGCTGAGAGCTCCTGGGGTAATGCAGCTGCAGAGTATGGACTGACCCAGTGCTCTGTGCTGCGCGGAGTGTGGCTGTCTCCAGCCAGCGCAGTAAGGAGGTAGGAAAGGGGGGGTTGGACAGAGGGCAAGGGAGTTCAGGGGGTGCTCAGGGACCAGGGGTGCGGACGGTCAGGGATTGGGGGGGGGGAGAGTCAGGAAGGAGAGGGGGGTTGGATGGGGTGGCGGCAGGCAGTTAGGGGCAGGAGGTCCGGGGGTGGTCGGGGGACAGAGAGCAGGGGGCGATGGATGGGACAGGAATCCTAAGGGGCATCAGGGACGAGAAGCAGGAGGAGGGTGTCAGATAGGGGGTGGGGACCGGGCCATGCCTGGCTGTTTTGGAAGGCACAGGCTCCCCTAACCAGCCCGCCATACAATTTCTGAAACCCAATGTGGCCCTCAAACCAAAATAGTTTGCCTGCACCTGCTACAGAAGATGGCAGAGGGAAAGCATAAGACCCCCAGCGTGGCTGAGAGGGTGGCTTGGTTGGTGTCTGCTGAACAGGTGTAGTTGAGGGGTTCTAGGAGAGGGAACTGGGGAGGACTAGGATTGGGAATGGCAACGTTTGATGATTCTGGGCACTGATCGTACTCTGTTTTAGACCTTAATCTCTTGAGGTAAAGGAAACAAACTCCAGATTTATTATCTCCAGTGGTGCTATTAGTCACTCCTTTTTATATGATAAAATGAAAACTCAAATTAGCACACAAAACGTCAGCCCCTTCCCCAAATTTAGAGAACTTGAAATTTGACTAATTCCAATATTAAGTGACTAAAATCTGATTTTTAGAGTAAAAGGTTTCTCTATTGTTTACCATCAGAAGATGAATTTAAACTGCCGTTGCATCCGTTTCTGGCATGACTAAATCCTGACACAGCCATGGTAAACTTTCCCATTTTGCAGGGAACGGGTGTAGCACCTTCTATGATGGGATCAGTCTTCACCAACTGACTAATGTTGGGATTTGGATGTTAATGTGTAAAGATGAAAGAGCTCAGTGCCTGGACTGAGATAGGCACTGACTGCAGATCACTGCATAATTACATTCGTTTTCTTCAAATAATCTAGCTCATATCATTTGAAACTCTTAATAAAACCTATGAGTTTATTTTATTTTGTTTTGCAGTAAGCGTGGTATTTGGTTGATTTTAACTAAGTTAACCATTAAAGATTTAACAGCAAAAGGTCTGCTACCTAAAGGGGGCACCAGAAGATCATAATCAGAAGGAGTCCTGTTGAGCAAAGAGCTGTGTTTTGGGTTGTCTCTGGTAGGAGGCCGTGCAGGTGGTAAAGATACTGGAGCAGTGGATGCATCAAAGCCATCTCCTGAATAACACAGAAACAACAAGAAGTGAATGCTTTCTTATGGCACCTCTAATTGTGTCAGACTGGTTGGCTTCTTCTAGAGTTACAAACAAATAAATAAAAACACACCTAACTCCGGGGTTTTGGATTTCTTCATCTCTGAAGCAGCACTGTGTGTTCCATTCATTATACCAGCACACTGACCATTCTCGCACACCCTTAAAGCAGAGATCAAAGGAAGAAGTCAACCAACCACCTGAGTTTTCATCCCACAAATCACAAAATGAATACTATAGCACTACATAGATTACATCAAAACAAATGGAGGAATGCAAGTTATAACAACTTTTTAAGCACTCATATAGTGTTTTTCACTTTCAAAGCATATTACACAGCAATAGATTAATCCTTACAACAGCCTTCTGTGAAATTATACTATTCTGCTGCTGGGAAAACTGAGGCACAGAAATTAAGTAATTTATGCAAGTCTCCATTGCAAAATAGTGGAAGAGCTGGGATTAGACTTTAGGAATCCCTGGCTCTCAACCCAAAGCTCAGTCTACTAGCATACGCTACTTCTCCATATTGTAAAGTTACATATGTAAACTCGTCCTTATTTTATTACTGAAATCAAACAGCAAATACACTGGAAATAAAACCCTTTAAACAAGAACAAACCCATGGAAATAACGCACGTCCTTAATATTCCTAGTCAAACACTTAAAATAAAAGAATTAACTCTGCCCAAAACAATTTAGCGAGTCTCCATCAGATCCAATGTTGTCAAAAAAGTGATGTATTGTTTTGTCTTTTATGTTCAGCTTTATCCTTGCCTCCAAAGGGAAACAAAGTGTTCTGTAAAAAGAAGTGTAAGTCTCAAATTGGTTGCTAAAACTTCCCAGAACTAGCAATCCTGGTGATTCAGGCAGTAAAGTAAAAAGCTATGGAAAATCCTGGCATAAAAATACAAATTATCCTTAGTAGATAATATGATAACTCTGCTAAAAGGCTCAAGATACTAAGAGGACACTAAAATCACCCAATAGTGAATTATGTGCTATTTGAACAAGTGTTAAAAACCAACAGGGGAATGGAGGCACCTCAACTATATGACAAGAATTGCGAAGTTTGTATAGGCAGGAATGGTCAAAATAAGCTTCTTCAGTTAGGGGAAGGCTATAGGTCACATTACATACACCATTCTCAGAAATCATTGACCCTTTCAAGCTAGAGAGATCTAGAGTTTCACCATTAGCAGGAATGTAAATAAATCTATACGTGCTGGTCATATGGAAGGAATGGATGAATAAAGCATGTGCAATTATTTAAAGCATATAAACAGGAAAGAGGAAATGGAATTGTGTGTGGTCCCAGGAGCTATAAATAAGAATAATTAAATGAAAATAAACAATAATTATGTATCTGAAGAAAAACCTTCCTATTGGTGAGACCTATTATATTGTAGAACAGTCTTCCAATGGAAGTGGAGAAAGAAACATTGCTTGAGTCCCTTGAAGCTAGACTGATTAAGTCACTTGAAAATATACTGTACGGAATAATCCATCCTTGGCTCCTTATCGAGGAGGAAAGACGACTTTCCACAGACAACTGAGTGCCCTAATACAACTCCCTGCCAACGAGGAAGTCTTCAGTGTGACCTGGCCATAACAGTATATCCTTTGCA
The DNA here is from genome assembly GCF_007399415.2 of Gopherus evgoodei. Classification (NCBI taxonomy): domain Eukaryota; kingdom Metazoa; phylum Chordata; order Testudines; family Testudinidae; genus Gopherus; species Gopherus evgoodei. The sequence goes on along the minus strand of NC_044322.1, from coordinate 199,243,966 downwards.
CTAGAAATACAAGGTAAGCAAGTATTAAACACCTCACATCCTACATCTCAGGTACTTTTTTCCTCTTTAAGGAAATACTTTTTGGAGAAATATTGCAAACAGAATGATTCAATTGTGTTACATTAGTAGGGGCCTAATTAGACTGTTATACTGAGGCACTCGTGTTTTCTCTCCTTTCCTTTCCACAACACAGACAAATCTGGCAAGAAGATAAAAAGTCAGCTACAAAACAAATCAATTGACTAAGAATCTAGCCAGAAAACCACAATGCAATCAATTTGGTATATTATAGTATGACCTTTGGAAGAGTACTATAATACTAGTACAGGGGCACAAAGTCTTAAATTAAACATGTATTCAAAAAGCGGAGAAATAGCCACAGAACTACATGACATCCACAATAACAACTGCTGTGTCTCTCTCCTTTAAGGTATCTGGGCTCAATCCAGAATTTTAAGATTATTTTGGCCCTTTACGAAGTCCTGATTACAGCTAGAAAACTAGGCACTCTCATGAGGCAGCCAGCCAGAGTGTAAAATCTCAATTTAACTTCAAAATGGATGGGCCAATAGGCATACCCATGCTTACCAAACATTTGTGATGTGTTTTGAAGGTGACATCGGGAATTTGGTATGACTCCACAAAAAGTTACAAGCTCTTTCAGCAAGTAAAATGTATACTAGTTACACAGCTGAATGAATTCACTTATTTATGAAAAACGCATTGAAAAAGCTCCTAATGGAGCTTACTGAAAAACAAGAGGTGAGAAGGGGTGCCTTTTTTTTTTTTTTAATGAAAACAAAAAAAGTCATTTAACTTTTTTCTAATTTTTGTGAAAAAATGAAATTTTCAGACACTGAAAAACAAAGATTTCAAATTTTGTGTTTTCAACAGCAACAAAAATTAAAGGAAGAGCGATTTTCCACAAAAATTGTCATATCTACAAAATAAGTTCTTTTATGTCAAAAAACCTTTTTTGAATGAAAAATATTGCCTAGCTCCAATTCCTAAGTATGTGCTGCTGGTCGGAATCAATGTTGTTTGTGAAATGTATAATTTTGAATGTTTACACTTCAGCGCTGACATTAGCTAACAGCAGAAAGTTAATGTAACATTTGGAATATTTATATAAATTCATTCAACAGGTCATTTCCATACTTTCTTAAGTGTCATAGGTTTATATTTTAGGCCTCACTTTCTTGTTATATATGTAATTTGCACAAGAGTTATTACACGAAATCATTGCAGCAACTTTAACTATCAATTAAGGACGTTTTCTGTGTGGGATGTCCTGGATTAGCACTAGGCTAGTACTGATAGTCCAAGGGACCCATGACCTGCTAAAGGTAAGCTCTTTTATGGATCAACCAAGCTAAAAATAAAAGGCCAGATGGAATGGTGGGAAAGTCAGCTTTGAAATGTATAACTGTGATGGTTTGCAAAATACTGAACAAGATTCTCAGTCCTACTCCACTCCTTTTGTGCCACACAGGAGATACCAAGGGAATGGAAACTTCCTGTAATTCTCTATCTGGGGACTTCCTCTAGTGTAGGAGTCCTAAGCAGCTGTAGAGCCAATGGAGTTTATTCCTACGCAGCACTCTCCTTCTTTCCTGCATGTTCATGGTTCATCCATTCTTCCTCCATTCATATCGGCAACTCATCTCTCTACTACATGGCTGACTTGGTGGAAAGGTTCACAAGTGGGACAAACAAAATCAAACCTCTGATAAATAGGCCCATACATGTAAAGTCTTAAAATCCTGTCTGTTCCATAAAGTCAATTCTATTCAGTAACATTGAATGTCTATTAAAAAAATCAAAACATCTTTTCCCAGAAGAATAGGTGGGAGTTTAAGGGTATATGACTAGAAAACACTCAAAGACCAGTGGAACATTCACATCTATGCACAGAAGGTCATGTCTGCATTTCTGTTAACAACAATAGACTATATTTCCAGGAATTTATAACTTCAACAGATGAAGTAGTCAGAACGTGACCTTTTCACCACACTGGGCTAAATCTCTTTTATTAAACGTGTAAAATCAGATCTTAACTGGTCAAGTCTGGAATGAGGAGAAAGTTGAGTTTTATTGCAATGACATCACATTCTGAAAGAAAAAAAGTCTGAACGTATCAATGAATTTTAGGCTGCAGAAGAGTCAGAACTTAGTAGATCAATAACTGATTTTAAGATAGTACTTTTGACCTATAAGACTACTAGTAATTGGTCCCTTCTGATATTTCAGCCTCTCTCCTGATTATTATCTTCATTCCGCATACTCAGATTAGCCGTATGAGTTAGGGACCAAGAGGTTCATCAAGAGCCACACAGCCTTCATCTGCAATTTCTCTAGACTCCAATCTACTTGCCACAACCCATTAATGGTTCAGAGACTGTGAGTGTTCGGGGATATTATTTTAAGGTATATTTAAAGTGCAAGAGAGATATTAAGTCTGAATGAAAAATGTTTTCTCCCTGTGAAACACACAGGAAGGTCTTCTGTGAAATGGATTCTAAAAATTTAAAGAAGTTGCTATAATACTGGTACATAGGAGACAAGGGGAGTGCGAAACAGTGGGAAGTACTGCTGTATTTTGATAGTCGCCGTGTATTGATTCAACTGCGTTCTGCATTTTGTTACTTAAATTCTGAACCACAGAGATACAACTATGCTGAACCACAGAGTTTTATGGCTTCTATTCTCCTTCAACTCCACCAGGGGAATAAAAGGGCATGAATAACCCAAGCATGAAAAGATTAGATATTCAGAAGGCAAGCAGCTTCACCATGATTATAACCAACTAGATTTTAGAAAACCTGTCAAAACCTGTCAAAAGTTCATTCTAAAATGATTTTATTCTCCTCTCCAAAGCAGTGCAATGCTGTAAACTACCTTACCTAATATGAGGTTTTATGTTATGACAGTGAGGTGGTTGGGAGCTCAGGGATACAGGATGGGATGAAGGAATCTTGTACTCATCATCATCTTCTACATGATCCCTCGATTTCTCAGCAAGGGAATTTGTTACAGGAACGACACATCTAAGAGAGGGTGAAAGAAACCCGTGCCCAGCGTCAGTTTAACTGTTGAAGAACCATGCTTCATCCAACACTAAAGAAAACAATTTATCATAAATGTCACCAGTTTATAATAACTGTAACACAGAGAGAGATCCTGTTAGACTAAACAAAATTATGAGATTGTTTTTCCCTCCTCATATTACCATTCTTAAACTGCCCAGCGGAGCAGGCGGTAAACCTTGGACAGCCAGAGAGCTACTTTGTCATCAAATGGAGTTGCATAGAGATGTGCAGAATTAAATAGATTTAGAACAGAAAACATCCATGTAAGAAGCTTAACCTGATTATATTTATCAAAGAAGCTAAATGAAGGTTACAGTAAGGCAACAGTATTTTGAAGGGCTCAACAAGAGAGCTGACATTCACAGTATGCCACCAGTTTTGTGAAGTCTGATTCTAGCAATGTCACTGCCCGTCACATGTTTGTCTGTGTTTTTCAGATTTAGTTTTGAATTGTCATTTTATCTTCCAGACAACTGCCTTCATTGTTACTAGGATGTGGTGCATTCTAGTATGTCTATGAAGATGTCATTTGTAGTTGAGGAGCTACCAGTTGGAAATCAGTGCTGGTGTGTGGCCTGACTTACAAGATCTGGCTGCAGATCCAAACTTCCCCAGAATTCAGGTTTTGATTCAGGCCTCACTCGCTACTGAAGCAATAAAGAGATCTGCTTTTTCTGATCAGACTGAACGCATGCTACACTGGAGTTAACAATAAAAATACAGGCACTTCTAGGACCTTGTCCCTTTCATCTTTCACCCCCCTATTCTGATGCAGAGGGCCCCGACCTCAGCAAACTCAATGAAGTCTTGATGAATTGTGGAGGAGAAGCACAGAAGTACTTTCTGGGGAGTTCACACTGCTTGTACTTGGCAAAGCTCAGCCCAATGGAATCTCCTTTTTACACTCATGTGGATGGGACTGGATCGGGCAGGAATAGCAGAACACTGGCAGTGAGTCAGTAGTCACACAAATCCAGCAAGTCCCCTGCTAAAGGAAGAGGGATAAACACAAACAAAGCAATCACTATTGCAGTGCTGGAGGTTGCAAGAGCAGTTAAATATTACTAATACATAGCTTGGGAAAGGGGTTTCCTTCCATATAGTCAGTCCCATGTCCTTCTACCTGGCCTTGGTAACAAGTATCCGACTGGCTTTAAAAATACAAAAACAGAAAAAAGTACTCTACTCAAAAACTGAGTATACACAAAATGTAATTCCTCGGCTAGCAGCAACACATGGGAAGTGAGACTATGGAAAGAGAAAATCTTTACAAATAAGGCTGCTATTCTTCTTCGTGAGTGATGACTAGACACGTTCTATCTCTAGAGAACAACAGTTTTTTTGGGTCTCTGCTCCTTACTGTAAACCTATGTTTATAATGATTACATTACACATCTAATAAAAGAAATTCACAAAACATCCCGAGTAGGAAATGTTAAAGCTTTACTATGGTTATCATTTACTTCCAACATTAAATGAAACTGTCATGGACAATGCTTGAGTCTTAAACTAATTGAATCATAATAGTAAGGAGTGAACTGCCTTAAAATAATCTGGATATCAGCTTATGAAATATCATGCAGTCAATAATGGGTGTACTGCTCATTCTGAAAAGGTGCACAATTGATTTAAGAGACCTAGAACAAATGTACGTATGTTCCTGACCATTTCTATGCACTGTATCACTACACAGTCTATAAAATCTCAAATCTATTGACATTAAAGCCACACTGCAAGGCACATATGTTTAATGGGGTACTGCAGGAGAGCTGAGAGTCAGACAGACTTACATTTGAAAGGGGAGTGGGCTTCATTTCTAGTCCTCTGGCCCAGCTGATTTTGTTATGGGAACAGAGCTGAACTGAACCCCCTATCAAGCCATGCCAGTCTTCCTGTTTTCACCAAAAAAAACCCAAACTCAATCTCCACCAAAAACAAACAAAAAGTATTGAAGCATCTGGCACATAGTGCACTTCTACTTGATGGAAAGTGCACATTTATACTACGTAGTGCCACATGACTACCAAACTCCAGATGCTACTTTAAAAGGGTAAGTGTGGCCACTATAGATCTAGCAGGTCATGAGCCTGCAAAAGCAGAGAGAAAGCAAAACGACTGCTGCACTAGAGTGATGTATGTGCTGCATTTGCTAAATATATTCGAAGTCTGGAGCTTCCTAGTTCTCAGATATTCTTTCCTGCAATCATTAATACACTTTTGACTATAAAAAACAAGCTGTGAATGGCAGGAATCCAATTTATTTTGTGAACACAGTAACTGAGGGCAGATCTCTACTGAAAAACAGAATAAGATTTATGGAACTAAGCTCTATAGCTTCTGTACTGTAGTTTTCAACCACCTTCTGTAGAGGGAGCAAAAGGCCTTTTTTAAACATAGCAGTTCAGGCTAAAATGGCTTTTTCCGATCTTTGATTTCATATTCCTAGTTAAAATTGAAAAGATCTTTGTGTCACTGCCCTGCGCTCACCACATAAGGAATGGAAAAATATAACAGAAGGATGAGGATAGGTCAGAATCCATACAGAGGAAGTTCAAAGATCTGCACAAGCGGACTTCTCTCAGATTTGTAGATCAGTAGGTACTGCTACCTTGAAGCCCAAGTTCCTCTGAAGACTATTTTATATTTGTTAACCTTTAAAACCACTCTAAGTCAAAAACTCTTGCAACACCATAGTTTGAAAAAAAGATGTCCAATGCTGAACAGTACAGAAATAGTTTGCTATTCTTTGTTTTATGAAAACATATTGGACTTCTGGTATATATACCAGGTACTATAAATTAACCGAGAATACTATAGAAAGAACAGAAGGCTATTCTTGAAAAAAAAAACTGACTGTTACTAAGCCTTCATTATTCTATTAGCCTAATGCTATTCTAATGAGATAGGAATACAGAACCAAAGCAGGGAGATATTTCTATGGAATTTTTAATTGTTATATAAAAATTATTTTGTGTTTCACAAACAGATTCTTGTGCTCAGAGCTGGATTTTATAATATGGATATCTACTACTGACTTATTTGAAGTTATCCAAAATATATTTATTTGACACTTTAGGAGAGGCTTTGATTGCTTCCTTCAGGTGTAGTTCTAGACATTGTTCAGAGATTTAATTACAAAACTGCTTATATCAGATGTACAGTCCATTATATGATGGATATGAAGTACGTAGTGCCTATATTTGAAAGGTTATTTCTAAAATTTATTTTGATATTTACATTTTGTTAAGATTACTACTACTTTGAAAGTTCTGGAAGGATTTGTTTAGAGGTAAAGAGAAGCAAAGGATTAAACAACAAAACCCACTGAAGTAATCTTTAGTCCGACCCCTCCTCCCACCCCCATTTGGCAATGTTTGTCATTTGAAAGGTTGAGTCAAATCCTTATCAATGGTGTGTCAATATTTTCTGGTTGTTTGAAAAGAAGCCAGCTGTCACTCTCTTTTTCATGAAGAGTATTGATGGCCAAAAGCAAATCAGAGAAAGCTATTAAATCAAAATAGGTTTTTGTCACTAGTTGTCAAGTCATTCTGAGGCCATCTCAGTTTTACCGGACGAACTCTGAACACACTGACTGTTCAAAATTATTTACATTGCAAGCCTCTTCTCACAGAGAAAAACCTGCTGTGATAAAAACCACATATTAGCAAAAAAGCAAAAATGACTTACTCACATAAGTAACGCAAGCATGATTTTGCTAGAAATAGGACAGCTTTTTGAGCAAAGACGCGTTATTGTATGCATGATTTGAAAAATTACTTTCATAACTTTCTTCAATGCAAACTAGCCCATTAATTGAAATTGCAAAACAGAAAAAGCAGATTTGAGAGTATGCAAGTCATAGGAAAGGGTAGAAAAGTTCACTCTAAATTCCACTTAACAAGGAACACTGAGACATAAAAATGATGCAGTTCATTAGTGATCCATACAATAATATGGAGTTTTGAACAGTCCAATACCAACATAATTATTTTTGCACTTTAGGTCAGAAATTCAGTCACAGAGTGGAAAATACAAATTAATGCAAGCCATGTGCTTCGTGAAGGTGCTACCAGTGGGGTATGCATTTTACTTAATTATGAGGGGAATGTTCTTTTGCGATATAAAGTCAACTCAGCATGTTCAAAGGGTATTAGACAAAACTTGAGATTCTGCAGGAAGATCAAGGGCCTAAGATGAAGATGAATTAGCAGGACACGTAGAAATCATAAAGTTAACAGCAGCCCAAATGATACAGCACATTTAGTTAAAAAAAAATTAAAAAAAATAACGGACAAGGAAAAATATAAACCCTTCTGCAACTATTGACAATTTTTGCAACAGCAAAACATTGTTGTTAAGGTTCTTTCAAAAGTTTTTCTGTACTTTTTTTAGAATACTTAAGACTACTGTATTCAAATATGGCAGAGGCAGGGAAAGTGAGACATAGGAATATCTTCCCTAAGTTGTAGAAAGGTACAAATGGATGAGTAATATACAAAAATGTGAAATTTCAGAAGAGAGATAGTGCGACTTAGTGGACGAAGCACTGAACTGGATCTAAGGAGGCCTGGCTCCTATTCCTGGCTCTGCCACAGGTCTGCTGGATGACCATGGGCAACGCATGTCGCTCCTCTGTGCCTCTGTTTCCCCATCTATAAAATGGGGACAATGATACTGACCTCCTTTGTAAAGCACTACCAGGATCTACTAATTAAAATGCTACATATGACAGCTATATTGAGCTGCTTATTTTAATCACGTTTTTCTTTAATGAATTAATCATGGCATTTTGGTCTGAAGTGTTTATTTTAATCTGTTTTTAAGACAATTATTCACAAGTTTTTCAAAGAGCCTTAACTTGTTCATTTTGTGCCCCCCAATATTTTTCATTACTACTAGACGGTTTTAAAAAATCCAATCAATTTTTAAAACGGTTCTCTCTCACAACGAATAGCAGTGGTGATTTTATCTTAATGATATTTAATACTTGGTAAAAATATTTTCAAATATTTCCTTAATTTCTATGTAAATTTAGTTTGCTGTCTGATACTTCAGGTGGCACACATTGAGCCTGATTCTCATTTACATTTGCAGTGGAAAAGGGGACTTAGTGTAAATGAGATCAGGCTCCAAGAACAGTAACATTAAAAAACCTAGTCCATGACTTTGCAAGATCTGGTTTCTAACTGGGAACAGAAAATAATAAAGGAAAGGATCTTAGTGTCTGTAGTCCAGACGCTGGAATTACTTTTGTGAAAACAACAGAAAACCCCAGCAAGTTTCTGTATAATGTGACCTCGCTGCCAGCCATGGCTAAACAGAGGCCTGAGAATAGGAAAGATGGGTAGATTTATGGTCGGATCGCAGCAGAACAGCTATGGGAAGACAGAATATCTTTGACCAAACAGAAAACAGTCCTGACATATTCATGAGGGCTAACAGCTCTCAAATTTTAGAGCGAAAAAAAAATCTGAAAAATAGTCTCAAGCATTTCAGTTACATCAGGCTCAACATTATCCATGTTATATGCTACGAAAGCAATTTTTGTTTGGTGCAAATATGGTCTGCGTTTCATTAAGCTGATTAGTTTTAAAAAGTGCAACACAATGTCAACCTGGTTTCATATAATAATCTAGACCAAGCTTGACAAAGTAAGATCTTTATTGGGTCAATTTAAAATGGGACATATGTAGTATTTGCTATTATGCACAGTGATAATTTTTCTGCCTTAACACCAATACCATGCAGCACATTATAGTGGTTGTGTGGATATCCAAATTTTATTACATAAAACAAAAAAAAGTGAGTCATCAATCATGAAATAAACTAGAGCTGGTGGTCTATTTTCCATCAATTTTTTTTTGGTGGAAAATATTTCTGCAAAAGGAAAACAATAGAGTTTCTGGTCAGATTAACCTAAACTGAAATGTTTCTGTTTGTCAAACCAAATTGACTCATTTAATTTGCATCAATTCAACACTAATTTTTGTCTGCCTGAGCTGCGGCAGTGTCTCTGGGGAGCTGTAGTGCCAACGCTCATGCTCCCATTCACCTCTGTCCATCAGACCTCCCTGGTGGGACAACAACTCCCATGATACACCACAATCCCATTTCTGGCTGCCTGCGTGGTGCACAATGGAAGTCATGTGGCGGTGGTGCATTATGGGAGATGTGGTACGGCCAGGGAGCCCAGACCATAGAAGAGAATGGGGCCCTGAGGCACCAGTGACAATTTCAGCAGATGTCAAACTAAGCCAAAACTAAGCATTTTGACATTTCCAAATTTAGTCATTGATGAACTCTGTTCAGTATGAAATAAATGCTGAAATATCACAGTTTCCTCATGCAACAAAAATTTCAATTTTTTAACTACCTCTGAAGTGGTCACTACCCAATATTCTCTCTCACACAGTCTATAGGAATCAACCTTTAAATATATGCATGTACTATATTGTGTTTATTTGAAATTAAATTGGACTATATATGCCTGCATTTATTTCAATATACAGATGTCCAGTTTCAATACTGGAGATATCTAGCTAAAAGCAAGCTTTCCTCTCTTTCTTATACTCAAACTCAAAGCTCAAACTAAAATGGCTAGAGTTATTTGTCCAAAATATATTCACCTTTGAACTTGGGAATAAATACAAACAATTTCAACTCAAAGGGTGACGTTTTCTAGAAAGTTGTGACCAAATGAAATGTGTTATAATTAAAGCTGCAAGTTTGTCACAGAGGTCACAAGAAATCACAGATTCTGTGACTTCTGCAGCAACCATGCACCTGGTCCGGTGGCTGCCTGAGCAGCTCAGGCAACCCCTGGTCAGCTGCACTGGCTGCTGCTGGGGCAAGTCTCAGGCCACCGCGACCCCCCACCCCCCAAGCAGCAGCAACAGGAGTTTGGGTGTGGGAGAGGACAGGAGTTGGGGTACAGGACTGTCATAAACAGATAAGTAAGAGTTAATAGAACAGAAGTGCTTCATATCTATTTGTCGGAAAGGGTTAACAAGAACAGTGAGCCTGGCTGTCACCTGACCAGAGGACCAATCAGGGAATACTTTCAAATCTTGAGGGAGGGAAGTTTTTGTGCTGTGCTGTTAGTTTTGGTTGTGTTCACTCTGGGGGCTCAGAGGGATCAGATGTGCAACCAGGTTTCTCTCCAATCTCTCCAACACAGGCTCTTATAAGTTCAGACTAGTGAGTACTAGGCAGATAAAGCGAGTTAGACTTATGTTTGTTTTCCTTATTTGCAAATGTGTATTTGGTTGGAAGAAGTTCAAATGTGTATTTGGCTGGAAGGAGTTCAAATTGGTATTTTGCTGAAAAGATTTTAATTTGTACTTGTATACTTAGGCTGGGAGGGTGTTCCCAGTGTCTATAGCTGAAAGACCCTGTACCTATTCCATTTTTTTTTAATTTACAAAGATAATTTTTACTGGTTTTTCTTTCTTTAACTAAAAGCTTTTCTTGTTTAAGAACCTGATTGTTTTTTTATTCTGGTGAAACCTCAGGGGACTGGGTCTGGATTCACCAGGGAATTGGTGGGGAGAAAGGGGCTGATTTCTCTCTGTGCCAGGATTACTTTCTCTCAGGAAGAGTCTGGGAGGGGGAAAGAGAAGGAGGGGGGAAGGTGAATTGTCCTCTCTGTTCTGTGATTCAAGGAGTTTGAATCACACAGTGATCTTCCAGGGTAACCCAGGGAGGGGATGTCTGGGAGAGGCAACGGTGAGGAAAAGGGTTTACTTTCCTTGTGTTAAGATCCAGAGGGTCTGGGTCTTGGGGGTCCCTGGGCAAGGTTTTGGGGGGACCAGAGTGCACCAGGCACTGGAATTCCTGGTTGGTGGCAGCGCTACAGGTTCTAAGCTGGTAATTGAGCTTAGAGGAATTCATGCTGGTACCCCATCTTTTGGACGCTAAGGTTCAGAGTGGGGAATTGTACCATGACAAGGACAGAGTGAAGGCTCTGGATGGTGCTTACCTCGGGGGACTCCCCAGAAACTGCAACATTTCCCTCCCTCAGCTCCTAGACAAAGGCATGGCCAGGCAGCTCTGTGCACTGCTTCCGCCTGCAGGTACCACCCCTGCAGCTCCCATTGGCCACAGTTCCCAGGTGGAGGCAGTGTGTCACCTGTTCATGACTTTTAGTAAAAATATCCATGACTAAAATGTAGCCTTAGTTATAATGAAAGTGTCTCCTGTCAGTTGCAGCTTTATTATAACCTTTATGATTTGGTAACGAGTGGCAGAATAATGACATTCTGAGCTACATTCACCCTTAATGCTGTTCTCTTCCTGCTGTGTCTAAATATAAGAGCAAATTGGGTTTGCCAAGTCTTTTGAAATCTTTGTAATGTCACATTCTACTGTTACAATTCTTTTTGTTTCAATAGGTGCCATGTTGACAGATGTGATTATTTTATTGCACAACTTCAGCTACGCTATTTCGGTGCTGAAGGAAGAACTACATAGTGTATGTGGGCTGTGATGTGTCATGATATTAATATGATATAACAGATATACTTTATGCAAGATGGGTCATATGAGATATCATTGGAAATGTTATGATTTACTGAATGTGATTATCCTATTTGTATGCAAGAATCATTTCTGTATCTTAAATTAGGAATATGACTATGTATCTGTATTTCAACTATGCTACTTTGGGTATGAAACCGGAAAAGCCAGACAGGGCAGATGGCCAATCAACAAGAACAATAGACTGTAGAAGAGCTTAGTCTTCCTGTGAACCTGTGGGTCAGCCTGTGAAGAATGGCTACAAGGGCCCTACAGAGTCAAATGGTCTTGTCACCCGATTTTAAAACATTACCAGGGACTTTTTGTAACTTTCCACTGTTAAGGGAAGGGGAGGGAGGGGGGTCAAACTAGGGAGACAAAGGACTCTTGCCTTATGCAAATCCTATTTAAGGGTGAGGAGTGAGGTAATCCAGATCATCAGTTCTCCCCTGCTACCCCACCCAAGATGATTGCTGGAAACAACTGGGGAAAGCAATGGGCCCAAGCTGGAAGGGCATCTGGCCTGTGAAGAAGGTTATTAAAACCACATTTAGGGTGAGAATTTACATGTAAACGGTTTCTTTAGTGTATTAAGATCAGTTTGCATGGCCTGTTTTATTTTCTTAGTAATCTGCTTTGCTCTGTCTGCGACTACCTTAACTAATTAAAATACATATTTATAGTTAATACATTTATTTCTGGATTATAATATAACCCAGTTTATATGATTTCTAACTGGAAGGGGGCAAGAAATTGTGCATACCCTCTTCCACACTGAGGGAAGAGGCAACTATAATATATCTTTCGGCCTGTACTTCAAAGGAGGTGCACATCTAAATGCTGGTGCAAGTCCCTTAAACTGAGTCTTTTCAGAGCTGATCTGCAACTGGGTGTGGACCTGCCTGTGTGCGTGTTAGAGGAGGTTTTAAGAGCCTGGCTCAGCAAGACAGGTAAAAGGAGGCCCAGGCTGGGAGAACAGGTAGACTCAGTGGTATCTCAGTACATCAGGTGACTTAAAATAATAATATATGGATATATACCTATCTCATGGAACTGGGAGGGACCCCAAAAGGTCATTGAGTCCAGCCCCCTGCCTTCACTAGCAGGACCAAGTACTGATTTTGCCCCAGATCCCTAAATGGCCTCCTCAAGGACTGAACTCACAACCCTGGGTTTAGCAGGCCAATGCTCAAACCACTGAGCTATCCTTCCCTCTTCCTAAGGGGTGCAACCCATCACAGGGGCCAAGTATATTAGGATAATATGATCTATAAAGAAAAAATATCCATAGAGTACAACTCATTTACAAAAGAAGGTTTGGAGTGCTGTAGAATCTATTGCTTCTGTAGAAAATCCTGGGGGAAATCACAGCTCAATCAGAAGATTCACTTGTTGCCGAGAACATCTTGGCATCAAATAACAAATCATACAACTCAAAGCTCAAGAGTAGCCTACATCTTGAAACGACAAAATTCATCAGGCCACATTCTGGCTAGTGCGAGGAAAGTGACATCTGTTGATCCCAACTAAATGGGTGCCTATACTGTACTCTGCAACAATGGCCATACTGTGGGATCATCGTCTGGCCAGCCACCCCAGGTAAAGCATTAGATGCAGGAATGAGCACAGAAAATATAAACACAATTGCTGGGTTGGGGAATCGCACGCACACACACACACCCCATGCTCTTTACCTCTAGACCTTGTCCTACAACTCCTCTAATGAATGACTTTCAGTAGCTTCTCTGTGGGCTTAGGAGGGGAACTGAAACAGGAACGACTAACTTCCATTCTGCACTCCCACTGCCAGGAGCCTATACACAACGCCTGCCAGAATTCATCCTATTTTACTATAAAATGTATGTGACATGTTAAATTAGCATTACAATTGCTCCCATTTAGTCAACACAATTTACCTTTGAAAATGCCCATGGGAAATACATCCACCAGGAGAACTTAGTTAATTCTTTTTTTTTTTTTTTTTTTTTTACAGAGGTTCAGAATCAGTGTGATTGTCTATGTAATTAATGCATTTCTTTTATAATAGAACACCAGATAAAGATAACTTACTTAATACTAGGGAGGATGGAGGCAGCTGTGAGAGGGGGAGAAAGTCGAGGAGGGACATCATATTCTTCATTTCCTAGATGGCCATTTGAAAATACCTGAAAAATGGACAGAAATGTTACTCGGCTATTGTTACTTATACAGTATCACAGGAGTGTACTGCTTTACAAGTTCAGAAAGGTCTACTCGCCCACCCGGCCAGGAGTTTGAAGTCTGAACTGATGGACACAGCGCAAACACTTGCTGCAGACTTGTGCTCCTGAATCTTAGCTTTCATTAAATTGTACATAAAGATTGAAACACTAATCAAGTATTAAAACTCGTGCAATGTTAACTTTGAGAACTGGCAGACAGACTTAGAACAGCAATGCAGAGGTGTGAATGGCCTTGTTCATCCAAACGGGTTAAGCCTGAAACCTAAAGATGACAATTTAGATGTCAACTGGTGAAATGGCCAGTATATGGCCTCTCCAGAGCTCAAAGGCATGGCATTTTCACATTGATTGGCTACTCGGATTGAGTAACACGACACCTCTACCAGCCATGAGACTGGACCCATGAAACATTACTACCAAGCTATAATCGGAACTGTAAATGTAAACCCAACACTCTCTTACAACATGACTCAAATTAAAGGGCTTTAAACAAGAGTCTAGCTGGATGTAAGGGTTGGTGCTTTCTCTGGGTGAATTTGGTAGTCACTCTGTAAACAATATAATGGAATTCTAGAGCTCCTTTCACTGGATCATGTGAAAGCACTTTACCAACACTTATTAAATTCCCACCTCACCCCTTTGAAGTATGTACAATATCCACTTTACGAAATGGAGACAGAGGTTAAGCAGCTTGCGCAAGGTCACACAGCAAACAGAAGAGGCAACTCATGTCTTTCAACTGTAGTGACTTAAATCACAAATCCATCCTCTCTCTCTTCATAATACAAGTTATATATTTTCCAAGCTAAAGAAAGTTAAATTACAGTAGAGCAGCTCAGAGTTAATAGACTGCTCCAAGAATCATTACTGAACCTCTTGATAAAACTGATTACAGTGGAATCAAGAATATTTTTCTTAGGTCATTGCTAAGGCCACAGCTATCCAATGTCTTTACATCTATAGCTGGACAGCTTTAAATCAGCATCTTCTACTTACGGAAAAGATTTCTCAGTTTTCACGAAAATCAGATGAAGATCGTTAAGAGTAAAGAGGTTTTAGGCCAAGATACAAAGCCCACTCACCCCACTGGCCTTAGGATAGGGCCGTCAGTCAATAAAATCTCAACGCTATATGTTTAAATAATTTTAAATACAATTTTAAATATTTATCTTACAATACTTTCGCTTCAAATTTGATAGCCAAAAAAGTAGCAACATGTGCTGCCAATCAGTATTTTCAATTGTGTGCTTTGCTGCAAATAAACAACACTGACAATACAAAAATGGTAATTTTTCAGTTTTAAAAGGCAAAGCTATACAATACTCAGGCAATACATTTTAAGTCCCAGGGGCATTAAAAAGACTTATTAACTCACATGAAAAAGGTAGTCTCTGATATCAGTAGGGAAGTTGAACATTCCACTCTGACGAAGGACAGGTTCATTACCTTGATACCTAATTTTAGAACCTACAGTTTTCAGGCATATACAGCAGGTGAAAACCAACACCTCAGAAATAATATTTTCCTAATCAAAACACATTTTTTCACCTGCTTGAAAAGCAAATGGAGTAATTCAATCAGCCTCCATTGGAGAAAGTCTCAAATTGGTCATTTTAAATACTTGAGAAGTTCTCTGTTTTACAGTGTTAAAGATGATCTCCCGTAATTACTGGAAAATTATGCAAGTTCTCTTTATTCCTAAGGCATTCTATGACCATCTTAATTTTCAAAGCCATTTTTTAACCTTTGAAACTAGTTGTTCAAGTACTACAATATAGGATTCTAGCTATTTGTTTTGTCTTGTTTTAAAAATAGAGTTAGCAAAGAAAAGACGGTTACTTATCTTTGTAACTGTTGTTCTTAGAGATGTGTTGCTCATATCCATTCCAGTTAGGTGTGCGCACCGCACGTGCATGCTCGTTGGAAGATTTTTATGCTAGCAACTCTGGTGGGTCAGCAGGTCGCCCCCTGGAGTGGCGCTGCCATGGCACTGGATATATATCCCTGCCGACCCGACCGCTCCTCAGTTCCTTCTTGCCGGCTACTCCGACAGTGGGGAAGGAGGGCGGGTTTGCAACGGATATGAGCAACACATCTCGAAGAACAACAGTTACAAAGGTGAGTAACCGTCTTTTCTTCTTCGAGTGATTGCTCATATCCATTCCAGTTAGGTGATTCCCAAGCCTTACCTAGGTGGTGGGGTCAGAGTGAGATGTCGCAGAGTGCAACATTGCGGAGCCGAAGGCTGCGCCATTCCTAGACTGCTGAACCAGGGCATAATGGGAGGCAAAGGTGTGGACTGAGGACCAGGTCGCTGCGCGACAGATTTCATGAATGAGCACATCAGCGAGGAAAGCAGCCGATGAGGCCTGAGCCCTGGTGGAGTGCGCAGTCACGTGGCCTGAGGGGACGTGAGCCAAGTCGTAACAGGCACGGATGCACGACATTACCCAGGAGGAAATCCACTGCAAGGAGACGGGTAGGCCCTTGATATGCTCCGCCACCACGACAAAGAGTTGGGGGGGTACTGCAATATGGCTTAGTTCGCTCAATATAAAAAGCGAGCGCTCTGTGGACGTCTAGGGAGTGTAGCTGCTGCTCCCTGCAAGATGAATGTGGTTTTGGGAAGAAGACAGGTAGGAAGATCTCCTGGTTAACATGGAAGGTCGATACCACTTTGGGGAGAAATGCCGGATGCGGTCGCAACTGCACCTTGTCCCTGTGGAACACAGTATATGGGGGGATCTACCATGAGGGCCCGAAGCTCTGAGACTCGTCTCGCGGATGTGATGGCCACCAGGAAAGCGGTTTTCCAGGAGAGATAGAGAAGGGAGCAAGTTGCTAACGGTTCGAATGGGGCGGACATGAGTCTGGTAAGAACCAGGTTAAGGTCCCATGTAGGGGCAGGGCGGCGTACTTGGGGGTAGAGGCGCTCCAGGCCCTTAAGGAACCTAGACACCATCGGGTGAGAGAACACCGAGCGGCCATCCTCCCCTGGGTGGAAGGTAGAGATGGCCGCCAAATGGACCCTCAGAGATGATACCCAGACCCTGTTGTTTAAGGGACCAGAGGTAATCCAAGATGTTGGAAATGGAGACCTCAGTGGGAAGGAAGTTCCGCTCCACGCACCAGCACGTGAAATGCTTCCATTTGGCCAAATATGTCGCTCTAGTGGAAGGCTTCCTGCTACCCAGGAGCACCTTTTGCACTGGGGTAGAGCAACGCAGCTCAGACTGGGTCAGCCACGCAGGAACCATGCCTTGAGGTGGAGCAACTGAAGGTCCGGGTGATGCAGCTTGCCGTGGTCCTGGGTGATCAGGTCTAGGTGAAGAGGCAGGGGGACAGGGTCCGCTATGGATAGGTCTAGCAACATGGTTTATCAGTGCTGCCGAGGCCATGCTGGAACTATCATGATCAAGGGCTTTGTCCCTGCGTACTTTCAGTAGGACCTTGTGGACAAGTGGAAATGGTGGAAAAGTGTAGAGCAGGTGTGTCATCCACGGTACAAGAAAGGCATCTGCCACTGAACCCGGTGAGAGGCCTTGAAAGGAGCAGAACGTCTGGCATTTCCTGTTCCTGTGGGACGCAAAGGAGGTCCATCCGGGGAAACCCCCACCTCTGGAAAAGTGAAAAAGCAACATCCAGGAGAAGGGACCGTTCGTGGGAAAGGAAGGATCTGCTGAGGCGATCTGCCAGCGTGTTCCGAACTCCCGGGAAAAAGGATGCGATGAGGTGTATAGAATGGGCTATGCAGAAGTCCCAGAGTCGTAAGGTCTCTTGACACGGGTGAAGATCTTGTGCCGCCCTGCTTGTTTATATAGTGCATGGCCGTTGTGTTGTCAGTGAATACTGACACACAACGGCCCTGTAAGTGTTGTTGGAATGTCTGACAAGCAAGGCAGACCGCTCTCAGCTCCCGGACATTGATGTGGAGGGTCAGCTCTTGAGATGACCAATGGCCCTGGGTGCATAGGTGCCCAAGGTGAGCCCCCCAACCCAGGGATGGTGCTTCTGTTGTCAGGAACGCCGAGGGCTGGGGCGGATGGAACGGTAGCCCCGCACACACCATGGAGGGATCTAGCCACCACTCGAAGGAGTCTAGGACTGTTGGGGGAATGGTGACGACCATGTCCATAGGATCCTTGGCTAGACGGTATTGTGAGTTGAGCAAAGACTGGAGGGGCCGGAGGCGCAGTCTTGCGTAGTTCGTTACGAATGTACAGGCTGCCATGTGGCCCAAGAGAGTGAGGCAAGTGCGCACCGAAGTCAACGGCTTGCAGCCTCTGGATGATGGCTGCCATAGTCTGGAACCATGACAGTGATAGACAGGCTTTGGCAAGAGTGGAGTCCAGGGTGGCGCCAATAAATTCTATCCTCTGAGTGGGGATTAGAGTTGATTTTTCCACATTGATCATTAGACCTAGATGTAGGAAAAGGTCCTTGACAATGCGGACGTGACTGAGGACTCGCGCCTCGGAGGTCCCGCGGATGAGCCAGTCGTCTAGATACGGAAACACGTGTATCCGACTGCGGCAAAGGTGGGTGGTGACTACAGCCATACTCTTGGTCAATACTCTTGGGGCTGTAGAGAGGCCGAACGGGAGGACCGCGAACTGAAAATGTTGGCGGTTGGCCACGGACTGGAGGAACCTTCTGTGAGCTGGGAAGATGGCTATGTGGAAGTAGGCATCTTGCATGTCGAGGGCGGCATACCAGTCTCCAGGATCCAGGGATGGGATAATGGTCCCCAGGGATACCATACGGAACTTCAACTTTATCATGTATCTGTTGAGTTCCCGCAGATCGAGGATAGGTCCAAGACCTCCCTTTGCCTTGGGGATTAGGAATTAGCGGGAGTAGAACCCCTGCCCCGCTCGTGCTCTGGTACCTCCTCTATTGCCCCTTTGGCGAGAAGCGTTTGCACCTCCTGTAGGAGAAGTTGCTCGTGAGAGAGGTCCCTGAAGACGGACAAGGGAAGGGGGTGGAAGCAGGGGTTTGAAATAAATTGGAGGTGGTATCCAAGTTCCAGCATGCGTAAGACCCAACGATCTGATATTAGCTGGGACCATGCAGGGAGGAAAAAGGAAAGACGGTTGGAAAAAGGAGGGGACGGATCTGTTAAAGAAACTGGTACAACGCCCTCGGGCGCACCTTCAAAAGAAAGGTTTTGGCCCCGAGGAAGGCTTGGAGGAGCTTTGGTTCTGGCCCCCTTGGTTGCCCGATTGCCTTTGGCAACCGTTCCTGCCTCGCCGTATGGCAAAATCTTGTCTCTGCCGGGGCTGAGGGTAAGGGCGGTGCGGTTGGGGTCAGAAGGACCTGCGCTGAGTTACTGGCGTGTGCATTCCTAATGAGCGCATAATAACCCTGTAGCCTAGGGTCAGTTTTATCCTAAAACAGCCCTTGGCTCTCAAATGGAAGATCCTGAATAGTGTGTTGGAGCTCCGGGGGGAGGCCGGAGACCTGCAGCCACGAGATACGGCGCATAGTCACGCCAGAGGCCAGAATCCTGGCGGCTGAGTCCGCAGCATCCAGGGAAGCCTGCAAGGAAGTTCTTGCCATCTTTTTCCCTTCGTCGAGGATCGTCGAGAACTCCTGTCGTGCGTCCTGCGGAAGCAACTCCTTAAATTTGTCCGCTGCCACCCAGGTGTTGTAACTATAGCGGCTAAGGAGGGCTTGCTGATTGGACACGCAGAGTTGGAGGGCCCCCGCAGAGTAGACTTTTTGCCCTAGCAAGTCCACACACCTTGCGTCCTTCGATTTAGGGGCTGGAGCCTGCTGGCCATGGCGCTCCGTCTCGTTAACCGACTGGACGATGAGGGAGCAAGGAGGAGGGTGGACATACAGATATTCATAACCCTTGGAGGGCACCATGTATTTGCACTCTACACCTTGCGCAGCAGGCAGAACAGAGGCCAGAGACTGCCAGATCGTAGTGGCATTGGCTTGTATGGTCTTAATGAATGGGAGGGCCACTCTAGTGGGGGCATCCGATGACAATATGTCCACCACTGGGTCCTGTACCTCTGGGACCTCCTCGGCCTGCAAGTTCATGTTCTGTGCAACACGCCTGAGGAGGTCCTGATGGGCCCTGAGGTCAATTGGTGTAAGGCTGGCAGATGAGGTTCCAGCTACAGCCTCGTCAGGGGAGGATGAAGAGGAGAGACCTGGAACGAGCGGGTCTGATGAGGGCTCCGCCTGGTGTCTTCCTGGGGAGCTCGGAGTCCTGAGGCTGGGTCAACCCTTCCTCCATAGGAGGAGGAGGAGGAGGAGAGGTAATCGTGGCCTCCAGCACCGTGTTCTGAGGCGGTCGAGTGTGATGGACCTGGGTGAGGGCCTTGGGCCTGATGGTATGCCCAAGGCATCCAGAACCCCCACTGCTGCGGTCCATGATCTTGAGGCCGGGGATCATGGAATAACGCAGCAGGCACGTCGGTGTCTGGGGCGTATGCACTGTCCGCCCGAGAAGACACAGACAGGTGTCGGGAGGGCCATGGAGGAGCCGAATGAGGCTGGTATGAGTCCTTCACTCTCGTTGCTGGAGATCTCTCGTGCTGGGGATCGGTACCAGGAATCATACCGGTGCTGAGACCGAGACCGGGACCTGCAACCAGCGCGGTGCCAGGAGGTCGACCTGGATCTCAAACATCTGCGGCGGGACCGGCTGCGAGAGTCTCGGTGCCAGGAGCGGTGCCTAGAGCCGGAGCGGTACCGAGAGTACCGGGCGGGACGAGAGGTGGATCTGTGCCGCGAGTATGATCAGTACCGCCTAGGTGAGCAGTGCCAGGAGTGCGAGTGGTGTCGAGACCGGGACTGTCCATGAGACCGTGAGCGGTGCTGGGACCTGGATCGAGATCGGTGCCGGCTCATCGATTCTAGTGAAGGTGGTCTCATAGCTGCAGGCTTGCCTCTAGAATGCAGAACCCGCACCGGCGGTGCCAGGGTGAGGCAGGGCAGACTCAGTCATTGTGATAAGGTCCCTGGCCGAGGAGAATGTCTCTGGTGTGGAGGGGACTGTAAGCTCGACCACAGGTCTCACCAAGGAGCTCTCAAGGACCGGACTCAACGGCCCTCTGGGGACCGGAGTCGACAGTACCACAGTCGGTGCCGCAGCAGGAGTAGGTGCTGGGTGATCCGAACGAGTCTGCGTCGAAGGTGTGGAGGAAGCTGAGGGCCTTCGATCAGGTCCCTGTGATGGAGAAGGCCGGTGCTGAGGTTTCTTGGCGGATCCGGCACCATCTGGTGCCGGAGGAACGCTGTCAGCGCTCGGTGCCGAGGATAGAGGGTTGAGGGCTGCCTCCATAAGGAGAGTCTTTAAGTGAAAGTCCCTCTCCTTTTTAGTCCGCGGCTTAAAGGCCTTGCAAATGCAGCACTTGGAGATGTGCGATTCCCTGAGGCACTTTAGGCAGGAGTCGTGGGGATCGCTCGTGGGCATCGGCTTTTTACAGGCCGAGCACGGTTTAAACCCCGGTGAACCAGGCCTGGGCCCCGGCACCGGGTGTGGGGAAGGGCTAAAGCCTAAGCCCCACTAAACTATATACAGTAACTAACAACTATAAAACTAATTACACTATAGACTAAGTCAACTATATACAACAAGAAATCAAATGAACAAGGAGAAGCTAGGGAAGTGGAGGACAGCTAAGCCGCGCTCCACTGTTCCAATGACTGACACGGGCGGTAAGAAGGAACTGAGGAGCAGTCGGGTCGGCTGGGGTATATATCCAGCGCCATGGCGGTGCCACTCCAGGGGGGCGACCTGCTGAGTCACCGGAGTTGCTAGGGTAAAAATCTTCCGACGAGCGTGCACGCACGGCGCGCACACCTAACTGGAATGGATATGAGCAATCACTCGAAGAAGAATTAATGGATATACTCTGTTTTCATGGAAGTATTCCTCTCACCTGTCTTAAAAGGACCGAGAAATTCAAGCTAAAAAACCTGAATACACAAATAAATGTTAATCAAAAAACAAAACCGAGCACTAGAAGGAAGGGCTCAATGTAAGTTAGGATGTATGCCCACATCTCAAATACTGTGTATAGATGTCTCCTCATCTAAAAAAAGATATTCTAGCACTAGAAAAGGTTCTGAAAAAGGCAACTAAAATTATTAGGGGTTTGGAGAGGGTCCCATATGAGGAAAGATTAAAGAGGCTAGGACTCTTCAGCTTGGAAAAGAGGAGACTAAGGGGGGATATGATAGAGGTATATAAAATCATGAGTGAGGCGGAGAAAGTGATAAGGAAAAGTTATTTTACTATTCTCATAATACAAGAACTAGGGGTCACCAAATGAAATTAATAGGCAGCAGGTTTAAAAAAAATACAAGGAAGTTCTTCTTCACACAGCGCACAGTCAACTTGTGGAACTCCTTACCTGAGGAGGTTGTGAAGGCTAGGACTATAACAGGGTTTAAAAGAGAACTGGATAAATTAATGGTGGTTAAGTCCATAAAAGGCTATTAGCCAGGATGGGTAAGGAAAGGTGCCACTAGCTCTGTTTGTCAGAGGATGGAGATGGATGGCAGGAGAGAGATCACTTGATCATTGCCTGTTAGGTTCATTCCCTCTGGGGCACCTGGCACTGGCCACTGTCGGTAGACAGATACTGGGCTAGATAGACCTTTGGTCTGACCCAGTACGGCTGTTCTTATGTTCTTAGGATATACACTTTTCCAGTTATACTGGCAATAACCACAAGGCCAGGTGACTTTAATTACCAAAGCATTGTATTTTGGGAATACAGTGTACCTAGCTTGTCATTTTAGTCTTAAACTGAGTTTAGAGACTAAAAATAAGGGGAAGTGTCAGAACTGTGCATTACTGACATAGCTATAACACATTAAGAGCAAATGAGAAAACTTCATTAAGGCTCAAATTCCTATTGTCACTTTACAAATCAACTGTAATGTTCTCATTGAAGCACAATGTTAAGAAATTCCGTAAGGATCGATGTTCGGGCTTTTTTTTTTGGTACCATGCCAATTCTTCATTTTAATCCCACTTTTACTCGAAAGTGGTTTGCTGATGTGTGACTATAACAATTATGGAACAGTACGTAAAGATACAAAATAAAAAAAAGACATTGCTTAAGGGACAAATTTTAAGCCAGTCCTCCACACTATTTATTAAGTGCTGGCTCTGAACTTATTCATGTGTAAAACTGCATATACATACATGCCTCTGTACTTTACATGTGCAAACATTTGCAATGTATACATTAAAAATTCTAACATCTACATGCACCATTATTAGAATTTGCACCCGCAAAACTCGGTAGTAAAGATACATGAAAGCACTCACATAATTTTCCACATGCACAAATCGAGGCCTAATGGCTGAAAGTCACATCTTAATATTCCAGTGAATGAAAAGCTCTGCATAATGTATTCATTTTCCTGAAGGATGCAACTGCACCTTTTGTGAAAGCTGTATTTTATGACAGACAACCACAATGATACTCATGTAACACAAACTTGGACTTCTGACAAGTTTTATGATGTGCTCTACAGTGACATTGGCCACAGAGATGCGGTATGTTTGCTTTAAGTACCATGTACTAGCAGTCAACTGGGTAAATCCTTAAGGCTCTGTCTGATGTTCTATATTCATTGAAAGTATATTACCAAAAATAGTTTTTGCTGACTTGTGTGCATGCAAGTTTGCCATAGGAGTCATGGACATGCATCTGAGGGCAACATTTGACCCTTACGGAAGAGATATCCTATTATTTTGAAATATCTAAAAAAGCCTACATCTAAACCATTATAGAAGGACTCACAATCACTTTGGAACAAGAGAATTAACATTAAATCATTACTAATATAGAAGAACAGCTCTAATATGGTTTCAGAGTACTAGCCGTGTTAGTCTGTACATGGCAGAGGGGCACTGCAATGTGATATATGACATCATGTGCCAGCAATGTCCTCTGCCATGTACATTTGGCCAAACCGGACAGTCTCTACATAAAGAATAAATGGACACAAATCAGATGTCAAGAATTATAACATTCAAAAATCAGTTGGAAACACTTCAATCTCCCTGGTCACTCAATTACAGATCTAAAGTAGCAATGTTATAACAAAAAACTTCAAAACTCAGACTCCAACGAGCGAGACTGCTGAATTGGAATCAATTTGCAGATTGGATGCCACCAAACTAGGCTTGAATAACGACTGGGAGTGGATGGGCCAGTACAGAAAGCAAAACTATTTTCCTATGCTTATTCTCCCCACCCCCAAGTTCCTTACACCTCCTTGTCAATTGCTGGAAATGGGGCGCATTTTCATTACCACTGCAAACAGTTCTTTTTGTCTCCTGCTGATAATAGCTCACCTTAACTGATCACTCTCCGTACGGGGGTGTGTGTGTGTGTGTGTGTGTGTGTGTAGAGATTTCTACTGTATTTTCCACTACAGCATCCGATGAACTGGGCTGTAGCCCACGAAAGCTTATGTCTCAAATAATTTTTTTAGTCTCAAAGGTGCCACAAGTACTCCTGTTCTTTTGCTCTACTATGGGATATTTACTCTTAGAAAGAGGCAAACTGTATCTGACCTTCTACCTCCCATACCAGCTACTGGTCTTTAGATGGCCCTATACATAACTGTTCTCAGGAAAGATGCTAACAATACAGTAAAATGTGTATCATTTCTTTTATGAAGCTTGTAAGACAGTGAAAGGTAGTTAAAATAGAAACACATTCTCCAAACTTAACTAATCTGGATATTGTGTTTCCGTTAAGGGTAATTAAGATGTCAGCAGAGTTTCACTAGATTTTCATTGCTTTGGGTATATTTTCTAGAGTGATTTTTGATCACATCAGAATGTCAGCTATAATGGTGGCTATGCCTCACCCACCAATTTCACAGCTTCAATATCAGGACGCTAGTACTAAAAAGTAGCATTAGAAGTCTGTTCCATTTCAGAATTAATCACATTTATTTGGACATCTATATGCAATTGTCCAGAGCTTCCATAATGAATCTTGAGCTTACTTGCAGTTTTGGAGGCAGAAGAACTCACTGGCTCAAAATGCTAGTGGCTGTAGAATAATTTGAACAAATTTGTGCCATACTTGTGAACAGGGGAAGTGCCCGTGCCACAACATACTACTCAGCCAGCCAGGAGAGGATCACAACAGGCCTCTCCCTTCGTCTGGCCACCAGAAAGCCAGGGTCTTGAAGGGAAGTTACAATAGCATCATCTTCCATCTCCCAATCCCCTTCATCATAGAGAGCTGATGAGGCATCCTCTAAGGCTGGCTCCTTCACATCAAAAATTGCTACTGTTTGCCTTACTAGCCCATGCTGGTTACTGCACCTCCAAAAGCAGGTACCCTCTATCTCCCTATTCAGTACCACAGAAGTAGTACAGAGAACAGACAAAGATCCAGCTGCAAAAATGGATGTTATTGCAATCACTGCAACAAGAACGAGCAGAGATACAAGCATAGCTCAGTTCTAGTTATGCTAATACTACAGGAGTGATAATATCAAATTGAGGATTGCAGCATGTGGGGTTGTGACTTTGGGTACGTTTACACTGTGATAAAATACCCATGGCATGGCGGCAGATGGCCTGGATCAGTTGACTTGGGCTTGCAGGTTGCGGGCTGCAGGGCTATAAAATTGCAGTACAGATGCTAGGGCTCAGGGTGGAGCCTGGGCTCTGAGACCTTATGATAGGGGAGGGTCACGGAGCTTGGTCTGCAGTCCGAGCACGTACACTGCAGTTTTATAGGTGCATAGCCCGGGCCCTGCAAGCCCAAGTCAGCTGATCCAGGCTCTGAGACTAACTGCTGTGGCTTTTTAATCACAATGTAGATGTGCTCTTTTTACTGTTAAAAAGGCAATTTATACATTCAATTTATGCATATAAATTATATATATATATATATATATATATATATATATATATTCATTCACGCACACACACACGTACAGGGTATCTGTTTTATAATTTGTTCTAATTTTTTTTAAATGTATAAGCTATGATGTGCATTTATTATTTACACATTTTGTGGTTTGCGGTGGTTACAGAGTCTGCATCTCATCTAAGACTGGAGCATTTATCAATAAATGTATATGTAACTTTAATATGGTATTTCCAAAGACAACATATGACTGAAGTCAGTAACAGCACCAACTCTAAGGATCACTTGCTAGAAGAATATAGCAAATCTAGAACAGTTTTTCATGCGTTGCCATTTTTGTGACGGCTTCAAGTTAAAATTAAATCTTAACTGAACCTCATTTACTGCTGCTTTAAATCAGAGTTTAATGAGCCTCTCTTATTTACAGGCTTTCTATTAAGTATCGACAGGAAAACTTCAAATGAAGCAGATCAACATCAGCAAGCATAAATGACACTTAATCCAATGCGAAGTCTCACATTGGATTAACATATAAAATTAGGCTTCACACTTTGTGCCATGCATCTCTTACCTTGGCACCTTCTAAAGGCAAATCATGGCATCTATGTTTTCTCATAAATCCTGGGTCAGAACCCATTCGGTTGTGCCTTCCATTTATATTTGAACTTGCAGTGAGTCCTGGTTTGGGGGAACTGTCATTTAGGATTCGACATCCTATTAACGGACTTGTCCCAAACACATCTCTGGGGCACCAAGCTTCAAGTGGCACAGGCTGGTCTCTGGAAGGCACACTTTCAGGATGATGCAACATGTCTACTTATCCTGTTGTCCGGCGGGATAGGAGGGGGGTCTCTCAGGTGGAGGTGGAGGAGGATCTCGCAAGGGAGGTGGTGGTGCTGGGAGGGGTTTATCTGTTTCCTTACCATACATGGAGAAGACTAACAAAACCAGAAATTAAACTAAGTTAAGTCTATGGACATACAACTCATGAAAATGTACCGCTTTACCTTTTTTGTCTAAGGGACAAACTTCAGGCAGAGGCTAAGCAGGCATTTCTCTAAGATGCGAGATCTTACCGTAGCATCATAATAGTACTGGGACACATCAATATGCCAATCCCAACCCCACCTGCTACACCGGTGGGTGTTCTTGATCAGTAACTCTCTCTTCAGAAAATATATTCCCATTTCTTCAGGGGTGGAGGTAGGAGG
Organism: Gopherus evgoodei; assembly: GCF_007399415.2. Lineage (NCBI taxonomy): Eukaryota > Metazoa > Chordata > Testudines > Testudinidae > Gopherus > Gopherus evgoodei. The sequence continues at coordinate 199,217,054 of NC_044322.1, read as the reverse complement.
GGGAAGGGCTGGCACCTCTGAGTGATAAACTTCTCCAGAATCCTCCTTTGCTCTGGCTTCCACAATACCTCCTTTGAAGCACTGCTACAGGCCATGCAAAGGATTCTGGGACATATTTGAGAGCTCAAATGTCTTCTGCAGGAAAAACCGCCATTTTTGGAGTGGGGGAATAACAGGAGTAAAATGGACTGGGTGGTGAGGGAGGGAGGAAAGGAGCATGGAGCAGCAGTGGTTAGGGACCAGAAGGCAGAATGGACAGGTCTCATTTTTGTTTAGGACACACATGCACCTATGGTCAACTCTGCTCTTTACATGTCATCTACTACTAGAACAAACTTGTTCAAGTCACACTCAGGTGACATGCTCAGCTGGTATATTTATGCTTGCAGTCCACATACAGTACATTTCCTCTGTCAAAGCATTCCCTTGTTCAGATTTGAACAGCATTAGATATTAAAGAAATATACTTTAAACTGTTCACAAAATAATGAATCCAAGTATATTTTAAAAAGCAGGAAGCTGATCAAAGGAATATATCTATGGAGTTCTAAAGCTCCTATAAATGTAAGTATATGGGAAAATAAGGTATTTTCATAAGAATTAGATTAATACCACCTTGCAAAATTATGCTCCACAGTCATCTGAGGTGTCCACCACCCCACAGAATCATTACTAGTAATCATCATGGTAAAAGGTATGCAAATTTGTGCCTGGATGGTATAGAATTTTGCACGGCTGCATTGTTTTTCTGAAATATATGCTCTATGAATTATTTTGGGCAAGTTTTATAACCTGTTACTACAGTAGAACCTCAGACTTATGAACACCAGGAATTATGAACTGACCAGTTCAACTTCATTTTGAACCAGAAGCATGCAATCAGGTAGCAGCAAAGACAAAAGAGAGACAGACAGACAAAAACAAATACAGTATAGTACTGCATAAACGTAAACTACTAAAAGAAGGAAAAGCAGAGAATTTTTCTTCTGTCCTAGTAAATTTTCAAAGCTGCATTAAATCAATCTTCAGTTGTAAACTTTTGTTCAGAGTACTGAACAACCACTCCCAACGTGTCGTAACTCTGATGTTCTACTGTATACAGCATGCCAGACCCAGATCACAATCGTCCTTTCTGGCCAGGGAATCTACGAATATTAACACTGCAGGAAAAATAACCCACAATTTTGCTGAAAGGAGAAAGCACTGAATTTAGCCTTACACTGCAGGAACTCCCTCAATGAATTTCTAGGGCAACAGTCTAAGTCCTTTAATCACACTAAATACTAAACTTACTCCACTAGTAAACTACTTCTAAGGTGCTATTCAACATGAGTAAAAGTGGCTAAATCTAGCTTCTACTTAATGAACTTTTTCAGAAGGCTACAGGTAGGGCTGGTCAAAAAAATTGTGTAAAAAATTTGTTTTTCAAAGAAACTTGGGCTTTTGACTAAACGTTTTTTGTGGAAAGTGTCTTTCTGTGAAAAATTCCAACTTTTCATTGCAAACCTGGAAATTCAATATTTAGAGTTTTGTTTTTCGACTAAAAGTCAACTTTTTTTCAAACAGCTTTACTGCAAAGTTTTAACAAAATGTAATTTTCTAGCAAATGGTATTTGGCGGAGGTGGCTGACATTTTTTGATTTGACAGAAGAACAGTGGACTACATACAATATTGAAAAGTACATTTTCTGTGTGGAGTGCAAAGAATTCAATATATACTTCAAAAAGAAGGAGTAGTGTGTCTCTTTGCCTTTGTACTACACTAAAGAGTAGGTTCCTCTGTGTCAGGGGTGCATGCACCCCTTGAGCCTTGATCAGAGATTTTCAGTGATCAGTGTCTGTTCGGCCCATGAATGGGCCTGTATGCCTCTTGTGAAAGATACCTAGGGGTGCACAGGCGAATTGTCCTTAGTTCCTTCTCCACTCAAACCATCCCCTTGTTGTTGAAGAACTGCCACTTTTAAATCTGTTACTGAGTGTCCAGGAGGGTTGAAGTGTTCTCCGACTGGTTTTTGAATGTTTAATTCTTGACGTCTGATTTGTATCCATTTAGTCTTTTGCGCAGAGACTGTCTGGTTTGGTCAATGTAATGGCAGAAGGGCACTGCTGGCACATGATGGCATATATCACATTGATAGATGTGCGGGTGAATGAGTCTCTCATGGTGTGGCTGATGTGATTAGGTCCTAAAATGGTGTCTCTTGAATAGATATGGAGTTTGGTGTGACTGCTATGAGACCACACTGATGCACAATATTCAGCTGCAGAATATACCAAGGCAATTGTTGCGGTTTGTAAGGTTCATAGACTCGAGCCCCATGATGTTCTAGTCAATTTTCTGATAAGTGCAACACACTTGACCTTATCGCAGGTGTTCTAGAGGTGTTGTCAAAAGGTCAAACTCCAGTCCAGTATAACGCCAAGATACGTTGGACTAGTGTCATGGCTGACGCTCTCACCACAGAACTGCACATCAAGTTTGGTATTAGCTATTTTATTGCTCAGATGGAAAGCAGTTACCGTGGATTTCTTTTGGATTAGGAGTAAATTTCCAGCATTGGAAATAATCAGCCATTGTGCTAAGATCTCGGGTTCGGGTGCAGCTGATGGTATGGAGGCTTGTATGCTGAACTGCTAGGGCAATATCATCCGCATACATGAATTTCCTCAACTCTGTCGCTGGTATGTCCGCAGCTTATAGATTAAAAAGTATTGGGGCCAGGACAAAGGCCTGAGGGATGCCCAAGTTAAGAGTTCTTGGTCTAGTGATCTGGCCATCGAGGAGTAACTTAAAACAGTAGTCCCCAGTCGTTGCCAGGATCGTTCACTGGCAGTGAATGACACAGGAGACCTTGAAGAGGAGGCCCTGCCTCCAGACAGTGTTGTATGCTGAGGACAGATCAACAAGGGCGATTTCTGTCTTCAACCTGCATTGGAATCCTGCTTCAATGTGGCTGGTAAGTGAAGCTACGGTCGTTTTACAAACATCCTAAAAAATCAGCCGCTAAGTAGTACATCCCATGTGGTCACCGCACGGCCTTCACCCCCTGCTGGACAGAAGAATGTGAGTCTCACCTGAGGGAATAAGAAAAGAGCAGCAACACAGATAAAGCCACTGCACTACTTGAGTCCTTGAATTTGGCGTGCCTAGAAAGGTGGAAAAAGACCACTGAAAGCCTTGATTTCACCCATTTGAGCCTTAAGGAATGGGATCCCAGCCAGTAATGCAACGCTCAGCCAAGGTGACAACAAATGCTGTTGCCTCATTTTCTTTCTAACAGCAAGACACTGACAGATAAGATAACATGCCAGGAGGTCCAGTGTGAACTCCGAAGAAACTTTCAACAATGCCCAGAAGAATCTCCACTCTTCCACATATTCTGTTGAGATCAACATTGCACAGTTGGAAACCATAACGCTTCTTACATGCCTGTTTATGCGTGGGTGGAATAGTGGCAAATATCTGCCACATTGTCTTAGTCTGATCTAGGAGCTCCTCGCTCATGGGTAATGTCACCCTGGGCGTTGCTGACTGCAAGATAGCCAACAGTTTGTGCTGCGAATCCTTGATCTCAGAGGAATTTGAAGAATGACAGCAATGCTTTTTATGAGGTCTTGAAATTGTTGAAAATAATCTACTATGGATAGTGATGGAGGCATAATCACCTCCTCCAGAGATGAGGATGAAATAGGTGTTGGAGGGGCGGCCTCCTTACCTGCCTTAGCTTCCTGCTCCTCAAATGTCTCCTCCTTTGGGGGAGCTGGTTGGGGAGGAAAGTGCTGTACAATTCTGGCCTTCCTGAGACAGTACCAGTGGTCTGGCAAATTGCTGTCAATAGGCAGCCCAAGGGTCCCAGGGTAGCCGTTGGGGGGCCTAATATGGAAGTGGAGGTGGCACGCAGGGTTGGTTCCACCACCCTTGATAATAAGCCTGATTTTTCCTATGACTTTCAGAGAATGGATTCCTGAAGGGATATGTTGGAGAATCCTCAAAAGAAAGAGAGGATATTAACTGGAGGTCTCCTTCATTCTCCTTTATCTCCTCTAAAGGATGAGCACCCACAGAAAACAGCGAAGAGTCCTGTGGTACCCCCAGATGAGGTAGTCCAGCAATCTGAGTCTCAGTATCAAAGGACACTCAGTACCCAGGAGTGGGTTCATCCATTATTAAGAGGTCCTTAGTACGTCTGAACTCCTGCGGTACCAAATAGGGGATTGGCACCAATTTGGAAGCCAAGGGCACAGTCACCAAAGCTGATGATACCGCCGAAAGCGAGCATACCAAAGCAGGCACCGATGGTGTCTAGTGCCATTCCTTGCTTGGTGCAGAGGGCGCTGCATGCCTGGGTACTGACAGCTGAGCTGAATGCATAGGTACTGACCTTTGGCTGGACTCAATGGTGCCAGTCCCGAGTGTCTATGTTTGCCCTCCTTACTGGTGAAAGGTAGCAAGGCCCTAACGAAGCCACCTCTTTTCTCATGCTCAGGGATTTTACTGCCCAGCTCATACCAGACAGGTGTCCTTCAACTCAATAGTACCAAGTTGAGAGATTAAGTCTTCGGAGGCTGTAGATCTCTCCAGGAACCTGGACTTTTTCTGAGCTGCTTCCTTAAAGTGACTGTCCATGCTCCTCTTTTTGGAAGTCTTCCCTGAAGCCTCCAAAGTCTCACCTTTCTTAGGGATAGGGTGCGTCGATGTAGAAGAGGTACTGGATCTGTCATGAGGCAGATGTACTGAGGAGTAGGGAGTCCTCTTGATGTGACTCAGAAGCTGGCCAAAGTGAGCAATCCAATATTAGGTATCTGAGTTTAATCTCCATGTTTTTCCTTGCCCTGGACTTGAGGGCCAGGCAGAAGTTGCACTTCTGGGAGACGTGGGACTCCCCCAAGCAATGGACATACTTAAAGTGGCCATTTTAAAGAGATATAGCCTCTCGGCAAGAGAGGCAACATCTGAAACCTGGCGTGCCAGGCATGTCCTGCCGGGGGGTGGGGGGGGAATCCTCACAACTTATCTAGCTAACTATAACAACTAACTAACTAACTAACTATAAAAAAAAAAAAAAAAAAAAAAAAAAAAAAAAAAAAAAAAAAAATAAAATAAATATCGTAACCACTATAGAAACATTAGAAAAGTCAAGGAGCACTCAAGGAGAACACGCTAGGGCTGAGTCTCAGGCTGAAGCAGTTGAAAAGGAGGAGAGGATGGTTAGCCCTTGCACTCCTGCATAGCCTCAGTAACAGCACAAGGAGATATAGGATGCATGCATGGGCTGAATGGACATGGCTAACTAAAAATATGCACACCTGAAGTGGAGCCCATAGGGCCGCTACTCAAAGAAGTTTGTGCTACTGAGTGAATTTGAGCAATAGCTGTGAGACCATAGCCTCTTTAGCTCCAGTTTAAGTTAAATGACAGAGTTAATAAAAAATGATAGGGATGAGAAAACATTTTTATATACTTCATTTGTTTTGGCTAAGTATTATGCTACTAGAATTAAATTCAATTTCAAAAGGAAGCTGAGTGTCAAATGTAAAGGCAAAATGCTGATTAAATAGCGTGTTTATCATCGGACTGTCATGCACACATACATGCTAATACAGATTTCAAAACACGCCTTCAACATTTAAGCTAATTCTTACATTTGTACACCAATCATCATAAAAATGGTTCTCTCATAATCAAGAAAATTCAAGACACTTAAATCCAGTATTTTATATGTTTTCCTTCAGACTTTCAAGTATATGATTTTTAAAACTGTTCTAAATCACCAGATTTCTTCATACACAAATCCTGTAAATATTCAGTGTACACATATTTTCTTTTCTAAACCCACTTGAAACATGGAGCCTAATTTATCACGTCTGAAGTTTTTGATAGCCAGACAGTTGCATAATTTTTTCTTGCTAAGACATTATGGAAAAGAGTGTAAATCATCATTTGATTACAGCATGCAATTTTAATTCAGATAATCTTTTAAATATACTTTAGAGTACTTTCAGTTGCTGTTTAATGTTGCAAATGAGGGACTACTAGAGGGACTTGTTCCATCAGAGTATGTCAATACCATGGTTTTAAAATAGTGAAATATAAGCATGGGACTAAACACATGTAATACTGCCATCAAAACAGTGAAATATAACCTGGAGCTAAGCCTGTGTGATACTGCCATCAAAGTAAGAAATCACGTTTATGTGTCCTTAGCTTAGGGTGACCAGATAGCAAGTATGAAAAATTGGGACGGGGTGGGGGGGTGTAATAGGAGCCCATATTTAAAAGAGCCCCATATATTGGGACTATATCTATAAAATCGGGACATCTGGTGACCCTACATTAGCTGATTGTGCAAGATGTCATATAGGGGGACAGCCACAGGATCTGATCCAAAGTTCACTGAAGGCAACAAGTCTTTCCACTGATTTAAAGGATGCCTTGATCAGGTCCTTATTTGGTGAATTAGGGCATGTTAGAAGTACATAGAGACTTGGTAGAAGGCCTAGGGAATATTTTGGATGTAGCCAACTTTAAAAAAAATGCACTGGCCAATCTTTAAAAAAAAAAAAGCACCCTAAAACTAACAAGCATCATCTCTCATAATTCAGTTAGACAGAAACATGATAAAATAAGATTTACCTTTGGTGAGCCAGTAGGGCTAGCACAAGGTGACCGTGCTACCCCCTTCTGAATGAGATCCAGACGGGGAGGTACCGGTGGGAGACCAAGATGGGGAATTTGCAGGGAGTCTGGAAGTGGCTTTCTTCTCTGTGTAAGTGGAGAGGATCCTGGAGAGGTCACTGGTGAATTCTGTCTGTCATTGCACTTCAATACAAAAAAGAGCACATTACTAGCGTTTACCTGATCCCATTAAGATTACAGCTTTCATTGCTTGATTAAGGCATTTGATATTTGGAAGGTGCTCTAGCCATCTGCTAGAAGTGCTCACCACCCCGCTTCTCTTGATTAACAGACACTCACTTTGCAAGGACAGCATTATTTAATGAACTGCTGCAATGTCATTCTTCCTCCAACTTTTACTGAGACAGTTTAAGTAAGATTATTGAAAGATTTAAAAATAGACAACAATTAAATTATGTATTATTGCAGTCGCAGAAACAGAAAAGAGGTTTATATAGAGGAACAGGGATGGAAAGTTCACTATATACTTGTATTTTCCTCTTGGTAAATGTTTATTTTATATGCAGCATTCCATTTAGGATTCTACTTATTATTTTTAAAAGCTATTCAATGAAGACTGAATCTTTCACTTACCACACTTTATCATAGGTCATTTTAAAATCACACTTCAATATAAAGCTGAATAAGTTATTCTAAGGTTTCAGTAAACAAAATCTTTAAGCCGGGATGCATCAGAACAATCATTTCTGATTCATTCGATTTATAAATTTCCCTTGACCAAATTCAATTTTTGTAAACCAATATTACATTTAGTATAAGTTTTTTTTCATGTCCAATAATGATAAATGTTAAGCTTATTTTTGTCTCAGCCTGTGATTCATAAAACACACATTGACATTGCAAATTAAGTAGCTTTCTTTCAAAAGGCTAATCTAAATATAGAAAAAAGGAATGCAAATGTACCCTGTAATCTAAAGATAAATCCAATTCCCAGGGTTTCAATTTTCATATTAGGCCCTGTCCGTGCTACTAATATACTCAGCTTTGCAACCCATTCCTGAAACTCATCTAATTTATAACACAGTGCCAACTCTATCCACATACAGTATCTATTCAAGAGACGCCATCATAGGACCTAACCACATCAGCCACACTATCACATGCAGACAAGGCCTCAAGAACCTATTCAGGAAAGCACTTGAGTATGTGTTTAAGCTCACTAATTAAATGGGACTTGAGCACATGCTTAAAAGTCATGCATGTGCATAACTACACTCCTCATTCTGGAGCCATAATTTAAAAAATCCATTTTACTAGAACAGAGGCATTCAATATTGCAGTAAACAAGTTTAGTCTCAGTCTTTTTACCAGTTGTGTTGTGTTAAAACTGAATTGTTTGGGAACTTCAATTACAGCAGTCAATTATTGTGTATTGACCCCAGTACAGGGGCAAGGGATCTCCGATATTTGAACTGTCCAGAAAAGGTCTGGGTAGTGCAGAACACATGCTTTTTGGGAAAATCAGGGACTGGGAGTGTTTTGGGTTCACCCTGAAGGTAGTAACCAAGGCTGTTGAGAGCCAGAGCGTGGCTGGTGTGTTGTTGACAGGCTGCTGGAGTCAGAGTGGCTGGATCAGGGCTGTAGCTACACACAGACACTCAGGGAGTGACGTGCATGGTGTTAGTGAGAGGCCTAGGTTGGAAGCTACAAAAACAAAGCATTGTGAGGCACCCAAGGTTGCAGGGCAGGTGGTGACAGCCCCTCGCTGGTCTGGATTGCACTCTAGAATGTGACACCTGTGTGCGTTGAGGCCATACCAGATAGAACAACCATCTTCAGAGTGCATCTCCAAGAAGACTGATCACTTTTTCTCGTTATGGCCTTCTCTCACATGGTTCTACTCTGAAAAGTGACTATGTAAAATTACTCTTCTTATTTGTCATTGTGGCCTCATTTGCATTGCACTTTTTTCACCCTCCGTATCTACCTGCAGATCGACCAATGATAGGAACATCATTGCAGAAAGGTCACTGGAAGCTGATGGTGTTTTAACCACTGTATCATGTAGATCAACTCTGAGTTGTGGTTCCAACACAACAGTTAATACGCCAGTAGTCAGTTAATACTAGCATTCATGCCTTTGCTACCACTCGGGAAGACTTCTACCCCCATCACAGTGGTCCCCAACCTTTTTTGTTTGGTGGGCACAGGACAACGAGCCACCGAGGACCATGGCTGGCGGACGAGCATCTGCTGAAATGCCGCCGAGAAATTGGTAACATCAATAGGCATCGCTGCCGAAATGCTGCTGACTAGCAGCAGCATCTAGAGGCATCAGCGGCATTTCGGGGGCGACGAGATGCTGCTGCTTCTCGTCGGCATTTCGGTGGATGCTGGTCCGCCGGACAGTACACAGGTGCGCACAGATGCCCTGGTGGGACCCATGGCACTCGTGAGCACCGCGCTGGGGACCACTGCCCTATCGTATCAACAGTTGTGCAGGGTGGGGAGGTGGGGGAAGAATGGTTAAGAAAGAATGACTAGCACAGAGTTTACCTAAATAAGTGAGAAGAGCGTTTGCTTCTGTTAGCCTTGTCAAACTAGCACAGCTAAGAGGGAACGAACCGGTTACTCTACTTTCTAGCATACCATACTAAACCATTATGTTTAAGTTCCTAACAATTATACCTGTGGAAGCCTAATCTGAAGATAATGGAGTTGCACAAGCATCCATAAGATTTGGCCAGCAGAATCTTTATTGATACATAACCAAGGAAGAACCCAGCTTGATTCTCAGATTTCAGTTTGTGCTTAGGAGTTGGGGGGGGGGGGGGAGGGAGGAGTGACACCTGACCTGTACATTGAGCAAATCCAAAGTTAAAATCAGTCAAATATAGAAACCAGGGTTAGAAAAAGTTTGAGTTGCACTTTCAGTATACCATTACATTAACTTTGCTGAATAAACTTTTTAATTTTTTCTGTGAAAAGAGGGTGATGAGCACTATATAAAATGCCTAAACAGATGACAGCAGAAAATCTGGGAGTGCAGTGAATTATTTCTGATAGCAACATGACCTGGGTTTTGTACGTGCCACCTTACAATCTATTACACTATATGAATCTTTTTCCAGCGCTTCTATGTGAAGCACACTATTGTGAATGCTCCTCATTTTTTTCTTGACTCATCAGCCCAACACTTTATTCTTTAGAATTCAAGATGTTTTCCCATCTGTTAGATTATTCTCCCATTTCGCTTTGTGATAAGCTTTAAGCTCCATATCTATTTGTTATGTGACTATTTCTACTCCATACGCCATGGCTGGTAACCCACAAGTGTCAAAGCAATAAGGAAGTTTGTTCTGACCCTTCAGGCTTTGATCAGCCTGGCTGTTTGAAGTCTGAGTGGATAATCACTCCCTGATGGTGAGGGGTGGAGCTGAGTTGAGCTAAGCTAAGCAGGGAGACTTGGTATATAAAGTATCAGAGGGTAGCCGTGTTAGTCTGGATCTGTAAAAGCAGCAAAGAATCCTGTGGCACCTTATAGACTAACAGACGTTTTGGAGCATGAGCTTTCGTGGGTGAATACATCTGATGTATTCTGATATCTGATGTGGGTGACGCATCTGAGGAAGTGGGTATTCACCCACGAAAGCTCATGCTCCAAAACGTCTGTTAGTCTATAAGGTGCCACAGGATTCTTTGCTGCTTTGGTATATAAAGTCATTTGCTAGGCCAGGGATCAGCAACCTTTGGCACGCGACTCGCCAGGGTAATCACCCTGGTGGGCCAGGCGGGTTGGTTTACCTGCCGTGTTCGCAGGTTCGGCTGATTGCAGCTCCCACTGGCAGCAGTTTGCCACTCTAGACCAATGGGGGATGTGGGAAGCAGCGTGGGACAAGGGACGTGCTGCGAACTGCACCCAGTGGGAGCCGCAATCAGCTGAACCTGCGGATGTGGCAGGTAAACAAACTGGCCCGGCCCGCCAGGGGGCTTACCCTGGCGAGCTGCATGCCAAAGTTTGCCGATCCCTGTTCTAGGCAAACAAGAACTGTGAACAGAGGTAGCTAGCTGGAGAGCTCCAGAGGGAGTTGAGAGAGGAAGTGTGAAAGAGTTGCCTTCCAGTTTCAGCTCTACATGTGATTTCAAGATGGATGGGGATGGGATAGTGATGATGACCTGCAATGGATGCACCATGTTTTCTCCCCTGCCTGAAACCAGAAGATACTTCTTGTGCATGAAGTGCAAGGTGGTGACTATGCTGGAGGAAAAGATTCTTGGTTTGAAGAGTTCCATGACAGCCACGTTTGGGAAACATCAGTACGTCGGGTTCAAGGAAGAAAGGAGCCAGCCACCAAAGAGTCAGAAAGAGAGGATGTCAGAGAGTAGGCCTGGCAGTTTGTAAATCATATTGGCATTCCATATGGCTGGGGACAGGCAAGATTGGACAGGCTGTGAGTACTAGAAAGAAGAGAAGCAGGAGAAATTCCACACAGCTGCAAGTTTCCAGTTAACAAGTCCTCGCATGGAAACTGTGGAAAATACTTCTCAAGATTCAGCTGTTTCAAGGAAATGGTGATATGTACAGAACACACCTTGCGATGGTAGCTCGGCCCAACCTATAAGGAAAGCAAGCTTACCCACAAAGAATTCTCCAGCCACGCAAGGAAGAGACCCCATCTTTGCTGGGGATTCAATAATCAGAAGAATCAAAAGAACAGATGGATAATAAAACTGCGTAGTACCTTCCTGGAGCCAGACATGAAATGTCACTTAGATTGGATAATATTCTGAAGCGGCTGGTCCAGGATCCATTGGGGATGGGTCATATGGGCACTAATGACACTGCATCATGTGATCTCTCTCAGATAATACATGACTTCAGAGAACTGACCCAGGCACCGACTGTGGCACCATCGCTCCTTGCACACGGGACCCCAGAGGAGCACAGGGCAGTGATCAGACCCCAGTACCAGCTTCCTTTTCATTGTCGGACGAGGCGGTGACAGGTACCTCAACTGCTCCGGTCTTAGAGGACACTAATGTCTTTTGACTCACCTTACACTGGTAAATTTTTTTTTAAATGGCAAGTTTTTTCAGGGCTTATATCTCGGCACTGGTTCACATGGTGACAGTGCCAGCATGCTGAGCACTGAAAATGTGGTGCTCAAGGCCGAGTCAGGCACAGCGTGCTCGAACTTGGGCTGAGGAGCTGCCTCCATAAGTAGAACTCGGAGGCACTGCTCTCTGTCCTTAAGGATCGTAGGGCAAAAACCCTTACATATCCTACAGAGAGGTCTCCGAGATGTCCCTCACCCAGATATTTAAGGCACAATGAGTGTGGGTCAGTATTTGGCATAGCCTGCCACAGACCGATCGTGATTTAAAGCCCAGGGACTGAGGCATACCCTGGTGCCAGGGGAAAATGTTGGGAGGGAAGACCTCCCCCGAAAAGGAAACCTATAAGAAAAAAATACACTAATTATAACTACTATTCTAACTATGTACACAGGGATAGAGATACTGCGAAGCACATGCTTGCCGAGGCAAGAGCAGTAGGGAGTTCCAGCCACCTGTTACAGGCAGTAAGAAGGAACTGAGTGGGGGTCAGTTTGGCAGGGCCTTATATTGGGCACCATGAAGGCGTGAGTCCAGGGGGTGCTCAGGCCAACCCTACAGATACTGCTACGCAAAAAATCTTCCAGCTGTCAAACACGTGGCGTGCGCACGCTTGATTGGAATGGACATGAACAAGCACTCGAAGAACTGATCACTTATTCCTAGCATTTGTTTCCTATCTTTTAATCAGTTACTGATCCATGAGAGGACCTTCCCTCTTATCCCATGACTACTTACTTTGCTTAAGAGCCTTGGTGTCAGACCTGCCAAAGGCTTTCAGAAAGTCCAAATACACTATATTTACTGGATCACTCTTGCTCACATGCTTGCTGAAACCCTCAAAGAATTCTAATAGATTTGATTACTGTCCATACATACCTACATGGGGAACAAATATTTAATAATGGGCTCTTCAATCTAGCAGAGAAAAGTATAACACGATCCAATGGCTGGAAGCTGAAGCTTGACAAATTTAAACTGGAAATAAAGTATACATTTTTAACAATTAGGGTAATTAACTACTGGAACAATTTACAGGAGTCATGGTGGATTCTCCATCATGGCGATTTTTAAATCAAGATGGGACGTTATTCCTAAAATACGTGCTCAAGGAATTATTTTATGGAAGTTCCATGTCCTGTGGTAGACTGGAGGTAAGACTAGATGATCACAGTGGTCCCTTCTGGCCTTGGAATTTATGCATCTATGGAAATATTCATACCATCATTAAGTCTGCTAAAGGCTCTCAGTGTTTACTTTAATTTTTCTGCTGTTTTCAACCAGGAAATTGTTCAGCCCATCTGAAACTGTCATTGTGTAAAGCCTTACTATTACCACCAAATACATAAGACCTCAAACTAAAGTGAGCTGGTGCTGGCCAGAAGTTGGATGATGACCTACAAGGAAAATCCAGGTGCTGCAAAAATACTGTTTCTCTTTCCTTCAAGGCAGCACTAAATCAACATTACTACATGGTGCTAAGAAAAGGGAGCCTGGAATGTTGGATAAGTCTTAAAGTTGAGGTCCTGACTATTTACAGTCAAAGATTCCAGGGTACTTTAGCTAGGACAGGCTATGGCACCAAGTGTTCTCACAAAATTCTAATTTTTGTAATTACATTAACAGTGTTCTCTGGCTATTTGATGTTAAACTTTGTGACATTCCACCACAGAGATGGCTGCACTGCATTTGCACGTGAAGTAATTATAACTGTGCATAGATATCCATGCATTTTAAATGAAAGTTGACGGGTATGCAGAACAAGGCTTTTGGTCACAGCATGAGTACACATATGAAGCTAGTAGATGAGCTCTTTCAAAATGCTTTCTTAAAAATAGATACAAGGCAATGGGAATTCCAGATTTTGTGTATGTCAATGGAGATTTCTGTGTACATGTTACTCAGTGAAAGAAATAGAGGGATTAATCAGCTTAGACTAGGAAACAGTATATAAAATAACAAGTGATTAATAGACAAACAAGCACAAATAAATCTGACAATGACAAACTACAGAAATCTTTACCCTTCAGCAGGCCTGCTGCAATATAGACCTGTGAAATAAATATTATATTAAGGAAAAGAGCACAGACCCCTTTGTAACAACATGAGCTTCATCAATAAGGCACAAGTGCTGCAAAAGGAAAGCAGTTACAACTTAATTTGCAATAGTACTACAGAATGATCTTTCAGGCTTGCAGTGAACCAAAACTGCACTACTCAGTCTGATGTGTTAATTAGCAGCAAAATGCAATGTCTATTCTCTCTCAGTGGATGCAGACCTAAGGAAAGAATAAGAATGCAACTATTACTGACTAAACAACTCCTGGAGGATCTTGTTCTGATCCAATTACTAAATCAGCTGCTTTTGAATCCAAGAGTCTTTTTTACAAATCTTAGCATGACACACTTTTTTTAAAGCCTGAAAACATGATAGATTCAGTACAATTGTGAGGATCACAACGTATTGCAAGGAGACACAATAATATTTTAAGGATTGCAAGAAGAAATGTCCAAGACATTCTGAGCAGATCTGCACCAGCACTGGACTTTTTGGGATTACTAAATGAGTAAGTTTCCTTGAATCTTCATTAACCTACTGGAAACTTGTCTTATTTAGAGCAGCTCATGTTTTCATAAGGGTGATTACACCCCAGTTGCATTAATATCTGGAATTACTTCAAGGTTGAATGAGGACTTAAAACAACATAGAAACAACATGGCTAGGTACACATTCTTCTACATAAACAGGGCTGCCAATCTGATCTTGCCCAGTTAGTCCAACCAAATGCATTATTTATAATGTCTTGGGTTTGGTATATTAATTAAATTATCTCTAATTCAGAGTTTAAGCTCTCCTAAAATCTAGTATTTCTGGTTAGAGATCACCTATATTCTGTAACTGAGCATTTCCCTCTTTCTGAATCTATAGCATCACTGAAATGGTTAACATCACCATTAATCTTAACTGGTTTGTGAACTTCAAAACCTACTGGTAACCATGTGAATCTAATACTATTAAATGTGAAGTAATTTAACTGTAAAAAGGACAGCTGGATCAGATTGTTCTATCTGCTCTGAGGTCTCAATTGAGCAAAACAAAACCGGCACAAAATGAGATCCAGCTGTCTACTCCAGCCTGCCAGACCCATTCTTTTTTTTTTTTTTAAATAAAACCTTTTAAAAGTTTTTCAAGTTGTGCAATTGATGCGCAGGTTAGCCAGCCTGCAGTAAATGAAAAATAAGTGGCACAAATTTGGTTTACGCTACATCAGAAAGCAGAGAGGGTCTGCACATCTGAAATTCCCCTATTGAAATTTATTTTATTACTCCTTTCAAAAAGAGTATATTTGAATACTGTGCCCCTGACTTTTATGTCAGAAGACAGAATGGCCTGAGGGAGGGAAGGGGTAATTTAAAAAGTTAATCATCATTTAACTTTAATATAGCACTGTAAGTTTCGATGGGGCTTTACAGAATTAGGGGAAAAAAGTAAAATCCCCATCCTAAAGTATTTGCAGTCCAAAGTCATGATCCTGCAAACACATGCTGAACTTTAAGTGCATAAGCAGAACCATGGAATTACTTACACACTTGAGTTAATATGTAGGGCCCAGATTTTTAAAGGCATTTAAGCATTACTGTGCTTAGCATCAGAATGCTCAGCTGACTTAGGAGCCCAAATCTCATTTTCAAAAGGTATTTAAGCACTTAGGAGTTTGAAGTCCATTGACAGTCCCTTTTGAAAACAAGATCTGGGCTTCTAAATAAGCTAGGTGTTGAGATGCTGAGCACAGCCATATCGAACTACCTTTTAAAATCTGGGCCTATGTACCTAAAGGGTAGGAGGACTGAGGCCAAAATTAGACAAGACAGAGCAGAAGACAGAAAACAAATAATAAATAAAACAACCACCAAAAAATGACAGGGGAAGGAGCAGAAGAAGGTTAATTACAAATACAAGTGAAGGGAGCCTTACAGAGGGATAAACTGAGCCTGATAGTCAGATCCCACAGTAAGGGGCAGTGCAATGCCTCCTGAAACTCCCCAGTTGCTCTCAGACACTGGGAACTATGAAGTCAAAGATTTTCCAGTTCTTTGGTATAATCTCTGGATCAAAACTGCAATAAAATAGGTGAGTCATCAAGAAGACACTGACCTGTGAGGAGGCAGGAAGTTAGCTAAGATAAATGTTTGAGTCCATTTTTTCCCCCATTGTTTTCTCTTATACATTGTGTCAAAGTTGAAACTCTAGCACAGAGGTCGGCAACTTTTCAGAAGTGGCGGCCGAGTCTTCATTTATTCACTCTAATTTAAGGTTGTGTGTGCCGGTAATAAATTTTAATGTTTTTGGAAGGTCTCTTTCTATAAGTCTATATAATATAACTAAACTATTGTTGTATGTAAAGTAAACAAGGTTCTCCAAAATGTTCAAGCTTCATTTAAAATTAAATTAAAATGCTGATCTTACGCTGCCAGCCTGGGGCTCTGTTCACCTAGACCGGCAGTGGGCTGAGTGGGGCCTGCGACTGGGACCCCAGACCTGGGGGGGGGGGGAGGCTCAGGGCAGAGGGCTGGGGCTGGGGACGGGGTCAGGGCAGAGGGCTGGGATGCTCGACTCATAGGGGTGCTCCCAGCCCCCTGCCATGAGCAGCTCATGGCAGGAGGCTGGAAGGGATATGCTCGGTTCCATCCCTTTCTCAAGGCCCGTCCCTACCTCTTCTCTGTCTCCTCTACGGAGCTGTGTGCACGCC
This sequence comes from Gopherus evgoodei, assembly GCF_007399415.2. Lineage (NCBI taxonomy): Eukaryota > Metazoa > Chordata > Testudines > Testudinidae > Gopherus > Gopherus evgoodei. Next base: position 199,200,551 of record NC_044322.1, on the reverse strand, counting down.
CCCTTCCCCTAGCTAGGGCCATCAGCCGATTGGCACAGGGAAGGAGAGGGGGAGGAGCAGGAAAGCATCATGCTGGGAGAAGAGGCGGGGGAGGGGGGAAGCTTGGCTGCTGCAGGACCAAGCTTCTGCCTCCTGCCCTCCGCAGGGGAGAGCGGTGGGCGGGAGGGTTGAGGGGGGCTGAATGGGGCTGGGGTCCGGGACTGCGGCAGCATGCCACTCAAAATCGGCTTGCGTGCCGTGTTTGGCATGTGTGCTGTAGGTTGCCGATCCCTGCTCTAGCATTATGGCAATACAACATTTCAGAACATATATGTCACCGCAATTAAGATCGAATTAATAATGCACAAACAATAGTTTGCCATCAGTTCAAGGGGAAGTAAAAACCCCTCCAAAACCTTGAGAGCCAAGATCTTTAGGTCATGGATGATTCATTAAACACACACTTACTCATCCTCTGTAAAGAGTCTGCTCTCATGACAAATAGCAGCTTTCAGTCTTGCTGACTTCTCATAACTACTCTGAGGACAACAGTGTGAACCAAAGTCCATTTTTGGTGCATTGAGACAACTATCAAATTAATTCTAGACAGCTGCAGATATCCCCAGACAAAGTAACTTTTCACATGGTTTTAGAGCAGAAAATGTGCCCACCGCATATTAATTTACTTTGACCTACTAAAATCTGCATGGGTCTCCTATTCAATTAGTGCTTTCCCCTCTGTGGTTTACCATAGCAATAATGTTTTTATTCAGCTGATACAATTATCCTAGCATCTATAAATCTACATTATTTGTTCTAACCATAAACTTTATTTGGACTTTTTTCTGTTTTGTTTAATTTTATTTTTTTCAAGCAGCTTGCAAATCAAGCCAGGTCTGGTGAAGATAATATGGCAGATAACTCAATTTTATTTCAACCATTGTGATAATGGAGTACTAAAGATTATTCCCAACTTCAAACCACCTATTGGAGATTCAAGTATCTTCTTTACAGAGATTATTTATTCTAAATGTAAAGAGAAAAACAGTATTTCATGTTTACCCAGACCTGTATCATACACATTTATAAAGATATATTCCCTGATATGCATCTAAAGAAGATAAAGGAAAAAAAAAAGGAGGTCAGACAAAGCTTAATTACAACAAAACAAAACTGGTGAGAAAAGGAATGTTGCAAGCAGTGACTGATTTAGTTGATCTGATTCCATGGAGGCAGAGAGCGCCAAAGCCTAGAATCACAATGGACACAGCGTTATCTCCCACCAGCATTTCATAGTGATGCGATCCAATGATCTCAACACATCTTGGAAACATTAATGAATTAAGCTTCCTGGTGAGAAACAGACAGATTAGGTGAACACACTAATTTTATTGGATCTTTCAGCAGACTTTAGTACAACTGATGCTGAGGATTCATTTGCAATACAGTAGATCCTCAGTTTTATGAGCACTAATCTTACAAAAGACCAATTATATGAACCATTTTTTTCCAAAGGAAAAAATAATAATTGCAAGATGAAATTGATGTTGACGAACAAGTCAACATCCTTTCACATTCCAATGCCTTAAATGCGTTGGAAATTATCTTGCAATGGTTCAAAGAATATGAAGAAAGTGATGTAAAGCATCACATGGCTTATGGACCGCACCTACTCTTATAAAATTGAACATCTCAGAATTAACCTTTTAAAAATTATGAATTTATCAATACCCAATTAGTTTGGAAAAATAGGAGCTCTACTGTACCTAGCTAAGATGACAGGATCCACCGAAAAGTGAACTGTTTATTCCACTGATTCCTTTAGAAAAACCAAGGTGGTTTGTGATAAGCAACTACTCTTCTTTCCCATAGAATCTCTACTGAGGGGTTCTGGAGGATTTTATCTTGCCACCTCCACCTGGTTAAAACATGTATGTCAAAGCTGCTAGGTCATGGTGAGCAATTCTGCGTTGCAGTATCATCAACATGCTGCTTCCTTACTGCACTATGATTCTGTGTTCTCTTTGCTTCCACACTGCTCAGTGGAGATAGGGCTTTGTAAGACAGATGACTTACTTTTAATACGATAAGATGGAGCTGACAATGGTGAGTAGGAAAATGTATCCTGAGGGAATCACAAAGGCTATAATAACTACTGCCTCAGCATAGAGGTCTTAGATTCCCCAAAAACAGTTCCAAGTGTTTAACCATCTTTGGCTGGCTAGAGACTGCAGACCTTGTCACTGTACATAGGCCTTTCTTACCTCTAGGCTGAACAACTGCAATGTGCTCTATTCAGAGTTCTCAAAGGAGACCACTCAGGAGCTTCAGTTAATGATGAACACGCCCACTCATCCTTCCTCAGAGCAGGATGATATGAGCATATAGCATCTGTGATTCATGTTCTATGCTATCTCATAATATGCTTCCAAGTGCAATTCCTGGGCTTCATCCTGGTGGCTTAGGACAGTGCTTAGCTCTGAGACTGCCTCTACTTTGATACAGCACCAGGATATTAGTGATCAAACAGAATGCTTTTGCTGTTTATCATCAGGGATGAATGCCGGGCAGATGAGCCTTCCCAGCGGAGTGGACATATCTCTGGAAGTTGCCTCCTCCTGTGCGCCTGTCACAGCCCACATCTGGCCGCTGTCAGGACATGGGGCAAGACAGTTTAAAAATAAAATAACTGCAGCGTTCTCAGCTAGGTGACCTTTACTTGCCAATGTGTGATTTCGGACACGGTCAATTTATTAGCTCTTCAGAGATGATGCGTTTGTGCTTTAATTTAATGGTGCCACAAATAGGGAGCTATGGAGTGGAGGCCGTACAAATCCCTGGAATAAATGAGCATGTGTGAATGAAGTAGTAAGAGCTAGATTTATGCTGCTGCATTTCATATGCACAATATGAGTCTGGATCAGCAATGTAGATTTGATTTATAATCCCATATGCTGGGAGGCCAACCAACAAATTGAAATAATAATACAATAGAAAAACACAATAGTGTTAGTTAAAGAAAGCAAGAATCCCGATACAGCAATACTCTACAGCAGTAAGAAGAAAGTCTTTACTACCTTATGTGATGCCCTGCAAAAAGCAAATGGATCATAGCAATTTTAATTTCTAGGAGCAGACAGAAGAAATGGGTGGTCACAGTTCAGCCACAGAGATGGGAACAACAGTAAATCAGTTTCAGTCCCTATAAGCTGCTCTTCAATTTTCTGGAAATACACATGATCTGTTCTGAGACACTTACTTTTAGAGTATGGGAAGGCACATGCATGGATTGGCTGAAAGAACTAAATGAATGAGTTTATCATCTCATCTCTACTGCACAAGCAACTCAAGTGACATTGTGCAATAAAGCCATGAGGGACAGAGCCATCATGTAGCCTCAAACAACATTAAAACAGCACTTACTGAAACACAATAAAGAATGCAAAAAATTAAAACCTGTAAACAGGGAAAAGTTTTTCTTCTAACAAGCTCAGAAGAAATGTTGAATAGAAGTGATTTGAAGACAGAAGCAAAATGTTTGAAAGAGCACTACCAAAGGCTCTGTATAAACCCTGAAGCTGTTCCCCCACCACCTCGCAGGGACCTTGGGACGCCCTCTCTCTCTTGCTCCGGAACTGTGTGTGGGTAACACTCCAGACTGTTCCTGTAGCAGCTGCATTGATTGATTGATACTGTATTGATAAAAGTGGTTGGACCATATCCTGTCTCTGGCTTTGCAACCCGAGAAGATTTGGAGCAGTGCAAAAAGCCATGGGGAAGAAAAGGTATTTGCACCCCCTTAACTGGCACTGAATCCAAGCAGAGGCCATTGCAAGAACATCTCCAGATCAGGACTGGGAACATTGGGCCTGAAATATCATCCAACTCACTTTCAAGTGGAAAATGCAGAATTGTAAATTTCAGGGGCAAACAAGAATTGAAAAAGGCTGGAGTACTTTGGAAAGACAATGTTTCCAGTCTTCAGAACTAAAATGATTAGCATCTGGCCTTTGTTGAATGTAAAGTAAGATTCATGGGCAGTGGACGGGATGAATCTGAAAGCTTTTAAAATAGTTTTAAAGCAACTGAGTGAAATGCTGAACACTGACTATTCAAATTAAATAATCTAGTTTATGCCTTGCTCTTCACTGTACTACATACTACTGTTGGGTACTTAATGGTTTGTGATGGTCTTCTTAATCAATTTATCTCTGATAAAAGCTTATCGTATTATACCTGGTCATAAAAGTAATCTTATGAAAGCCGATCAACTTAAGGCTAAAGTTCTTCAGTACCACACACAGAAGTTAGGGTATGGTTGGCAATAAAAAGGCAGAGATGTGGTGGTGAATAGGTTCCCAACATCAGTCAATTTTTCAAGAGATGAGATAATGATGCTTCTGACACAGGTCTGGAAGAGTATCAGAAATGGCAGTTAAACCCCAACATACTGTACGTAAATGAGGACACTGATTGATGTACATTCTGGATAAAGAATAGAGTGCTCTTTAATAAAAGCAAACACAATGATTGGGAAATGATCAATTAAGGATGTTACAGGTTGAAGAAATAATTCCAAAATTAATATTTGATCTAGTATGTGGCCTTTGTACAAGGTTTTGTAAAAAAAGCACATTTGAAAAGGACAGTGTATGCAAAAAAAGATAACATTCCATGAGAGTCCCTGGACCCCAGTATAGTAATAAAATCTGAATATTACAAATTTAAAAATAAATTGGCATAAATGTGTAAATAAAAAAGCAATAAGGTTCGCAATATCCAGCCAACTATACCAAAACAAAGAGTACAAAGAATTCCAACTAAGGTCAATGATTAAGGGGGAGAAGGGCCAAAGATAACCTGCTACAAGTTGATTTTTTATTATTTTTTTTAAAGCCTAATACCAAACCAGGGCCAGATTCTTAGCTGGTAACTGATGTAGCTCCACTTTACTCAAATGAGTTAACCCAATTTACCAAATATGAGAAGGTGACTCATTTTCCCCATTCAATAGACAAGAATATTCTACTCTTGTTTTGATTCATTTTTACAGCTGTTGTTTTTATGAAATGCATAGTTCTTCACCATCCTGAGATCTATTCAGTAAACTACAAGAATTTTTAATGTGCAATTACACTACTCACTGGTTACTACAGATTTACAAATGTACTTTGATTCAGCATGATGCAATTGTTAAACATTTACCTTTCGTACTGAAGCCAACCGATTCATCATTAAAGATTCTTCTCTGTCATCATCATCGTCCAAGTCTAGCATGGGCATACTAAAACTATCTATAATACTGCAGCACCTGGAGTTTTCATCCCTCGGATCAAAAGGGTCTACAATTATTGGTTCAGTTCCTTTGATTTCACATCGGGCAGAAAGGACAGCCTGCCATGACCATCAGATTCCTGCACAAAAACAAAAGTACTCTTTAATAGAGGGTCATATTCTTGTTTATGGCTAAGGTCCCTCTATCGGATTCCTGGCAATGTGTAAAGAGATCTTGGTGCAAACAGAAAAACATCCACAGATATTTTACTGGACAAAGTAATCATTCCACTAGTGGCCTGAATTTTATATACATACATACATACATACATACATACACACCACACACACACAAATAAAACATGGTCATCATTGCAAATGAGGTTTTTTTAAAAGTTGACTTTTTAATAAAATAATCAAACATAATTCTCTAAACTGTCAGCTTAAACCACCAAAATGCCAAATATAACTTTTTGCCTTTTAGGCTTACATTTCAATGCTCATTCACAGATAGACATCAGAAAAACCAAAACCATAGTTCTCAGTGATGTTTGACTGCATTGTTAACAAACACATGAACAGAAGCTTTTCTGTTTGTTAGCTCTGCAAGAAATTAGGTCAAGAGCTTTTCACACACATGATTTTTGTGTCAGTCATCAAAATCTTTGATGAAACATCTCTTAAGAAATGCCCAGGTAGTATACCCAGTGGCTTTCAAAAAGGCAGACTGTTTGCCTCTCTTATTTGAGTAATCCCATAGACTACACTGGTGAGTAAAGCAAGCAAGATTTGGCCCTTCAACTATATTTTAAAGCTCTAATGGACAAGATCACATCTTACAGAGTAGCAGTAAAAGTAACTACCAAAAAAAATTGTTTTTGACTGGCATGATGTGTATGTGACCACTTCTGCATTGTATTAATTCAGATCTGCATCTGAACTGTAGAAGTCAAAACTAATTTGATTTAAATTCAGAAATTATGTTAAGGTTTCCGGGCTTCCTGTCTATAATTCTGACACCTTTTATTTGTAATGTTAGATAAAGAGTTGGGTAAAGAGCAATAAGAGCATCAGTATTAACTCACCGCTTACAAAAAACTATCCTGAAATTTCAAGCAAGCTCAATTCAATTCTTAAGGATGAAAGAACAGACCTTATTTTATCTGGCAGTACTTTACTGTCACCTATAGTCTGTCAACATTAGTCCTCTGACTAATGCTTTACAGTCTATCAGTGTACCACCCCTTAAGGCAAGAAAACTAGAGTGCTGTATCATGTCTGCAGTCACTTTTTCCCCTCATGTGCTTCCATTTACAAGCTTAGTGCTGAATTTCACTTCTGTATCTGAAGATCCAATACATTAATTACTAACTAAGGGGAGTAGGCATGTTACTCACCGACTAAGCAGAGTTATGTAAAGCAAGCATGTATACTTATCCTTTAATGCTAAATAAAAAATAAGGACAGACTTTCATCCTTGTCCTATTTTTTTAGATAGTATCCCACACATTTCTTGATTTATTGGGCTGACATCAGTACTAGGGCCCAAAACCCTAACCAACAGTTTAAACACAACTTCATTTTGAGGGAATCTCTTGTGGTTGGATCATGTATTCCTTTTACTTTTCTAGGCAACTAACATGTTGCAGAGCAGACTCCCCTCTCCCTCCACAAAAAGTAATTACTACTCTGTTTTCTCTGCTACCGACTGATGTCAGCAGTGTTCACAGTGGACTATAGACACTTTACGTTCCTCACCTGGACAGAGGATGCTTCCGGTCAAACTAGTTTCTCTTCGCCAAGCTAACTAAACAGTACAAAGTGTCAACATTTTTCACATACACAATTGCACATGACCATTGTGTTGCTGAATAATGAGCAAAGACTTATGAAAACTTTTAATATGAATATACTGTACAAAGTAATACACGCTCATAGCATTTACAAATTCAATGTACAAACCCCTATTCAGGAAGATATTTAAGCACCTACCTTTAAGCACATGGAGTTCTCCTACTGAAATCAATGGTCCTACTATTGAGCTTGAAGTTCAGGGTGTGCTTACATATCTTCCTGAACAGGGTCCTTAGAGACTCTAAAATTGAACGTATTTCTGACTGCAATTAGTTATACTATAAAAATACATGCCACAGAACAAAACGGTTTTACATAAATGGTAATATCATGTGACACAAGTATGGTACATCTCAGAAATAATCAGCTAAGGAAACTGCCTTGAAATACATAGCCTTTCACCTTCAGAACACTGGTTTCAATCGAATCCAATCTGTCTTGAATGTAAATTGTCACCTAAGTACCACTGGGCTGCTTTTGTGAAAGAAGTTGAACTAATTACTTCTGATAGCATTTGTGGCCATATCATAAAAGAAACCATCACAATTGTCATCATTGTTGAAAGTCTGAGATGCCATGAACTGCATGAACCTACAGTGGTTACCGTTACACAGTCACAAGAAATATCTCCCTAGGGCTAGCATCCCTTGCACAGTTATATCATAGAAGTAGCCCTACAGAACAATGTTAGTGCATGCTAAAATGGCAGTGCAAGAAGGCTTCTATTTATGCTGCTTGTACTGTACTTTGCTTGTCAGAGAATTCCATTTTCCATGACTGCCAGTCTGCCCTCACCTGTTCCAAAATATTAAATCATGTCTAGTAACACAAAAATAAAATTGCCATCAGCCGAGTTTTGCATGCTACAATAGTAAATGAAAACAAGAAGTGATATCTACAGGTATAGACATGCCAAAATATACCTACCCATGCATAAACATGTACATAGCTATGTTATGGCAAAAACTGAATATGTAGCTCCCATATTCTGCATAAGTTTAGATATGATGTAGAATAATGCAATTTTGTATACATCTACACTGCTAACAGAACAGACTGTTACAGTTCAGAAAAAATAGTTTTCTGAGGGGGAAGAATTGTTAATGACCCTTTTACTGTCTGTGTAATGTAAAAGTAATAAGCTAAATTAAAGATTCCCAAATAAAAGACCGTTGCAAAGTGACTTCCACTGTATCACGTTTAGCATTCTATGAAGATCTGAAGTTGCTTATTCAATTTACTAAATAACACAGATGTTTCACTTTGAGGGAAAAAAGTACTGGAAACCTCTCCTGAGGCATGTCTAATGAGCCATTATGACAGCAATTAAACACTAACCCACTGGCAGCCTGTAACAACTGACATTGCTACAGTATGTTTCTTCATCTTCTCATTAATTATACAGGAGTTAAATCTGCAATTAAGTTTGATTAAATTGAAAATGTAATTGCTAATGGAAGAAAAACCCAGTGCTCATTTTTTCATTAAGAGTTGCCTTGCTAATGATTACACTTTAGCTGGGAATCTGAAAAAGATTTCTGATCAGATTTTGAGCCAGAAGGAGCTCCACTGAAGTTAGTGGAGGTACGCCAGCATAAACAATGAAAATGAGACAAGAATCAGGGCCTCTATTTCTGTTCTTCTCATTCATTATTTGTATTACAGTTGCACCCCAAGATTGGCACCTCATTGTGGTACACCGTGTACAAATACATTAAGTGACAGCAAAACAGAGGCAGAGGAAAGATGAGGCAACTTTTCAGTAATACTGAAAAGATTCATTTTCAAAAGAATCATCAAGCGAAATCCTAAAGCTGTGATCTGTAATGAGGAATAACCTCTCTCTGCATTTTTAAAGGTTTTGCAACCCACTCTCTCTGCAATTTTTAAAGTCATCCTGCTGGTTAAATATGCTGAACTAAAGGCACTAACGCTCTTTCTCCACAGAACTGATATAGCGCGGACAGGAGCTAGACAGACTTCCCCAAATTGTGCCACCACAAGCTCTTTCCAGCACATTCGCTTCTGTAAGTGAGAGAAGTGAGTGCACAGATGGCCAACAACTGTAATAAAAAACTGTGGAGGTAGGTTTTTGTGATGCTGGCACCGTCCGCTGGGAAGTGGACCGAGATCATGAACTCATTTTTTACAGGCCAATCACTATCAGAAGGTAAACGTGTTACTACCATCATGAGTGCAATCTGAACCAGTGACCTAGTAGTTAAAAATTCTCAAATGCATTTTGTCCCCTCATTCATGTGAACTGATCACTAGGGAACACTATAAAGATCTCATGCATCACAAAACCCGTATAGTCAATTATATAACTCCCAGCTACTGCCTGCCCTCACCTTTCCCTCGGCTTACTTCATAAAGCAACCCTCATGGTTGAGTGGGCAACCAGTGGCCCAGCATTCATCTCCTCACTAGGCCCTGATCTGGGGTTTCTAATAGCTGTAATCAGCAAATGCAGTCACCAGGCCACGCAACTTAGATGCTAAGGATTCCTGTATTCGCTTTCCCAGGTGCAAGAATTAAGCCCATAAATTGTACTGAGTTTACCATTTTAAAAGTGTATCACTGGTTGTGACCTTACTGAATGCCAGAAAAGGATGAGGTGAACAATAAAGACACACTGAAAACAGCAAGGGCAATAATAAAGCAATCCCTCCTTATTGTCTGCTGCTTGAATTATGACTGTACCTGCCATGCTGTAAGACACGAAGTGCACATGAGATGTCCACAAGGCTCAATCTTCACATCTTTATCATTCTCTGCACAGATTTTACACAGCTGGAAAGTAGAACCCATTTCACAGTACAATTCATATTGTTCCTGAAACAAGAGAAAGTCAAGGTCAGTGTCACTAGTATGATCAGTAAATTGTGAAATATGCTTAAATACTACTTATGGCAAGCACATTATACTGGACTTCCCACCCGGCTTACCTTTCTTAGCAGTACATAGTACTATTGTAACAACTATTTGACAGCCATATGGAGATTACAGACAATCCAATTTTTTTTCTTCTTAAAAAAGACATTTAATAGATCTGTTCTTCTAATGCCATTTCTATAAACATTATTAATAAAATAAAATGTGTGTTTCTAAATTATCTCACTATTGGAAATATATTCAAATTATAAAAAGGAACAGTATTAACTCCATCATCAACTTTTAGGACAAGAAGTTACTTTGGAAAATTTAGGGGGGAGGGGTCCAGAATCTAATAGTAAGTATCATTAATAAAATCAGAAACATGAAAAAGCACTGGACTGCATAGCTCTGTTTCTGGCTCTCAGGTTTTATAAGTGTAAGTAGCTTTGAGGTTGCTTTAACTCCATCATTCCATAGCTTGGAGTCTGGGAAGGTGTGACCCGGCTTCTCCATGTGATCAGCTATTACAGAGGGCTATGCCTTTCTCAATCGTCATTTCAATGCCAAGAAAAGGATATTGTCTTCCTTGTTTGTAATTCAGAAGAGGAAAATGAACAAGAGTCTGGAGGTCACAGTGGAGAATGAACAGGAGGTAAATTATGAATCACAATAATAGTGATTTTTATATAGTTTATTTTTAGTGTGAATCTAGTGCTGGTGCAAAATGCTGGACTGACAGCTGTGAGGAACCAATTCCTTTATTTATGCACAGAACAGACATAGTACGGTCAACGGAAACATGAGTTTCTCCACTCTGCCCTCACGTGCCTCAACATATATGCAGAGAGACCACCCCTTAGCGTAAGAAGAGCTCGTTCTGCACATCTCATTCAGTCCTTAGCCTCCCCATAAGAATGCCAACGTGGGTGCCGTCTGCGATGGTGGTTATGGGGATGTGCTCACTGTCTATTTGGGAATAAAGACTGAACTTCTTTCTTGTATGCTATTTCAACTGGAAGCTCTTGGGGAAAGGGTCTCTTTCTAGCATAGTGTATTTGTTCAGTAATCATCATAATGGGGCCCTGATCCCAGTAGAGGCCACTAGGAGCTACTGTAATACAAATAACTCAAGTTTATGGCTTCATGAGAGTATTTGGGTAACATGGGTACCAATTTTATGGCTGTGTGTCTAGAAGCATTATGTGCGCTTGCTGTGCTGTTGGGGCAGGCAGCGCCACCCGACTCCCCAGGCAGCCAACTGTAACAAACTGCACACTGATGACTTGGGCGAGTGTGGGTAGTTCTGGGAGATTTTTGCTGATTTGTGCAGGTGAATGAAAGGTGTGTCCTAAGGTGAGGGGCTACATGTATTTGGTGTTACTCTGTGTGTGGTTGTGTTCATTTGTTGTGGTAGCAAATAAGGGCTGTGTGCTGCAGTGAGGGAGTGTGTGTGTGGTTTGAGTCATTTTATGTGTTAGTTCAGGTGATTCGTGTCTACGGGTGTGCTGGGAGATGTGTTGATTGCCCTGGGAGGTTTCTGTTTAGTTGTGCAGGAGGCAAATGAGGGGTATGTGCTGCAGTAAGGGGCTATTAAGGGTCCTGGTTGTGTTGATTTGTGGCAAATAAAGGGGCATGCTGCAGTGAGGGGCTACTGTGCGGGGGAGTGTGCTGAAGAATTTTGTGTTGATTTGTGCAAGTGGGGTGTGTGCTGTGGTGAGGGGCTCTCTTATATAGAGGGGTATGTTGTGTGGTTTTGGAGAATAATCCAGATAATCCATCATTTGTACAGTCTTGTTCATACAACCAATGCAACTGTTGCATGTAAATTGCCTGTAAATTGAGCATGGTGATTGGTTGAGTTATCTCTGACATCACAGTGGTCTAGGACTCTCGGCATGGCATAGATACACGCCTTACTGCAGCTGTACACAGCCCAGGGTGTAATACCTAAGGTCAAAAAAACTATGAAATTAAAAATTGAATGATAACAGACCACAAAGCCCACTGACAATTAAACCTGGTGATATGCTAAACAAAACACTCTCAACCGTGCTGGTAGCGGTTTCCATTGCTTCACACTGACTCAACGGACTTTCTGTCTTCAGAGTGATAAGACAGACAAGATAAGACAACTCTGCAATCTTTATATATAACAGATGAAACACAGATGTAGCAAAAGCTTCCAGAATTGAGAAAGGGTTTGAAGGTAGGCAGGGAAATTATTTACACCGTGATACAGTTTTAGTACTAAGGAAAGGAGGTTCACAAATTTAGGAAAAATCGACTAAATTAAGGACTCAAGTCAGATGACAACAAGCAGATGGAATAAGGTACTGGGAAAAAGTAAAGAGCATGCCCCAGACTCTCAGCTGCCACCAGTATGCACCAAGCACAGTTGTGGTGCTTCCCCACAGATGAGCCATGAGCAGCAACTTGCTCCTGGAGCCAGTTCTACATTGCCTGTGTCATAGTTTCTAGCAACCCAGCTGTGTTCTGAACTATACCAGTTAGATATGCTTGAAGGGATCCCGGGTTCATGGACAACAGCAGCATTCCAGCCCATCCCCAGTACTGGAGAAGGTGACTGGGAGGGTTCTAGAATAGAGCCAACTATGCTGGATTTATGCTACCTAGGAATTCCCTCATAACAGGGGAATCAGCAGCAGTCAGTTAAACAGCTTTCCCGCTGCCAGAGCCAAGCAATGCAGCTAGAATAAGAGGTGAGGATTTGTCCCTTTGACTTCAACATACATCAAGACTGACCTTTGGAGAAGAAGGGAACTATTCAGTAGGGGGTTCTTAATCAAAAAGAGCAAGAATTTTGGGCCAGGTGGCCTTTTCCTGCATGTAAAAACATCTACATAGCCCTAGGCTTCATTCTTTCAACATTAGTATAAAGAACACGGAGAAGAAGGGTGCCAGCCTTCTGGAACTTTCCACACATTCCTCAGACAATCATTTTAGAAGGTCTCCTACTCAGGGACAAACATTTTAATAATGAGTTCCCACTAATCCTATGTGTTGCAAACAACATTTTTCTTCCTGTAAATTCTGCAAACATGGTACACAAACAGCATTTAGAATTGTCATCTGGGCCTTCCTCTGCAGTCAACACAAGAATAATTCATCAAACATTGTATAATGTTGTGTCTGGTCAATATATAAAGCTTTCCAGCTCTTCCACAACTTCCCCAGAGACTATCCAAAAGTTTATAAAAGTCACTGTCAGGAAGATTCTCCTAATAACTAGCCTATAATCTTCCTTGCCTTCTAATTGTGTGCCATGCTACAAAGTAGTATAATTCCCTTTCCTCTAGTTTCAAATGTCTGCACTCATGCCACTGCTTAGCCAAACTATACATATAGATATTTTAAGTTTCCCAAATAAGTCCTTCCCTTCAGCCTTTTAATAATGTATTCTTCTCCCCTGAATTCCTTCCAGTTTGTACAGCACACACAGGGAAAAATAAGACACACACTAGGAAATAGAAACCTTCCGATAATACCCCACGTACTTTCTTTCTGCAAGCTCTATACAGTTGGATATTCAGACTTAAAAGAGACTTCCAAGCCTTACTTTACTTCCCTGTCCCCACATCACTATTACAAAATATTAAACTTTATGACTCCTTCAGCACACAATGTAAGAAAATGTTTATCAAAAGCTGTGAAAATTTCCCCCTCCCAAAACATGGTTAAAATCAAAACAACTTTAAAAAAAAGAGACATCGGCATTACCATTACCTTTAGATTTTAAGACTTGCCATCCAGTTTTTTCTCAAACCCCTTTTTTGATCAACCACATAATCTTAATTTTTATCTAATATTTTAATAAAAACTTATCATTAGTGGATAGGGCAGCAAGCAAATATGCAACAGAATTTGTAACATGAAACATACCTGTGTAACTTTTATGTGATCATGTGGAGTAGGTTCACATAATCCTGTCAGATCAGGATTATAACTTCGTCCATCTGGGTACAGATAGCTGAATTACACAAATTATTATTAAGATTTATATTCCCACAATTTTCATTGTTAAAGTAAATCTATGAAATTCTGGATAGCCAATAAGTGAAATATCAGATATTGATTAAAATGTATCTTATCTCTCCTGAGCATACACCCAATTTCTTTGGGCAACTGACAATTGGTTAAACAGAATTTAACTACACTAAAATTATCCTTGGCATTATCTTAGGTCATCTTGCAACAGAATATGCTTAGTTGGGCCCGTATATTCACAGAGTCTCAGTGATCTCAAGACCATCTGCATAGTTCTAGTTGCTCAGTGTGATGCATGTAGCTGAGAATTCAGCACAATGGAACACAAATGATAGCAAGGGACGAATACTGTATCTATGTTTATATTTAAGTAAATAATGAACAGAAACTATATTTAGAGTGCATGGGCTTAAAATGAGAATAGCTAGGGATATTAAAATAGTAGGGTAAGGAAGAAAACTATTTTGATGTTAGTTAAGGTTCAGTTGAGTTTCATACTGAAAGCAGGGATTCGACCTCATTGAAAGTTACATTTTATAGTGACATGAGTTATTTAACACACACACACACACACACACACACACACCAGTTTTAATCTCTTCTGGGACCATATATTAAAATGGATAAATCATAATGATATTGTTATTGCATGGGGCCACTAAATGGCAGAGTTAAGCTTGCCTGGGTCTCCTGACTGGGTATTTCCATACCTTAACATGTCTGGGTTTAAAACACTTGGATTTGGGATAATTACAACATTTCTGTAATACATTCACCCTAAATGACTGATATGTACTCTTAACCTTAACTATTTTTCTGTTGTTCTTGTCTAGAAACATTATAGTAGCTACAATAAAACATCTTCTGTTTTACAAGACAGGAACTCTGACACTTTGCTCAGATAAAACCACTTAGCATTCAACATTTTAAATTATCCTTTTAATTGAATATTAATTGAATTAATTAGGTCTTCACAAACAAGGTCAGCTCCCAGACTGCTGCACTGGGCAGCACAGTATGGGGAGAAGGTAACCAGCCCTCTGTGGAGAAAGAAGTGGTTCGGGACTATTTAGAAAAAACTGGATGAGCACAAGTCCATGGGGCCGGATGCGCTGCATCTGAGGGTGCTAAAGGAGTTGGCAGATGTGATTGCAGAGCCATTGGTCATTATCTTTGAAAACGCATGGTGATTGGGGGAGGTTCCGGATGACTGGAAAAAGGCTAATGTAATGCCCATCTTTAAAAAAGGGAAGGAGGAGGATCCGGAGAACTACAGGCCAGTCAGCATCACCTCAGTCCCTGGAAAAATCATGGAGCAGGTCCTCAAGGAATCAATTCTGAAGCACTTAGAGGAGAGAAAAGTGATCAGGAACAGTCAGCATGGATTAACCAAGGGCAAGTCATGTCTGACAAACCTAATTGCCTTCTATGAGGAAATAACTGGGTCTCTGGATGAGGGGAAAGCAGTGGCTGTGTTATTCCTTGACTTTAGCAAAGCTTTTGATACGGTCTCCCACAGTATTCTTGCCAGCAAGTTACAGAAGTATGGGCTGGATGATTGGACTATAAGGTGGATAGAAAGCTGGCTAGATCGTCATGCTCAACGGGTAGTGATCAACGGCTCTATGTCTATTTGGCAGCTGGTTTCAAGCGGAGTGTCCCCAGGGTCGGTCCTGAGGCTAGTTTTGTTCAATATTTTCATTAATGATCTGGAGGATGGCGTGGACTGCACTCTCAGCAAGTTTGCAGATGACACTGAACTGGGAGGAGTGGTAGATATGCTGGAAGGTAGGGATAGGATACAGAGGGATCTAGACAAATTAGAGGACTGGGCCAAAAGAAACCTGATGAGGTTCAACAAGGACAAGTGCAGAGTCCTGCACTTAGGACAGAAGAATCCCATGCACTGCTACAGACTAGGGACCGAATGGCTAGGAAGCAGTTCTGCAGAAAAGGACCTAGAGGTTACAGCGGACAAGAATGTGGATATGAGTCAACAGCATGCCCTTGTTGCCAAGAAGGCTAATGGAATTTTAGGCTGTATAAGTAGGGGCATTGCCAGCAGATCGAGGGACGAGATCATTCCCCTCTATTCGACACTGGTGAGGCCTCATCTGGAGTACTGCCTCCAGTTTTGGGCCCCACACTACAAAAAGGATGTGGAAAAACTGGAAAGAGTCCAGCGGAGGGCAACAAGAATGATTAGGGGGCTGGAGCACATGAATTATGAGGAGAGGTTGAGGGAACTGGGATTGTTTAGTCTGCAGAAGAGAAGAATGAGGGGGGATTTGATAGCTGCTTTCAACTACCTGAAAGGGGGTTCCAAAGAAGATGGATCTAGACTGTTCTCAGTGGTACCAGATGGCAGAACAAGGAGTAATGGTCTCAAGTTGCAGTCAGGGAGGTTTAGGTTGGATATTAGGAAAAACTTTTTCACTAGGAGGGAGGTAAAGCACTGGAATGGGTTACCTAGGGAGGTGGTGGAATCTCTTTCCTTAGAGGTTTTTAAGGTCAGGCTTGACAAAGCCCTGGCTGGGATGATTTAGTTGGGAATTGGTCCTGCTTTGAGCAGGGGGTTGAACTAGATGACCTCCTGAGGTCCCTTCCAACCCTGATATTCTATGAAGTAGAGCAACAACCTCGGATTTACTTTTAAAAGTAATCCATATGTGTAAAAACACACACACACACCCCCCAAGAGTGACACAGATGCCTATTTGTGGCACCACCACATAGAACCAATGTACTCTTAGAAAAGTTACAATTTTGCAAAGAACTTTTAAATTCCTGAGACCTTATTAAAAGATCAAACTTCTCAGGGAATACTCCAGAAAACCTGAAGTTTGGTGCACGTGCACACACACACACACACACACACACACACACCACACCACACACACAACCACACACACACACACCACACACACCACACACCACACACACACAAAAATATTAAAACCTGGGATATTTTTGGCCTATAAGGCATAGGCAAAGCTATCAAATATATTTAATATCCATTGTCCAGTATTACACAGGAGCAATTAACAGAACTAACTGCATGATCAGCTTACGCACTTGTGACTTTTATATTAAACAAAATTTAAATTATAACTCCCCAATCTCATTTCCCCTGGAATTTATCTGCCATAAAATATGGTCAACTTTGGTTAACTGTATTACCTTGAAATAAGTGTCTTATAGATGAATAAAAGTAATAGTCATGGATTTCCAAATGACTACAAAACAGCCATATCATCCATTACTTCTAATACTTTAAAGCATCTTTTGAAGCTTTAAATTATGAATTAGCGAAGCAATACATCAATATTTTATAAAATGAAAGTTATCGTTTGTACTCACAATCCCTCCCGGCTGCCATCAATTAGAGCTTGAAATAAAGGCTTGTTGTGAGGTATAGTCTGTAAAATGTTTCCATCACCAGTTACGTATCCAATGGCCCACTGCCCCAGTCGAGTGCAACTCAGTCTGAAAATGTAGCTGGAGGACAACGGGTTACAAAGTCAATTCTAATAAAAATGCTTGGCAAACAAATGGAAAGGAAGGTGGTCTTGTGTTTAAGGCACTAGATTGGGACTCTAGGACTTAAAATTCACTTCAAAAAATCCTGATCAGCCCCAATGTTTATATAGCCTATTTTGTTCTGAAGTACTGTACTCAAAAGAGCTTCTCTGATAACATATATATAGCATGACTGAAATTCAGCCACTTTTGTGTAGAACAGGTGGCAGCCAGGAGTAAAAACCATGCACAGCACATTGCACAATAGAAAAGAATGGAAAATTATAGGCAAGAATGTGGGAGCAAATTCTTGCTCTTACTAAAATATATGGAATCTTCAATGTCTGACAGCAACCCAGTTTTTAATTGCTCAAACAGGAAAACCAGCCACAGAGTGGTGAACTGATTTGTAGTGCGAAATATCACCACTGAAAGTTGTACCTCCTCCACAATAAATAAAAAATGTGAAATCCTGGCCTCATTGAAGTTAATGAGGAAACAGCCATTGACTTCAGTGAGGCCAAGATTTCACCGGAAGAGTAACTTGTTTCTTACTGGCTTTGAACAAAAACTTCAGAATTGCCAGAACATTTTAAAGTGAACAAGCAATTTTACTTTATATCAGCTCTCTCTCTCTGGAAGGTTTAATATTTCACGTATGTAACCTAACAAGTTCCCTAGTGATACTAATCAGAGAGAGAGAAGTTTGTCTTAAAATTAATTCTATGTAACATGAACATTAAAGCACCTTTGGATAAGATTTTCTTTTGAAGTCTTCAGTTTAAGATTGGATGCCTTTCTGGAAGATATGCTTTAGCTAATCACTAGTTATTGCACACTTTAAAGTGATAACGATTAAATTCTGTGGCCTGTGTTCTACTGGAGGTCACACTAAATAATCTAATAATCCCTTTTGGCCTTAAAAATCTATGCATCTTTTAAAGACCATTTTTTGCTTCATAATCCCACAGTCTATTTTTACTTCACTAATGATCAACTAAAACACACTACTCTGAAAATCATCATGAATCTTTCTTTGGGTTTTATCATACATGCATGAGATCATCAACTTGTTATTTAAACTGGTAAAGCAGATTCCTTTACAGGCCAGGTAACAAGAGATCATTTAGGTTTTGTTAAAAGAGAAAATCCAATACTGGAAATTATGTTCCAATACATTCCCTCATCCTGCCATTTTCAGATTTTCTTGTTTTCTTCGTCAGACATAAGTGTGCCCCTAAAGTGTCAGAAATCTAAACATTAAACGTGAAAGGTGAGAAAAGAATGTGAAAATCGGCTTAGGGTGACCATACAGGGCCGGCTCCAGTGTTTTTGCCATCCCAAGGTGGGGGGGAGGGGCGCAGGCCTGAGAGGGAGTGAGGACCTGCCATTGAATTGCTGCTGAAGAGCCAGACATGCCGCCCCCTCTGCTGGCCGCCTCAAGCACCTGCTTGCTTGCCGGTTGCCTGGAGCTGGCCTGGACCATGTGTCTTGTTCTGGGGGACAGTCCCTTTTTTAAGACCTATCCCGGCTGTCCTGACTATCTGGGCAAAAATGGGCATTGTCCCTTGCTCATGTAATGGTGATCGATTCGGAAGAGCAAACAGGAACAAATGCCAGTTTTGTCAAAAAAAGTGGTGCAGGGGGGCGAGTGGCAATGCCAGCTTCGCAGGGGAGGGAGGAGAGGCCCGGGCTCAGGCAGGGGTTTGGCTTGAGGCGAGCAGCGACACTAGCCCAACACCATGTAAGGGCAGGCATGCTCGGAAATGATGCCAGCAGAGGGGTGGAGGATGCAGGGCTCAGGGCAAGCAGCTCGGGCCAGCCCCACATGTGGGGTGGGGATGCCTGGGCTAGTCCCATGTGTTGTCCTGTTTTTCTTTTGGGAAATATGGTCGCTCTAAACTGGCTAGAAAACAACTGAACAAGAATGAAATGACTCATGTTTTTGCATCTGCCAAAACTGAGTGAAGGGAAAGCACAAATAGTACAAAGTATAAACAAAAATAGTGAAAGTTAGCTCAGCTGAATAATTCAACAGGTACAGTAAGACAAGTTATTTAAAAATTACACACACAAATTTGATCTTTTTTAACTTTGTCAATGTACAGCTCCTCTGATATCAGACAATTACTGATGAGGCAAGTATGCGCTTTTGACAACAACATATTGTAAGTAATACTGATTAAACTACAACAGTGGCGCTGGAACACTTCACAGTGGGGGTTCTGAAAGCTAGTGGTCCCCAAACTTTTTACTTTGCACCAGTCCAAGCCCCCTCTCCCCAGAGCTGGGGCCAGGACTGGGTCGTGGCTCCAGAAGGGTGGGGGAACGCAGATGGGTGAGGAGGGTGCAAAGTAAAAAGTTTTGGGGACCACTGGCTTTCAACACAAGTTGTCATTTTAAACCCCAGATGCATGATCAGTCATCCCTCATATTACTAACTCTCCTGATGTTATCCCAAGCCTCAAGATGTTGTTACTATTTATTTATATTACACAGATTCATTTTGTGTTTCTTAAAGTGATGGGAATCTCAGCATTTTCTCAAAATAAGTTTCCAGCCCTTGAGGGTGCAAAGGAAAAAAAGCTTGAGGCCTCACTCTTGCTTTTTGAGCATTCGGGGTGGCAAAACTGCATCCCATTACAAAAAAAAGGGCTTGAAGTTTGCTTCAGCTACACAGTCTTTATATAGAAACTGTTATGTAATCGAGATCATACAGCTTTACTTTGACAAGGAAAAAAAAGATGTTGGTTAATCAAGTTATGAATTCACTCCCCCAGAACCAGACAACAAATGGATGTGATCCAGGAATATGGATCCAGTAGAATTACTTAGCTTTAGAAACAGCAAGTTTATTTGTAAAGCAGTAATGAGTGAAACCTCTTACCTCCCAGGTTTGGTGCTGTATTTCTGTAACCTTGCTTTGACTTCATCATATGTTAGGAATGCCATATACCCAGGGTGTGTTACAGCTAAGAAGTTCCAGTTCCTTAAGATTGAACCCCAAGGCTAAAAAGAACACACAAATAATGAAATGATAAATCCAGTTAGATAATTATAAGTATGTGTTAGAATAAAAAACTCAAGACTGATGCTGTTTAAGGCGCTGCTCCTTCAAAGACTTTCACATGTGCTTAACTTTATGCATTGTGAGGAGTCCTTCAAAGTCCTTCAATGAGTCAAGTTAAGCACTTGTATAAGATCTTTGCAGGATCAGTATCTCAGGGTTCACTGATAATAACATATGTAGTCCCAGTAAAGTTAAGTGTTCTGACATAAGTGTTCGCAGAACTGGGCCCCAAGATAGCATCAAAAGTCTCTCATGAAAGCTGCACAGTTTGTATGAATGCACAGCAAAGAAGCATGTTACAGCTTTACTTTTCCATACAAGACGCTGCATTATTATACTAATAGACTAAGTCTAGTGAAGCACTGATTTTTGAACTGTCATCCTTTTTATTATTCTACACTTCTTGATCCTGTCTGTTGTCATACTAGCATTATGGCCAGGAAATGAGATGAATAGTGACAGTATTACTTTCAGGGTATTGATGAATTATCACTGCCACTTCACTTGAGTTACAATTACTTCAAAGAGCTAGCACTGAAGCACACTTGACCGGCCAGATTATTACCTCAATCAAAATAAAACATCTTTTATTTAGGTATTTCACGTACCAACATAAAAATAGTGAGTGTTCAACAACCAACATTTTGAAAGATAGTAGTGCCTCTAAGTGGTTAAAGAATTTGTGGGGGTGCGTGGGTGGATTGAGGCATGCTGAGGAACAGAATAGAAGAGGGAAATCGGGATGAGACAGTCTATTCAACTCTTTCTTATGCATTCCATTTACAGGTTTTTTAGAAACACGCTGCTTATGCTAGAAAAGTGGGGATAAAATGTATCAGTTATGAAGGTTTTTGGTAGCTTCTCTCTGTCAGAGTAACAATTCTTCAGGCCAACTCTCCAGTTCACAAGTCAAAGAGCTCTTAATCAAACTTATCCTCCCATTGTTTAAAACAACAGAACACAAACATTTTTATTTAGAACTTTTCATACTGGATATTCCAAGATGAAACTGTGGATTTTTTAAATAGATGCCTAAGAAAGTTTAAATGCTTTCAATATGATTAATGTCTTTAAAAATAAATTTGCACAAAATGACACATGCAAGAGAATTCCATAATCCAAATGCAATGCTGAGAAAAGTTCTTGCATTTTGTCCAACTTCAGTCTTCCTCCCTACATCCTTATCTTCAGTGAGAGCAGAATGCAGAAGTTGAGTGCTATCATGCCTAATCAGGAGGAGAAAGTTAGTTGTAAAAAAGGGAAGAAGGATATGCAAATATTTTGTACTACAAAAAGACTATACTTCGTGGTACCTGCTTACAATGACAGAATAAAGGCTCTATTGTTTTAAAGCATCCAAATGTTACACTACCAACTGTAGCACTACACTTATAGTGACACTCTTGCATGGGGAGAAAAAAAGCAACTTAACTTTTAACACTGTTGATACATATACAAATAAGTTAGAGAAGTATCTTAAAAATCTACTAAAAAAATCTAGGGAAGTACATGTAGTCTCTTGGCCAGATTCGCAGCCAGCGTAAATTGATTTCAATAAAATGAAACAGATATACAATAGCTGAGAATCTCACCCCTCTAAGCCAAGAGTTCTCTCTGCTTCTTTCAAAAAGGATTGTACTTAAATTAAAAATTAATCCTAACCAATCTTCTGTCCTTACAGAAATTGGTCTTGTTGATCCACTTTATCTAACAGTTAAGCAAGGTAATGAATCAGAGGCAATGCTCAGATAATATAGTAAACATAAACTAATATAATCGGTTATTTGTTGGTATATGGATCAAGGAATATAAATCCTATTTCAGACTCAACTCCGCAGTGTAACACAATCTACAAGACACCGCAGGGGCCGAAACAAAATGTATCTCTCAGCTCACTGCCTTCCCTTTTCATCATTATAGCTAATATAGAGATTAAAAGAGCAAAAAGGAATGTGTGCGTCAGATTTGTAAGCAGAGCAGAAAAAACAGGACAGCTTTCTTACGAAGAATAATTGTACGTTACTCCAAACTACATTAATTTATGGTATAGCCAGTAGGAGTGTTCCTCTTAGAACCTGTTGTAGTCAAACCCCCAAGCCAAGGTTTGGGTTTGTTTACTGTGACCCTAGGCATCCCTATATTCACACCCTACAGCAGGGCAGGCAAACTTTTGGCCTGAGGGCCACATTGGGTTTCTAAAGTTGTATGGAGGGTCAGTTAGAGGAGGCTGTACCTCCCCAAACAGCCAGGTATAGCCTGGCCCCTGACCTCTATCTGACTCCTCCTGCTTCTTCTCCACTGACAACCCCCCAGGACTCCTGCTTCATCCAACACCCTCCCCGGTTCCCTGATACCCCCCCGGACCCCTGCCCCATCCACCCCCCCTTCCCTGGCCCCCGACTGCCTCTGGAACCCCTGCCTCGACTGCCCCCCACTACCCCATCCAACCCCTCCTCTCATTCCTGACAGCCCCCCGGGACCCCTACCCCATCCAACCACTCCTCCTCCCTGTCCCCTGATCGTCCCCAAAACTCATACTCCTGACTGCCTCCTGCCGCCCCATCCGCCCCCGCTCTTTCCTGACTGCCCCCCCGGGACTCCTATTCCCATTCAACCCCCCTGTTCCCTGCCCTCTGACCGCCCCAACCCCAATCCACAACCCCACTGCCTGACCACCACCACCAACCCCAAACTCCCCTGCCCCCTGACCACACAGCCTGGAGCACTGGTGGCTGGCAGCACTACAGCTGTGCTGCCCAGAACAGCAGGACGGGCAGCCACACTGCCCAGCGGGAGCCAACCACGCCACTGCGCAGCACCGAAACTGGGTCAGGCTGGGCTCTGCAGCTGCACTGCCTCAGGAGCTAGCAACTGCGCTGCCCCAGGAGCTAGCAGCTGCGCTGCCCAGAGCACTGCACCGTTGGTGCAGTCAGCTGAGCCTGCGGGGAAGGGGGAACAGCAGCGAAGGGCCAGAGAGCTAGTCTCCCAGACCAGCAGCTCAGGAGCCGGGCAGGAGGGTCCCGTGGGCTGGATGTGGCCCATGGGCCATAGTTTGCCCACTTCTGCCCTACACACTACTGCAATATTTGTACAAAATATGTTTTGTGCGGTATTATATCAAAGCTAGTAACATGGTAGTTATCAATATCATTGTAAAATGAATGTGCTAACCTTATATATAAAGTTATGAATTTTCTCTGTATTGTGTTACTGGAACATGTTTAAGACTTGACCGTTTAGCCTAAGTAAAGATGATGAACACATCTGTCGTAGATAAAAGGAGTGTGGGTTTACCTCAATTTACATATTAGTCATAAACAAAATTCTGAAGCTAAACCTGCCTGAACTCAAGAGACAGAGGGTATGGCTACACTTGAAATTTCGGCAGCGCTTTGAAGTGTGAGTGTGATCGGAGCGCCAGCTCTCTCCCAGCGCTGCACGTAAACCACATCCCTTACGGGTGTAGCTTGCAGCACGGGGAGCCGCGCTCCCAGCGCTGCGGCACTGATTACACTGAGGCTTTACAACGCTGTATCTTGCAGCGCTCACGGGGGTGTTTTTTCACACCCCTGAGCGCGAAAGTTGCAGAGCTGTAAAGTGCCAGTGTAGCCAAGCCCAGAGAATTGACATGGCTCCTGTATCCTAGAGACTCAGAGCCTGAATCCCCAGGCGGCCTTCCTGACTTGTAAGACAAAGGCAGTCCCTTGGGGAAAAAAGAGAGAGAATCCTGTGATATCCTGTATCTCATGTTCACTATATCTAGAAGGTTATGATATATTTTGTACAAAGTATGCCTTGTGAGGTATCATGTGAAAACTCAATCTACTGAATATTAGTATCCCGTTGAAAAGTGTGTAACATCACTGCATATAAAATTATGATATTTTGCTATATCATTGTTACTGAAAAATGTTGTGAGTTCAAGTAACAGTTTTCAGAGACAAAGACATACTAGCATCCCCAGACAGGTATCAAAGTCAAGTGGGCTATCGTGTTACTTAAGAAGCCATCCGTCAGCAATGAGAGATGTAAAACAAGATATGGTTCAAATCTCAAGTACACAGGGGAACTGGTTGTCTACACCCCAGCAGGGAGTAATCCTCAAAGAAAGGAGATTATACAATAAGAGACAGTGACCTCCACGTAACCCCTCTCCTCTCTCCATCTCTCTGCTCATGACAATGACTCTTGAAGAACTGAACAAAGAGGGGGAAGGGAAGAGTGGTCCCAGACTGGAAAGGGATGCAGCATGTGAAATGTATTACTGCTGATGTGAGGTAACCCTTTTTTGCTTTAAACCTATTAGCCTCTGTAAAGTTTAGGAATTAATTTGTGTATTTATCCATTTTTTCTTTGTGAGCAATCCTGACTATATGCATTGCTACCTGTAATCATTAATAAACTTGTTTTAATGGTTTTCTCTAAACCAGTGTAGTTTGGTTGAAGTGTTTGGGAATCTCTACTTAGGCTGGTACATAATCATTACCCAGTGTTGGAATGATGGAGTTACTATGAGCTTATACAGTCCAGGAGGGTATTGAGCAGTGTAAGATGCACATTTCTGGGGAACAAGGCTTGGACTAAAGAATATGTGGGTGTCATCCTGTGCGTACTTCATGAATGGCTGGGATAGCATTCGTGTAACACAGCTGGGAGTGATTTTACATGCTGGTGGCTGCATAAAAGGCACACCAGGCTACAGAATTAAGGGGACACCTCTGTTAAATCGGACAGCTTGTATCCTGGGGAATGTCTCAACTCCATCTTTATCCTTCACCTAGAAGACAAAGCCAGGTGATTTGATCTTTGGCTCCTGGCCTGGATGGACAGTAAAAAGCTGCAAAGGAGACTGTTTGTGAGAGAAACCATCTTGAACAAAGGCAGTATCTTGCTAGATGAAGTTTTAGACTTCTAGATGTGTTTTCACTTTTATTTGCTTGTAACCATCTCTATCTTTATCTCTTTTACTTGGTATCACTTTATCTTTGCTCTTTTGTTGAACTTGATTTACTTTTACTAGAGGCCAATTCAGTGCTGTGTTTGAAGGGAAGAGTGTATTTAATAAATTGTGATGTACTGACTAACACAGCAGGAAACCTAATATATTCTGTAAATGCACAGCAGAAGGCAGAGAAACCTCTTTGAGGAGCTCATGGGCTGGGAATGCTCCCATTGTTACCTAATAGCAACATTGGGCCAGGAGAGCCTTGAGAGGTTTGCTGGTGGAAAGATAGACTGGAGGGGCAGGTAGCTGACAGTCTAAGTAATTGCTAGCAAAACTCATTCTTAATGAAGCAGGAGAGGTAATACAATGCCCCCACAGCTCTTGGTATCCCCCAGGGAGCTTTTTACAGTTACCAATCTGAAAAACCATGTTCAGCTTCAACAAAAAGGTTTCAGAACTTTCTACTGAACACAGAAGTTTTTGTGTGGAATAGAAACTTATTCAAACCAGGCAAAGCTTAGTTTTTCAACTGAATTTTGCCATGAGTGTTTTGTTTAACTCAAACGCAAAGCTCAGAAGGTACAAAATCATATGAGACAAAAATTCACACAAATCCTTGAAATCCAAAATAGCTGAGTTTTGCACTAGCTCTAGCAAAGGCACCAGTAAAACACAAACAAACAAACCAACCAACCCTCAAAAATCTTGAAATATAATGATAAAAGATGCATTTGGTTATTTCTGTAAGGGGAATGCTTTGACTGTGTTTTGAGACTCTCAGCTTAAACAGAGATGGGTTACACCTGAACAATTTTAATTTTGACTTATATTGGTTCTGGCAATTTCACTTAGTGAAAATAAGAGATGATAAAGAAACAAAAGCCCTGGAATCAACATACCCTACTATCACCCAACTTTTGCAAACGGTCCCTAGCCCAGTAATGGACTACACCAAATCCCCAGAAACGAACATGCCAGAATATTGTGTGTGTTCAAAAACACTCAACAGATCTGAATCCAAATTTTCACATTTTGAGTACATCTTGAACAAAATTTTTCACAAACAATGCATTAAATTGTCAATGCACACTTCAGACAAAGAAAAAAAACAGCCAATGCCTAAATAAGTGAGACTTCATTTACCAGAATTGCATCCTAATAATTACTCCTTTATACAAAGGAGAGGCTAAAGTGAGGAAATTGAAGAATTAATATGTCCATATGGATATTTTTATCCAGTCCTCAGAAAACTCAATCATTAGAATGGTGTCCACATTAAAAGTACATAATGTAGAATGGATACACATATACAAAAGTTGTATAGCATATGTACACAATTAGTTGTATTAGTTTAGTTCAGACAGACAGTAAAACTCTCAACAATTCTTCAGCAACTAAAATGACATTGCCAAACACATGACCTGATCCTATTCCCATTCAACTCAATGGCAAAAATACTATTATTAAACAGGAGCAGAATCAGGCCCACATTTAGAATAGATATGATGTATATGCCACATTAATTATACATTTATATACACATTTTAGATTAGCAACCCAGGCCCACATTTTTTAGAGAAATCTGAATGCAGGAAAAAAAATGCATGAGTTGCCACAACTGCATCACAGTTAGGGTAGCCATGTCCACAGACTATGCACATATTGTTTCATGGGTGTATCTTTTAAAATGTAAGCTTTGATACCAAAAAAAATAAACAAACAAAGTTAGTTCCACGGTCTAATGTTTGAGTTATTCACGATTTTCCAACCATCTGACTTTTGTTGTTCATTTGGTGACTTACAGACCTAAGTTCTTCCATAATGCTGAATATTTAAAAATCTTACTGAAATAGTCTAGTGAAGATATCAAATTCAAAAATTGAAATGTAGTCATTGCAGGTCAAGTCAATGGTAGACTTAAGAGCCATTGCTTCCAAACCAGAGCTTATCTGATGAATCTCATGAAGGCACTGCCGGAACACTTTCCATGGCACTATAGTTCTGTGAGGGGGAGAGAAATGATTTAATAAGATGGCATATTGAAAACATTTTCTTATTTAGACAGCACAACTCAAGATTGACATTAATTTAATTATGTTTGATTTTGCTACAAAAACCAAAGCTCAGTTTTTTTGCAAGGATTCAATCAAACGCTAGTACATCTTATTTTCCATTAAAATGATGTTGCTCATCTCCCTCTTATTTTATGCTAAATATTCAAGCCAAATTATTTCCCAAAATAGTGTGTGGGGGGGGAGGGGGGGTTGTTGGTTTGTTTTTACTGTAAGTGAATTTTGTGCAAGGGAAAGTTGATGGAGCCTCTGGTGCCAAGACTGAAATCCTCTATTTATCCACAGAACAGGTCTAGCAAACCACCCCACATGATCCCAATCTTGACTTGAAGGAAACACCTCTGGAATGGACAGGAAGTTCTGTCTTCACCGTCCTTGGCCTCTGTGCAGACTAACAAGCATGCTACTTAGTGCCTACCGTGAGTTCAGTTTTTGTAATTAAGGCTCATTTATACCAGCTCACTTTGTACAGGCTAACAACCTTCAGATAATAACTGCTATGACATTATTACTCAAGGCTTAGTTCAGATCAGCAACCTAAGGAAGGGAAAGGTTCTTTAACTTATTGCCCACGAGTGTGGCTTGCTCTATTTGACTATATGGCTGTTCTCCCAACCCCCACCTCCTCCCAAAGAATTTGCTTTTAGAAATGAGAAAATTGTTACAGAATTGAGTAGCAGTGACAAACAAAGGAAAAACTGCAGGACAACAGCAATGGTAATGAGTTAGAACAGTTACATGGATATTGGAGTGCAGCTCTTACCATGTCTACAGCTCCACAAATTTGAAAGCTCTTCCATAAATAATCCAAACTATTTCTGAATCCAATTTAGTAGCTAACTTTGAAGCAATGTTTGAGACTTTATTCAATCATCTTGCTCTATTCTCCAGACTAGAAACAAGGTCTACTTGAGCATTTAAGGAAGGGATTTGGTACTTGAGGAATCAACAGTTCAAGATGCTACTAGGCTGGGAGCCTGCTACTGGGGTGGGGGGAAATCCTGCCTCTTTTCTGAAGGATGCAATAAGAACTGGGGGAAGGCACCCCTCAGCCCACATCCTAGCAGCATGGAGAAAAAGCAGCCTGTTGAAAATGAATTCAACGGAGGATGAACAGGTGCTACCATTAAGGTGGAAGGACAGCTGAAATGCAACAAAGGCCTCATTCAGCTAGACAGAGGCCGGCTGAGAGCTTTGACATATCCTGTCAGCGTTAACAGGGAATGAGCCCCTTACCCCTCTGCCACTGGCAGTACCTGCCCCTGCTTTTATTTGTAGCTCTGGAGCAGAGTGTGGCAGGTGTGGAAAGAGCAGTTCAGAACAAAGACATGATAAACTGATTCTCTTTTGTAAAGTCGCATTTTGTTCACCTCAGTTCCCCTCCCCATCCTTCTGTATCCCACGTCCCTTCAAACTCATCAAACTGAAAGGTTCTTCTGCCAACCACTATCAATGAAGATGGTGAGATTTGAGACCCCACCCGATGCCCACCACTTGGGAGGTGTGGAACCCTTTACAAGCCATGGCAGACCACCTGTCAACAGCTGCTGCTGCTTCCTCTTCCCCCAGACGTCCTTATAAAAGATTACTGTCTAAATTCCGTGAGGCATTAAACCCCTGACTGACCTCAATGCCCAGTAGGAGTAGAGAATGGCCTACTTTACAGGATCACATTCTAGGTGATCTGTAGTTATTTGCAAGACTTTAAAATGTGTAAGATTTTTGTGTTTTTAAAGCGTGTTTGTGTGTGTATGGATGCTAAAAAAGTCTAAAGAGCCACAGACACAACCCTCACACATGCTACAGATGGGCTTCGGCTCTTTACACTGTCGAACTTCAAAAAAGCCCCACAACATTTTTATTCCACAGATATTTTCACATCTCCTTGTCACATGTACAAAGTAATTCAGATTACTTAGCAATATGGAGTTGTATAAGAAAATGATAGTTATACATGTCTACCCTGATGTAACGCTGTCCTCAGAAGCCAAAAAAATCTTACCGTGTTATAGGCAGGGGTGAAAGTAACTTAAAGGACTTGCCGGTACTCCAGAGTCCTGCGGAGGGGGAGGGGCCTCAACCAGAAGAGGCGGGCCTCTATTGGAAGAGGTAGGGCCTTTAAATCCCCAGGCTTTTAAATCAGGATTTAAAGGGCTCAGGGATTCAGCTGAAGCTAGGAGCCGGGCCCTTTAAATCATCCCCCGGAGCTACCAGCTGCAGAGGTGACTGGGAGCTCTGGGGTCTGGGCAGGGGTAAAAGTAATTTACATTTCTTATCCATATGGTCCAATTGCAAGCAACCCACCTCTCCTACATACTTCATGGATCCCTCCCACTGCATGACAGATAAAGAAAATAAAGCTATTACTACTACTACCAGGACTGTCTGTAATAAAACTTTACTATTGGAATAAGCCTGCAAAAGTGAAAACTCACTGTCACATTTTTCTCCATGTCTTCCCTCCTCCTCCAGTCAGGCTGCGGACACTAGGCTCCGTGCTTTCTCCCTGCCTGGCACCGAGCAGCAGCTGCAGGGGCTTCCCTCTAGCTTGCAGCAGGGAGCAGGGAGACTGGCTGAGGCAGGGAGAAGCCTGCCTCCTGCATAACAACAGTTTAAACTCAGCTGTTCCCTGCACAGTTCAGTAACATTTCAAAGAGGACCTGCAAGTAGTTGGGACATCACAACCATGATCCTCTGCTAGGGAGGGAATGGGATAGATTTGAACTTGGAAATGGTTCCTGATTTTCATTGTGCTTTTTGTGTATAGGAGAACCCTTCATCCCAGGGGCAGAAAAGAACTGCCCTTGCCATGGTCACACACACCCTCCCCCTCCCCCCAACAACAACAACTTGGAGTGAAATTAACAAGGATGCCAGAAATGGCTTCTAAACCTGGGGGCTGAACTGTGCAGGGAACAGCTAAATTTAAACTGTTCTTATGCAGGCAGCAGCAGCCAGCATCTCAGCCAGTATCCCTACTGCAAGCTAGAGCCTGGAGGAGAACCCCTGCTGGGGAGGGGGGAGAGGAATGCAGAGTCTTATCTGCAGCCTGGCTGGAGGAGGGGGAGGGAGGAGACTAGAAACCAATGTGACAGTGAGTTTTCCCCTTCTACCTGCTTTTATTAGCTCTGGATTTAAGCTGTGCAGCCAAATGCTTGTATTTGTTATGTATATTAATATTGGAGACAAGAGCCGCTCATCCCGGGGGCAGATAAGGACTGCCCCTGCCATGGACAACATCCCCACTCCCCCCAGCTACTGTGAGTGAAATTAACAAAGGGCTTGTCTACATCAGAAAGTTGCAGCGCTGGTGAGGGAGTTACAGCGCTGCAACTTAGGAGGTGTACACATCTGCAGGGCATCACCAGCGCTGCAACTCCCTGTTTGCAGCGCTGGCCGTACTCCCGTTTTGTCTCGGGTGTAGAGGATCCAGCGCTGGTGATCCAGCGCTGGTAATCAAGTATAGACACTTACCAGCGCTTTTCTTGACCTCCGTGGAATAAGCAGGTATCCCAGCATCACCGAGGAAGCCTCTGGTAATCAAACTGGTCTCCTTCCCCAGCTTGCTCTCGCGTTCCCCGAACCCCGAGCAAGCAGGTCTCCTTCCCTGAGGTTTGCTGGGTGGTTCTGGGAACGCGAGAGCAAACCGCGGCGAAGCTGGTCTCCTTCCCCGGTTTGCTATCGCGTTCCCCGAACAAGCAGGTCTCCTTCCCTACGGTTTGCAGGGTGGTTCCGGGAACGCGAGAGCAAACCGCGGCGAAGCTGGTCTCCTTCCCCGGTTTGCTATCGCGTTCCCCGAACAAGCAGGTCTCCTTCCCTACGGTTTGCTGGGTGGTTCCGGGAACGCGAGAGCAAACCACGGCGAAGCTGGTCTCCTTCCCCGGTTTGCTATCGCGTTCCCCGAACAAGCAGGTCTCCTTCCCTACGGTTTGCAGGGTGGTTCGGGGAACGCGAGAGCAAACCACGGCGAAGCTGGTCTCCTTCCCCGGTTTGCTCTCTCGTTCCCCGAACCCCGAGCAAGCAGGTCTCCTTCCCTGCGGTTTGCAGGGTGGTTCGGGGAATGCGAGAGCAAACCGCGGCGAAGCTGGTCTCCTTCCCCGGTTTGCTATCGCGTTCCCCGAGCAAGCAGGTCTCCTTCCCTGCGGTTTGCAGGGTGGTTCGGGGAACGCGAGAGCAAACCGCGGCGAAGCTGGTCTCCTTTCCCGGTTTGCTCTCGCGTTCCCCGAACCCCCCTTGAAGCCGCCCAACAGCGCTGCAGTGTGGCCACATCTAACACCACTTGCAGCGCTGGTTGCTGTAAGTGTGGCCACTCTGCAGCGCTGGCCCTATACAGCTGTACTAATACAGCTGTAACAACCAGCGCTGCAAAATTTTAGATGTAGACATGGCCAAAGATGCCAGAAACCACTCCTAACCCCAAGGGCCAAGCCACTCAGGGAACAACTGAGTTTAAACTATTCTTATGCAGGGGGCAGGCTTCTCCCTCCCTCAGGCAGTCTCCTTTTCTTACTGATCCTCCGTACCTGCTTACTTTCACCTCTGGTTATAGGTGAAACTGCATTATATCGAACTTGCCTTGATCCGCTGGAGCATGTAGGCCCCTCTACCCCACGAGCACTGCTTTACCGCGTTATATCCGAATTCATGTTATATCAGGTCGCATTATATCGGGGCAGCGGTGTATCTGATTGCTCCACACTAAATAAATACTTGCCAATTCACCTAAATTTTTAAAAGGAGCTTTCAGCTGAAAGCAGAATGCTGTGGACTTGAATTCATATTTCTGCTGCAGGGAAAAACCCTAATCTGGCCTTTACTATATTCATAAAAGCCTTTGGATCTAGAAATCTAAATGTTAATTTGAAGCTTGTATTGAGAAAATCATAAATCACAATATATGATAAAGCTGAACAGATCTCATCAGATATGTTCATCTGTGTATGAAAAACAGGAAAACCACAAAGAACTGAAGAGAGATACCACATCAGATGCCATTTAAAAAACAATGCACATCAAATTTTGATCACAGTAAAGAAAGAACAAAATGTTGCACTGACTTTAAAGTACAAAGATGGAAAACCTCTGTGCATCCGTGGTGTTAAAAACTACAGTTATGTATGAATTTAGGTGTCACAATTACAGGAATTAAACCGGTAATCATAAATTAGACTTCCTCTGAGTCTCTTATTAAACTTTCTGAATGGTGACAGCATCAAGATCACAGTACTAGAGTAGCAAGTCTTAGAAGAGGAAATCCAAACCGTTAAAGCTAAAATTAATCTCATATGCAATTGTAATCTCAATACAATGCAAGCAAAAACTAGTGATGACAGGATTGTCAGGATTGCTCTCCATCTGCAATAGTTTAATGAAGAAAATTATTATTAGATGTGACTGATGTACAGGACCTACCATGCTCTATTCACTTAATGCTATTACCCCTCACCTGATTAAAAAATTAAATAGATACAAAACTTCAAGGTCAGACACCTTTATGCACAATTCAACTCAGCCTATGACAGAAATATTCACAGTCGAGAGACTAAGCCAGTGAAATAACGTTTGAATTTTTTTGTGATAATCTTCCAGAACAGGTGTTAAAAAAATAAAAATAAAAATAAGATTGAGCCCTTCCAGCTATTTCAATGAGTTTTGGATCTGGCCTGTTGTGCTTTGACCACCATTTACTGTCCCTAGGAAGGCTGAGAACTGTGTTGTTGAAATATTCTCATTTCTGCTTCTGATAAAGTCACTATGCAGCTTTTGGCACTAACCAGCTTGGGACTAGCCTACCTGAGGGACTGCCTCTTTTCCCTATGCCATACTGACAGTTGAGGTCAACAGAAGTCCTTGATCTAGAGCCCTCCTTGTTGGCTAGCAGGGTGTTCTTTGTGAGGTCTCCAGGACTATGAAACTTGTTTCCCCACCACCACCTGCACCACCACTTTAGTCCAACGTAGCCTGAATTTTGCAACCTCCCAGGCACACTGCAAAAGATGGGGATATGAGAGTATTCAGAAAAGGCTGACTGTAAACTTCCCACAACAGAAAAGCAGTGAAAAGGAGCTTTGGTAGGTGGCTGAGTTCCTGTTTGAATGATCATTTTCATGCTGTTGTGATTTCAGGTATATTATTACGTGTTAGGGGTCTACAATTTTGTACAGGTGTCTTTATTATTTAAATCCAAATATTACTTCAGATGCTGGTACGGAAACTGAGGAAATGAATGCTGAGGTAAGGATTTATACGGAACAGTACGTTTCTCAAGTCTACTAAATAACATTAGAGAAAACTTGCTGCCTTTACAAAAAAAGAAAACAGGATCTGGTTTACAACCAAATGCAGTCTGCCTCTTTTCTGCCTTGAATTGTACAAGGTATTTACAGCAAATGCTTTCCAGGCTCTTTGTCCAGGCTCTTTGTTTTGTTTGTTGCATCATGCTACTAATGATGACCAGCATTAGATGTTGACAGGTATTTCTGCACATACCTGATGAGATGAAGCAGAGCAGTGGGAACTTGTCTGGAGAGAGAGGAACACAGCAGAGGTGCGTAACCCATCAGGCAGATGCAACATGACACCGCCTACCATAGAATATCAGGGTGGGAAGGGACCTCAGGAGATAATCTAGTCCAACCCTCTGCTCAAAGCAGGACCAATCCCCGGACAGATTTTTGCCCCAAATGGCCCTCTCAAGGATTGAATTTACAACCCCGTACCATGTTAGGCTCTCTACAGAATTAGGCTGAATAAGTGCATTCTCTGTTTCTTATATTTAAGAATTATATAAGTGATTACTGGCTGTACGATGTACTGTTAATGCGGCATTATTCTAGGGAGTATTTCATATTAGGAATACTAGAAGATAGTACAAATATACTATCCTCACTGTAAATTCACTCAAACTGTTGCTCAAAAAATGGGATTTTTCTTTTTTAAATATACGTTTAGCAACAGTTTGTCTCTTTTCGGATGTCTTCTGGGAAGCAGTACTAATTTCAGGAAGTATCAGGCTGTATGTTTGTTTTCGTTTGTTTACATAAACATGTATTACATGTGCTATTTTGTTATCTTGGATGTGCTGTTGTACAATTAATTAAAATCAGAGATAAAATATATAAGAAAGGAATAAATATGAGAAGTGGCTTGAAACGTACACCTGAATTAAAACACTAGGGAGCTAAGGAGGGCCATCTGTTATGTATTTAGGTGTGTCTTATTTATTTATTTGAAACTGAACTTTTCTAAACTGAAAAAATGTAAAGCTCGTTTAGGGCCTGATCCAACTCGCACTGAAATCAGTGGGAATCTCTGCACTGATTTCCCTTTCAGTTGCAGTCAGAGCGTACCCATGCTGGTTTAACCACAACAAAATGGTCCTCTTTCAAGCTTCAGGAAGCTTGTATTTGATCCCAATGCAGAAAAAGTTTCTCATATACACTGTCCCTCACTGCAGACCTGACTGTATCTTGATAATCACCTTTGGTCTTCCTCTCATCTGAGGCTCCCACCAGAAGAAAACATTCCTAGTGGAGAAGACTGCCTTTCTATTTTCTCTGATAGAGTGTCAGTAGTAACTGCATTTAAAACAAATTGGTGGCACGAGGTGTGCTCTGGGCAGAGTAAAAGCTTTGTTTTAGACACCTTCTTATGTAAAAAGGAGCTTCAGTAAGCATTTGCCCCTAAGGGTAGGGTTATTCAGGATTCCAAGATATATCATACTCTAAAACACCAAGCCAAGCTTCCTCCAAGCCATTTGAAGCAACAGGATTAGAGCTCAGCAAGTAATTCACAACAAATAATTTAACAGATGGATTTAGGCCATGGCTACACTGGTACTTTACAGCGCTGCAACTTTCGCACTCAGGGTTGTGAAAAAACACCTCCCTGGGCGCTGCAAGATACAGCACTGTAAAGCCTCAGTGTAATCAGTGCCGCATTGCTCCCAGCGCTGCAAGCTACACCCATAAGGGATGTGGTTTACGTGCAGCGCTGGGAAAGCTCTCTCCCAGCGCTGGCGCTCCAACTACACTCATGCTTCAAAGCGCTAAATTTCAAGTGTAGCCATACCCTTAGCTTCTTTTTCTGCTCATGGAATATCCAGGAGCAGACCGAGATTTTCTGAAACTTAAGTATTTGCATGTTTTGCTTAAAAGAACCAACAACTATGGATTAAAATCTAAATTATCTCTGAACTTTCAATGTGCAATATCTGAGTTGCATTGGTCAGATGGGCACATGCCATTGTTTCTCCTCTCTCAAAATAGAGGAGCTAAGAAGCACATCTGGTGTGAATGTGTAACTTGGAAACTGACATTCTGCCAACATCCACACCAGCATGACTCTTTCAGAAATGCTGCAGAACTCAAACACAAAAGGGGCATGACTGTGCCCAAAGCGAATGCTTGAATTTTTAAATTAAGTCACCCAGATCTAAACAAAATTCTTTGAATGTCTGAGGCAATTGATGTGGGTTTCATTGAACACAGCTTTCCTATTATTGCTCTGAATGCCCTGCAGTATGAAAAATGGACCTCATGCTTCCATTGGTTCTGAAGCTCAGAGCAAACTACTGTACAAGTCAGGCCTGAGAAGATCAGTCACAAGGAGGAAAAAGCACTTCTGCTCCATCATGCCGTCCCATTCTATACAACAGTTACAATGATGACCCCATGTGTCAGAAATACAACTGAAGCCTAATGCAGGAGGGTAGAGAAGGGAAAGGAGGGCAAGGCTCTGGGAATTAAGGAGTAAGGGACTATGTATCCCTTGCCTAAGCAGTCTCTCTTTGGAGACTACATGTCAGTATTTCCTGAGGCAGCACAGCACACAGCTGTACACAGAGCAGTCTACCCACCATGGCTTCACTAGTGAACAATGGCTTCCAAACACCCACAGTCATCAAGGGCCACAATCATCTGTGGGCGGGCATGCTCTGGAACAGCCGGGGGCTGGGAAAAAAAGAGCCTTCTATATTTACGTGGGGTCAGTCCCCATTTCTCCAAATTCCTTTCTCTGTCTACATCAGGAATTGCAACACACGCTACCAGGGATCCAAGTTAGGCCTTCTGCAAAGTCAATCTCAGATCACGGTGCTTTTGTGACCATACTCCTGTTTCATTTGAAAGTATTTGGGGAACCCATGCTAGTGGCTGATCTACTCATTGAGTACAAAGTTTTTTTAAAAGATTGGGAAGAGGCCATGCTACCTGCTTCCATGTTAATTTACATGAACATGGCCTCAACAAGGAATCCATCCCATCCCACAGAATTGACTGCTATAGGCCTAGTGACATCAAGACCATAGTGCAATGACTGATTGGGAAACGACATCTAACAGACCGAGTCATACTTAGTCAAAGCAGCAGTTTGCTAAAACAAATTTGTTTGAGGCTTGTCTCTCTGGTTTTACAAACATTGTCAAATTCAAGCAACATAGTGCAAAACAACACACTGGTGCATTACAGGTTCCCCTCTGTGCCCAATTCATAGAAGAAATAAGTCTGATATAGCTTAAAATGTAGCATCTCATGCTTCAGCCAATACAGTGACCAACACAATATTTACTCCAATTTTTAAGTATCGAGAAGGCTGCACGAAACTTGGGATTTTTTTGGTTGAGAAGTTTCAGCCAGTTTGTTAAACTTGCAGTATCATTAAAAAAAGTTTATTTAAAAAACAAAAAACCCTGCAAACCATCAAACCCCACATCTGAGTGGCACTGCAATCCTGTGCACCAGGTCGCAATACCACTCAAACTTGCAGAAACTATAAAAAGTTGCAGCGTGTGTTAAATTGTGGTTCCTGCAACAAAATTGTGGCCTACCATTTTCTTATAGCCTTAAATATCAATTTAAAAGACCCCACTTATCTGCCATTGAGAAGTCAATAACCACAATTTTTCTAGTCCCATGGGGAAAAAAATCTGGTCTCATAGAAGTGGCAATTACTTATTTTGCTCACAGCTGTAATGGCAGCAGTAATGTACATGCCCAAAGGAGCAAAGAACCAAGTCAGTTCCATTTCCATTAAAACCACAAAGAAGGGGGAAATAACTATTTGCCTCACAAAAAATAACAAAAATCCATATAACTAAAATGCAGGTTTTTGTGAAGGTTCAGCAATCAAGATGAAAGCTGAACAGATATCAAATAATAGAATTATAGAAATGAAAATCTGAAGAACACTTACATTTGTGCTACTGATTAGTTCTGCAATATAAAGAGTCAAATCACAGCATTCAAATCACTTGGAAGCAATGTGTGACTTCATAGTGGTTTAGAAATTAGGAAACTGAAAAAAATCTGTTAGGTCATCTAGCCCACTTTCCTTGTCATTGCAGGATTGCTCTCTACCGTGTTCTGAACATTTTTGAAAAGAGCAGAAACTAAATAAGAGCTGCAAAAACACTATTAAAATGAGTGAGGAACTGGAAAATATTAACTTAAAGTGCTATGGAGCAATAAAATATGGATAATGAAAAAAATATCAGAATATGTTTTATGTGCATGTTTACAACCCATTTGGGGTTACTAAAGTTGCTGTAAACAAACGGAACTGCTGATTACATGCCCTACAATTTCACAGTTTCATTTAATGTTACTATTTAAGCTGTACATTTAGCTTCACTGTAAATAAAACAAACTAGGGAAAAAGATGCTTTCACACTACTGAAACTACTTGCTTCAAGATCTCCAACTATCCCCTGGATCACCAAGTCTTTATTCCACCCTTATCATACACTGACATAATCGATAAACACCTTCCCTATTGAAATACTGTCCTATCTTAGCTCTTGTGAATCTGTCCACTGGTTCTTCTCCTGACAGCTCCATCAGCTCCTTTCAGGAGTTCTCCACCTCCTTCTCTCCCAACTTCCATGGGTATTCCACAAGGACCTCTCCTTGGCTAACTCTTCATATCTTCAACTATCTCCACACAAATGACCCACAAATTGCTCTCTCCAGTCATGACTTATCTCCATCTATCCAATCCTGCATCTCAGCCTGTCTCTCTTGGATATCTTGCTATCATTAAAACTTATGGAAAACACAACTCTTGATATTCCATCCCTAAAACTCACCCTAACCATCACGGACATAATCACCATCATCCTTGTGACTCGGTCCCTTAACCTGGATACCAGCTTTGACTGTGTTCTTTTTCTAGATTGAGGGTATGTCTACATCTACAATTTTGCAGTGCTGGTTGTTACAGCTGTATTAGTACAGCTGTATAGGGCCAGCGCTGCAGAGTGGCCACACTTACAGCAACCAGCGCTGCAAGTGGTGTTAGATGTGGCCACGCTGCAGCGCTGTTGCACACTGCGGGGAAGGAGACCTGCTTGGAGGGGGGGTCGGGGAACGCCAGAGCACACCGCGGGGCTGGATACCTGCTTGGAGGGGGGGGTCGGGGAACGCCAGAGCACACCGCGGGGAAGGAGACCTGCTTGGAGGGCAGTGGAGTTTGCTTGATTACCAGAGAGGCTTCCTCAGGTATGCTGGGATACCTGCTTATTCCACGGAGGTCAACAAAAACGCTGGTGAGTGTCTACACCTGATGACCAGCGCTGGTGATCCAGCGCTGGATCCTCTACACCCGAGGCACGACTGGGTGTACGGCCAGCGCTGCAAACAGGGAGTTGCAGCGCTGGTAATGCCCTGCAGGTGTGTACACATCCTAAGTTGCAGCGCTGTAACCCCTTCACCAGCGCTGCAACTTTGTAGTGTAGACAAGGCCTAAGATATATAAATATATGCCTATTTGTCATTTCTTGCTCTGTAACACCTCTAAGACTCAGCCTTTTCTCTCCACATATCAGAATTCTCACCTTCATTAACTGCTATCTTGATTAATATAGCTTATTTCTCCTTGGCCTGCCTGACACCCTCTTTGCTCCCTGAAGGCCCATTCCAAAACACTGTTACTAAGGTCATCTTCCTGCCCCCATTCTGACCACGTCAACCCTTTGAGTCCCTGCACTGGCTTGACTTTCCCCATTGTGTCATATAAAAGGTTCTGACCCTTACATTTAGGCTCCTTCAATAATTAGCCCTGATTTGTAATTGTCTATTATTTAATGTGCCACAAACTTTCCACTCACTTTGGTCCGTGGAGGATGGCAGCCTTCACTGTCAATTTGCCTGTTTCTCTCACAAGCATCTTCACACATTCTTCCATGCGGAAGTCTTTCATGGCCATTTGTCCGGCCACTATCATTTGGCAGTTTCCTTTAGGAACCATCTAAATGGATCTTGAGGAGGGATCTGTTTGTTTGTTTTCTGTTTGCTTATTTCAGGTAAGGGAAATAGGGACAGAAAAGGAAGCAAAATAAGTAAGAGTGAAGATCAGAAGAAGCTAGAACTGCACAGGTTGCAAATTGCCCAGAAAGGCTGAACACTGGGCACTGGGAAAATCTCTGTTAACTAAGAAGCCCCTGAGCTGATTAAATCCCAGTTTCAGTGAACTGCAGAAGGGGTGTGGCCCAGCAAAAGAAAGCAGGAAAATGACTACCAGTGAAGCAACTAAACTAGAGCTGGCTAGACTGGAAGCAGAAGAGAAGGCAAAGGATTGGGAGTTTCAACTGAAACTCAAAGAAGCAGAGGCAACTGCAAACAGAAGAGCTACGGAGGCAGAAACAGCTAGGGAGGAGGCTGCCCACAAAAGAGCCCTGGATTTAAGAGAGAAAGAAATACAGGCCCAGGTGGAGGCCAGAAACATAAACTGGCTGTTATGGAGCTGAAGAGACAAAACCCTCCAGCTGCTGGTGCCACTGCCCCAAAAATCCACAAATGGGAGCGACTATGTCCACAGTATGATGAATCCAGCAATACTGCTGAATAATTCATCACCTTTGAGAGACTGTGTACCCTCCATGCAATCCCTGAAGATGAAAAGATGACCACATAGATAACACAATTGACTGGCAGAGCTCTGGACATAGTCAATAAGATGCCTATTGATGATACTTCAAATTATGATAAATTTAAGGAACTGGTTTTGAAAGAGTTTCAGATTACACCTGAAACTTACAGGGTTAACTTCAGGAGTCTTAAGAGGGGATCTGGTTGGAGTAATGTGGCTTAAGTAAATAAAATGAGAGATCTGGTAGATAAGTAAGTGAGGGAGAAAGACATTACAAGCTTTGAAGGAATGTGCGATTTGGTTACTCAGGAACAGTTCCTGAATATGTGCAGTGAAGTTGTAAAACAGTATTTGTGGGGAAAAAGGTGGTTGCAGAGGGAGAATTAGCTGAGTTTTCAGACTCTTACAAGCAGTTACAAGCTGCAATTAAACCACTGGCAAAGGGGTACAGGGTTGGTGGAAAGCAGAATCACCGTTTTACCCCTGGGAAAAAGGAGGCTGGGCATTCACCTTCCCATTGCCCTATTACTCATCCCAAATCTCCTGTACAAGCAGAGAAGCCCGAGAGGTGCTATCATTGTAAGTCCACTGAGCACCTGAGGAATAAATGGTCCTTGCGGAGTGGATCAGGCTTTAAGGGAAAACTGAGGGTCAGGTCTCCTGGAGGGGAGTGCCCCCGCCAGCTAACCTTTTGGGAACAGAGAATGGGGTATCCAAGGGGATCTTACCAATCCAAAGCACCCTATTGAAATATATGTTATTCTTGCTATGCTTATAAGAGATAAAACTGTGTCCAAGGCAGGAAGGAAAAAATCTCTGCATAGGTAAATCGTCACAAGAGAGTGGGGTCCAGAGAAATTCCAGAGGGAGGGGACGAAGGCAGACATGGTTGCAGTACACCCTTTCCTTGCCAAAGCCTCAAAACACATGCCTAAATTAAACGCCTTCCCCAAAAAGAGGTAGAAGAATCAGGGTGCACAAAGAAGTGGGAAACTGCAGTAGACACTAAACAAGCTAAATAGTGTGAACG
Source organism: Gopherus evgoodei (assembly GCF_007399415.2). Classification (NCBI taxonomy): domain Eukaryota; kingdom Metazoa; phylum Chordata; order Testudines; family Testudinidae; genus Gopherus; species Gopherus evgoodei. Next base: position 199,159,062 of record NC_044322.1, on the reverse strand, counting down.
AAGCCTGACACACTGTAGTATGTCTTTTGCTACTACATCTATGGGTCAAGACAAAGGAATTAATACTAGTGGTAGACCCTTTAAAAATGTAGAACATACCTGATTTGTGGAAAAAAACATATGCACATGCTAGGGGTGGTGGCAAGACAGTTTTCTGAGCCTTTTCAGCTTATACCTGTAAACAGGCTGGAAACTTGGCACAGCAGCAAAAGCACAACAGGCCCATGTTGCTGTGTGGAAGGAGAAACTGAGGCACACCACCTCATGGCATCTGTGGCTAAATGCCATGACACCTACACTTTAACAGATTTGCTGTCTGCATTCTGTTAACAATACTACACTCCAATCTGTTTTCAGGCACCCGGGGACCAGGAACCCCAAAAATAGCTAGAACACTTATGAATGACATCATATGGTTTAAAGGCACTGAAAGGGAGTGAGACCAAAGAAACAGGGATTTTACATGTACTGCCTCCGCCGTGGACAGTGTCCAAATCTCTGGCAGTATGTTCAGGAGGAGGGTGTGATGGTGCGCCCCGTAAGACTTTATGGAAATATGCTTATGAATGTAACTATGACATAACTGGGATATGTTTTATGTTACATATGCCATGTAACATATGAATATATTCATCCTATTTGTATGCACGTCATTGTTGTATTCAAAGTTATGAATATTGGCTGTATACTTGTTTAATTTTAAATAGCCTTAGTAAGGCATTTGGCCAGCTTCTTGAGAAAGGAATGTGCAAATTAAGTGCCCAAGCAAGAAACACCTAATGAACAATCTTGGAAGTCTCCAATCCAGATAACAAGTCTTCCTGGAGACATTCAAGATAGCATGTGGGTGCCTGTAAAAACTCAGTCATGCATGGACACGTGTCTTGCCCATGTGACTCCAAAACTCCATCTTGGAGCTGGATTTTACATAGGAGAGGGGAGGGGGCCTCCACCCACAATAGAATGTCTATTGAAGCCCTTGAGAGACCCCTCCATTTTGTCTTCAGCTGGCTCAAGAGATAGCCTCTCCCCAAAGGATACCTGAAAGAAACTGGAACAAAGGACAGTAACTACAGGGGGTGTGAGAGATTGCTGGATCCAGACTAGAAGGAGACTAGTCTGTAAAAGGAAGCTTACTGGAACACCTTTGAGTGTGAGGTTTTATCTGTATTCAATTTTCTCACTGTATTAGGCATAGGCTTTCGAGTTTTATTTTATTTTGCTTGGTAATTCACTTTGTTGTGTCTGTTACTACTAGGACCTACTTTCTGTATTTAATAAAATCACTTTTTACTTATTATTTAACCCAGAGTATGTATTAATACCTAGGGGGAGAGGGGCAAACAGCTGTGCATCTCTCTCTATCAGTGTTATAGAGGGCAAACAATACAGGGTAAACGATTTGGGGTTTGGACCCCATTGGAAGTTGGGCATCTAAGTGTTGAAGACAGGACCATTCCTTAAGCTGCTTTCTGTTAAGCTTGCAGTTTGTGGGATGTGGTTCAGGCCTGGGTCTGTGTTTGTGGCCGGCAAGCGTGTCTGGCACAACCAGGCAGGGCTCTGGAGTCCCAAACTGGCAGGGAAAGCAGGGGCAGTAGTAGTCTTGGCATCCCCAAAGGGGTTTCTGTGATCCAACCCATCACAGGGAGAAATTAATGGAATGCCTTCCATGAATGAATCTGTTAAACCCTGTCTTCCTTCAAATACGCCTGTGAGACCCACTTCTGTGGTGGGTAAGGGAAACTGTCAACTGATGATGGCTAGATAAATGGTCAGTAAGAACTTCTAATGGTTAACTTAGCTATTAATGTATTTTTAATTAAACAATTTGAAACCATCTAGCTGTGCATACAGCTCGCTGTAAATTCTGAAGGAAGACAAGCATGCTATGATACATATATTGGTAACTCGCAGAATGTGCCTTAAAGTGGCTGTAGTGGCCCTGATGGTTGTAAAAGAATAATTACAGCAACACATGTTCTTGGAAAAATAACACTTTGCTTATTATAGAGCAGGGGTACGCAACGTATGGTTATGATTTTCAGTGGCACTCACACCGCCCAGGTCCTGGCCACCGGTCCGGGGGGGCTCTGCATTTTAATTTAATTTTAAATGAAGCTTCTTAAACATTTTAAAAATCTTATTTACTCTACATGCAGCAATAGTTTAGTTATATATTATAGACTTATAGAAAGATCTTCTAAAAATGTTAAAATGTATTACTGGCACGTGGAACCTTAAATTAGAGTGAATAAATGAAGACTCCCACTTCTGAAAGGTTGCCCACCCCTGTTATAGAGCAACAAAATTAAAAGTTTCGAATTCATTTGGGAAGAGCAGTCAAAGAGAAAAATAAGTGTTCAGCACAGATTGGATGCCAGGAATTGAGCTTTGAGAATTTACTGTATATCCACATTAAAAAAGAAGAGCAGCATGTCTGTCTTTGCTGCTAGACAAAACCCAAAAGGCACAATAATCTAAAGAGCAGGCCTAGGACTTAATGGATCATGACTTTTGTTAATTTGAAATATCATAAATGAAGCTTTAAGTCAGGAAAAAAAACCCTGATGTGCTTCCAGCAACAAAAAACGGTGAAGAAAGGACTGTGGGATGGTTTCCAATTATTTTTTTCAGAGAAACTAGAAAATATTTATATTTGTTCTCTGAAAAATCATAACATGATCAGCTATAAACAAAAATAATTCCATCTGTGCGCTCAGGTGACACAAGACAATTATTTCCACGTTTCTCTAGGAGCCAAATCTCTAGGTAATTTACCTAGTGTTTACCTGAGCCAACTCCCATTGTCCTCAGAATAAGAATAAAGTAAAGTAAAAATGAGTAAAAGATCTCCGGAGAAGGCATTCTATGAATTATGCACATACCGGAATCCTCGTAGGTATCCGATAGCCCTAATTCAGGAAGGCAATTAAACAGATGCTTACCATGAAGCATGTGCATACATGCTGCCCTGAATAGTGCTGTTTTCCAAAATTTTAATTTGTTTAAACAAAAAATAAGATTTTTGTTCAAGAAGTTACTGGGATTTTTCCCTCTGCAATTAGAATCTCACTCACAATGTGCTCTCTTTAAAAGTGCTGATGCCAAAGGAGCTTGACACAGGAGGTCAATGAACCAGTACCCATCAAGGCAGCTGTATCTATGTTGAAGCAACATACTAATATGCTTACAATGCATATGTCTGTAACAGTTCTGAAGGGCACCTCATTGAAGTTGGTTATATGGGCCAAAAATTTCAGATCTAGGTGCCTAAAGTTAGGCTTCTAAAGCTGTATTTGGTAACCTAAATATGTGGGCTGTTTTTCCATAGGTCCTTCAGCTCCCGCCGACTTCAATAGGATTTTTGGGTGGCCAGCAATCCTGAAAAATCCTATCACTTGTATTTAAGTCTCTAAGGCCCCAATCCTGTCATTTGTTCTACAGAGGTAGACGTTTGATCACATGCAAATCCCCATTCACTTCAGTAGGGTTCAGCATTGACACAGGAATTTGATGGCAGAAAGCCAGTTGCAGAATTTGGATCTAAATTTAGGTCTAAGGGGCCAAACTTCGGCAGGCTGGTTTGAAAATACTGTCTATGTTTGAGCAATGAATTAAATATTGAACATATTTACCAGTATGAACACTGGAGATTTTATCGTTTATTACATTGCGTGCAACACCCTAAAACTCGAAGCATGCATTAAGTCTAGGAAAGGGATACTTAAGTACTTGCAGACCAATTTGTCATAACACGCCCACTTTAAAAGGATGTGACCCCCAAAGGCATATCACCGTGTGTTACTCAATGAATTAAAAGACAATTCATGCCTAAAAGGCTTCAGGCATTTCATTTCATAAGGAGATTAAATGGGAATGCAAGACAATAACTTTTACTCATCTGTGTATTCAACATTCATGCTGTTACATGCTTTACTGTTACTTAAACACAATTAACTAAACCTGGGCGAATGCCAAGGACACTGAGTGCAGATTAACTGTTTACTACTGAGAAGTGAGGTTGTTAATCATGGGCGAGTCGCATTTTCTTAAAAAGTCAGCCTACTAACAATAGCAGCTATTTATTGAGGTCTGTCTATGCTTGGCACCATGCAAAACATAACACACATGGTCCCAGCTCAAAGGAATTTACAGTCTAAATTAGAATCCACCTGGAAAGTTTTTTTTGTTTTTGTTTTTTAAACAGAGAAATTAGATCACCAGGAAAGTGTGGCACAAAAAGAGGTATGAAGATAAGAGTCAAGACAGAGAAGAGTGGCAATAAATCAGGTGGCTCAGGAAAAGCAGAGAAAGAGAAGGGGTCAGAAGGAAATGAACAAGGCATTGGTGGAGTTCAGAGCTGGATTTAGATTTATGGTTGTGATCTGCAAGTATCCAGCAAAGAAATGGAAGTTCCAACTAGGATAGCAGGTAAACTTATCCAAGGATAGCGCACAAAAGGAAAAAGGGGAAGGGACCAAGGAGCAAATTCTAAGGATAACTAAGAAAAGAAGGGCACACTAAATGAAAGGTAGAAATGTGCAGGCATGTTAAAAACTTGATATTTACAACTAGGCATTTTTAATTGACTTTTTTTTTTTTTTAAGGGAGTGCTCTATCACAGGAAGTTTTGAAAATAAAAATCCTTAAAAAAAATTTTCTGACCCTTGATGATGTTTTGAAAGATCTTTTGAGCAGGGCCAATGGCAGCATAAAACACGCTCAGGTTCACCTCTCTTAAAGAGAGGATTAAGAGGTAGCTTGATCAGAGTCTATAAGTACTTATATGGGGAGACGATTTGAGACAGAAGACTATTTTATTTATATATTACCTATAGCCATAGTGGACTACCCATCCTTTGAAGTGTCTTAAATCAAGACTGGGTGTCTTTCTAAAAGACATGCTCTAGCTCAAGTAGATGTTAGAGGCTTGACTCAGGAACTGCTTGGTGAAATGCTATGGCCTGTGTTATGCAGGAAGTCAAACTAGATGATCATAATGGTCCCTTGTGACCTTAAAAATCTATGAAGCTCGCCAACCTCTTTCTGTTCCTGCCACTATAAGTGTTTTGTAATGATAAATACTGATAATGAAGGCATGACAAGACTGTGTTCACATACTAATCTACAGCCAGTGTAAAGCCCATAAAGTGTTTAAATACAATTCTAACATTTTTTAAAGTGTTCTGTTTAGTTGCCAGTTTTTTAAACAATCCTGTATGGTCACAATCCCCTCCTCCTTGTTCAGCGTATTCTTCTAAAAACTCGCTTCTTTCATTACGCCTCCCAGAACTCATCTACACAGATGTGTTGTTTCCATCTATCCCTGCACTTTAACTGTTATTCCACCTGTCATATCAGAATTGGACTCTAAGGTTCTCAGTGCAGAAACTCCATCTTAACATATTTGTAAAGTAGCACACAAATATAGTCAAACATTACTAATCTGTGAGTATGTGTTAGGCAGTAAACTTGTTCACTGAAAATGTAACAATATGGGGAGAGAACATCAGATTCAGTTAAAGTTCCTAATTCAGTCTATGGTAATTCTCCTGTAGCAGGACATGAAGGCAGGAATAATATACATTATACGATGCATTGTGGTCCTCTGCCCTCACCCCACCCAATGGATCTTAAAATTCACCTTAGATGCAATGGCCCATCAAAAATGATAAACTGTATTTATTTTACTTCAAGAGTCTCAATTAACCTAAATTATATAGTTTAGACAATCTTTGGAGTGCCAGTATCTAATTAAGGTGAAACTATCTTTTTCTGATGGTTTGGAGCAAGTGCCTTTTAGTTTACTAGAAGGATAGAAAAAATTTCTGGAGTAATGAGACAGCAGCTTCTCACTCTCACCTTCAAGGACCTAAATCATCTCACCTCCACCAGTGCATCTTCCTCTCATTTTGACACATTCAGCAGTAGGTGTTTGTAGGATCAGAGCCAACATTCATATTCACCTTCAAATTTAATTTCTCAGATGTAAAAGAATGATGAAATAATTTAACATACTGTGTCAATGTTTCAGTGAAAAAATTTCCTTAAACTGATATGAAAGGGATTAAGGACAGTAAGTGTGCTATTGTTTTCACTATGGGGCCTCTAATGTTACACTGGTTAGCAGAAGAGGATTTTGAGGCAAGTAGTGGTTTTAGTCTGAGATTAGAGGAGAGAACCATAATTTCTATAACATGGTACTATGAAGCAGAAGTATAGGCTAGTATTTTCAAAACAACTTAAGCAGTATGCAACTTAGCACATGACAGCAGCACCTGCATCTTCTGCTGGTCACCCTAGATTCTCCACTCTCTTGCCTAGAGATTAAGAACAAAAATTTATATTCCTATCTTGCTTGAAAATTTGGTCTTCGCCTACGTTACTTTCCAAATTTAAGGTTTTGCTTAACACATGGAAGGATAAACTAGAAATGGAAACCACCAGGAAAGTGAAAAGCAGACAGGACTCGTTTATGGGATTTGGAGAAAAGGATCAAAATTCATAGTAATTTTAAGAAAATGAAAAAAATATTGGGTCATGGGTTTTGCACCCTCTACAGCAACACAATTTTAAAGACTAAAAGGAAAACAAAAAACTTTTCTCCTAATTTTCCCTTCAGACTGCCCATAGTTCATTTTTCTTTCTGTGTATTTTTACCCACAGAAGCAGAACTAATGCACACAACCTTTAATTCTTGAAACTAACAACCATAAAGAAATTAAATGCAAAATCATCTTTATGGCATCTCTGGCAAAAAAAAATTGTATCTATTCTATTTGCATTCTTTAAAACAGTACTTCTCTGTATGCATGTTATAAGACAGAATTCACAATCCTTCTAACCAGCAATACTTACTTGTCTCCAAAAAATTTTCTCCAGAATTCTGCAGCATCTGCTTTTGTGATACGGAAGTTGTCACCCTGGAATTGGCCATTAGGAAATATTGCTTTGATTTCCGCCAGCATGTGGCTGAAGATCAGGGACAGCTTTGTAAGGTTACGCCTGTAATTATAAGAAAAATAAAGAGGGAAAACCTTAAAACTATTAATAGGTCTTTCAACTTGCTGTTTATATTATTGTCTGATAAAAGGGAAAAAGAACCTCCAATTCAAGCCCCAGTAACTAAGTGACTAACACATTATATTTTTCATATGTTTTAACATGTATTTGCAATGCAAGTATTCACATACATTCCACTGATAGTTTATACTTCGCTTTAAGCTACAACTTTCAACAAAAGAATAGAATTTGATTCTGTTTAGCAACTGTTTGTGATAGTTCATGGGATCTCAAAGTTCTTTAATCAAAAGGTATTTTAGGATTGCCTATAAGCCCCATCCTTGTACTGTTTAATTGCTGAATATCAGACAGACAACTACTATGGACTTGGATAATCACTAAATATCTTTTCATGTGTGACATACCACCTTCCAATCCAGTTTTCCAGAGGTGTAAGGACAGTGTTAACTGTCCACTCATCCCACTCATTCTACCTGACACTTTTTTTCTCTTTTTGCAGATATGTCCTATTTCTTGTTTTCCTTAACATGCCTCCTCTAGTATTAATGTTTCCTTCAAGTTTTCAGTGGCAAACAAAATCAAGACTTTTGCTACTAGTTCACTTCTGTAAATTTTCAGGTTTCACATCCGTTCATTAACAGCAGCAATTTAGTTTTGGTGAAAAAAAATCCCATTTAGTATAGTGAAAAGAACAATGAATGCATCCTTCAAATCAGATCATCCATTCTTGTGAAAGAGTTTGTGAGAAGAGGCTTTGGGAAGAAAAATTCCCCTCATGGCTTTCATGTGGGGATATCATTTATCATCCTACAAAGATCCAGGGTTTTTAACTCTGTGGTAAAGGCCTCAGGGTCAGCCCACAAATGCAGCAGATCTCTGGATAAATTAATCTTTAAAATTAAAGGGAAGAACCATTTTAACTACACAAATTAAAAGCTTCTCTTACAACTCTATAGTGCTGCAAACAATTAAACCAAAACATAATAAAATATATTTACTATGTGTAACTATTTTGTAATTGCTTGTAGCTTTTTTTTAAAGAGAAAAATTCAAAGTTTCTTAAGTTACAAAGTTACTTTTCTAGATACATGAGAAGTACAATTGATGAAGTTCCATGACAAAATAAATATTTTTCAGAACAAGAAAAAAAATTTTCCCTGCTCACCTAACTCAAATAGTTGAATTGATTTCCAAAAGCCGTCCCAAAAGGAAATGCAACTTAGGACTGAAATAAACATGGAAAATTTCAGCCCAAATAGAAGAATACTGAAGAACTCATGAGCAATTGAAAATAGAGAGTTAGAATGGAAGCTGAACTGAAGCTTTTACTATAGGTTTTCCTATCAGGAAAGCTATGATAAAAAGAATAATAAAAACAAGTCTTTTTTAAAAAAGTATAATTAATATACTGCCTTGCCTCATCCCGAAAATGGCTGTGGGGTTAGTTCTTATGCAGTCTTTAATTAATCCGGTAAAATCAGATGCCTATAATTAGGGTGTCCAACTGTTTCTTATTTTCTGGATTTGTTCCCCTCCATCTCTCCTCCACTCCCTAGTTCCTTTGTTCTTTAATTAGATCCCTATGTTCTTTATTTTTACTTCTCAGGACTCAGGCCTGAAACACAGTGCAAGCAACGACCATCTACAGTGACCTTTTCAATCACCAGGGTCCACCCCAGAGTAAATTATATTTTTTAAATCACATCCTCCTCCCACTTCCCATCTGTTCTCCACATCTGGAGGACTGATGTCCATATCATTACAGATTCAACCAGTTCGGGAACAGTTAAGTGGACAGAAAGTTTGACATGGTCAAACAGTGCACTGATTTCAATAGGACCAGCTGCGTTGAAAGTGAGGCCAGTGATAAAGTATCATGCTGAACACAGGCCAAGTATTAGTGTCTGTTCTATGATCAGGTAGTCATTTAATTATACAACAGTGGCTCTGCCCTGCAAACAACTCAGCTACAGAAAAATTAGGTAAGTAGTCTGAGGCATTATTTTCAAAGGAAAAAGTTTTTCTTTGGTTTCATTAAAAATATATTAAGGCCCATCTCTTATTTAGTGTTTTCATCAGTAGACCTCAAATACTTTACAGGGGGAAGTAAGTATCATTATCTCCATTTTAAATATGGGGGAAACTGAGGCATGGGGAGGTGAAGTGACTTTCTCAAAATCAAGTAGGCCAACGGGAGAGCCAGGAATAGAACTTAAGTCTCTTAAATTTCTGTCCAAAGTCCTATCTACTACACCATGCTGGCCCCTATGCATTTTCTATCTGCTATCCACAATGAAACCTCCCAAAAACCTGAAGTTATTATTGGTAAGAGTTATTAAACTTCATATTTTTACTGAAATAGATTGGACATAATAAGTAACATGGACATGTTGAATTACTTAAAGTTGATGAGTTCTCAGTTTAAGTGGTTTTTTTAAAATATACTTACAGATCATTATTATTAATCAGTAGCTAAGTCATTATTTCATAAAATAAACTTTGAAGCACAATTAGTGCAACAGGTACTTAATACATATTTTACAGAAGAATCTATAGTAGATAGCAGTAGCCCCAATGCACCACCGGAAATCACGATCGACTAGGAGAGTCTCCAGGATCAACCAGTAGATCCTGATCAACTGGTTGGTGACCACTGGCCTAAGCTAAGGCAGGCTCCCTGTGTGCTCTGATCCCATGCTGCTCCCAGAAACAGCCAGCACACCCCCGCAGCGGGGGGGAAGGGGTCTCCGCACACAGCTTCTGCCTGCAAGCACCACCCCCGCAGTTCCTATTGGCCGGGACCAGGAACTGTGGCCAATGGAAGCTGTGGAGGTGGTGCCAATAGAGAGAGGCAGCAGACGGAGCCACATGACCCCTCCCCCCAGGGGCCACAGAGGAACATTGGCTCCTTCCAGGAGTGGCATGGGGCAGGAAGGGAGCCTATCTAAGCCCTGATGCGCTGTCTACTGGGAACCACCTGAGATAAGTGCCACCAGGTGGGAGCCCACACCCCAAACCTCCTCCCGGAGCCAGCACCCCGAACTCTTGCTCCAGCCCAATGAAAGTGAGTGAGGGTGGGGGAGAGTGAGTGACAGAGGGAGGGGGATGGAGTGAGTGGGGAGGGGCTTTGGGGAAGGAGTGGGGTAGATCCTGGATTGCCCTTAAATTCAAAAAAGTGATCTTAGGTGTAAAAAGGTTGGAGACCATTGGTTTAGCCCATGCTGATTAGGCTTCAACTGGAGTATTGTGTCCAGCTCTGGGTGCCTTATTTCATGAAAGATGTGGACAAATTGGAGAAAGTCGGGAGGGGGGGACACAAAAACAATTAAAAGGTCTAGAAAACATGACCTATGAGGGAAGATTGAAAAAACTGGGTTTGTTTAGTCTGGAGAAGAGAAGACTGAGGCAGTGTGTGATAAATGAAAGGGAGGGAGCTCCCTCTTACGAACACCCAGCCAGCACCTATAAAAATCCCTCTTAGTAGTGGTTCTCTAATTGCTTTACCTGTAAAGGGTTAAAAAGTCTCACTGCTATGCATAGGTAAAAGGAAGTGAGTAGACACCTGGCCAAAAGAGCCAATGGGAAGGCTAGAACTTTTTAAAATTCAAATAAAGACTCCTCTTTTGTCTGTCTGTTGTTCTCAGGGAGAGGCAGACAGGGAGCAAGCTTGGGCCAGGTATGAAAAATTATCAGTATCATACCTAGAAACTGCTCATCTAAAACTCCAGATATGTAAGTCAATCAGGAAATGTCCAGGAAGACGTGATTAGGTTTATCACTTTTATTTAGTTATGGCTTGTGGATTCATCTGTGCTAAGCCCAGGTGCTTTTGTTTTGCTTGTAACCTTTAAGCTGGACCTGTTCTTGATGCTTAATCCTTGTAATTGTTTTTTTTTAATCTAGCCAAAACCTAAAGCCCAGATGTATTTTCTTTTTTTTTGTTTATTAATAAAATTTACTTTTAAATGAGAATTGGATTTGCATGTCCTAACATGTTTGTGCATGTGTTTAATTAGCTGGTGGCAACAGCTAATTTCCTTCGTTTTTCTTCTCAGCTCTTCCCCAGAGGAGGGGTGAAAGGGCTTGAGGGTACCCCACAGGAAGGAATTCTCAAGTGCACCTTCCTGGGTTTGCACTTGTGGGGTGGCAGCATCTACCAATCCAAGGTCAGAGCAAAGCTGTAACTGTGGGAGTTTAATACAAGCCAGAAGTGACCAGTATTAGTTTTCAGAGTCCTTGCGGGTCCCCACCTTCTGCACTCAAAGTGCTAGAGTGGGAAATCAGCCTTGACAGGGGGACATAACAGTTTTCAAGTGCATAAAAGGTTGTTACAAGGAGGAGGGAGAAGAACAAGGATAGGACAAGAAGCAATGGGCTTAAATTGCAGCAAGTTCAGTTTAGGTTGGACAATTAGGAAAAACTTCATAACTGTCTGGGTAGTTAGGTAATGGAATAAATTGTCTAGGGACGTTGTGAAGTATCCATCACTGGAGGTTTTTAAGAACAGGTTGGGCAAACACCTGTCAGGGATGGTCTAGAGAATACTTAGTCCTGCCTTGAATGCAGGGAACCAGACTAGAAGACCTCGAGATCCCTGCTAATCCTACGATTCTATGATTCTAAATAAAAACTTGTGGTCAGGGTATTGGAATGAGAGAGAAAACAGTAACATTAGCAGGTAAAATTGTCTAACACATACATCAACAAATACATCATATGAAAGAAAGCAATACATTGTCACCATCACTGCATGATAAAGGACTAGTAATCTTATACCAAAATTAGAGCGATATTTCTATGGACCCAAACACAACAGAGATTGTAATTCACTTTAAAGATGTTTCCGTTAATAACTTTTCAGGTTATATAATATTTCCCCCAAAGTGACAGCACCATAAGGGTTATAAATGTAAGATGTCTCACTTAAAATCTGGTATGAATTCCCTTATATTAAAAAAAGGCAAACTAATCTTATTCTTATTTACACAGATAAATGCAAACCAACGTCAATTCCCTTCTAATAATTTAACCAACTTGAACAATGAAGGAAAAACAAACCTGAAATACTACACAAGAAATGTGTACCAATTAAGGAACAATCTTGGGGCAGCTCTAAATCATGCTCAGCTGCACAGTCCTCCTAATAGGCTCTACTACAGCAGGGGATTGCCAGAGTGTGGCAGAACTTCAGCCATTACTTCACCACTACGCTCCCAATATGCCCCCTATGTTGTGGCCAGAAGGAAAGAGGCACCACAAAGCCAAGTATGCAGATTCTACATCATCTGGGGATTCCTCTATGCTAGGGGAAAAGCTGAATAAGATGGCTTTCTGCCTGCCTTATACCACCAATGCAGCCCTCAGCAGATGGATCAGGTGGCCAGAATCTTGCCTATGGTGTTTATATTTGAAGGATAAGAAACTGAAACTGAGATGGAGTGTAATGTGTTGTCTAAGGGTGGTGCATGGAAGTAGGACTTTAGTGCTTCTTGTCTTCTTTTCAGGGGGTGCAATTCACCTTGATTTGGAAAATCTGTTACCACTCTTATCCCCCCACAGAGGAGCTACACTTAGGATCTCCCTGTGGAGTTGCTCTGCCGAAGTGGCTGCGCACTCCCTGAATGCTGGCTGTGCACTCCCCGTGACAGCCAAGAAGCCACACTGGTATAGTACTAAGTGCAGACCAGAAAAGAGGCTTCAAACCACATTTATATGGCTCCAGAAGTAACTGGCTTGCAGGGTCTACAGCTACCATTTAAGCATATGGGCACCCTGGTACTGGCTTGGAGGTGTTAACTCCCTCTTGAACTGTCCCACACTCCACATGTATAGAGCCTAAATATCCCTGCTTTTGAGTGCAGTGAATTTCACTCTGTATGCGAATGTCTTTTCTTCTTTCAGGAACTGAAGTTGTGGTGATGGCTAGAAAACTCAATTGTCATCTTATAAACAGAGCACAGTTCATTATAATACATGACAGCAGTTCCCCTGCATTAATTAGGGCTAATAAACCATAGTGTAAGGAAGGTAGTCTAGTGGCTAGGGGACTGAACAGATTCCAAAGACCTGTTTTCATTTCCCACCTCAGCCACCAATGTCCTGTATGACACTGAGCAAATCACTTTATTTTTAATACATCCCTACCTCACAGGAGTGTTATGAAGAGTTCTATTAATGACTGTGAGGTGCTCAAATGCTAAGGGCCCAAATACTCAACTGGTGTAGAAGATAACATTTGGGTTTTTAAGTTCTCTATAGATCCAGGCAGCCCTTCTTTCCAAAGTCCCAAATTCATATAGGAATCCCATATTGTACTTCACAGAAGGCACGGTGCAAGTGAGCACATGACAGTATGTCTATTCTACAAGCACTACGCTGGCACAGCTGCGGCACTCCACCCACACTGCTGTAGCCCTGTAGCATACACTTACGACAGCGACAAAGGGTTCACATCACTCCAGTAAATCCATCCCGGAGAGACAGTAGCAAGGTCAATGGAAGAATTCTTCTTTTGACCTAGCTGTGTCTACGCTGGGGGTGAAGTTGACCTAACTACATTGCACAGGGTATGACATTTCTCACAGCCCTCCATAACGTTGCCAGGTGAAGCTAAGTTTTAGGTGTTCACCAAGTAATCCATGGCAGAATAGAGGAAGCCATGATGCAGGAAGGGATCATATCCTTTTTTCTGGATTACCACATTGAAATCAGAAGTAAAAATTTCAGTCATCTTATACCAGAAAACAGTTACTCTGTGGTAACACTTAGGAATATCTTGCCACTAACTAACTGTATATAGACTGCATTTTATAGGCCGCATGACTCACTCTTCCCCCATATCCATCTGCCACCTGCTCAGCACCTACTTTAGATGCAAGTACTCCTCTGCTGGGTCAGCCTGATCTCCAACGCATAGGCAATTAGACTTTTCCATTCCCCATTCAGGCTGAGTTTCCACAGCTCACCTGAACCCACTCAGTATCTTCAACTTCTACGCAGAGATAGAGTCCTAAAGCATTGACAGAGTCAATGAGCATCTGGAAACGTGTTTTGACAAAAACCCTGTATGCTGCAGTAAAGTCTGTATTTTGTTCACACTGAACACATACAAGTCTACCTCGATATAACGCTGTCCTTGGCAGCCAAAAAATCTTACCACGTTATAGGTGAAACTGCGTTATATCAAGCTTGCTTTGATCCCCCAGAGTGCGCAGTTCCCCCCCACCCCCGAGCACTGCTTTACCACGTTATATCCAAATTCATTTTATATCAGGTGGCGTTATATCGAGGTAGCGGTATAGGTATCTAATAGATAATCTATGGAGAGTCAAATTTTCAGTTGGTAGCGTTCCAGCGCAGTCAAGGGATATGCACAATGGTCAATGGAGCTCTGCTGACTTGCACCAATTGAGGATCTTCTCCAGAGACTATACTTTTTTTCCATTTCTAACTGTAAGAGTATATAAATGTTCAAAGCAATTAGCCTACATTAGAAGCAATTGCTTGTCAGAAGCAGTTTTCTAAAACAAAGCCATCTGAGATACATACACTTCAGCTCAGAAGGAATTTTCACCACTCTATTATAATCATCTGAAAATGGGGCTTAATAAAGAAAATATTATGGTATGTCAACTGTAATAGCTAGAGTGGCACTAGCAAGTAATAAAGATTTTTAAAGAGAAGTTCTACCCCTCAGTCTCTATAAAATAGGAAATTAAAGCATGCTTGGCATGGAACAACATTAAAAACTTGGCTGTGCCAACATTTCATGCTGCACATGAAAGCAAATTTTATTTTATGGGAGTGGTGCAGTCCAGCTGACAGCAGTAGACTTGGAGTTGGAAGACCTGAGTTCCATTCCTGGTCCTGCCACTGATGTGCTGTATGTTTGATAAACTAGTACACTTTTGTGCCTCTGTTTCCCAGTCTCTGAAATGGGAATAATGATAAACACTCTGAGATCTACAGATCAAAAAGCCCCAGAGAATACATTCATCATCATAGCCATTAGATAGGACCATTATGTACCTAAATATACAAAGTGAAACAGAGGTCCCCATGTCTTCTTCCATCATTGTAATCACTGCATGACCGATAAAATAAATCAGACAGTTTTTATTACAAAGACACATTGATAAACTGTACTTAAACGTATGCAAATAAACTGAAACAACACCCATCTGCCTGCCTATTATTTTCTTTAGAGTCCATTCTATGCAGACAGCTTTTATTGTATGCGACTAGTTGCCTCTTGATTAAAGAAACTGCTCTGCTTCTCCTATTGCAATAAACGTCTATATAGTCCTAGAAATCTCTAATCATGTGCAAGAGAAGTCAGAATCTCTAAGAGGTATAACATGAATGACAGACTGTTTAATTGTGCAGTTACATCATGCCGAAAATTAGATTACTATGAGATTGCTTCCTTTGATGCATTTAATAAGTGATTTTTCATCTTTGCACGAGAGTACATATTTGTTAGGCAGCAATCTGCCACAGTAAGTTATGTGATCACTCATACTGCCAGGTTTTCAAGTTTAAAAAATGCAACACAATCCCTCTTTCATAAGGAAAGCACCAGAGTGAAGTCTATTAGATATAAAGACATTTTAGATCAAGACTAAATCAGCAAACACTCTTGTAAATCATGTCTAAACCAAAAGTAGTTCAATCTACTATTAAAGAAAAATAAGCCACTGTATAATAATTTTATTTGGAATATATACATACACTAAGAAAGCTCTGTTAACTTGGAAACCTGCAAGTCATAAGTGTTTATGAATTTAGAAGCAAGTTTAGAGAACATTCATAAGATGAACTGATGGTTTTTTTAAACTCTAAAATATAAAAAGCAAGCTGATAAAGCTTTAAAATCCAAAGCGCACACAAAGTTAATTTTCCCATGATCAGTCATATTTAAAATAAACATTTCAGATCTATGTGTTCTGAATACAGTAAGACTCACAGGGTATTGCACTCTGCAACAGTAATGGAGGAAGGATGGTCTTGGGGTTAGGGAAGAGGCTTTGGAGTCAGGAAGGCTTGGGTTCTCTCTCCCTGGCTCCATTCCTGTGTGACCATGTATGTCACTTAGCCTTTGTTCCTCAGTTTCCCAATCTGTAAAGAGGAGATAACACTTCCTTATCTTGCAAAATCATTGAGAGACTTAAGCTTGAAAGCTTGTCTTTCACCAACAGAAGCTGGTCAAATAAAAGATATTACCTCACCCACCTTGTCTCTCTTGATTAATATAGTATTTTTAGATGTTCCGTTACCATGGTGGTTAGAACCACAGACATGCCAGTAAAACTAACTGTGCCTCTTCTATAAATGCTGAGTATCTCTTCCTTCCCCTTCAATCCCAAATTAACATATTTCTTCAATACCTGACAGCTTTCCTCCTGCAAAGAATGAAATACTGTCTCCTTCTGACATGAGTGCCAGGCTGTCAATCAACTGCCAATACTGTAGGAAATGCCATGATCAGGACTGCACTGGAGTTTATCCATACATTACCTAGGACGAATGTCAGAAGACATACATAATGGGGCTGCCAATGTCTGTGATACCAGACAGTAACATTTCACTTTCTGCAACCTGATGCCACTCTGGCCCCAGCCTCATTCCTTTCTCCTACTCCCCTAGAACTTTCTTCTTGTCATATAGACAGAAAATGAGTGTGTGTGGGGGGACAACAGGGGACAAAATCAAAAGTGGACCAGTGTCCCATTCCATGTAACTGTAGATGATTGGTTACATGGGATACAACCATCTAATGTTAACAAATTATCACTATACAATGCATTGAGGGAAGTAAAAACAACTGAAGATTGTTGCCAGTATGCCCTGTGAGAGAAAATTGTTTCTAGCCTCTGGGGGTCAGTTCAACTCTGAGATATGCACAGAAATCACTTTTAAAAGCATGGGAATGGAGGGAGCATGGTCCGATGTCTGAAATATGGGTCTGGGAGTCAGAATAATTGGGGCACTAATTCCTAGTTCTGCCAAAACAGCATGGAAAAGTCACTTAAACTCTCTCTGCCTCAGTTTATCCACCTGTAAAGTGGAAATGAGAATACCTCCTTACCTCGGGTACTGTGAGGTTTAACAAACAAATAAATACACTGAGCACTGCATAAATGTAAATTGTATTGTGTCATCTCATATATGCATAACCAGTCATTTATACACAAGTAACTACCATTTTTTTCATGAATCCTGGAAAAGTTGAGTTTGCCAATAACAGGAAAGAACTTACTCATACATTTATCCCCTGAGTAAATGCTTAACCAGTCCTTTTCTGCCAAACGCTGAGCGAGCATCATACAATCTCAGTGCTTGAAGAACTGGAAGTTTCCTAAGGGGGCGGGGATTGCTGAAACAAAAGAAGTTGCTCACCAGTGTTACCTCACACCTTCATTCTTCCCCTCATAATTTAAAAACCACTTTTAAAGACTCCCCTATTGGTGTTCCTTCCCTTTTCCTGTTTCTATAGGAGGAATGATGAAAAGAGAAAGCCAAAAAGAAACAAACAAGGTAAGCAAAGAATGAAAATCCTTGCCATTGGAAACTCTTATACCACAAGTACTACTTCTAGAGTACTGCTTCTTTCCTTAGCAGCTCTTCCCCTCTCCCCTCTTCTTCAGTTAGAAACTGCTGTGATATGTAACTGTCTAGTTTCCAATCAGGTCTTTTATCAGTGGACTATATTTGGGGTGGCTAAAAAGCAGCCACTCCATACCCAAAATAAGCTGACCTTTGTTAACAATAAGCACTAAAGGTTCTCCTGAAGTCTGAGGCTGTGCAGCCCACAAGCCCAAAAGCTGGTTACCCAGACAGTAAACATTACACAGCTCCCCCAGTACAAAAATTGAGGTTGTTGAGGCAATGCCTAATATATTTATGTGAATAGGTCTCATTGCCACTATACCACAAGACTATCCATGGGATGAAAAATATGTAATCACTATTCTCGCAAAGAAAGAACCATAACCAAAGTTAAACTGAGTCCTTACAAAATAGAATAGCTAATTCAGAGGAATTGGATTTTTAAAATGAGATCAGTTTTGTGCTATTATCCAAAAACCTCAATCATGTTCCCACAAGTGGCCATAAACTCTGTAAGCTTATACCAAGCTCATCATCAAGCTAACAAAAAAATCTAGAGAGCACTAGCCATGGAAATAAATGTGACGTGTTGACTAAAACTGATTTTGTGGGCAGACTTCATAGCTCATGTACTAGGTAATGCATATGGACTCTTTCATCTTTAAGTTTCCAGTTTAAATCCAGCCCATAAAACGTGTCATACCTATCTGATGTTCTATGTGATACTGGTTAGCAGCCTCAGTTCGGTGTAATGGTAAGCATCCACATCAATAAAATCTGATTAGTCTTCAAACCCATATCAATAGTGCAAAGACGACAAACACTGAATGTCTATGGAAACCAAAGTGTGTGCTCATCTCTCAGGTCACACCAAGAAACAATGATGGAGTAAGGTGGGGAAAACAAACAATGCCATGACATGTGTTGTAGCTTTAATGTGCGTATACATACATACACATACACACACACACACACCCCTCCATTCCCTATATAGCTGAAGAGACACCAGACACAGTCATGTTGAACAAGTCCCAAAGACTTACTTTAGTACACGTAGTAAGTCAGTATGTTAGGTAAGTAACAGTTTACAAAGACAACAGCTGATGATCAGCCAAAATTAACATCTTAGTTAAAATGGGGGAAGAGAGAAGAGAGTCAAACTCAAATCTACTAATTAATACTGACTAAATAAATGGTTTAATATTTACAAATCTAAATACTTTGTAAACAGTTAATCTCATTACATTATCGGTAACAACAAACTAAGCACTAACATTTATTGATTTTACCACAGTAGCTTTTAATTGAGCTATTAAATTGTCTACAGAAAAAACATGATTTAATGTAACTAAAGCTGATGTGTCTAGAAGCAAAGCACGGTGGATGTTAATTTGTCTAGTTCTATTCACCCAACCACCATTATTACACCCTTCTACTCATGAATAGTTGCTTAGAATCATTCTTTCTGCTCCTTTGGCACTTCTCTAGACAGCCTTTAAAATGAATACTAAGATCTGAATGCATTAATTTAATATTGATTTATGTTATAGGCCAAATGATGTATCTATAAACAGTTCTGAAGTTTGTCCAAAGTGCCTGAAAATTAGGATAGGTGCTTTCTATTTATATATTAATTGAATAAATAATGAATATGTAGAGATGTGACAATCATGTTGTTTTCAGTGGGCTTTAAATATGTTTATTTACAATTATGACCAACAAAAAGAGATGATTTCCCTAACATGCTCTCAGCTCACAAGAGAGCTGTACTTCACTAAACACAATATAAAACCTTTCAAACAGCATTGCTGAAGTGAATTATGTTGACGTGTCAGAGACAACGTCTACCTATGTGTTTTTACAGTAAGTGCCTCGCCCAATGGTGCCCTGATCTTGACTGGGGTGCTATAAATAATACATGCTACCAATATATTATAGTCAGGGCTGGCAGAATCAGTTGCTTATAATTTTGTCAGATTAGCTGCTCAAAAATGTTACAGGCCAAGTGTATCCCTTAGTAAATTTTTGGGGCAAAATTTGAACCAAAATGGTTAAGTCATTTCCAAGAATGCAGCAAAGGTAAAGGAGCTCACTGAGGACCTTGCTGGACCATTAATGCTGATTTTCAGTAAGT
The DNA here is from genome assembly GCF_007399415.2 of Gopherus evgoodei. Classification (NCBI taxonomy): domain Eukaryota; kingdom Metazoa; phylum Chordata; order Testudines; family Testudinidae; genus Gopherus; species Gopherus evgoodei. Next base: position 199,139,297 of record NC_044322.1, on the reverse strand, counting down.
CTTGGAGCACAAGGAAGTTCCAGAAGACTGAAAGAAAGCTAATGTGCCAATTTGGAAAAAGGCTAAACAGGATGACCCAAGCAATTATAGAACCATCAGCCTGAAATGGGTCACAGGCAAGATAATGGAGCAGCTGATATGGGCCTTGATAAATAATTAACTAAAGGAGGGTCATGTAATTAAAGCAAATCAACATGGGTTTATGGAAACTAGATTCTGTCAAACTAACTTGATTTTTTTATAATAGTAATAGCATTCATATAATATATTTAGACTTCTGCTAGATGTTTTGACTTGGTGCTAAAAACTAGATCGATATAAAATTAACACGGCACACATGAAATGGATTAAAAACTGGTTAACTGATCGTGTAAGTGGGGAACAGTCACTGATGAGGTCTGTTTCCAGAGGGATCCCACAGGGAGCAGTTTTTAGTCTATACTATTTAAACTTTATCAATGACCTGGAAGAAAACAAAATCACTGATAAAGTTCACAAATGACACAAAAATTGGGGGAGTAATGAATAATGGAGAACAGTTCACTGATTTAGAGTGATCTAAATCACTTGGTAAACTGGACATAAGGAAATAGGCATTTTAATACAGCTAAATGTAATGCATATATCTGGGAACAAAGATTGTAGGCTACACTTACAGGATCAAGGTTCTTTCCTGGGAAGCAGTGACTGAAAAAGATTTATGGGGGTGGCTCCCAGTGTGATGCTGTGGCCAAAAGAGCTAATGTGATTCTGGGATGCATGACCAGAGGAATCTCAAGTAGGAGTAAAGAGGTTTTTTCACCTCTGTATTTGGCACTGGTGCGACTGCTGCTGGAATAGTATCCGGTTCTGGTGTCCACGATTCAAAAAGGATGTTGATAAATGAGAGAGGATTCAGAGAAGATGCAAAAACAATGATTAAAGGATTAGAAAGTATGCCTTACAGCGACCGATTCAAGAAGCTCAAGCTATTTAGTTTAAAGAGAATATTAAAGGGTGACATGATTATAGTCTACAAGTAAATCTTCAGGGACAAACACTGAACGAGCTCTTCAATTTAGCAGAGAAAGGTATAACAATGTCAGAAAGTTGAAGCTAGACAAATTCAGACTGGATATAAGGTGTAAAATTTTAATGGTGAAAGTAACTAGCCATTGCAACAATTTACGAAGGGTTGTAGTTGATTATCGATTACTGACCGTTTTTAAATCAAGACTGGATATTTTTCAATAAAATACACTCTAGGACAGTGGTCCCCAACGCGGGGGCCGCGGACGCCATGGCGCCCGCCGGGGCATTTATGTGCGCCCGCCTAGTGCCCAGCAGGGGAGAGAAGCCGCGGCCCGGCACCTGCCGGGGACAGAGAACTCCAGGGCTGCAGGCTGCGGATGCCAGTGTTCTCTGCCCCGGCAGACACGGGGCTGCGACTTCTCTCCGGCTTCTCCAGGGCTGCAGGCTGCGGGCACAGTTCTCTGCCCTCGACAGGCACAGGGCCGCGGCTTAAGACGGAGAGAAATCGCGGCCCCACACCTGCCGGGGACAGAGAACTCCACGGCTGAAGGTTTCATTCTATGTTAAAGTAAGAATAATAAATATATTTGGACCAGCAGTTCAACAATGTTTTACTTTTTAAAAATAAAAAAAGATGAAAACTGTTCATGATATTTATTTTGTAAAAAAATCCTTAATTTTTCTTACCGGTAGATAAAAAAGAGCAAATTCACATGGTAAGGTGAAAGAGTAATTGCAGAATAATTTAGTTAATACCTTTTACATGTAAAATTACCTATTTATCTTATGGATTCATATATTATGTAATATTAAATATGATTTTTGTATTTAATGTACAAATGCAAAATAAGCTTTGAAAAATTGTTGGTACCCACCACCCTCTTCTGAAAACACGAATGTGCTACTGGCCACAAAAAGGTTGTGGACCATTGCTCTAGGAATTACTTTGGGGATGTTGCATGACTTGTGTTATACAGAAAGTAAAACTAGATTACCACAATGGTCCCAGTCTTAAAAATCCATGAAAGTTTTTAAATCAATGAAAGAATCATTTTACAAAAAATCTGGTTGTTTGTTAGGGAGGGTGGAGGAATTTAAGCTTTGCAGCAAGGACCTGGAGTTTGGCAGTCAGTGGCCTTTGTGTCAGGGGTGTGTCTTTTGCCATCCCTGACACAATATGCTCAAATCTGGTCAAATTTAGAAGCTCTTAAAAAACTGCAGTTCACACACACTCTGTAGTGACCTTCAAAGATTCCTTCCTGACTGAGGAAGCTCAAAGTCTCTGAAAGTTCCTAATGCTGACCAGATCACTCATGTTCCATCCCCACAGAGTGACTGAACATGTTCCAGCTCAAGGCTATACCGCTGAAGCCAGATTTTCCCAGTAATGGTGGCTCTCAGCTGCTCAAGGCCTGGGTGGGGCTGGGCACTGGAACAGAGAGCAGAGAACCTGTCTCTCTTGTGTTCTCAGTGACCACTCTTGCAGCACAGAGAAAGATGCCATTTGATTCAAATGGAGAGTAGAGAAAACACAGATCAGGAGGGAGGGAAAAGAGATTGTAACAAGAAATCTAATGACAATGGGCTGAGGGTAGAGGAGAGAACAACTTGGACTGGGAATAGAGCAAGGAAAGTGGGAGCAGGTGTGGGGACCAAGGACAGGAGAGTCACATCTGAAAAGGATTTGGGAGTGCCTTGTGCATAGATATTATGATAGTGTCTTTAATTATATGATCACGTACTATTTTTGCAACAAGATCCCTGCCTCACTCAATGTGTACGATGGATCAGGCACACAAGATCAATCAGAGAGAATGCAGTGAAGGAGACTGTTCTCTATAGGACCCCAGCCTCATTTGTTGCAGAATCTGGAAGGTGTGCAGTAAATGAGGAACGGCATTTCAAGAAGAGAAAGGAAAATCTCATGGATAAGGTAGCTGAATGCTGTTCTGGAGAACTGACTTCCCTCCTTATCTATGCTTTGTGATACTGGCATAGAACTTTTCACAGGTGGTAATTAGTTGTGTGTTCCTCTTTTTCAGTGCCCAAAGATTCTGAGGTCTGATTTGCAGAAGTGCTGGGCACTCACAGCTGAAACTGAAGTTGATGGGAGCTGTGCTCTGAACATAAAGGACTATCTAATTCTAGATATTCTGAAAAGTCAGGTCCTAGGCATCTCAAATTTGGGCCCCAAAGTTAACGAAAACTTTTGAGCTCAATTGCTCTGTGCTTCAGCTCTCCGTCTATAAAGTCAGGATAAGACAACCCTCTCATCTCACAGGGATATTGTGAAGATAAATTCATTAATGTTTGTGAGGTACTCAGATACTATAATCATCAGCACCATAGAAAAGTCCATGAGAAAATTAATTATTAACTTCAGAGCAGGGTTTGAATAGCATGCAGTAAATAAGCCTAGGGCCCACGCACTGAACGAGAAGGGGGGAAAAAAAAAATCTAGCAGTTGCTCATAAGTAGAGCACCTTGAATCCTGGGAACTAAATGAGGCAGGCTCCTAGAGGTAAAAATTGTATGACATCATGCAACTGAACCCTATCATAATGCATATGCACAAGGTGGGCAAATAAAGGTTGCACAGGCAATCTTAACTCTGGCATCTCCTAACTTTTGAGAACTTGATTTTGTAACCATAATATTCTATTAACAAAGAATGTGTAATAATAATTATAATAGCTCTTTTACCCAAATCATATACACTGGTTGACCTCAATAAAGGTTCTGAGTAAGGCTTGGGTGGAAGAAATACTCCCATCCATAATAGTCTCTTCAGTTTTGAAAGATCTACTTTTATACAAGTCCTTACTACAATATGGTATATATTTGGGAAGGTGGGCCTTTTTTAAAAAATAAATATATGCGTTATCCAAAAGGTTCTGATAACCCACTGTTGTTTGCAGTTACAATTTCCACTGAGTTCAAGTTAACAGGATTTGCAATTATTCAACATTAAGGGCCTGGCCTGAAGAGAATATTATGGGAGTATCCATCTAGAGATGGATCAGAGCTGCAAATTTTGGCTTGGGAGCTGAACTTCTCCAAAGTTCCAAGGTTTTGGTGTAAGTCTCTATTAGTAGTAAGTGGTACTGCAGTAGTGTCAGGAGGCTCCAATCAGGATCAGAGGTATGTACAGTGCTTAAATCACTGAGATCTATCTAGTAGATTTTTTTTTTTCCATGCACCTATGTTCAGTAAGTGGACAGCAAATACATACATTGGCGGGGGAGGGATAGCTTAATGGTTTGAGCATTGGCCTGCTAAACCCAGGGTTGTGAGTTCAATCCTTGAGGGAGCCACTTTGGGATCAGGGGCAAAAATTGGTCCTGCTAGTGAAGGCAGGGGGCTGAACTCAATGACCTTTCAAGGTCCCTTCCAGTTCTAGGAGATTGGTATATCTCCAATTATTACTTTATTATTATTATTATTATTATCATCCCCTTCCCCGATCTATGCCCCTTACAATTCTAAGTGTTTTGCATCATTCTTGATTGCTGCATATTTTTCGAAGAGTTTAAAAATGCTTACACCAGAGCTAGAATCTTTGTTTTCACCCAGACCAGTTTTGTATTGTGCTTTCAAGAGGAAAAGTACTATGTTTGTGGTATAACACCTGCTCCCTTGAATTGCACCCAATGTCTGTCTGAGTTCTGGTAAGTATGAAAACATTTTGAAACCTTACAGAATACATTATCTTTAGCCCAACAGAGGAGATTTAATAGATCAAATTAATTTGATTTTGCTTTTACTTAGAATTGTTGCTGCTACTAATATATAATTACTTCCCTCCATTAAGGGACTTTTGTATTGCAGCTACCAATTTGAAAATTATAGCAATATCTGTCAGTCATTCTCCTTTCAATAGCTTTTACTACCGTTTGTTTTGTTACACATAGTAATGATATAACCCATCATGTGGATGTAGTTTGTGAGGTATTTACATGGAATCTGGTTTATGTTTATTCTATTTTTAATCAATGTTTACATATATAAGAGTACTAGTGGCCTATGTCTAAGTACCAGAGATTCTGTTTTGGCACCATCACTATACTACAATTTTCAATACTTACAGTCATACTGTTACATTTCAAGAGGCTCATTTTTATTTCAAAATTCCTCTGTGCCTATTTCACATCATGGAGACAACTCAGCCAATGAACTACACATGTGGTACTGTAATAGGAGTGCTTCATCTTTTTCCCATGGTCTAGAATACATTATATGTACCATAATAATAGTCCAAATGAGTAAAAAATATTGCCATGTTACCTCATAGAAATGCAACTGTCCAGCAAGCCACACTCCTACATTCTAGAGTCAAAGGTTATAAAACAGCTATCAAATATACATAAAATTTCTCATTGTTCAGATCTACATTTATTTATTAATCAAATCCACTTGAAATCATTCATTTACAGTTATTTAAACAAACATTTTCCCCATTACATTTTATGGGGTTTGGCTCAAGTGTGTGTGTTAAATTCAGTAACAAAAATCTATGGGTTACATATCTAAGCTATGACTTGTGCATACAAGTACTGCATGCAAAGGCACTAAATAAAAGATATATTTAGGGTAAGAACTGTGTTTTGGTCACAGAATGATCATAATATATTTCTGCTGAAAGAATATAACTGGCTCTCATTCAATGAATAATATTTGTTACAGCTCTCTCCACCAAAACAACAATCTGAATCAGCTAGATTGTTACTACCCTGTTATATTGAACAGATATACCGTGTACCATTCTCCTATCCCTTCAGATGTTGAAGTTTACTTAAATCTTTAAAATCACAAATGTTGCTTCCAGGTTCCACTGTGAGCATTACAGACACAGCATACCAAGGATAGTAACTGAAATGTTTCAACAGCCATCGACAATTTCAAGCTACATCAGCTAAAAAGTTATTTTATGATGGCATGGCCAACAGAATTCTCCTACAAGTTGCCAAATTGTCCTGTAATTTTCACCCTAAAAATCTACATGCCATTCTCATAACATTCAATGTTTCATGAGAGCTCCCTAATCTAACAGGGTTTCAGAAGGCTGTGGTAGAATGAGGCAACCAGCAAGGAAGATTTCTACAGAAGAAACACACGTATGCCATGTTTGAACACAATAGCTGCAGCAAGTTGACATGCTGTAATCTGAGACCTGGGAAACGGGCAGCATTAAGGAAAGAGGACTGACCAGCTTTACTTCCTCCAAGAGATACCTACAGTCGAAGTGATAGGTATAGTGGGCAAACCAAGGGGATACATGATGGTAAGGGATAGAGTAGCTGGGAGTTGCTGGGAAAGGGAGCTGCCTGGGGAAAACAGAGTCCCAAGAACCACAGGGAGAAAAAATTGCTGCCTGAGGGTCAGGAGCAGACAAGAATCCTGAGTTACTAACTGGGAACTTCTGAGTTGTAGCCATTGCTAATTCTAATGTGACGTTATTAAAAGTGATATGCTCTAATATGAACACCATTTTTTAAAAAAGCCACAAAAGTTACCTGGAATAAAATTCTTTCAATAAAAATCAAAAAAGCATTAAACTTGTAAGAGTTGCATCTAATTTTTACTTCCATGCGGTAAAACACTATTTCAGTTTTGGTCAGCATTCAACTTTACTTTGATACTTCCCTTTAAAAGTAAACACTTTGTGGTGATTATGGACTCCTGGATGTATTAGCTAACCTCTCTCAATCAACACAAATTACTCTGAAACAGGACCTTAAAACCAAGGATGACGGAATTTTCTGTCAAAAGCCCAAAACATTTTCGCTCTCGCTACCAAGGCAAACAACAGCAGGGAAAGTATCAGACATCAATTCATGTGCTTCAGCCTAAAAGTGAAAACATGAAAAAACATAAAAACCAGTGGGAGAACACTTCGACCTCTCTAACCACTCAGTGATAGACTTGAAGGTGGCAATTTTGCAACAAAAAACTTCAAAAACAGACTCCAAAGAGACTGCTGAACTCGAATTAATATGTAAATTAGATACAATTAATTCAGGCTTAAACAGAGATTGGGAATGGTTGGGTCATTACACTAACTGAATCTATTTCCCTATGTTAAGTTATCCTCACCTTCTATGGGTCATCTTAATTATTACTTCAAAAGTTTTTTTTCTCCTGCTGATGATAGCTCATCTCAATTGATTAGACTCTTCCTGTTGGTATGCATACTTCCACCTTTTCCATGTTCTCTGCATGTATAAATATCTCCTGTTTGTGTGTTCCATTCTATGCATCCAAAGAAGTGAGCTGTAGCTCACAAAAGCTCAAGCTGAAATAAATGTGTTAGTCTCTAAAGGTGCCACAAGTACTCCTGTTCTTTATATGAAATCTCTAGATACTGTAAAATCTAGCAGTCAGTTTCTAAACAGCAACAGTTTTGTGGATCACCTTAAGCTTGCTTTAGTTCTTTTGCACAGTCTGCATAGAACTACTTCCCGCCACCTGCAAAGTATGGGAAAACATTTTATTTAGGTTAAAATTATAGCAAGTAGTATTGCTCTATTTTTTAAAGCAATTTCATTGCAATTTCTCCAAATTGCTTTTGTGTTGTGATTAAAGCAGCAAAGAAGTGTGCGCACTTTAGTAACAAGGCGATGAATAATTTTATGATCAACATTTTCAGTTATATGCACTAACAGGAGCGTATCATGCTTCAGGGCATCACTGCTGGGGTGAGGAAGGAATGTTAATTCCCCATTTACACTGTGCATTCAATTCCTGCATTTACTTTGTATACAGGGAAGGCCACTATGTTTGTTGCATGCGAGGAGAAAAGTAGATGAGGGTCTGGAATAGGCTTTTGCATCATGGCAGATGCACGAGGGCCGTGAGGGGACGACAGCATATTTTACACCTTAGTGCACCAGCAGTGCAAGATTCCCAGATACTGCTCAAGAGAGCCATGGGGGTTGGTTAGCATGCTAAGGAGGATGATCTGCCAGTTAAGAGGCATGGAACACAGAGACCTTGGTCCTGTTCCTAGCTCTCCCGTGCACATGCTGTGTGACCTGGGTCAAGTCACTTCACCTCTCCATGCTGGTTTCCCTTCCCATCCTTTTTTAGTCAGTGAGCCCTTTGGGGTAGGACTGTTTCTTTTTATGTGTTTATACAGTGCCTAGTGCAACAGGATTCTGATCCTCGGTGGGCGTCTAGACATAGTGTAATATTTTATATATATATTATTATAATGGCCACTCACTGTGCATATATTACAGTACACACTAGTAGGAACCAGCACAGCTCCTTTCTGGTACAGAGGTGAAATAAGACTACATCACACATTCCCTATGTCAACAGGCAGTTGCTGGGAATTTTATCACAGCTCAAACCACTCTGTTCAAAAGGGCAAGATTTTGCCTAATATATTTTCAAACAGTTGTTTGATTATGGCAATCTAAATATTTTATCCTATTTTCCATTGTGTTAACACTCATCTGTGAAGTAACTAAGCAAAAACCACAGTGCAGGGCATTTCCTGTGATGTAATGAACTAACATCCAGGAAATGCCAAACTGTGATTATAATAAGCATGCAAACACTAAATAAAGATAAAAAGCTAACCTGTATTCCTGGCCTGTTGCCTCTTGAGCTGTTTGTACTGTTGGAAATGTACTACTGTTCTGTTAGTGAGATCAGGGCATTTTTAGCTATACATAGCCTTATATAGAACTCTGCAACTTCAAAGCACTGTGAAAATAATAATTTACTCTTCATAACATCTCTGAGGTAGGTAACTATTATCCCCATTCTACCGAAGGGGATACTGTGATAAAGAGATGTGAAGGGACCGGCTCAAAGCCAGAAAGAGTCAGAGGCAAGTGTGAAAACTTCTGAATTTCTGGAACCCACCTTTATGCCTTGGTGTTTAGACTAGTGTTTCTCAAATGCAGCCACCATGGCCGCATGAGGCCAACAGGAACTTTTCTTCTGGCTACAGCCTCATGGGTAGTGATGGGGAGATGGAGCAATGGACCCCCCGGTTGTCAGCAGAGGTTGGTCCCTGTCCGTTTGGAGGCACAAACACTGTAGGAGCAGACCACCAGTGTGAGTTCCCCACCTTCCTGGGGGTGTTGGGGCTTGGGCTTTGGGCTTCAGCCCTTGGGTGGTGGGTTGCAGGCTCTGGCCCCGAGCCGCAGGCCTACTGAGGGAAGAAAATCAAGCTATCCATATACATTTTTTCAGTTAAAACTACATTAAAGAATGTCACAGTTGCAAAGTGAAACAACTTAACTTGTCAGAATTCCTCTATGCATATCTCATTGCAGGATCTGGTTCTTGATTATGTATTGTGGGGGCCTGATTCCCCACTGCCTTATACCTGTGCAATCATTTACACCTGTTCAAATGAGTGCAAAGCAAATGTAAAACTCTACCATTCCAACTTTGGGCCTGATTCTCCACTAAGCTGCACCTGTGTAGTTATTTACAGCTGTACAGAGTCTTTTGAGTGCATGACCACATGCTACTGTTGCAGCAGGAACCTTCCTCACTCAGTGCACATGTTGGACTGTGCACAGTGAATATTTAAATACATACAATTTTCATCATCACTGCTCAATGAGTGGACCTTGGACTTATTCAGCAGTCTGTCCAACTTGCACAGTTTTGAAGGTCCAAATCTCCTTTCATTTACAGCATGGCAAATTTCTAAGTATGTTGGTTTGCACTTGTTTACACTGCACATAAGGTGTGGCTCAAAATGATATGCACACTTGCAGATCAAGTCTCTCTTCCACTACATATTCCCTGCCTCATTCACTATGTAAAATCCAATCTGTGCACTGAATGAAGCAGGGTACTGCAAAAATTATAGTATATGATGATGTAACTGAAAACTATATCATAACGCACGTCCTACCCAGTAGGGGCTGGGTTACTCCATAATGTGGAACTATTTGCTAGATAACGTTAGAACATTCCATCATACTCAAGATGCAAATTCACTGAGTCAAGTCTTCCTGAAGAATCTCTGCCTTATTGAATACACATATTAAAAGATTGAATAGAAACAATGTGGAACCCAAACTTTCAATAGGCACCTTTTCCAAATTTTTCATATTTTGTCTGATTTATAATTCCACTCTTCCGCACGTGACCAATGTCATTATACTACTATATAATTTTTTAAAAATCTATTTAAAAGTTAGTACACATGCACGCTGCAAGTTATTCTTGACCCAAATCAGAACAGATTTTTCAGAAGACCATGAAAAGGCACATATCCCAATTGCAGATTTTCTCCTTGGTGGACTTCAGCTTTCTATCCCAACCCAGCGTTGCCACACCAAAAAAAAAAAAAAAAAGGAATTTTAAGTTTTTCCATACCGCTTCCCCCATGAAAAATGGACAGGTGATTTTTGCTTAAGCAAAAAAAATGTCTGGAAAATTTCAGGCCAAACAAGTGAAAACTGAAGAAAGTTATAAGCAAATAAGAAGACGGCTTTAGGATGGAAGTGATCAGGCAAACTAAAATACAGGTGTAGCTACACACTCCAGCTACAATTTACAAAACTAATTTTGGCAGTCTAGATGTGCTTGTTAAATCTACGAGTTTAAGGAAGCCTTAGAAAAAGTGTTGAAGAAGGCCTTTCAATTACTTGTATCAGTTATATTTTGTAATATTTCAATCAGTATAACTAAATCTGGGTAGGACATACTGTCTAGGCCAACATTTTCATCAGTGACCAGAAATTCTGGGTACTTCAATTTTTTGGGTACCCAGCTAGACATCTTGAACAGGATTTTTAGAAATATAGATTACATACTTCTCTCACCAACATGAAATGAGGTAGTGATTGATCAGCGCTTTCTGAAAATCCATGCACTCAAAAAAAAAAAAGCACTACTGATGGTATGATGCAAGTTACTTGATGTAGTGCTCAGCAAGTGCATGTTTGGTAAATGGAAAAACAAACTCAAAACAGGCAAGAAAATTGTTTTCACACTTTGAGGAGGGTATTACAGCAATGGAAATATAAACATAGTTGAAGTTAGTGGAAAGAATCCCGTTATGAAGGAAAACACCCATTTAGCACAATCCATTAGTTCAAGTACAGGTAGGTAAGAAAAACTCACTCAACATGAAGACACTGGGTACATTTATTTTGAAGTTAATTTTTTTTAAATGGTGTTTGGCCTTTCTGGGCTTCAGGCTAGATGCCAGAATGAGCCTATGACACCTGTAACATGTATCAAATATGAAGCCTTGCCCACATTGAAACTACTACAGAATCGTGCTACCTGCAAGGATTGCTAATGGCTGACAGCTTTCTAACTGATAACACAGTTTCAGTATACAGGCTTTATCTTTCTTTTAAAGAACTGTGTTAGCTGAAGCCATGGTATAGGCTATTTCCCAAGTTTCAGAAAGACACCACTTCTGAGCCTTATCTTATTTGTGTGTACACACGCCCTGTTTACAAACTCATTTCATCATTGAAATATTTGTGAACAGTTTCAAATACAAAGACAAACTCTGGTGAGGGCAAGATTTCAACAACTGTATGCAACTTTAGAGCCTACTCCACTAATAGAGTAGTGATGATAGTATTTGCAATTTAAACGTTATCCAAGAAAACAAACAATGATTAATGCCTCACAGATAGTTCACAAGAGAATATGCTTAATCACAGATCAAGCGGATAGGGGCAACCTGACTCTTTTAGTGGCAGCCAGAAATCAAGGAGATGTAGAAGGGATTCGAGGTTAAGTATTTCAGTGACAAATGTGCAGTATGAGGCTTTGTTTTCACTGTTAAAAAAACAGGAGGAGTGTTTCACATCAGGTTAACTAATTTACAGCACCGATCCCTCAGTAAAGTTCCTAGTAGAGTCAAGGCGCTGTAGATTTTATTACAAAGTAAATACCTAGGCAAGGTCAACCTCAGATGGGAGAGAGACGGTGTAGTGCTGACCTTAAAATCTACAGGTGCTCTGTCTCCACCAGGATTTTACAGTGAGGTAACTTTCCCCTTAGTTATTTTGCGTAAAATCCCCACTTTTTTTTGACAGCAAAGAGATTGTGGGAACAAGATTAGCCTGAGTTCTACAGCACAAAGACGTGCCATTGAAATCCACCCCGTACATAACCAGTACAAGGCAAGTCAATCCCCTGCCTCCACTTTCCACAGTGAAAAGGCAGAGTCCATGAGTCAGCACCCTTCAGACCCTTAAAGGATAACATTTGGAAGGCACAATGCGTGTGCAGAGTCTCTTGATTCCAAAATGATAGTTCCTCAAAGATGACTTGGTCAGCTGCAGTACTGTTGAAAGGGCCACAATGCCCAAACGGCAGGCCCAGCTGGCTACTGCAATGTCCCATAGGGCAACCAGAGAAGGGATCAGAAGGAAGAAGAGGTCCCCAGGCTCTCTGTTATGTCAGTAAAGGATTACTTAATTCCCTCATCTCTAATACCATCTTCACTACTCAATCCCCTCTTTACTACCCACACAGTTCTGCAGGAGCCTGCATGGGAAAAGGGAGACCAAATGCACAAAGGCTCAGTCAGTGGTGAGGAGTTCATTTGTTGTAGGATCTGATCACAGAGACACTGTGCACCCCTTCAGTACCAGCCTTACTGTCCTAGAGATACGTGACACCAGAAAAGCTCTCCTGTACTTGGGAATAAGAGGTCTTTCATTCCTGTTTAGCACAGGATCAGGATTTCACCATAATAATCCTGCAGTCTTTATTCATACATATATAGTAGAACACCAGAGTTACGAACTGACCAGTCAACCACGCACCTCATTTGGAACCGGAAGCACATACTCATCAGCCGCAGAGACACACAAAAAAGCAAATATAATACCGTATTAAATGTAAACAACTAAAAAACAAAGGGAAAGTTAAAAAAGATTTGACAAGGTAAGGAAATGTTCTGTGCTTGCTTCATTTAAATTAAGATGGTTAAAAGTATCATTTTTCTTCTGCATAGTGCAGTTTCAAAGCTGTAGGTCATGTAATGCTCAAGCATTGGAAATGCACCTAAAACACTCATGAAAAAGTAAGAAAACTCCCCTCTTCCCTGTACTTCTGTACAAAGTTCAACCATTATAGCAGTACATATGCTTTTGGAAGCACAAGGTGCTGGTTTATGTTCACTCCAGGGGTGAAGGGCACCAAAAGGAGGTCAGGGCCCTATAGCTCCATCCCTGCAACAGATCATGGAACAGAATCAAGTTCATCGGGGAACACATCTCACCTAACGGGCCTTAAAAGATTTCACAGGAAAATTTGACTCATTTTACATATAACATTCTTCTTATAATTATATAGATAACACATCTGAAGTGTGGTGAGCACTCTATATTCTGAAACAGTTCCAGTGACATTGAGCTGAAACTAAAGGGTTTAAAAATTTGTCAAGATAAATACATTTGTTTTAGCTAAACACTGATACCAGTTTCAGCTAACCATTGATTCCAGTATTTTTGATATGTTTTGGAGTAAATAATAATAAAAATATTTAGTTCCTAAACATTATGGAAATGAGGAGTTTAAACAAGATTTCAACAGTTAAAGCAAGTTAACAATTTGGTAATATTAAACCAGGATAGTGAAAAACTATGGAAGATACATCTGTGCTGAATTGAGCACTAAGGCCCCAATTCAGCAAAGTACTTAAGCACATGCCTCAATGATTTCAATGTGAATTTAGCATATAGAGCTAACAGCTAGAGATGAATGTAAACATATGCTTAAATGGTTTACTGAATTAAAGTGCAAAAACTTCCAGACTCACCTGTAACAAAGTAAATACTAATTCAACTCAAACTTCTGTAGGTCCTGAGTCAACTCGTGGTGCTCATACCCACAGTACTGGTATCAATAGAAAAAAAAATAAAACAAGGGTGGGAAGAGACAACTTGTATTTTTAATTAGTGGGTGTGAAATGCTGGCATGTACCTATTCCAATAAAAACCTACTGGAAGTTCTCCAGTGCAAGAGAGGATTTAATATTTGTTCTAAACATCACTTAAGTATCCATTTAAAATACTGCATTATTCCAGTTAAGATAAAATGTAGGTTTTGTGACACAAATATGCAGTATTGTAAGTAAAATTACATGTGTATCTCATCAAGACATTATGAAAGAAACTATCAAAACCAGGAGGAAAACATCAGGTTTTTATAAAGGTGGAAACATTCTAGGATTTATATTGTATTAAATTCTGCTTTAAATTAAACCAGACCAGCTTCTATCATCAAAAAGGAGAAATGTCAAGCCTCCAAGCAGTCCATATGGGATTCATTATTGCTATTGATTTTACATGGAAGGTGCACAGATAATATAGCAATGGGTGGCAGTATAAAATCCTAAAACGGAGAATGGATAGATATTTTCTCCATTAGACGTACAGATACACATCCACTATTTCTGATCCAATTATCCTTAATGAATTATTAAAAGGATTAATGCAACCAAACACTAAATAGCAACAGTACCTACCATAAGAGTTATTATAAAAGCAACATTATGAGATAAAATAGTTCTTAAATTGTTCAGGCTGTATGTTATTGGAGCACATTTACTGGAACACTTGTCAGAAAAGAACAACAAGACCTCTTCCTCCAAAATGACACGGTCATTTAATCACATCACACTTATCAGTGTCCACATTCCAACAATTTGCCCTGACATGCAAGCTGTTTGAAAACACATACCATTTAAAAAGTAGTAGTAACAAAGGCTTGGCTTTCCAAGGGAGATCAAGGAAATTAGATACCCAGCTCAAACTGAATCTCTTTTGAAAATATGATCATTTATTATTTGTACGACTGTAGTGCCTAGGACCACCAGTCCTGGTTGAGGGTTCTGTACAAACAGAACAAAATAGATGGTCCTAGCTGCAAAGTGCTTACAAGAGACAACCGATGAATACAGACAAACAGGAGAGCGCATGTGAATAATGAGATAATACTAGTCAGCAAGAAAGACGATCACAGAGCCCACTGCCTATCACTTTAACTTCAACTTGTATTAGCAGCTGAAACAAACTCAGGGTATGGCTACACTTGAAACTTCAAAGCACTGCCAAAGCAGCACTTTGAAGTGCGAGAGTGTTCGCAGCGCCAGTGCTGGGAGAGAGCTCTCCCAGCGCTGCATGTACTCCACATCCTGATGGGGTTTAGCTTGCAGCGCTGGCAGCCGCGCTCCCAGCGCTGCGGCACTGTTTACACTGGCGCTTTACAGTGCTGTATCTTGCAGCGCTCAGGGGGGTGTTTTTTCACACCCCTATGCGAGAAAGTTGCAGCGCTGTAAAGCGCCAGTGTAGCCAGGGCCTGAGAAATACGACATTCTTCTTTGTGACACTTAGCATTGTAAATCAATAATAGTTTTCATACTGAAACATAGTATATGAAATCCTGGTCCCATTTATGTTAACAGCAAAACTTCAATAAGGTCAGGATTTCACTCAGTATGTTATATACCAAGCAATGCATTTTTACTGGAAGGTAAGCACTGCAGAAGAAGCTAGTCACTTTCCCATATGAAATAACTTCAAACAATACCTGAAGGTTTTAGAAAGCTTCAACTAATCACCTGTTAAGTCACAATGTATGTGTTATATGGCACTATTAAGAGCTTTCAGCCCAAATAAAATGCTTAAAAGGCATCTATATTTCTCTTTTGATTAATAATATTTACAACTTCTTAAGTGCTCCAGACCAAAAACACCACACCAAAAAAACAAAAAAACCACTGTGCACGGAGTGCTATCATGGGTAAATTACAGTGCACAGCTCCCTTGACTTCTCCCACCCCAAATGAGTCAGGCACATCCCAGAAATCACATTGAAGTTGTCACAACATGGTCTATAGTAAAAAGAAAACCGCTCTGAAGATTGGGCTTTTACCATCAGAGACAAATATGTCAAGACAAGAAATTAGGATAAGGAAAAATTTTAAATTGAAACAAAATGTTATTTACATTTCTGTGCTACAGTGAATGCTTGAGTGTACCAACTTCCAAATTTTCCCTTCTGCATTTTTGTAAGCAATGCAAAAACTGTTCTTCCCTGTAGGCTTACTACCATGTTGCAGACTTCAGAATACAGAAGTATCTAATGGAAACTATGACATACCCTTAATTACAGCCACACTGGACAGCTTGGCTATACTGCTTTATGAGAATTTTCCATTTAAAGGAAGTTTTCTTCCTTCATGCATAAAGATTTTCTCTGTAAAGTCCTATGTATCCATAGGACATTTATTTTTCTTTGTGTTTAAAATCGTTGATAGTGCTTTTGCCCTCAGGCAGGTTGAGGGCTATAATACAGACCAAAAAAACTTATATTTATAAATAAAGACATTTGAATGTGTTCATGCATATATTTAGCCTTAAGAAATGAGAAAAATAGGATCTGATCCTCTACTGCCCTGCATTCCTGTACAACATGAGCGCACAGAGAGGATGTAAGACACTCACTGTCAATTTAAAATAGTATGGTTTTATATGCCCAAATTGCACAAATGTAGTTACCAACTCTAAATGGTGGAGAAATAGGCTCTCAAAGTCCATGTTGAGGATTTACACGTGAGATTCCTATTAATATTAATCTAAGAGATGTGCATGAATTTCCTACACACCATCAGGAGAATACTTCCTTAAACATGTATTGCATCAGCAAGTCACCAAACGGTGGATCACTTTGTGAGTGTGTTCATTGCTGAAGGTCTCGGTCCATATCAGGAAATAAAACTAGAGTCCAACTAGAAGATGATTGCCTTTGCCAATGAATAATTATAAAAATTATAACATTTAGTAGAAAATATAAGGCAGTGAAAACTAAAGCATGGCTTTCTCCCACATTCAATTACCAATAAATCTAAGGAGATAATCTACTAGTTTTCTAATCTTTCATAAATCCTGACTGGAGATTTCTTTTGAAATACCTTCTTTATGCACAGATATGGCTGTGAAGGCAGTGCATTTAAAACTCACGTAAGGGAGAGATGGACTTGCTTTTCATGTTTAAAAGTTTGATCAGCCCTTTGATCAGTTAAGGAGCATCCTAAACCTGCTCATCTTTGTGTACACAGAAAGATACCTATTATTATGAAATGAAAAATAGATGGTTCCCACTTGTACTGTCAGTTTGCAATGAGACACAGACAATCACTAGAAATATATATTTTGCAGAGTCCTTGTTTCTATGACAAAAAATACATGAACATTACTGTGCGTTAGCTATGTAAGCAGGCCAAGGCATTCTAAGGTCTACCTGCTCTAAAGCCATGCAGTTGCTTTTCTGTTTTATATTCTGACTGAAACATATCAGTGTTTGTAAATCAGTGTTTACTTAGGAAAAAAAACACACACACACAAACACAGCTACTATCTCAGAACACAGAACACCATTTATGGTGCAGCTGAACTTCCTGTTGACATCTCATAGCTGAACTTTCAGAGTTAAAGCAATTTTTGTAACACAAAAATTTCCTATGTAGTCTTTTGATTTGTGTGCAATAAAAAGGTACCACTGAAATAAAATTTTGAATCACTTTTTTAGTACACTCAAATGCTAAATTGACTTCTGAAATCTTTTTAAAAAAGCTGACCTTTAAAAATCTACTTTTTATTCCTCTGACAGAGCACACGTAAAAGAAATGCACAGCAACCCAACAGAAGTGAGTTGAGGTATAGGAAAAATGCATTGGGGGGGAGGGGAGAACATGTCTGAAGTTTGGACTCCCAACTGGGTAGAATTTTCTGTTTATTCCTTTTACACTGATTGACATCTTGAATTTAGGAAGGTCCTTAAATCTGATCTAGACTGACTCAAAAGGACAGAGCTGGGCCTACTCTACACTTAAAAAAATTAGGTAGATGTACCTATGGCACTCAGGGATGTGAAAAATCCACACCTTTGAGGAGGGCAGTTAAGCCCACCTCACCCCTGCAGATACAGCTAGGTAAATGGAAGAATGTTTCAAGCGACCCAGCTACCACCACTCAGATAAGTGGTTTTCCTACAATGATGAAAACCCCTTTCCATCTCTGTAGGCTACAGGTACTCTCTGGTATTATGTGGGCATACTTACATGCTGCTATAGTCCCCAGTGTGTAGAAATGACCCATGTCTGTGTTACCTTGAAGAAGCTGGTAAAAGTATCTTGAAGTGGTGTGAATAGAAAATCATACTGTAACTATCGGTAGCTTCCAAGAGGCATGTTTTCAAGTCTCATAGCACTAGGCAGTGCAGAATACAAACTTCTGAAACATTTATGCCCTTGGAGTGGGTCAGCTCTACCACACAGGTAAATACAGGTGATTTCCCCAGCAAAGTCTTCAGAGCAAGTGCAGTAATGTAAGGGGTTTTAGGCTGGTCTAGAGCAGCTACAAAGTTTAGTATTATCCCTGACAGCTCCATTTGCTGTCTCATCCCTAGGATGACAGACATTCTCCAGGGAAACTGATAGAACAGGAGATAATTTTAAAACGTCCATTTCAGGAGAAATCCTTCTCTCATCCCCACAAAAAACTCTATTGTTTTCCAATATTTCAGAAAGGGAATATGTGGCAAAAGACTGACAAGTCACTCATACATTTTTCCAAGCTGAGGTGGCATCGGAAACAATTTCCTTTCAAATCTCCTTAGGACAATACTCTTTGAAGCTTGGAGACTGGTCTAAAACAAGTGCTTCATTTGAATACAGATCCCTGAAACAAGGAAAGACAAACCTTTACTTCCAGAAGAACAGCCAGGGGCTCTAGAACGTTAGGCGGCCTAGTGATGTCCAGAATGGAACAGGCCAAAGTGAAAAATGGCTAGTGACCAAAAAGGAGAGGAAACACCTCTCAGAAAAATCAAGAATTGCTTGGGAATGGGAAGCAGTTAAGGGTGAAGGTCTTCCCTCATTAAACCTCTAGGAAGGAGGTTAAAAGCTTAATATTTGTGTTCTACAAGCAACAAGCATCAAGCAGTGACATTCCTGCCATTGGGGCAGCTGAGGTTCCAAATTGTTCAGAAAAGAATTAAAAGAGTAAAATAAACTAACCTTCATTCCAATTCTTTGCCTCATTTATAGCTATTTAACAGAATCTCCCCTCTAAGGTAAAAGATCTAAGTGGGGCCAATGGTTCTGATGCCCATGTCTGCATATTCCAGTCTACATTCCAGTAGGAGCAAAGCGCCAATGAATGGATTTCACTGGTCCCACCATGAATGTTGATGTAGAGATGCCACTGTTACAGAGAAAGCTTGACCAAGAGTTGCCCGGAGGCTGACTGGGGAGAACCTGACGGCTCTATGCTCCTAATCTTGAAAAAAGTGACTGTATTTGATAGGTTTCAGAGTAGCAGCCATGTTAATCTGTATCCACAAAAAGAACAGGAGTACTTGTGGCACCTTAGAGACTAACATTGATTTGAGCATAAGCTCACTTCATTGGAGGCTTCCGATGAAGTGGGCTGTAGCCCACAAAAGCTTATGCTCAAATAAATGTGTTAGTCTCTAAGGTGCCACAAGTACTCCTGTTCTTTTTGTATTTTATAGGGCATTCAGACCCTCACTACTGAAAACTGAGCACTGACCTGCAAAAAGAATCACTCCCTGTAAAGCTGTTTTTTCACCATGATATATGAAGTATGCTTAATGTTCACAGAGACTGAAAAAGGACCAGAGATCCAAAGGAAGAAGCCAATTAGGTACCACTTAGCTAGAAGTTGTGGATGCCTGTTTAACAGAAGCCTAAAAAGTTCCCACTGGTATAGGAAATATGTATCCATATATGAAGAATAGTATGTCCACACCTGTTTGTATACAGAAAGCATTAAATGAAAGTAACCTTATCGGTTGACCTAAAACAGAATTGTCAAACTACTGTTGCTTTATGCAAATAAGCTACATGCATTTCAGTCAAAATGAGGTTAAAATGAAAGTGAACACAACAATTTCAAGAGATGCTCACCACAAAATAATCCAGCAAGTGAAAAGCAAAGTTCCCAGTACCACCACTACTATAAATACCTAGCTCTTAGCTAATGTTTTTCATCTGTAGATCTCAAAGCGCTTTACAAAAGGACGTCAGTATCACTACCATTAACTGAGGCACAAAGAAGTGAAGCAACCTGCATGAGGTCACCTAGTAGGCTGGTGGCCGAGCCAGGAATAGAACCCAGGTGTTTTGAGTCCCAGTCCAGTGCTCTACTCATTAGCAGCATTTACTAGAAAAGAAAAGTAGAATTTATATTGTCCTTTGCGAATGACAGCCAGAATCTAGTCACTAGTGTGTTAATGCTAACAATGGGAAAATTTCTGATATTTATATAAAGTTTAAAAAAAAATCAAAATGACAAGTGGGAATCTCATTTACCCATGTTGTAATATAAACTCATACGGTGTGAGTTTTAAAAGATAAAATATCCTCAAATAAAATTAAATGATTATTAAATTGATGCTCACATATTAAGGTAACAGATGCTTTAGATAGTTAAGGTAGCCAAATCTGATAACGTTCCTGTTATTTCCACTTCAACAACAAAAGGTTTTCAAGACAAATATCAGAGAAAGTCAAACTACATTCACAAGCTTTCATATGTTGGCTTCTACATCACAGGTTAAGCAAAAATACTTCATTTTATTCAAAATCATTAACTATATATTACTTTCATCATGTCCTTTAATAGTCATGAAGGAAAAAGTTATAACAAGCATCTAGCTATTTTAATGCAAGAGAACAAAGTTTTTAAAAAGATAAGGGAACAGGAATAGCAGCTACTGAGGGTATAACAAGATTAAATATAGCAAATTATTCAAATCACTTAGTGATCTGATACTGATCCCTTATTAGTTACATGAATACCCATGAATACCCTTATAACTGCACCTGTTCTTTGATAAGCCATACCTGTTCATTTAGGTCAAATTATGGCTTCAGATTTCAAGTTAAAAAAGCCATTCTGAAAACCCTACAAAAAGTACAACCGCGATCAAGCTGCAGGTGCACGTTTTATAAAGTGTGATCTCATTGGAATATGTAAAATTAACTTTAAATTAGTGCCATTAAATGCTACTGAGCTAAATCATGAATCCAGCACTGAATGAGCAAAGAGCCCAGCCAGGGCCTTGTGGCTTGGCTTGAGTCCACTCCCAAAGTCAAATCAAACGGTGGGAAATTCATCCATCCCAGCAGTCAGCAGCACACGCAAAACAACTCCAAAGCTAAAATTTCTCCTCCACACCCACCCACTTCTCCACAGGTGGAATTCAATGTTCCATCCTCCACCCCCACCCTCCCACATCTCTGCATGAAGGCAAAGACTCCCGAATTCAGTGGCGTTGAATTCCACCACAGTGCAATTGAACTACCCCATCTAGTCTAAGGTGACACGCTGTCAGATGGGGTGATGGGCCTACATATCATGCCACACCCAGTTTGGGGGTGTGGACAGGAAGTACAAAGACCTGCCTGCACATGCTGTGGCAGATGCACTTCATTTCCCCTTCCACACTATACTGACTCTTGAAGATTACTCAGGACATCATGGAGCTCTACAACAGAGAAGCTAGGGGGCTAGTACGCCCCTCAGAATTTGGGATAACTTATTTGTCAAGACTGCAGCAGCATTCTTACACAGTCAAAAATCAGTTTAAATTAATGAATTAAAACAACACAATTTAATTAGTTTTAATAACTTTATAGAACCAACCTGCAAAGTAGGTGATTCACAGAAAGGGCATGTTCCTGCCACGTGAAGAGAATGATTTAAGGACTAGACTGTACAACATTTACTCATGACTGAATTAATTTACACTACTCATGTGAGTAAATGCACACTAGCATAAAGGAGGATTACACAATCTTGACCTACTCAATAGACTTGGCAGACTGTTGAGGCTATAATGTAAACCAGGAAGGAAAAGGGCAGGAGCTATGGATATGATTAAGTGGTTGCACAGTTTTAACACACGTATGTCTGAATGGTACAACTGTTTTTGTAATGGGACCACTATGTCCACATCCATTTTCAAGATTAAAAACTGGGTGATATTTTTATTTCTTGGAAGTATGTTTAATTATTTTAATACCATTGTCTACTTTTGGGACCTGAAAAGAGCAATTACCCTTCAGAATTTTCTTCTTGATACAAATTACATTATAATTTTGCTGTTTATTTTCTTTCTTTAGCTGCAGAAACAATTACTTAGGGCTTACTGCTTTGTTCCAGGATGTCAGACTAGGTCACCAAAAATGTCCACAATCTCAGCCATGTACTAACCAATTCACACACACAGAAAACTTATTGTTTTGTTTTTGTGTGTGTTTCCTAGTTAACTACTGTTGTGGAGCAGTAGATGGAGCTCAGGCAGTGACAGTATCCTGCACATGATATAAATGGACAATCACACACAAAATGTAGCAATTTTATCAACTATTAGATTTTTTTTTTTAACAGTAAGTATTTAAGAGTCTCCAAGGACTATTAGTTCACTTAAGAACTGCGATTTCATAAATTACCTCTAAACATTGAGTCCAAGAGTGTTTCTAGGAAACATAACTGTAATAAACTTACACAAAAACAAGTCAAATAATGTTAATGTTGAGACAACTTTTCATCTGGAAAAAAGTGAAATGCTTATTATACATTAAAGTTCTCATGGTATTCTTAACTTACCCTATGGTGTCTATGTATTACTGCACATGCAGTGTCAGAAGTGACCTATAGCTGTATACAGAGCGAGATAAGATGTAGCAACTTTAGTTCAGTTTCCTTCCTTTTAGTCTTTGGTGCTTAAAACAACTTCCAAAAGGGAGGTTGCCTTCTCTGAATTTAGTGCACATAATGTATAAATGTATATTTGAGTGAATACTGATATTTGTCCTAGTGAAAGTTGTACCTTTATTTATTCCATATTAAGTACTAGAAGTTTATTGGCCTTAAACAGTTTCCATGGTGAGCAAATACAGGGGGCTTCCTTGCAAAATAAGAATCAAGTTGCCAGAAATACTATTAAACTTTAGATTTTTTTTTTTTTTTTTTTTTTTACCCTGAGCTCTGTTCAATTTAAAAATCTCTACCGGGGCGGCTCTAGGTCTTTTGCCGCCCCAAGCACAGCAGGCAGCTGCCTTCGGTGGCTTGCCTGCAGGAGGTGCCCGGTCCTGAGGATTTGGCGGCAGCCTGTGGGAGGTCTGCCGAAGCCGCAGGACTAGCGGACTCTCCGCAGGCATGCCGCTGAAGGTAACCTGCCTGCTGCCCTCGCGGCTTGCCGCCCCAGGCACGCGCTTGGCGTGCTGGTGCCTGGAGCTGCCCCTGACCTCTACTCCCATTTTATCTAGATTGGATGAGAAATTCTATTTGAAAGTTATACTGCATGTGTAATTCTAGTCTACTGATTTCAATAACTTGTGAAATAATTATTCAGGTACTTAAGTTACTTCTGTGATTCAAGTAAAGCTAGCACTAATATTACTGCTTATATGAGGTTGAAATTAGCAGGGTATTACCCTGTAAACAGCCAGTATTAACTACTAGAGCTTGATTCTTTTTGTACAGACTTAATTATTCTAACAGCATTTCAGGGCTCCTGCATGTGTATTTGGAATCATAGGAAAGAACGTAAAGTAAGCTCCAACTACATCTTGTTTATATTTGCCCTTTAAAATAGCTAACTTTCTTCAAACAGTTGTTTTGAAATATCCTGATGTGGCTGACCTGTGGCTTTTTGGGGTGCGGGTGGAGGAAGAGAGAGGGAGGTAAGAAATGTTTTCTATCTGATTAGCACATAACAGGTCTTGCCTCGCATTAAAAGGAATAGAATATTGTTTTAGCTGAAACAGCACTTCTTTACTTATATCAATCTATTAATCAGTTTCCTATATGAATAAGCTCTCTAGACATGCTTACTTTAACTTTAAGAAAATAAAATCTCTGTTAAGTCAGTCAAAGTTTGGCATAGAAAATGAATGACTCCCTTATTTTAACTTTTTCTCTGTGTTAGAGGAAGCTCTGGCAATAGATAGGCTAATTTTTTTTTAAAAAAAGGAACTCATTTTAGTCAAACTTGTGCCATAATAACCAATTTTTTCCTTCTATGTGATAAATGAAAGCACGAAACAGCAGAGGACAAAACAATTCTATAAAACAGGATGTTCACCTTCATAACCATGTAACACGGTCTCCCTCAGCAACATTCAGCATAAATGTCAGAAAACTCATCATCCATTGTTTGAGGTAGATAATTAAAACTTGTAGTTGGTTGTGACAAATTTACGATCAAGAAAAAATTAGTCACAATATTGCTGCTATCATTAATTTTAAAATATTTTACAAAAGTATTGCAGACAATACTTACATTCAAAGTGAATTTTAATTTGATAATGCTGAATCCCTCTCTTCTTGAGCTCTGTTACGGATTAAAGTCCCATAAAAAAATCCACCTAAATAACTGGCTGGCGGGTTAAATCTCTTAAAAATGTTTACCTCCCAAAGAGAAATACAATAAAACTCTTATCATATTACTATTTGGTAATAAAGCAACAGATCACTAAAAATCATCAGCGTCCAATGCATCTAAAGTTAAAATAGAAATGTCTAATACGTATAGTATTCAGTCAAAGTTATGTGAAAAGGGGTAAAACTTCCTTTCATTAAAATACTTCTGGATAGTTGAAGCAAGATGAATATTTAATATCTGAAAAGCCCTTGGCATACATTAAATTATGTAGCAAGAAGGTTTACAGAGAAAACAATGAGCCATTTCAGCCTACCCTCAATCTGTGATGGGAACTGCTGCATCAGTGTTTGTACTTCATTTGGAAGGTTGCCCTAGGACAGGGGTCGGCAGCCTTTCAGAAGTGGTATGCCGAGTCTTCATTTATTCACTCTAATTTAAGGTTTCAGGTGCCAGTAATACATTTTAATGTTTTTAGAAGTTCTCATTTCTAGAAGTCTATAATATATAACAAAACTATTGCTGTATGTAAAGTAAATAAGGTTTTTAAAATGTTTAAGAAACTTCATTTAAAATTAAATTAAAATGCAGAGCCCCCCAGACCGGTAGCCAGGATCCGGGCAGTGAGAGTGCCACTGAAAATGAGCTTGCATGCCGCCTTTGGCATGTGTACCATAGGTTGCCTACCCCTGCCCTAGGAGTTCGGGTCCTAGACTAAGCAGCAAAGAGTCCTGTGGCACCTTATAGTTTAAGGGACGTATTGGAGCATAAGCTTTCGTGGGTGTCCCCTAGACTGGGACACAAAGGCCCAGAGTTAATTCTCTGCTTCACCATAGACTTGCATGACCTTGCACAAGTCACCGTGAGTATGTCTACACTGCAATTAGACACTCACAGCTGGCCTGGGCTCACAGGGCTGTTTAATTGCAGCATAGACATTTGAACTTGGGTCCAAGCCAGGGCTCTAGGAACCTGCGAAGTGGTAGGGTCCAAGAGCCTGCCTGACCCTGAACATCTACAAATGCAACTAAACAGCCCTTAGCCCGAGTCAGCTGGCACAGGCCAGCTGCAGGTCTCTAATTGCCATGTAAACATACCCTCAGTGTGTCTGGGACCCAGTTTGACCCCCATCTGTAACATGGGGATTACAGCACTCTTTCTGGTTTATCCTCCCAACACCCTGGGGAGATAAACACATTACAGAGTGTGAAATGCTCAGAAGCTATGTTAATGGATGCTATTACAAGTATGTAATACAAATTCAAACTAAACAAAAATGGAACCTCTCAACTACGTTTCATTCATTTTCCTTCTAAGAGACAAAGTCTGCTTCTGACAGTTGCTTGGATGTTCCTCTCTTTTAAAACATGAAACAATTTGCAGACCCTGTAGGGAGTCTTCACAAAAGTTTTCCTTTCAGAAACCTCCCACCTGCATATTTTGGTAGGATTTACATCATTTTTGCAAAAATGAGGAATCTGGTGGTCTTTAAGGTGCCATAAGACTCCTTGTTTCTGTGGATACTGACTAAAATGGCTACCCCTCTGATATTTGGTACTTCTGCAGTAAAAGCCAAGGTCACCATGCATCTGCTGAATTTCCTGCCAAAGCATAAGCTTTCCTGTATCCTTTATTTAAACGGTAGATAGATAATGGTGAAAAAGGGCTTTGCAGTAGCTGAAATGTAAAATATATGTTCATTATAACTGTCACGTTTGTAATAAAGTAATTTGGCCTGCAAGTTGGTCTCAGAAAAGTTTATGTAACAAAGTGGAAAATCTGACACGTACAAAATTATCTCTGCATTCCCAGGTTGCCTCACAATATTTTTAGGATATTGCACTATACATTGGGTACTTCATGCTTCCATTCTTTCGGATATTAGCATCACCAAGGATTCTTTCACTTTTCTTACTCTCAGACAATACCTTGCTGCTAGCGTCTCTTTTCCTTAAGTATGGAATGCTTAGATCAATAGAACGAGTCCACAATTCTGATCAAGAGTGCTCCTGCAGAAATATCACTGATTCTGTTCTCTAATCTCTTGTGTAGGTTGCCCTTCCAAGACTCCAAAACTCTGTAACAGTTCACTTGTTAAGTCACACACCAAAGAACACACCTCTTAAATCTGATTACTCCCTTCACCCTCCCCTGCAAAAAAAATTATCAAATCCATTGTCCATGGCAGCAGCAACAAACATTCCTTCTCAATAATAAAGCTATTGGCATATTTTCTATATTAGTCTCGGATTGCCATTTTCTGTCATTTCTAATGGGACATTTGGTCTCACATGTCTGCAGGTCGTCATATGCTATCCCTGGGATGGGGATCCATTTTCCTCTGGCTGAACTTTTGTAGACAACTTCATATTAATCCCTTTCTTACCTGTCTATTCTGTCTAAAGTTTTGGGAAATGCTAAGTGACTTCCAGTCTTCTAACATGAGTATTTTCATTCAAATTTCTTCTAAAAAATAAATATAATTATATCTGCTAGTATTTGAAAGCATCGCTCTGAAATCCATTGATTAACAGAGCTTTTCAAAGGGAGAAATTGGAAAATTGAGATATTTTTACTTAATAAATAAGGACAGTTCCTCTGAAAGAGACATCAACGCCATTTTTAGAACTAATTTGATAGGACAGCAAAGCACAGGTTTTCCTTTTCAATACATTCTCTCTTTTTTCATCCTAATTTATTAAGTTTAGCTTACAACAAATATTTAGTTTAATTTGTGGATCCTAGTGAGAAGCCATTTTTTCATTAGAACTATTTGCATCCATTAGTAGTTATTTACTTCCTCTTTCATAAATGTAAACTTGTGCTGTTCATTGGCCAGTATCAAAGTTAAAAAAAAAAAAAAAAGAGGAACACTAATGAAATAAACATTTTCCTGTCTACCAGATTAAAAGCCATTTTATACCACAATGCAGCCTCCTACACAAAACATCTGTTACATATGCTTCTTCAGAAAAAGCTGTGGAGGTCTTTCATAACATGAATAGGTTTCCACAGCACATGTGAGATATTTAGCTTCCTTGAAGTTACTGATCAGTGTTTATTAATAGGTTATTTCTTTAAATGCAAAGCAGTTAGCAACATTAGAAAGCAATCATGCCCCCCATACTCTCACACTTCATATATACGCAGACTTAATCGTTCACTCTCACATGAAAAGGTATGCTGGGAAGAGGGGATGTACTATACTAGGGGAACATTATATACATCTCCCTGCATCAAGCTCAGGTAGCCAGTTACCCAGCCTTCAATGGGAGTGACTGGAAGTAGTTTTCCATGGTTATGGAAGTATAGAGGACAGTGTAGGGGAAGAGATATCAGCAATGGGGAAATTCCCCTGACTAGCTTGTTTTCAAGTCACTGTTAGAAAAGGGAGCAAGCTGCAGTGAGACACTTGGCAGCACTCTAGACCCTGGTGTAAAAGAAACAGTGCCCACAGTAGTACAGAATCAGACACATCCACTGAGGGTGCCATTAGCCAACAGACTTGTGCAGTAGTACACATTACAGAAGTTGTGCCAGGAACTGGTACCCAGTACAGAAGTCGTGCCAGGAACCAGTATCTGTACAACAGCACAGCCAGACACCACAACTGCAACTATTAATGCAGAGCTCTTATATACTTCCTGAGAGGTCAAATAAAATTAACAAAAAAAAAAAATTCACAGCAGCCTGAACGTGCTTTACTCTCCAAGCTCCTTTATATCATATTCTGGTGTGAACATATCCGAGCCTGTACAAGTTTCTGTGCCACTTGGCTAAGCATCATGAGTGGCAGAACCCTGTTCTCTTGGCCATGCCTCAGATTTCCATAGCCACTTCCGCCATTTCAGGACCAAGATGATATTGGCACATTAAAGACAGACTTCCAGAAGCTCCTGCCCCAGTACTCACAAGGACATAACAGTGCTCCCACTCATTTGCTATGAATATTGTTTTAACTTGGTGTCTTCATTTACTTTCCGGTTCCATCATATCAGTGGTTCCCAACCTTTAACAACCTGTGAACCTCTTTCACTAAAATGTCAAGTCTTACGAACCCCCTCCTAAAAATGAGTATTTCCAGAGATTTTCTCCTTTACCGGAGCATAAATTATAAAAGCAGTGATCCTGGAAATATAAATAGTGTGTAATAAGCATGTCATAAAAACAAATTTTATTAATTTTTATCATTACAGTATGTTTATTACATTATGAAAACACAACACTCTTCCAAGATCTCACTTTCGTGGCTTGTATCACTTTGAATAAGCTTGTTATAAGACAAGGCTCCTATGTTTCATCAAGGAATATCAGATGTGAAACAGCATGAAGATATTTAAGAAGCTAACTCAAAGAGTTCCTCCTACACAAGCATTCAGGTCTTGAGCAGTCCAGACAAACAACGCACATTACAACAAATCTTAAACTTGTTCTTCATAATAATTTTAAAAGCAATAGTAGCTGCCTATTTAATTTTAAAAACAGCAAAAACTATCCACCTCCGTTTCCATTTCTTATAAGGAGCCTTGAAGTTTAAATCTCCTCAGTGTGATAGATATGGTTGCTTTGATCTGCTTCGCTCTTAGCAGTCCAGGGGCTCCGGGCTGCTGGTCGTGTGCTGCCCAGAGTCCCTAGCGACGCCTATGTCCGCCATTAGGGATTTTTTTTCCTCCCCGAGAACTCCCTGTAACATTTCGCGAACCCTAAGTGGGGAACCACTGCACCATATACTACCCAGAAAAACTGGCCCTCAAATTCAGCCCTTAAAAATTTTGTACCAATAAAACTACAGGGTCTCAATATGTTCACCTCTCTAGTAGTAAATATATAGTTTTAAAATTAAGGTCAGTAAGACAGACTGTAAACTCTTCAGGACAGAAATGATGTCTATCCACGTGCTTCCACAGGGCCTAACATGTAGAGGCACCAAGTCTCACCGGGGTCTTTGGCCTCTGCCTCAGTAAGTTCACAGAATAGATGTACTCTGGAGATGAATCAAGGCTGCACAGTGAAGGAGGCTATTGTTCACAGGGCCCCGTCTAACATGATTCAGAAGTCGGGAGGTGTACAGTACACCATGCAGGGGATCTGCCCTGCAGACTTCTAGTCTATCCCTGCCCCTGCCACAGAAGTTCCCATGTGATGCTGGGTAAGTCACTTAAAAAGTTATGTTTTCGCAGATGGTCACTGTATTTTGTTTTTTGTATACCAAATACGAGACACCTCAGGCCAAAATAGCTGAAGAGCCAAGCACTCTCAACTACAACTGAAGTAAATTAGAGCCATGGTTTGAATATGTGATATGCTATAAAAATTCTAAACTGGGAGGTTGCAGGGTGAGAGGAGAGACAGACTCTTGTTTAGTGATTTTTAACCTATTTACCATTGTGGGCCACATATTCAGCTTTCTGTGTGTTACGTGGGGCGCATCCACACAAATATATATACTACCTTACAGGCCCTGAGGATGTCACATGAGTTGCAATTTTGTGTTGATTGGGCTGCAAGCAGCCCGTGAGTTGAGAACCACTGCTCTAATTGGGCCTTTAAAATTAGCAGACACCTGATAATTTTGCCCTTAATCTCTTTGTGCCTCAGTTCCCCACTTACAAAATGGGTAGAATACCAATACCTAGCCTCCTCACAGGGATGTAGTGAAGATAAACTCATTAACATTTGTTAAGCACTCAAGATATTACAATGACAATGCCAGACATATGCCCATAAGGAAATTACTGTATATAGCTTCATTGTAGCCATGTTGGTCCTAGGTCTCATCCGTCTGGTCTCCATGAGGAAATTACTAATTTCATATTCAGTGCAGGGTTTGGATGGTATGCTGTAAATAAGACATGGGGCCACACACTGAAGGAGGAAAATAAAGTACTCAGTAACTAACCAGTCACTGAACGAGGCAGGGATAGTGTGGAAAAAATAGTGTGTGTTCATGTAATTTTAGACTGGATCATAATGCATACTTATAAAATCAGGTGAATTAAGATTGAACAGGCAACCTCATTTCTGGTATTTCCTACGTTTTGAGTACTTGACTTTGCAACCTTAATGCTCTTTTCACATTTTTTTTAAAAAAAACAGTATTACAATAGGAGAACCCCCTACCAAAACCAGAGGCACATTGTGCAAAGTGCCCTACATATAATAAAAAGCCAGCCCCTGCCCTGAACAGCTTACATTCTAAAAAGACAAAGGGAGGGAGAAAAATTATTTTCCCCATTTTACAGATGGGAAATTACACGATAAAGAGATAATTGACTTACTAAAGCTCACATACAAGTCGGTGGCAAAGCAAGGACTTGAACCGCAGTCTCCTGGGTTTCAATCCAGTGTTTTAAGATCCAAACCTCCCCTTTCTCTCTTTGTTTAAAGAAGATTCAAACATAAGGTATGTAAATACTCAGCCTGAAATAATCACATGGAACCATACCCTGCCTTTGCAGGGAGAGGGATGCTATAACCAAATAAGTATTTTCCATCCAACTATTAGTCTACTGGACAGTACCTATTTTAAATAATTC
Organism: Gopherus evgoodei; assembly: GCF_007399415.2. Classification (NCBI taxonomy): domain Eukaryota; kingdom Metazoa; phylum Chordata; order Testudines; family Testudinidae; genus Gopherus; species Gopherus evgoodei. Next base: position 199,108,326 of record NC_044322.1, on the reverse strand, counting down.
CTATTTTATAATATGGTATGTATCTTGCTATGAAAGAGATTGGCTCTTGAGCCTGACCACGCAAGCTGATAAAATTTCAGAGATTCATCAACCACGCCCAAAGGCAAAGCAGTTTTTACAGATATCAGTCTTGTTATATAAAAAATTAATTAGTTCTCAAGAACCACTTTTCTAGAAAGGAAGCAATGTGAATACATGATTTAGTCTGCATGGGTAAATTCGTTTACATGTTAGTCACCAATACATCTAAAATGGTAAGTAACTTTAAATGTGGAAAAACTGAAGTTAATATTTGTTAATATCTGCAGTAAAAAACAAAATAAGCTTCACAAACTCAATCCACTGTATCCAAAGTTCCAACTTCTAGCTTCACGTTTCATTTAGTTCTTCTGTACAAGGCGAGGTTTCTTCCATGTGTATAATTTGACAACCAACCTTAGCTTTTATACACACAAGTTTGCCCTTTTCCTAGTTTTATAAGATTATTATTTGTACTAAGGTAGCATACATAAGGCTCCAGCTGAAATGGGGCCCTATTTGCTAGGTACTATACCAGGGGTGGGCAACCTATGGCACACGTGCCAAAGATGGCACGCAAGCCAATATTTAATGGCATGCTGCTGCCTGCTGGAGCCCCGAGGACACACAGCCGGTGAGGGGCAAAGCCAGTGCCCTCCGAGAGAGGAGCCACCTCAGCAGCCTGCCCATGGACTCCCGCGTTCCCTCACCTGGCAAGGAGCCCTGCCCGGGGGCATGGAGGGGCTCACTCACCTGGGCCACTTGCTATAGCTGGCCATGGCAGATTGGCGGCACGTCGGGGAGCAGGTTCGCTGCGGGACCCGGTCCCAACTCCCGGCAGCAGGACGCGGAAGCGGGGACAGTGGAGGCGGGAGAGGCTGGCAGCGGCAGCAGCACCAGTTGCTGGGTGGCCCTCGGAGGAGGTGCCTGGCTGTGGCCATGGATTGGTACCTGCTGTTTATGAGCTGGGAGGAGTGGAGAGCCCCGCAACTGGGCAGCGCTGAGTGCGTAGCAGGTGTGGACGAGAAGGAATTGGTGGTGGCCAGAGTGTCCTGGGGAGAGAAGCTCGCATACCGCGGGGCCAGAATGGCTCCTCCAGACACAGCCAGAAGGGACTCTTGCCAAGGGGCGTTAGTTGCGCTCGTGCGGTGCGGGGTCCCAAGTGGGTGAGCCGGCTGGGGGCCGCAGGAGTGGAATAGGGGCCTCTTCCCTGACCCCCTCCCACACACACACACCCCCAGCCCTCTGCCCTGAGTCCCGATCCCCGCCACACACACACACACACACAGTCCTCTGCCCTGAGCCCCGCACACCTCCCAGGCCCCTGTCCTGAGCCCTGTGGCATAAGATAAATATTTTAATTTACTTGTTTAAGAAGCTTCTTAAAACATTTTGAAAATCTTGTTTATTTTACAATACAACACTAGTTTAGTTATATAATAGATAAGATTTATAGAGAGACACCTTCTAAAAAACATTAAAATGTATTACCGGCATGCAAAATCTTAAATTAAAAGAGAATAAATGAAGACTCGGCACACCACTTCTGAAAGGTTGTCAACCCCTGTATTATACCAACCTATAGTAAGAAAGTCTTTGTCCCAAAGACCCTACAATTAAAATAATGGTGGGAGGGGAAACTGAGTACAGAGAGGTGCCATAGGAAGTCACTGGCAGAACCAGAAATAGAACTCCCATGTCTAATCCTACTCCTGGGTCCCCAGCACCCTCACCACAAACCACGCTGCCCTCCAAGGACAGAAAGAAGTTTTGTTTCTATCATTTTATCCTAATTCTATTTCCAAAACACGAAAATATGAATGATTAACAAAAGAAGAATGTATCTTCCACACTCTGCTCATATCATATTCACATTCTCTCACAATAAAGGACAAAAACAAACAAAAGAGGAGCAGAACTAATTCTCAGAGGCGAAAATAAACAAACCAACAAAAAACCACTACGGAGACAGACCACCTTCAGTACAAGTTTACATTAACGTGACCTTTTAATTTCAGCTCCCCTATCGACAAACCTTCCAATTCCTATTCAGCTATCATTTACCTCCTTCAGCAATTTTATAGTCTGAAGATTCCATCAGATCTTCACTATAGCCTACAAGGCCATAGTACATTTTTCACTTTAATTCTATTGCATTCTTTTAAAAAGTATGTTATTTCATATTTTAAAGAGTATAAGCATGTTTTCCTATGGGATATAAAGTAACTCTACTTGAAAAATCTTTCTTGAGTGAACTGGTGCAGGATTGGCATCACTTCACATAGCCACACTGCATGACTTGGGGGCCAGAAAGAAAAATGGTTGGCTTAAGATATTTCCAATACCTTTTCTACTCCTGCTATTTACGGCACTTCCAACATACAACTGGATGTTTAGTCAGATTTTTAAAATATGTACTTACAGTTCATCTTTATAAGAATATATAATGAAAAAGAAAGCTGGTGGAAGGGAGGTCTTGTGGCTAAGGCACTGGCTAGGACTAAGATCAGGTTTAGTTCCTGTGTCTGCCACAGGTTTCCTGTGCGAGCTTAGACAAGTCACTGAGGGTATGGCTACATTTGGAATTTCAAAGCGCTGCCCCGGCAGTGCTGCCGCGGCAGCGCTGCCGCGGCAGAGCTTTGAAGTATGAGTGTAGTCGGAGCGGCAGCGCTGGGAGACAGCTCTCCCAGCGCTGCATGTAAACCACATCCCTTACGGGTGTAGCGTGCAGCGCTGGGAGCCGTGCTCCCAGCGCTGCTGCCCTGATTACACTGACGCTTTACAGCGCTGTATCTTGCAGCACTCAGGGGGGTGTTTTTTCACACCCCAGTTGCAGCGCTGTAAAGTGTGAGTGTAGCCAAGGCCGTCTTTCCATGCCTCAGTTCCTCCTCTGTAAAATAGGACAAAATGCTTCCTTGCCCTCCCATCAACCCAGTGAGGTAAGTACATTGGATGGCTGTCAAAGGCTCAGATATCGCAGAGATGGAGCCATTTAGTACCAATATAGAGATAGCGAGATAGGCAAACTGGGGTTTGAATGTATTAGTTCTTGGAATAAACACACACAACTGGATCACCAACTCACTCCAACAGTAATTACAAAAATAAATATGAGTATGCCCCGATTCTGATGAGTTATATATAGCAATTGGCATTGCTGGTAACTGTACTGCAGATCTGAGGCTGTTACAAAAGAGAACTGATGAAAGCATAAATATTTATATCAAGAGATTTTTTTTCTTTTGTATTGTTTGGTTTTTTGGAGGGTGGGAAGGGGAATCAAAGTGAGTTAAGACTGAAAATTATTTTAATATTTGTGTAAATAAATGTATGTTGAACAAAGGTCCAGTGCGCACTGGGACCTAATCCCACATACATACATATGAATAGTCCCACTGAAGTTAGTGCGTTTACCCACATCAGAGAGTTTTTGCAGGACTGGAGCCTCAGTCAGAAGAGATATTTATTTTATTTAGGCCCTCGATTTAGCAAAGCATGTACTTAACTTTAAGTATGTGAGCAAGCTAACTGACTTCAAATGGGACTGCTCATATGCTTAAGTGTCTTGCTAAAGAAGGATGGACTTACATGCTTGAAGTTAAGCAAAGTCTTAAATACTTTAGCAATTAAGACCTTAATTCAGCAAAGAGACATTTAAAAAATAGCAGTATCCCTCGTGTGTACCTTGAATCTCAGCTTTCCTGTAGCCTTCTCGCTCCTGCCCCCAATATTAAGAACATTTTAACATTAATTCACTTCAAGAGGAGCCATGAATCAAACGTATCAGCAAGATCTTAGTTTTCATTATATTTTAAAACCTTTGACTGTTTATGAACACTAGACATGAAAATGGACTTAATCTAGGAGATAATGAGCAAGGGAAAGGAGAGTTACAAGAGGAAAGAAAACGTGGACAGGGATGCTTTGCTGGAATACAGAAATGAAAAAGAATTTTTCATGAAAGAAACATGAGGAAAAAGGAAGAGCCAAACCTGTCCACATTGGGTTAAGATTTCTATTTTAATTTATCCATTCACTGTGTTTCCTAAGCTTCATTTTTTTTTCTGGAAGAAAGTCCACTACTTCACAACACTAGGGAAGGGATTCAAATTATTGCTCTTGAGACTTAAGATTTTAAAGATCTTAAGATGAGGAAAATGTCTCTTGTCCCCTTTCAAATTTGAAGCTCTACAGGTCATGTGGTTTTGGAGTGGAGTGCTAGTAAGGGCCAAACTTGGAGAGAATTTTGTTACATTGTGCACAGGCATGAATTTACTAGCCAAAAAAAAAAAAAAAAAAGCCAGAAGAATATTTGTTTAAAAAAATATGGAAGTTTATTTAAATTCAATCAATTTTCCTCCTCATTACAATGAATAAGCTATTTTACAAAGATTTTTAAAGTTCTAATAGGAAGAAGTTGTTGGTAGAAGGAACTGATAAAGTACAAATGAGATAAAGGGAAAATATTTAGTGTACTACAAAGTTCTTCTCAGGCTGTTTAAATTTTGGTGGACCTTAAATTAAGGTGGATACACAAAATTTTGCAGTCTGAATAAACACCAACATGCAGAATGTATGTTCAGTTTACACCAGACACATTCCGTTTAAAAAAAACGGATTAAAGAGTTCTTCTCTGAAGGCTTCCAATAATATAATTTGTTACTATAAAAAAATTATTTGTTTTCTTCCATCACAAGCAAACTTTACTAGTTTATTATTATTCTTAAATACTGAACATATAGCTTTGATGGAAGAAGAGAAAGCAATAAAGCATTTACTGCAGGGGTGGGCAACCTCTGGCACACGGCCGGGCCAGTTTGTTTACCTGCTGCGTCGGCAGGTTCGGCCGATCGCTGCTCCCACTGGCCATGGTTCGCCGTCCCAGGCCAATGGGGGTGGCGGGAAGCATCATGGGATGCGCTGGCTGTGGCTTCCCGCCACCCCCATTGGCCTGGGATGACAAACCACAGCCAGGGGGAGCCGTGATTGGCCAAACCTGACAACGCGGCAGGTAAACAAACTGGCCCAGCCCGCCAGGGTAAGCAACCTGGCAAGCTGTGTGCCAGAGGTTGCTGACCCCTGATTTACTGTGTCCCTTCCACACACAACCAGTCTAAACTGAAGTGAGGTTTAACATTTTTCAATCCCTGTTTCTTTCACCTATAGCGACTGTAATTAAGGTTGCGAGTCTGTCACGGAGGTCACCGATTCTGTGACTTTCCGTGACTTCTGCAGTAGCTGGTGCCCTGGGCCAGCAGCAGCAGCAGTTTGGGCGTGTGGGAGTCAGGGCTATGGGCAGGGGCTTTGGGGTGCAGGGGGGGTGCTTACTTGGAGTGGGAGCCCCCATGCAGCTCCCAGGCAGAGGCAGGGGGGTCTGCACGCCACACAGCGTCCGCACCCGCAGGCCCCGCACCCACAGCTCCCATTGGCTGCGGTTCCCAGCTAATGGGAGCTGCGGCAGCCGACGCTTGTGGCGGAAGCAGCAGAGGAGCCCCTGGCCTGGCCCCTGCCTCCACTGCCCTACCGGCTGCAGGGACAGAGCCAGTAGGAAGCCCCACCAACACCCTCCCCCAGCGGGTGTCCCAGGTCACGTGCCATAACCCGCCCCACCTCTCCCCCAGCACCCTTGGCACCCCGGAAGAGCCACCCCCACAGACCAAACCTCCCCACTCCCCAAGTTTTAGTCACAGTGAATATTTTTAGTAAAAGTCATGGACCAGTCAGGGGCTGTAAACAGAAAGTCATGGGCCCGTGACTGGTCCATGACTTTTACTAAAAATATCCCCTGTGACTAAAATATAGCCTTAATGTAATTAAGGCTAAGACCCTAAGGCTATTTTTTCATAAAATGTCATGGAGAGGTCATGAGCCTTAAACAAAAATTCATGGCCCATGACCTGTCCATGACTTTTACTATAAACACCTCTGACTAAATCTTAGCTGCCCCAGAGCGCCACTGCTCTGAGGGGGGCCTTGAGACAAGTCCCCCAGCCGCTGCTTAGGCAGCCCCCAGAGCCAGGCACACCGGCCAGTGTGGCTGGCCCCGGCCAGTTGCTCTGGTGGCCCTGGGCTCAGCCACACCAGACACTGCAGCTGTGGAATTTCATATAGATCACAGAAAGTCAGAATCTGTGACTTTTGCAGCCTCCATGAGAGACTCGCAGCCTTAACTATAATCTCTAAGGTAGATACACCTATCTAGTTATAGGCTTAGCAAAATTTTGGGTGGCTTGTAAATGATACATTAGGCCAGGGAAACCGCTTTAGAACCTTTCCAGAAACAATCAGGCTGAAACATATGGAACAGATTGCTATGGAGACATCCAATACCACTTCCCTAGCTAACACAGAGTAAATTAGCTACACTGACTTCTTTAGTCAAAGGGAGAGTGTAAAAGATCAGAGTTACCCACTTCTTAATATTATAAAAGAGACTTTACATTATCCACAGAAAAGTGGCAGTAGCAAATATACAAATGCAAATGGCACTCATCACAGGCCCCCAAAAGATTTTTTTTTACACAGTAAGCACCTTTTCAAAAAAGTTATGAGCCTAAAAAATTAGATCTTGTGCAACATCCCGACAACACAATCTCACCCTGAATGACCAGTTAAAATACAACATAGTTCTGACTTTTGTCTTCCAGTTCTACTAGGAGAGAGGAAGTAAGGAACTGAGACATATACATTAGGATCAGTATGTACCATAACAACGGATTAATAGAAGGCTGTCCTTACAGCATCAAGATTTACACAACAGTATTAGGACTGCAATGCTAACTGCAGTGCTAGCAGAATTCACCAAAACATGTTACAGAGAGGAAGCCAACCATGAAAAATATTTCTCTTTTTACTGGCACCATACATAGTGATGAACAGCTGTTGTGGTGAAGTACAAACTTGCCTTCTATTTTAGGCAGTAGCAGAAGGAACGCAAGAGTTTTTCTGAGCTGTGTGACCTCTCCAAAAGGCAGAAGAAGTTGCAATAACTTCTTCTGTGCTGCTGTTTGGCACAATTTCAGTGTCTGTAAAACACCAGTTCTCCAGCTTCAACTAACTTGACCTTTTTCTAGAATTAAAAGCACACTGGAGAGATTCTATAAACAGACTATTTTAATCAATGAAATGTAAGCAAATAGCACAACGTTAACGGCATGTCAACAACACACTGAATATGAAATTAAGATGAGCCAGCAGTGATGAGACCCAGGCTGATACACAACCCCAAATGATCATGTCCAGGCTACAGAATCATCCAGCAAGTATGGGAGCTGAAGACACTCAGGAGCAGCAGATGTCAGTCCTGCTCACTTACCCTCCTACTCTAGTGGGAGTAGATGCAGCACTGGGAGGCACATGTGATCACTCATACTTTTTTTTTAGTCAGCTCTGCACTTTTAGGCCATGGAGTCTCTCACAACCTGCTTGCACGAATAATCTGCTTGTTGCAGTGTATTTTGAAAGCATCTTCATACTTACGAAAAGAACCATATAAACAATTATTGTGATTATTTGTTGCTTAGAAAGTGAGTGTACACAACAGAAGAGCTACTGATTTTAAAAGAAGAGTGTTTTGCTAGGGAGCACCAGTAATGAAGCCTGCAAGTTACTGAGGCACAAGAGATTTCAGATATTTTCAGGGAACGTGGAAAATTATATTAAAAGATGCACCAAAATAAAGTTGTAAGTGATCAAAGTGTTCTAACACACCACAACACACAATATCAATAAGCATTAAACTAGAACTCTATTCTGTAGCCTGAGTGGTTATATTTATTCAAAGACTGAAAAATATGCCTGCCCTGCAGAACAAATTCCTTTTAATAGCACATAAAATCCTGTTAAAATGTATAGTCCCATGTTTGATATTGTAAGCATTATACTGTCCACAGATTGCCAAACAGGGAGATGGGTACTAAATTTCTCAAGTTAAGGATGGAAAAATAAACTCAACGGCAGCTACAGACCTGGAGTGTTGATTCTTAAAAAATTCATAGCTTTTAACTAGCAAAGTGTTAAATTATATTATTATTTATTCTGTGCATATGCGTTGAGAAAGAAAAATGCTTCTACCCAATTGATCCTAACTATCTGATAGCAAAAAGGGCATTTTTTCTTTGTAATAAAACATTCAAGTTGAAGGAATTTTTATAGCATTATAGCATAAGGAAAACGTCACCTTATATGCTGAGCCCAAGGTACTCAGAGATTGGCTGGAAAGAGACCTTCAGTTTTATTACATCCGGAAATTAGGAATCTTTAAGGAAAAATGTCATTTGGAGTAGAATATAATCGGTAAAAGGTATATTTATTTTTAAACAGAGGAGCCTGTTAACTGGCTTTAAATAAAGAAAATGAGACAGAATAAGTACATTTCTTCATGGAAGAAAATAAAATTAATGTAAATTAATGTAATTTACAATAATTAATTTACTGTGGGCACATTTTCAAAGTTAAGTTCCTACAAGTTGCATGTATGTTTGTATTCACCTAACTTACACAGACACACACATGCCTACACCCGCTCCCACCCCCCCCAACGTGTGTACAAATGTAAGTCACATATTTGTCCATACATACAGCCAATTTGGTAGTTCGCCAATAATGCATGAGCATATGTAAACTGATTTTCTTACACACTTATTTACATTGTGGAAGCTTCTATAAACTCCAACCAGGGATTCCATTGTGGTAGGCACCACACGCATATGTAGTGAAGAGATTGTTCCTTCCCCAAAGAGCTTTGAATTTCAGTACATGTCTAGGTACAACACATCGATAAAGACAGACGGGGAAACAGAAGGTAATAGTGAGACATGCACACACTGTAAATTAGGCACCTGCAAAAATATGCACTCAGTTGTGCAGGTGTAGCTTTGAAAAGCTGGCTTTTAATTTTTCTTAACCAAATGCATTTTTGACCAAAATGACCATAATATGTTATGTACATAGCTCTGTGATGATCAATGACCTAACACAGGGATTCTCAACCTTTTTCCTTCTGAGCCCTCTCCCCTCCCCACCCTCAACATGCTATAAAAACTCCACAGCCCACCTGTTCCACAACAGCTCTTTTTCTGCATATCCGGTAGATTAAAAGCCAGAGCTGGCATTAGGGGTAGCAACCAGGGCAATTGCCTGGGGCCCCACGCCACAGGGGACCCGCAAAGCTAAGTTGTTTGAGCTTCGGCTTCAGCCCAGGCAGTGGGGCTCGGGCTTCAGCCCCAGGTCCCAGTGAGTCTAACACCTGCCCTATTCTGATTTATTTGGGCGGAACCCCGGAAACCTGCTTGTGGCACCCTGGTGCACCCTGGACCCCTGGTTAAGAACCATTGATCTAACAGACTGTTGTGATCTCATGTCAGTACAAGTTCAAACAAATCTGCAAGCTCAAAACCTTTATGAATTTATTGATTTTTAATGAAAAATTACAGTATACACAATAGACTATATCTTGCCCTTTAAAATGTCTTCTTTCCTCCCACCAACCAAAACAGTTGGAACATCTATAGGTCAGACCTTGACATTTCTTAAATCTCAAATCACATTTTTTCTAAATTAAACAACTATTTTGAACAGGGCAGGGCTCCCACAAAAGCTCTCAATGGCTATTGCTCTATCAAACTCATTTCTTACCCTCAAGTATTCCCTTCCCTGAAAAACTCCAAAATTTAATTCAAACTAAAATAAAATAAAGGAAGGGGAAATTTAAACTGGCATCTCCCAAAGTCCAAATTTCTCACTTCTTTCAGGGCACAAACGAGATTTACACAATTCCTTTCTCTCTGAACTATAGGAGGGAAACTGTTACTCTGTTCCACTGCTCTTGCTCTACCTCTGGCTCTTGGAAAATATGAAGTCCAGTTCAGGACAATGAGACATGACATCCTGTTTAAGGTTGCATGCACACATACACACTGCACAATCAAAAATGTATGAAAACTACACTGATTGTAACTCCCGTGTAATGGATTTGCCTGAATTAAAGTGCATACACTTTTCTGTATGCAACAGACAAAAATCAATTTATCCAAAAATCATGTCACTTGCCTCTCCCTCTAAAATGTAATTGTAAATATTTAACAGCTTTTACAATTTGTAGGTTGCATAAGAATTATGCTGCCTGAGCCACTTGTTCATCACTATGGAACATTTTTTTAAACACATCTTCCCCCACACATAACAGTTTCCTCTGTTCCCACAGCACTCATTTCTCATAAGTCACATTAGTCAGTCTAAAGGTTGCAGTGAAGGGGTCCTATCCAGCCATTTGAAGCTCAGGCCTAAAATATCCCCATGTGGTTAAGTGAGTTTTCACCAGTATGTGTATGCTGGAATACTGATGTCCAGCTGGTCTCTATTAACACATGGAACAGATGATTGGTCAGCGAAGGCTACAACAGTCCTCCGTCAACCCCAAGCTCTCTACTCAGGCGGGCAGGGGAAGGGAGGGAGAAAAGAGACAGGAAATCTCTGTTATCAATAGACTACATCCTGTTTAACCTCACTCACACAAGTCTAAATAATACACAGTTGGAATAAGAGTTAAACAGAGATCCAAATTCTATGAACATCTTCAGTCTGAGGACCGGCTGGTGTTATTTTTTTTATAACAAAACACAGTACATTTGAAAAGCCAATATTTGCGAACACATTTATACAGCACTATAAACTGTTCCTTGTAAGCAATGAGATCATGTGAAAGCACTGGATTCTTTCCCCACCCCCAGGAAGACAACTCATTCTCAGTTATACAGAGCTCTAACACAAGCATGTACATTTGAAATGCAAATCTTCCACAATGCAGAATGGAAACACTAAGTTCTCCAGCACTAAAAGGAATGGTGTGTGTGTGTGGAATGGACAAACTTCCAATCAAAAAAGTCATCTTAAGTCACACTGGGCTGAAAACACAAGCTTTGAATTCAAGTTTAAAACCCCACTATCCTCTCCTCCCATGCAGAAGGTCAGATGGTGTAAACTTTGGTTCTGAATTTACTAGACTTTAAAAAAAGATTATAGCAGCAATCTTAGCGACAGTAATATTCAAGATCCCCATAATGGTTTTCAAAAGAACTAAACTGAATTTAATTTCATTCATAGGGTTAAATCCATGAAGGGAACTTCACAGAGCACTGCAACACGTAACTTTAAGCACCTGCTGCCCAATGGAATTCACAGCCTCAAGTTAGGTGCCCAGGATCCCAAGTCCATGCAAAAAGTTAGACTCCTCAGAATGGGATTCACAAAAGCTAGCAAGCTGACTGGTGAGCTGTCTAAACTAGCCAGGAGAAAATGCAGAGGAGAGCGATGGGGCCTAAGATCAGGCCCCAAAGGTGAGAGAAAGCACCGAAGCAGCTTGGTTACATTGGGGGGGCTTTGTGCATACATATTAGCAAAAGTTTAGGCACTTAGAGAAATTAGCCAACTATACGGTTAGGTTGAAGTTGGGCAGAGGTTATGAGGATCTAAGTTTTGGACACAGCCACCTCTCATTGTACCATTGCAAAAATATGTAAACTTAAGTACAGAAAGGTTGAGAGACTGTCCCAGGTCTTACAACTAGTGGCATAACATTAAAACCCAGAACTTTCTTCTCCGTACTACTCATTACACCACATTCCCTCTTCCCATAAATGATACTTTTTCCTCCTACGTGTCTGCCAAAACCCAAATACAGGTTTCTCTGTGTCCCCTCTCAGTACTGAGGGCAGCACTAACATCTGAAGAGTGAGTAAAATATTCCCTTTGCAGGGAAAACCCCACTGACTTCCTGATAAATTATCCCAGGGCACAGCCTCAAAAGGCCATTGCGCAGTACAGGAAGAGCACCAAGAGTGTCTTCTAGGACCTCATTATTTCTGAAGCCGCAAAGAATGGTGGAAGCAAAGGATACCCTCCCTCTTCCCCCTCATTAAAGAACAACATATGTATGGGGTTTGGTCCCTCATGAATGCATTCTCATAGAAGACATTCAGGCCCAGAATGAGAAACTGCAACTCCCCAAACCCTTTCAAACAATTTCATGTTTTCAGCAATTAAAACAGGGATAAAGACTGCTGCTCTCAGAGCCTATGGGTACATCTATATTACAAAATAAATACATACATACATACATACATACATACATACAAACAAACTGGCAGGCAACTGAATCGGGCTCACATTACAAAACTGAAAATAGCAGAGCAGACATTCCTGCTCAGGCTGTAACCTGGCCTCTGGAGACCCACACCGCTCGCTAGGTTTCAGAGCCTGGGCTTTAGCCTGAGCAGGACCATCTACACTTTCGCAGCGCAAGTCTTGCGAACCCAAGTCAGCTGATCTGTGTTCGGACTCTCTGCCAGGGAGGCTCGGTTTTTTTCCCTCTCAATGTACACATACCCTAAATGTTTCTCAGGCCTAGAAAATTAGGTCGGCATAACCACATCACTCAGAGGTGTGAAAATGCCACACCCCTGAGCAGTGTAGTTAAGCCAATGTAAGTCCCTGTGTAGACAGTGCTAGGTTAATGGAAGAATTCTTCCATCGACTAGATACTGCCTCGTGGAGAGGTGGATTACTTATGACAATGGGAGAACCCCTCCTATTAGCTTAGGTAGTGTCTACATGGAAGCACTGCAACAGTACAGCTGCAATGGCACGGCTATGCTGCTCTAGTGTTTTAAGACCTACCCTCAGACAAGCTAACCATAAAAATCAGACTAGATAGCACCACTGCTTTTCACAATGTGGTTGGCAAAGTCAAAACCCAATATAATTTTAGGAATTCAGACCTTTCAAGCAAGTTGACACCACAAAATATTTTTTACCTATTACCATTTGTTTTTAAAACTTTTTTTCTTCCTCTGTAGACATCTGTTTGCTTTTGTAAAAGGTCAATAGCTACAGTTTTCATCATAAAAAGAACTGCTGTCAACGCTTGCTGCTCCACTTTGTTTCCTTAATATGTAAAGGTTTTGTACACATTTAGTGTGAAAATTTCACAAAGTATAGCTTAAAAGACACATTCCACTACTGCATATAATTTAACACCAAAACTGATGGACTTTCATTCATTGCAACAGACACTAAAGCTTCTCCCTCTCAGAGGACTGGTTTGTAGGTGGTCTGTCCTAGTGGTCGAAGCAGGAGGTCAGAATAAGAGTCAGAGTATGAATGCTAGAGCCAGGACAGAGTCGGAACCAAGAACCAGGGCCAAGGGTCAGAAGTGTAATCATAGCCAAGAGGTGAGAGAGTCAGATCCAGGAATCAGAGCTACAAGTCAAAACCAGGTTAGCTAGAGTCACATAAGGCCGGTGCTGAGGCAGTAGCAAGGCTGGTAGCAAGGCAAGGTCTAGGTTGGAGCAGGGGAGAAGCAAGGAAGGAGAACCGCTAGGAGTGAGACAAGCACAGGAAAGCAGAGAATCCACAGGCATGTACACTGAGCATCTGGTGCTGAGCTACTGTTGCACTGGGCGTATGAATCAGGCAGCTGAGCCTGTAGTCAATCAGGTACTGCAATTAATCAGAGTTCCAGGGCACTCCAGCTGGACCTATCAGTTGCCTAGCAGCAAAGTTAGCAAGGGAGCAGGCCAGTAGCTGGCCTGACCCCTGACACTCTCTAAAGTCCTCTTGCATAACAATTAAAACCAGCCACTTTAAAATGCATCCCAAGTCATCTCACTATGCTGCTAAAGGGCAGATGTTAGAAAAATCCACAGGTTCTCCGTAATTTCTGCTTTGCTGTTCTACTTTTAATGATTACACACCACCATGTGTGTACATGGCACTTTACAGCCACAGTCTATATATGCAAGTGTATAAATTAAGTTACATTTTTGGCAACCATTCACATAAATTGCAATTCTCCTCTGCTAAAGATATATCTAATGTGCTTCTCTATTCCCTTCTCTAACCCTTCTGTAAAGAGTTTTGCTTTGGACTCACTTTATAATCAGAATCTACATCAGTAATGTTTGTCCAGTGCAGTATTCCTAGTTAAAAGCAGGTAACTCCTAACTCATCTTGTCCTTCTATGTCCTAAACCTTTGTAGATAAAAAAAATTCTCAGCATGGTCCATTAGTAGGATGCTAGACTAGGAATCTGAAGACCTGCATTCTGTTCCTGGCTGAACCACTGACCTGCTTGTGACCTTGGACAAATCGCTTAATCTCTCTATGCTTCAGTTTACCCATTTCTCAAATAAGGAAAAGAATACTTTACCCTCCAGTGTGAAATGCTTCGAAATTTAAGGATGAAAAGTGCTACAAAAAAGTTAATTATGGGCAAATTCACAGTTCCATTTACCTCAGTAAGGCCAGTATTCCACCTTATATGTTATTAATGGATGGTCCCTCACTCGAGATATCAAATATACTGAAGAACTAAACAATTTAACTTTTTGCAACAAGTTCAAGGTTATTAGATATTAATGAATTTACTATAATTAAGTAATATGGTAAGAAAGCAGTCTAATAAAAATTATGTATTTCAAATCAGTTTTTGTAGCAGATTAAATTAAAAAAGCAAACATAAGGTAATATTGTAGACAGTATGTACCCATGAATCTTGATAAAATTTAATAAAAGCTAAATTTAGATGTAGAGTCACCATTTACTAAATATTCTAAAATGGAACAAAGATCTACAGGTTATTTGATTGTAAATTTATCACTGTGCATTAGTTGCAAAAATATGGGCAAAAAAAATCTAGCAACAACCACTAGTTACAGTTCTTAACAAGGTCTTCCTATTTACATTTCTTTCTCCCTCTCACCACTAGGTTTTGTCCCTCACCCCCAGCTTCAAAGATTCCAACAATCCAAAGGATGAGTGGGTTGATAGCATCAATCCAGTTGTGACCTATTCCCCAAGACATCACACTCAACTTGTCTGGCTGAGTCCTCCATCAAGCCAGCTCTACAGTGAGGCACACATGGAAAGACAAAGAAAGACACCAGTCAACAATCCTAACTAGAGATTGTTGGGGAAATTCCAATTAAGTCAGACCAATTAGCAGGTACACAGCAGACTTGTGCACAGATGCCCACAATGGAACAACCAACCAGTTTTAAAGGGATAGCTCAGTGGTTTGAGCATTGGCTGCTAAACCCAGGGTTGTGAGTTCAATCCTGGGGGGGGGGGGGGCGGCATTTAGGGATCTAGGGCAAAAATCCATCTGGGGATTGGTCCTGCTTTGAGTAGGGGGTTGGACTAGATGACCTCCTGAGGTCCCTTCCAACCCTGATATTCAAAATATATATATTTCTTGTATCCTCCTGACCGGGTCTAGCAGCTTTAGTTTCCTTTGAAAATAGGGGTCCTAACAATTTCTGCTTCATCCTCCTCCTGATGCAGTAACAGTAGGAGGAAAGAAATTTTGTTCACACTGATTTACAGGACACTTGCATTCCCATGCTGTAGATTAAGCGTAGCAAGACCTAGGCTATCTCAAAAACTAAAATCTTTAAAACAGCCTGCCAAAAATGAAGATTTTTTCTCTTTTAAATTAACTTGTAAAGGATCCTCTGATCTGAAACATATGGTTCCAAGAGGTTTTCCATGAGGTGGGGAATGGGTACAGAACAGAGAACTCTTGCTATACGTGACACTAATGATGCTAGAACTAGCTCTACCGTTTTTGTGTTTAAAACAGACAACCTGAAAACTAGATTTACTGACAACTCATCTGCCACCATGCCCACTTCGTAGAAAAATCAAATAGCAACTTAAGAATAAGTCAAAATGCTAACAACTGTAGCAATATGTTTCTTATATTTGGAGAAAGAATTTTTTTTTTTTTAAAACAAATATACTGCTTCTCCCTCCCTGGCTTGAAAATGTAGAGAGAGTGTACATTTCAAGGCTGTGCCAAGTAGCTACAATCTTGCAGTTCACTTATGGATTTTTGCACATAATGTCCCAAGAGTTGGTAACACTATGCTCACCTCTAACTCAGAAGTGTAAGAAAGCACCTAAGCATCAGAATCAAGAGTGTACATTTCTAGTGGGGTCCTACAAGGATCTGTTCTTGGCCCTAAGATATTTAACATTTTTATCAATGACCTGGGAGAGAACGTAAAATCATCACGGCCAAAGTTTGCATATATGATATAAAAACTGCAAGAGTAGCAAATAAAGAGGACAAGTCATAGATTCAGAACATCTGGATCACTTGGTAATTGGGCACAAGCAAACTGTGTTTTAATACAGCTAAATGTAAAAGTACACATCTAAAACAGAATGTAGGCCATACTCACAGGGTGGGGAACTCTGTCCTGGGAAGCTGTGACTGAAAAGATTTGGGGGTCGTGGTGGATCCTCTGCTGAACATGAGCTCACAGTGAGGCAAAGTGGCCACAAGGGTTAATGAGATCCTGGGATATATAACCATAAGAATCTTCAGTAGAAGGAGTTACTTTATCTCCGCGTTTGGCACTGGTGCGATTCAGCAGTATTCCAGCAGCAATCCATCATTATCTTTTAATAACACGATGGCAAAGTCTTAATGTTGTTTGAGATTGCTGTCAATCGGTGATGTTTTTGTAGTGGATGATTCTGGGACAATGTATGCAAATACGATCACTATACATCTGAGAAGAATTAACTATATAGCGGTATTCCAATATAGTCATATTTCTATACCAGTCTTTTGTTAAAAGGAGCTCAAAGCATTTACAAACATGAATGAATTAAGCCTCACGATAACTAAGTATATCACAATTTGCAGATGGGGAAACTGGGATACAGACTGCCTAAATGTGTGGTGCTAATCCTGTGATCGTAAGTATTAGCGGTGGCATATAGTGCCTTTTCCCATCTATAGTTAAGGTTGAATCTACCACACAAAGCTTTACACAAAATCTTGTGCCTTTGTGACTATCAGACTACATTACTGCCATGTGTTCTCCTTAGGGCTCTCTCTGAAAGGGACTCAACCTTTCACTAGTGCAGAATACAGAGATTCACTCACTTCAGAGGGCAATCTGCTTGTGAGCACAGAATATCGATTTACTGTGACTTGAATTGGCTACCCAGTCACTTCCCTGTGCAGTTCAGAGAACAAGTTATAGTCATTAAAAACCTAAGTGGTCTCAGGCCATGGCTACACTGGCACTTTACAGCGCTGCAACTTTTGTGCTCAGGAGTGTGAAAAAACACCCCCGAGTGCTGCAAGATACAGCGCTGTAAAGCCTCGGTGTAATCAGTGCCGCAGCGCTGGGAGCACGGCTCCCAGTGCTGCAAGCTACACCCGTAAGGGATGTGGTTTATGTGCAGCGCTGGGAGAGCTCTCTCCCAGCGCTGGCGCTCTTGACTACACTCACACTTCAAAGCGCTGCCGCGGCAGCGCTTTGAAATTTCAAGTGTAGCCATAGCCATAGACCCAGTTATCCTTTTCCTCTATTAAAGTTACAGTCAAAGAGACTCCCCTATTCTTTGTTCTGGGATTTAAAATCACATTCAGCTCCATTCAAGGGTTTAAGCAACCTATGCAACATTTGTCCAGAAAAAACTCATTCCATATGCAACAATACTGCAACATGGGAGCACCCAACAAGATACTTAGTAATGCGAACATACTGATTGTATCGCAGAATGGATCTTACCTGCAGATGCTGCATTCTGCTAAGCCAGCCTTTCCTATCAGAGACTTACAGAGGAGCTGCTTCCAGCAGTGTCAACTCTGAACTAAAAAGATTTTAAAAACTGGAAAAGCCTTCATCTACTTATTATATCACGTTTGTCCAGTCTGCCTGCTGTTGCTGAAATCCATACCCACCTAAAGACCACTTCAAACAGTGCTAAAGCCATACTAGTTTAAAACAAAACACTTGAGCAAGTATAAGCAGATAGATGCAATTCCCAGATGTAAGACTTCATATAAGTAAGAACAGATAGACCATTATAAACCACATTATGGTATTTTAAAAAATGATCTACAATTAAATGCTGGAAGGTTGGTTGAGTAAGTCACAGCAAAAAACCAGCCTTAATCCTTTCTCATTTAAGTCACCCACAGATTACAGACTCAACTAAATTGCCACAATTAAACTGCCCTGCTGACTGTATTAATTCCATCAAGATAACCTAGCAGAATCTATATGGAGACTCTCTCTCATATAGAAAGATCTCTGCAATGTATCAAAAGAATGCCAAGGCTTTTTAGGATATTAATGATTTTTTTAAAGAACAAATTCTCACTATTCAGTGAGTTTCTAACAATTAATTTGATGTGCAAGAGAGATGTCAATTAATGAACTACTGATATGATAAATATAAAAGGTGTCCTTCATGTCAGTAAATCAGCAGTAGTGGAATCCTCAGTGTTATTTTACATAGTTTGAAGTTCCTGAGACTCAGATATAACATACAATTGTTAGAGAATCAATACACTCCTCTAGAACAAATAAAAATCTTATTAATTAGGCATGCCAGTCATTGGCATGAGTTCAGTATTAACCAAAGAAATATTTAATTTGAGGACTCACTCATATCTTACCTCAGCATATTCAAAAGCTGAAGATTTGATGAAATGTAGCTACTGGAATTTATGCAATTCCTTTCATCCCGAGACACCCTTCCAAAACACTGGACAACCCAATTGCACACTAGACAGGCATCCCCTTTGCACAATCACCACAGAAATATAGCTAACACGGGAGAGTGGGAGCAGTGAATGAAAGATGACAGTATTTCATTAATACATTACCAGAGAAAGTTGAGGTCAGAAAGTGACAAACACTGAATCCACCTGAGTCTACTGAGGAATTTTAGGAAGGCACAATGCAATTCCCAATTGGAATTTGGGCAGAACACCAAGGATAATGCCGCCTTCTCTGCTAAAAGTGTTTTAGAGCTCTTTGAGAAGATAGCATCTCTTACAAATTTCCTTCACATAGATGCAGGTGTGCTGATTCAGTACTAAACTGCAGGAAGAGGGTCATCTACTGAATCACCAGTTCTGCCCCCTTGTTTGGGGGTGTCTCAATCAAATAAACTAGATTAGATTAGGTCTAGTCTCTACATAATCTAACAAGATTTACAAAGATAGGATGGCTGTGACTGTACATCAAGCATCAACCCAGAGCCAATTTCTGTAACTAAAAACAAGGCTTTTAAAACAGGGAGCTATTCTGGAAATGCTGACACATCTTTAGGAGTGAGAGTGGGCGCCAGTACAATATACACATTGTGTACACACGTTGCTGTCTTCATGGGAAGTTTAGCTCAAAGTCCAGCTGGTTGATGTGGGACAGCAGGAATGCCTCTTAAAACACTCATCTGGCCAGTTCATAATCTCACATGAATCTCCAGTACATATGCTACAATTATGCCCAACAAAGAGTGGGCATGACAATTAATCCGTTTGAATTAAGATTTAGCCTTGATACTTCGGTGCCTTCCTGATTGTGGGTGCATTTTGAAGCCTTAAAAGTGTCAATCTTCATTAAACATATTGGAAAAAAAATCAGAAAGGTAATTTTTCAGCTAAATCAGTACAGTTTACTAAATTAAACTGCATCCGTTAAATAAATGAAGTTCTGTTATTTTTCGTTGTTTTTGCTACAGTACACACCCACTACAGTGGGCCAGACTCCCAGAAGCCTAGTGGAACAATAGAAAGACCATCTGCTACAAAGTAAACTGAAAAGCCAAGAGCTACAGTACTTCTGCTAATAGCCCACGCTAAGTGCAGCAGAACCAATACAATAAGCAATACCTGTACATTTTCTTCCACACAAGATTCCCATCTCAGCTGAGCTTTAAAAACTGAAAAGGTCATGAGTTTCCAGACATAAATGCACAAGATAAAATAGATGAGGACGTGTTCTTTGAAGAATGAAAGAACAAACAAAGAAGAGAAGAAATGCAATTAAGACAGAAAGGGTCAAATTACTATTTCTTCATGTTTAATGGGTCAGTTCACAGATATCTGCATAATTCTGTTGAAAGATCATGCATGGATTTTACAGGTGTTGCATAATTACACAGCACAATGTCATCACGGTTGTCAACTGATGGCACCATACAAGGCTCTTAAAAACAACACTGCTTATTTGTACAGGGTAATATTTAGGGCAGATACTATTTCTTGTCAACGACAAAGTCAAGCACTAACAAACAATAGCCTGAAGATTTCCTGGAAAAGGAGAAATATAAAGAACAGATGACACATACGTTTATAATAGAGTATAAGCCGATACTGATTTTACACTTGTGTAGCCACAATGCATTCAAAAGCATTGCTCAAACTGCTACACATACCAGTGGTTACCACCATTCCTGTGTTCCATGGATTGGCACATGGGTACCTTCCACCATATCCTGACAGATGCCAGTGTTCATTTTCTCTCTTCTAAGTTTTGTGTATGTTTCCCCTCCTTTCCTAATACTTTTGATCACCTTCCCTCCCACTCACTCTCCTGTAGCTAGATTGAGCCCATAATTAATTCCAGCAAATCTAATTATAACAAACCTCTTTCAGTCTCCCCTCCAATAATGCATTACAGCTATAGAAATCCCTAATTTTAACTTTATTGCCTTTTTAAACATCAGAGTAATCATGTGCCTGCACACAGTTAACATAAAAAGAGCAGCAACAGTTGCTTCATATGTTGACAATGTGAGAGTTTTGCTTATTCATGTTATATTCACACAATATAGAGGACAAGTACAAAAAACCCTAACATTTATAAATCTTTCAGAGGGGCACTATGCAGATACCTTTACCAGCCAGCTTTAAAAACCATGCTAAATCCAAACTCACTCCTTTGCTGGAGTTTGTCTTGATTAAAGATTAGCTCAATCTATTTGACCAGGAGTGGCTGCTCAGCAATCACCTGAAATCTTCTCCCCTATGCCCACCCCGCAGAGAGAGACATCCACTGCCAATTCCCTTTATCAAGAATGGGAAAATCAGTCATCTGCCTTAATGAGTAAGGAAAACCTACTGAGCCCTCTCTTTGCAGGATCACACTTTTAAAAAGGCATGTTTTTCAGGCAAACCTTGCTGGGCTTTTACAAGCATATAACTAGATGGCTAATGGCCACATTTATGAGCCTACTGGAGGCCAGCTGTTTACCAGCTGGTATCCTAGTGAACCCTATTGCTGAACACCTCCCACTTGAGCACTGTCCTTTTACATTACTGTGCTCTGTAAGTGATTAGAACCCATTCTTCATAGGGCATTCATTAAGAGGATTAACAGAAAGGAAACACATGAACAGGATGTTGCTTACTTTTTGCTTTGAAACTTGGCTTATTTGCCTATACTGCGAATTACAGAGGAAAGAGATATGCAAACCAAATTGCAAATCAAATAAAGTAATTGTAACCTGCCATTATCCTGCTTTAAAAACAGAACATAACATTATTTAAGTCTGGTGAAAGGCAACTCTCTCATTTAGACAAAAAACAGTTTAGAATATAGTTCCCCATGTTATTTCCTTATGGAAAATCTGTTTTACGCTACACACAACATGCATCACACAGACTATAGGGTATACACCATGCTAAAAAATTGAAGAATTCAGCCAATAAAGAGGTGCTGCTAGTTCCTGCTTGGAAGATTATTCATTAAGCAGGAAAGCAAATGTGAAAATTGTGAACTTATTACAGTCCTGGGACTGAATTGTGTAAATTGTGCCTGTTTCTCCTACTATTTGGTTACCACAGCAATGATCACATCACATGTGGTATACCACTCTATCCAGGAGTACTTTATTAAAACAATACACCTCTACCTCTATATAATGCTATCCTCAGGAGCCAAAAAAATCTTATCGCTTTATAGGTGAAACCGCATTATATGAATTCAGAATTCATGTTATATCGGGTGGCGTTATAATAGGGTAGAGGTGTACTGTGTTAATAAAAATACTTTTATCACTCCGTATATGAGGTCCTAGATGTGCTTTACAAACAATTAAGCCTCATAATAATAGTTAGGTTTACAGAGGGATAATTTATAGACAGATTTACCTGTGATTGTCCAAGCTCAAATAGCGAGTGGCACAGCTAGGGAAAAAAAACAGGAGTCCAGAGTCCTTGCTCTAACAATTAGACAGCGCTCCCTTCTGCTTTCTATTATAAATAATACAGAATAATAATTAGGGCAATGTATCAACTATACACATGTCCTGCAGTTTCCAGTGACAATTTTTAATAGATGAAAGTAATTAGCACAATATTTAATGGTTAAAAATAGTTTCCCCCCTCATATTAACACTTTGGTAAAATAAACAACTGGTAAATGGGGAGAATGGATGCAATTAAAAGCTAAAATGCAATGGCATTGTCTTCTGTATTAGTAATATGCGGCTGCACCAGAGATGAGTGCAACAATGTAGTGGCTGACAGTATTTTAAGAGCTCACAAATATGCTTAAGTTAAGAACACTGAAGAATGCATAACTAGGAGTTATCACCTTTATATTCTTTTTTAGATTTCCACAAAGGAAAAAAGTGCTTTCAGAAAAGTCCATTCAGTGCTATGCACCTGCATGAATATAAAGGGGGATTAGCTAAGAAAAGATAACAGGATCTCCTTTCTATGAACAGAGTCCAAAAGCAATTGACTACATTTAAACTGCAATGTCTACTTTTGGCAGGATTTCATCCTTAGTAAAGTATGATAAGAGACTCCCAATGTACTTCCATTGCCATAATCAAGGCTTGTACGTTCTATGGATTCAAAACTAGCTGAACCATTTATTAACCTAAACTCTCCAGGCATAAACCAGGCTTTTCTATTGGGCAGATTCAACTTATGCATCCCTACATCCAGCAATCACTTTAAAAAGATCCACCCACTATTTTGGCTAAATTAAAACTATTGAGTTTGCAAGAATTGTTGGCTTTTTTTCCTTCAAAACTAGGTACTAGATCTCATGAAAGATAGTTTGCCTGAAAGATTCAGTGCATGGCAAATTTGGACTCAAAAAGCAAAAAATAGAATGATTCTATAAATGTTACATAAAAAAATGTATCATCTCACATTTAACCTTTTGTATCTACTTTAAAAATTGAACACAAAACCAAATAACTTCTGGATGTTTCATCAACCCCACCTATTCAATAACATATCATTTTAAGTGTATTCATGTATTATACCCTTTGAGGGTTTGCTTCAACTTGCAGGTTTTAATTATACACTGTGTCAAAACTGAATACACAAATAGCCTAAATTCTGCCCTCAGGTACACATCTACAGATCCCACTAATGTGAAAGAAGATTTGGTTTGGTGATAATGTTACTTTAAAACAAATCCTAGATGTTTAAGTAAAACAGGTTTTGTTATTAATCTTACATTTTTATACTATTCTGCCATTGATATTCATGACTAGGAACCAACTCTGAGATGGATAAATTGAATGCTTTGTTTACTAACCTACTCCATTGCAAAATAGTCCAGAAACAACAGAAATGAATACAAGCATGTCTGAGATGCATTCATTCTTCTTAACTGGCAATCATAATAATACACAGATTTTTCTAGTTTAGTCATTTTGGAAACAATTCAGTACAGATAAATGTCCTTTTTAAGCAAAATAACTTCTAGAGCTTGAAATCAGGTTCCTAACAGTATAATGTAAGTAAACCTCCTTAAATGTGTTGAACATTTTATATGTGGAGACTACAAGGAATAATTATTTTATTGGACAAAGAAGAGATGCTGGTAGAAGATAAGATACCACTGACATCTGGTACCAAAACAAAACAAAACAAAAACAGGAACATAGTAAACTTGTTTAAAAGGTTTCTCAATTTCTTTTTCAGGTGAGTCTAAAATTTCCAACAGCAAAATTTTTCCTACCCAAATACAGAAGCCATTAGGGCTCAGTTATCAGAGCTATACACAAATTGCTCATTTCTTTACCCAAATATGATTTCTGCACAAGTTTAGTCTGTGTATATTTAGAAACAGATGAAAACCGGAGCCCAGATATAATTAGCCAGGCTTGTAGAGACCCAAAACATTCACATGAGCTTACTTCACCCATTTCTAATCAATTGTGTTGACTCTTTCCTTCATCAGGCAGCAGCAACTCAAGGCCCAATCCTGCAAACTGCACAATACTTCCCAAATGCTGGTCATTCTTAACTTCCATTCAAACTCATGAGAATGAACGGTGCCCTGTACCTTGTAGGCCTGGAACCACGCACAGGATCAATACCAGTTGTCTAGGGATCACGTGACTTTCATGAACTATTACTCTGGCTGCTGTTTTCCCTCCTATATGATATAATCTCGCATTTCAATGCAAATCTAAGGCCAGCATGATAAACAAGATAAGGTTGTGGGTTTGATTTTGTACGTAATCTGTTTAGTACCAAAGCTCCAGAAGAAAGTATCTGAAGCCAGTTTTATCTGTTTAGTAGAGGCATACTAGGATTACAGAATGAGGGGGGCAATTCTGAAGACAAAATTCTTATGATAATTATTAATTTTTACCTAAAACCTCAAAACCATGTAGTTTTGTTATTTTATCCTAGGACAAGGGAGAGAAGAGTCTTGTGAATTATCTCCCCAATTCTAGTAAACTGTGTAACAGTCCTGATTGCTTGTTTTAGGGAGAGATTTTTCTGTGCCAGTACAATTACAAAGCTCTTATAGTATCATCGAGATGAAAGAGACCAGCTAGGTCAGAGTCCATTCCTCAGAGGGCACACACAATGTATTCACCCAGAAGAGGATGCGCATTAGACACTAAACTGAAATTACATTTCATCTGGATAGTTCCAAGACGACTCTACTTGCTCAAGAGCCCTTTCTAAACAAATATCCCTATAGTTGGAAAATGGAACATGAGCCCATTGAAATCTCACCTGCACAGAAGCTGCCCTATTAAATTTAGTTGAGCTGGATAAAAATATCTGCCACCCTTAATCATAATCTCCTATTATCACAGGTTTCAGTGCATAGTCTCAAAAGGTTTGTCTTTCTCACTAATAATGTATACCTGTAATATTTAAGATTCCTCTTCAGTGTATAACACTACATATCGAAACGAGCCAAATGAATTACAGATATGCTAGAAAATTGGTAAAAACTGGTTATTTTTATTATTTTATGACCAAATATTATTTAATAAACAATTGTTTTAATTTAATTCTGGTATGTCAAAATCTTACTAATTTCACAAGGTCAGTCCACTTTTTTGTACCAACTCAGTCATATGGAAGTACACACTGAAAAGAATTTAGGTGGTGAACAGAGATCATGGTTAACAGTCTTTTAGTATAATACAGAACCACTTAACAATACCCGCACAGGTAATCTGATCAAATTATGGCTGAAATGAAGTGTTTTATCACATGCCACAGACAAATCCAAGAACATCTAAATAATAAAAATCCTTTAGCACCACATTGGCTGCAAAACAAAAATGCCCTGAAATGTATTATTCATGTACATTACAAAATGAAACAGTGATGACAGTAAATCGGCTCACTGCTTGCTATGTTCTCTGTTCCATAAAAAAGGGACAAATTATCAATTTGTTTTTCATTTTTATATAGTTAAAAATACTCAAAAAAGAGAAAATTCTTAAGAGTTGCTTTCCTTACTCTTTTCATTATTTTCTGCAAATAGCACTTTCCCCTTTAATGCTGATCTAGCAAACAAAACAATGTTCCTAGTAGACAAATTGCATTGTTTAAAAAAAAAACATATTTGGAATTGTTCAACGAAGTAAATGAAGGGTGAATGAGAAAAGGATGAAAAATGCCAACATATTAATCTCACCATCTGTGTAAAAGAGATAGTGTCAGTTTTATACACAAAATGTTATTACATCTTGATATTCCGAATTTTAACACAAGAAAAGACTCTTAGATAAATATTTAAAATGTGATGCAATGGTAAGACCTACAAAAACAAGGCTACCCTGCGAATGTGTGGACATCATCAATAATGCAGATGCACAAAATAAAGTTGCTCTGCCATAAAAGAATCCTTTGAATTTGACTTGTTGGACAGTAACAGTTATGATAACTCAGGCCCCTTTTTAAAAAAAATGATAAAAGAAAAGAACATTCACTAAATGTTAAAGGACATAACGGGGGGAAATGTTTTTTCACAGTATTATAGGACATTAAGAAATAATACTTAATAGTACCTTTAAACTTTCTTGCACATTATATTTTAATAAACAGAACAGTCAATCCCTAACATTTTCCATCATTAGATTTTTTTCCCCAAACTTTCTTTCTCCATTTGTACGGATCATTTCAACAGGTGATATATAATTCCATTCCTTTTCAGATAAGGGTTATTTTGGACTTTGTATGGCTTCCTGGTGGCACCTGTTCTGATCAGTTAAATTTCTAACAAAAAAAGTATATTCCTAGCCTGACTTCTGACCAGGAATTCTTTGGGCAATGGAATTATCATTGCAGTCTGCTTTTATAAACAATATTTACTTTATTTTTGTTGAAGAGCACCAAAAGAGCTTTTATAAGCTATACAGCAAATGTGCCACTGAAAAGTGATTGTTCACCAACTTCCTTTGTATTTTTTTTTAAATAAAAACAGAGGTCATTCTTTCATGTTTCTAAATTGTAATTACGAACAGTATCAAGATGCAGAGGGTGGGGAGGAAGAAGAGGGCTGTGAAGGAAAACATTTAAACAGCCTAAAGATAAAATTAGATAATGCTAAAAATATTTCAGCACATACTTTTCATAAATCTGGGCTCTCTTTTCTTATGGGTTGTCTCAGTGTGTCCTGACGTCTGGCAGGATTAGGTGCTCTCACTAGCACTCATTGACCAGCATTAAGATATCATAGGCCTATACATAGAACACTGCCTAAGGCAAAAATCTTCTGAGGTAGAAGAACAAGAAGCAGTCTTTCCACAAAAATCATCCACACAATTGACTGTGGGTGAAGGGATTATCTTCATGAGACAGATAGAAGACCCAAGGGCCTGCTCCAGTTTCTGATAAGTTTAGAAGTCAGTTCTGTCTACACTACTAGGCCACAGTATGTCGTCACCACCGCTCTGACCAAATCCCAGAACACAAAACAGTATTTGTAGTGAGCATTTGGCCGCCATCAGAAGACAAGATACTGGGCTAGATGTTCCATTAGTCTGAACCAGTGTGGCCATTCCTATGTTCATCTGTCACTCTAGGTAGAGGCACATTTGCACAAGCACAGGTTAGTCTTGGATGGGGCTATTCCAGTGTGGGCCATGGGAAGAGGTAGCAAGGGCTGCCACAGATCAGAAACGGGTATGGGCACTTCAAGCCCCAAAGCAGATTTAAACATAATTGAGTAACCAAGAGAGTGTCATTGTGACACTGGTAAGCTAAATGCTAGCTCTGGCCAAGGCCATAGGCTTAGTTAAGAACTGAAACTCCAAGCTGAAAACTAAACATATAGGTGACCTGGTTTGATTAAGTTCAAAAGAGCCATCTGTCTTATAAGAATGTATTTAGTGTTTAGACTCTATGAAATGCTTGTGAATTGCTGCATGCACCTATCTCACTTGTAATGTCTGCCTTCCACAGAAGGAAAAATATAAGCTTGTTTTATAATTGTAAAAATGCCTGCTCTGAACTTGTGAACTCCCCTTGCACATCCAAGAGGACTATCAAAAATTAAATGGGCGATTATAGGACAAAAGCTTTGACAGATCCATACGCCCATGGGCAAGTACATGCAAAAGGCCTCGTCCCATTAGGCTGAATGCTGGAAGAGGGAAATAAAAAAACAGTTAACATGAAGACTTCTACATCTCTTTGCTGTTTGGAGTATCTCACAGGAGGGAGCTAAGAAACAAAAAGAGATCTCCAGGGAAGACCCCCGGTTAAGCCATGAAAAGACATTCAGTATTGACAGATCAATAAATCTCTGTAATCTTTTCGAACCATAGACTGAACTCATTTGTGCATATATGTTGCCTACTTTTACTCTCCTCCCCAGTTACAAAATCTATAGTTAGTTAATTACAGGATTAGCTACAAGCACTGTCTTTGGTGTGAGATGGAAGGTACAAATCGATCTTGGGTAAGTGACTAGTCTCTTGAGAGTAGATGCACCCTGAATATTTTGTGATTTTTGGTGCAAGGGACCATTTACCACCAAGTCCATCTTGTCTGGCTCCTTGGGATCTGCAGACTGTGACTCCATAGTAAAACTGTTACTGTGGTCGAGGAGTTCACATTTATTACTGGATTGGTGAAATCTAATTAGAGAGAACATAGCACCAGTTTGGGATGTCTGCCCTGCTTTTGACAGTCTGCCCGAAGGTTGGCACACTCAATTATAAAATCATAGGACTGGAAGGAACCTCAAGAGGTCTACTAGTCCAGACCCCAGCACTCATGGCAGGACTAAGCACCATCTTCCAGGGGTTCTCAAACTTCGTTGCACCACGAACCCCTTCTGACAACAAAAATTACTGTGTGACCTTGGGTGTGGGCAGAGCTTGAGCCCCAAGCTAAAGCACTCACGCTTCAGCCTCGGATCCGAGGTAGTCTAATGCTGGCCATGGCAACCCCATTAAACTGGGGTTCCGATCCACAGTTTGAGAACTGCTGATCTAGACCATCCCTGACAGGCGTTTGTCTAACCTGCTCTTTAAAGCCTCCAATGACAGAGATTCCAATACCTCCCCTTATGCAATTTATTCCAGTGCTTAAACACCCTGACAGTTAGGAAGTTTTTCCTAACGTCCAAACTAAACCACCCTTGCTTAAACCCACTGCTTCTTGTCAGAGGTTAAGAAAAACCATTTTTCTCCCTCCTCCTTGTAGCAACCTTTTATGTACTTTAAAACTTATGTCCCCTCTCAGTCTTGTCTTCTCTAGACTCAACAAACCCATTTTTTTCCAATCGTCCCTCACAGATCGTGTTTTCTATACATTTAATGATTTCCGTTACTCTTCTCTGGGCTTTCTCCGTTTATCTACCTCTTTCCTGAATTGTGGCACCCAGAACTGGACACAATATTCCACCTGAAGCCTTATCATGAAGTAGAGTGGAAGAATTACTTTTCGTGTCATGCTTACAACACTTCTGCTAATACATCCCAGAACGATGTTTGCTTTTTTTGCCAGATTGTTACACTGTTGACTTATATTTAGCTTGTGATCCACTATGACCCCTAGGTCCGTTTCTGCAGTTCTCCTTCATAGGCAGTCACTTCGCATTTTGTATGTGTGCAATTGATTACTCCACTTAGGAAGAACTACTTTGCATTTGTCCTTATTGAATTTCATCCAATTTACTTCAGACCATTTCTCCAGTTTGCCCAGATCATTTTGTATTTTAATCCTATCCTCCAAAGCACTTACAACCCCTCCCAGCTTGGTATCATCTGCTAACTGTGTGTGTGTGCGCGCTCTCTGACATTATCTAAATCATGAAGAAGATATTGAAAAGAATCGGACCCAGGAACAATCCTTGTGGGATCCCACTCATTATGCCCTTCCAGTCTGACTGTGAACTCACTGATAACTACTTTCTGGGAACGGTTTTCCAACTGTCATGAGCCACTCAAGGCAGCATGACAGTCAGACCCCAGAAAACCACCCATTTTTCTCCAGCTGAAACCCTCTCAACAACCTCCTTTTCTCTGCTGAAACTACACTACTAGGACAGACATCAAATTAGTTGCCTTTCTTAATCCTAAAGCAAGCAACAGCTCTGCATCTATCATTAAAGGAGATTAACAAACAGCAAATGGAGAGTCTAGCCAGGGCCCAGACTGTTCTCACTGCTGTGTGTGAGAACACTTATTTCTACCCGTGCAAAGTGGGTGTATAATGCTACCATTCTGATCTGACAGCATTTTTATACCCACTTTGCACAGTATAAGTGACTACGCAAGGTGCAACCAGTGGAGAATTAGGCCCTGGATTTCCCACCACAGATGACTGAACTGTGCTCAGTTTTGATCATCAGTATCATATTCAGGAAAACTCTTAAAGGAGAGTTTATATTAAAGCTGAAAATGCTGCCTCATGTTTATAATAAAGTTCATATGAAAACAGCAATTAGGCAAAATGTACCATCTGCCCTTCTGGACATGGAGTTAAAGCAAAAAAAACCATTTTCAAATCAAGAAGTTCTGTGGTTTTAAACTTTGTTCTTCCTTCTCTCCAATTTGAATTAATACCTACCATTTGGTTATTTTTGCTATTAATACGTTGTTCTCATTTTGTAATGTACTCCAAGTAGCGAAAAGGATAAAAAAACTCTACACTGAGGAACTGAAAAATTGCTTTTTAACTGGGGCAATGTAGCCTACTTATCCATATGTAAGGGTTTGGCTACACTAGAGAGTTGCAGCGCTGGTGAGGGGGTTACAGCGCTGCAACTTAGGATGTGGCCACACTTGCAAAGCACGGCCAGCACTGCAACTCCCTGGTTGCAGCGCTGGCTGTACACCCGGTCGAGCCTTGGGTGTAGGGATTCCAGCACTGGTGATCCAGCGCTGGTCAGCAAGTGTGGACGCCCACCAGCGCTTTTATTGACCTCCGGGGTATAAGGAGGTATCCCAGCATACCTTAGAAGCCTCTCTGGTAATCGTGCACACTCCACTGCCCTGGGCTCAGCTGACCCCTCCTTTAAATGCCCCGGGAATTTTAAAAATCCCCTTCCTGTTTGCTCAGCCAGGTGTGGAGTGCAATCAATCATTCAATCAATCAGCGACCATGCCTCCACGCCCCAAACGAGCCCCAGCATGGAACAATTCCGAGCTGCAGGACCTCATCAGTGTTTGGGGTGAGGAAGCTGTGCAAGCACAGCTGCGCTCCAGAAGGAGAAATTAGGATACCTATGGGCAGATATCAAAGTCCTTGCTGAGAAGGGGCCATGAACAGGACGCGTTGCAGTGCAGGATCAAAATAAAAGAGCTGAGGAGTGCTTACTGCAAAGCCCGTGAGGGAAATCGCCGCTCAGGAGCTGCCCCCACAACCTGCCATTTTTACAAGGAGCTGGATGCCATACTTGGGTGTGACCCCACTGCCAATCCGAGGACCACGATGGAGAGTTCAGAGCAGGGAGAAGTGGGGGAGGGTGTAGAGGAAGAAGACAGTGAGGCTACTGGTGTGGAGGGAGACACCCCGGAGTCCCAGTACACATGCAGCCAGGAGCTCTTCTCAAGCCAGGAGGAGGCTAGCCAGTCGCAGCAGCTGGAAGTTGCTGGTGAGGAAGAAACTCAGGAGCATGCTCGGGGTAAGCAGATTTTTATGTTTTGGGAGCGGAGGGTTTGGGTTATGGCTGCCTGCAGGCATGCCTAAACGTGGAATAGCCCATTGATTTGCTCTATCACGTCTCTGTAATCTGCCTCGGTAATCTCTTGAAAAGTTGCAGCCAGAGCGTGCGCAATGTGCTTTCTCAAGTTTATCGGGAGAGCCACCGTGGTCCTTGTCCTGGTCAGGCTAACTCGTCCGATCCACTGTGCAGCGAGGAGTGTGGGGACCATGGCTGCACACAGGCAAGCTGCATAGGGGCCAGGGCGGAATCCACATTGCTGTAGAAGACCCTCCCTCTCTTCCCAGGTAACACGCAGCAGTGATATATCTGGCAGTAGGAAACCCTGTTGAGAATTTAGGGATACTTGAGTGCAGGGTGCCAGGTTCGCGTTCCCCCCCGAGCCCCGCGGTGCGTTCCGGTCTCCACACCCCCTTCCCAGCAGGCAGCCAGCCCCGCGGTGCACTCCGGTCTTCCCCCCCCCCCACCCCCCAGCAGGCATCCAGCCCCGCGGTGCGCTCCAGTCTCCCCACTCCCTTCCCAGCAGGCAGCCAGCCCCGCGGAGCCCTCCGGTCTTCCCCCCCTCGTTCCCAGCACGTAAACAGCCCCGCGAAGCCCTCCGGTCTTCCCCCTCTCGTTCCCAGCACGTAAACAGCCCCGCGGTGCGCTCCGGTCTTCCCCCCACCCAAGCAGGCAGCCAGCCCCGCAGTGCGCTCCGGTCTCCCCACCCCCTTCCCAGTAGGCAGCCGGCCCCGCGGTGCGCTCCGGTCTCCCCTCCCCCTTCCCAGCAGGCAGCCAGCCCCGCGGAGCCCTCCGGTCTCCCCCACCCCCCCCGTTCCCAGCACGTAAACAGCCCCGCGGTGCGCTCCGGTCTTCCCCCATCCTTCCCAGCAGGCAGCCAGCCCCGCGGTGCCCTCCGTTTTTTCCCCACCCTTCCCAGCAGGCAGCCAGCACAGCTGTGTGTTTTCCCCCCCCTCACCAGCAGGCCGGCAGTTACGCGGACCGCGCCCCCCCGCCAGCAGCTCGCCACATTCCTGTTCACTACTGTCCCCTATGCAGGACACCAGCTACCTCCTGTACCCAGTGCAGATAAACCCCAGTGACCCATCGGTCAATTCCCCCTCCCAGGTGCACTCGGGGCAGAAACACTCACCCCATTGCTCGCCATGCCTTCGCTTCCCTGGCCTCTCTGTGTTATGTGAGGTATGTGGGAAAGATGCTACAAAAAGTCTAAAAACTCCTTCACTGTGTGATAATAAACAATGTAGCCTCTGTGTATTACACGTTTCTATCTATGTTTTTTTTAGTGACCTTGACTAATGCAGCCGGATCACCGGCCTCACGTCGGTTGCGGAACTTGAGAAAAAATCCCCGAAAATCAAAAGAAGAATTGATCAAAGCAGTTATGATTCACTACAACAGAGAAAGTAGGAAGATGCAGGAATGGAGAGAGAAAATGTATGAGTGGAGGCAAACAGAAAGCAGGAGAAAGGAATTGGCTATCAAAAAAACCTCAAAGCAGATGATAAGCCTCCTGGCTCGCCAAACTGAGTCTTTCGAGTCTCTCGTAGCCATGCAGGCAGATCTGTACCGTGGTAACCCACACCCCTCCCAAAGCTCTCTTTCTTGTTTCCCAGTATTTGCACAAAACACCTTTCTCCAGCAGCCAGTTTCTTATTACCCCCAGCTGCCCCCAACAACTGTACGATCACCTATCAGCCCTGATAACTATAATTCTTACCCTGTGCACTCCACCTCCATTACCCTGCAGCATAGTAATCCTGAAGTGCAGCAGACATTGAACAGTAATCAAAACAGGACATATTCAAACCTCTGAATGTACAGTGCACCACCCTAACCCCCGTGGCCTTTTATATACTGTACTTTGAATAAAGGATTTTACGGCTTTTACGTTTTATTATTGCAGGAAGTGGTAAATATTGTACCCCAAGGTAGAACAAAGCACAGCAAAGGCATCAAACATTACTGTTGGCTCTCAGCATCAAATTGCTCCCTTAAAGCACCCCTAATCCTTGAAGCCCTTTCCTGGGCCTCCCTAGTAGCCCTGCTCTCTGGCTGTGCAAATTCATCCTCTAGGCGTCGAACCTCGGAGGTCCATTCCTCACTGAATCTTTCACCCTTCCCTTCACAAATATTATGGAGGGTACAGCACGCGGATATAACAGCGGAGATGCTGCTTTCCCCCAAATCCAGCTTCCCATAAAAAGACACCTCCAGCGGGCTTTCAAACGGCCAAAAGCACACTCCACAATCATTCTGCACCAGCTCAGCCTGTAGTTGAACCGGTCCTTGCTCCTGTCAAGCTTCCCTGTGTACGGTTTCATGAGCCATGGCATTAAGGGGTAAGCGGGGTCTCCAAGGATCACAGTGGGCATTTCGACGTCACCTACTGTGATCTTGTGGTCTGGGAAAAAAGTCCCGGCCCTCAGCCTCCTGAACAGGGAACCGTTCCGAAAGATGCGTGCATCGTGCACCTTTCCAGGCCATCCTGAGTAAATGTCAG
This sequence comes from Gopherus evgoodei, assembly GCF_007399415.2. Classification (NCBI taxonomy): domain Eukaryota; kingdom Metazoa; phylum Chordata; order Testudines; family Testudinidae; genus Gopherus; species Gopherus evgoodei. The sequence continues at coordinate 199,074,594 of NC_044322.1, read as the reverse complement.
TGAAAGGCCCACGGTGATCCACAAGCGCTTGCAGAACCACGGAGAAATACCCCTTGCGATTAACGTACTCTGATGACAGGTGGGGTGGTGACAATAGGAATATGCGTCCCATCTATTGCCCCTCCACAGTTAGGGAAACCCATTTCTGCAAAGCCATCCACAATGTCCTGCACGTTCCCCAGAGTCACAGTTCTTCTTAGCAGGGTGCGATTAATGGCTGTGCAAACTTGCATCAGCACCATTCCAACGGTGGACTTTCCCACTCCAAACTGGTTCGCCACCGATCGGTAGCTGTCTGGAGTTGCCAGCTTCCAAATTGCAATAGCCACCCGCTTCTCCACTGGCAGGGCAGCTCTCAATCTCGTGTCCCTGCGCCGCAGGGTAGGGGCGAGCTCAGCACACAGTGCCATGAAAGTGGCTTTTCTCATCCGAAAGTTCTGCAGCCACTGCTCGTCATCCCAGGCTTGCAGGACGATGTGATCCCACCACTCAGTGCTGGTTTCCCGAGCCCAAAGGCGCCGTTCCACGGTGCTGAGCATGTTTGTTACTGCCACAAGCAATTGAGTGTCTTGAGCGTCAGGCGTTTCAATATCATCGTCTGACTCCTCACTTCACTTTGCAGCTGAAGGAATAGCTCCACTGCCATGCGTGATGTGCTGGCAATATTCATCAGCAAGGTCCTCAGCAGCTCAGGCTCCATTTGTAACAGAAATCTCAGAAATCGCGCTGTAGACTCACAATGCCGCCAAACTGCTCGGAATGTGTAGCAAAGCACCACGGGGCATTGGAACAGGAAGCGGAAAGACCCGCACACTTCCTTCCCCTTCCCACAAGCCACAGCACCAAAATGGGATGAAGTGCTGTGTGGGATAGCTGCCCACAATGCACCACTCCCAACAGCGCTGCAAGTGCTGTAAATGTGGCCACACTGCAGCGCTGGTAGCTGTCAGTGTGGCCACACTGCAGCGCTGGCCCTACACAGCTGTACGAACACAGCTGTAACTACCAGCGCTGCAAAACTGTAAGTGTAGCCATACCCTAAGCTAGAAATTGTCTTAAAACTAAGAGCTTGGCTACACTGGAGAGTTGCAGCGCTGGTGGTGGGTTTACAGCGCTGCAACTTAGTAACTGTGCACACCTGCAAGGCACATCCAGCGCTGCAACTCTCTGGCTGCAGCACTGGCTGTACACCTGGGGTGTAACGACTGCAGCGCTGCTTGGGGTGTAACAATTGCAGCACTGGTGATGCAGCGCTGCTCCGCAAGTGTGGCCACCAAAAGCACTGTTATTGGCCTCCAGGGTATTAGGAGGTATCCCAGAATGCCTGCTCACAACAAACCGGAAGAATGGCTGAACTCCGAGCTCTCTCGAGCTGCTTATCTAAAAAATAAACACAGCTCCTGTTTGCTCGATCGAGCAGAGGCAGGCAGGGGAATTGCTTTGGAAGGTTCACAGCTGTTTGCTTGAAGAGAGAAGTCACACGGCAGAGGGGGAGGGGAGAGTCTGTGTTGAGCAGCTGCTTATGTGGTCTGAAGGCTATTTAGGAGTGCATAATTTGCATTTAGTGAATAAGAGAGGGGTGGGGGAAGGGCTCGAAACTTTTAAATTGATTGCAGGTTGGTGATGTGTATGTTTCAGTCCTTAGAACTTGGAAGGCAGGGAGCTGACAGATAAAAATCCACTCTCTCTCCCCCACGTTCCCCCTCACCCCCCTCTTTTGAAAAGCACGTTGCAGCCACTTGAATGCTGGGATAGCTGCCCACAATGCACCACTCCCAACAACGCTACAAATGCTGCAAATGTGGCCACACTGCAGCACTGGTAGCTGTCAGTGTGGCCACACTGCAGCGCTTTCCCTACACAGCTGCACGAAGACAGCTGTAACTCCCAGTGCTGTACAACTGTAAGTGTAGTCATACTCTAAGTCACTATTTGTGGCCTCCACATGCTCTCACCTGCCCTCTGCAATAAAACTCTCTTTGTCTGGCTCTCTGAAGAGGGTGTTTGGGCTGGTCTACACGGGGGGGGGGGAAGAGAAGAGAAATCGATCTAAAATGCGTAGCTAAAGTCGAAGTATCTTAGTTCGACTTACCTAGCTTTCCTCATGGCGGCAAGTCAACCACCACGGCTCCCCCGTCGACTCTGCTTACTCCTTCTGCAGAGGTGGAGTACGGGCGTTGATTCAGGGATCGATTTATCGCATCTAGATGAGGAGTGATAAATCGATCCCCGATAGATCACTGCCCGCCGATCAGGCAGCTAGTGTAGACATGGTCTTTGTCTAAATAACCTTTCTTGTTTAATTTAGATTAGTGCTATAGAAAACAGCAAGCGATTTTTACTTCTGCAAAATTCAAGTTCAATTATTCACATGCTTAAGGTATGCAAAAATGCTTTCTTACACTGTTTTGTTTCAGGTCAGGCTTGAGGGAGGGAGGGAGTGGAATCTCACTGCAACATAAAAGCTTTCAGCGAATCTCATTTCCATTTTCACCTCCTGCATACCCACCCACCTGCCCTCCTACCTCAAAAGAGGTTTTCTTCACCTTGCAGTTTTATTCTACAAAGTAACATTGCTAATTATCTTCCAGTTACTAATCTATTTTAAATGGATACAGAAAATTTTGCCTGTGGTATTGAAAACAAATTCAAGATGTTGATAAATATCTAAGATGCGGGAGGAGGACAATTGAGATAAACATATAAAAATGGCAAATGATTGCTTAAATCACAGGGAAGGACTCTGAAGCCTAGATTCCAGTGAAAGCTGCTCCGCTTTCTTTTCAAAGCTTCTCTTTCTGAACTGATCAGAATAAAATATTTGTTTCAGAAATAAAATTTAATTTTTAGACTTAGCCTCAATATAGGAATAGCCAGATCACAACAGAGCACAGATTCATTCTACTTTATGATATGTAACTCTGGACTAAAAAGTTCAGTCCAGGATTTACTGAAGACAAAAGACATCAACTGTCTGCAAAACTGGATGGCTCAGGGGACTGCTAGCAGGATGGGGAATTTTTCACCTCAAGGTCACAGATTCAAATCCAGCCTAGGTTGGCAGACACCAAATTTCATTATCTTTCAACAGCTGCTCAGCAGTCGATGTGAAATGAACTAGTGGCCAAAGACTATTTCCCTAAGGATAGCTGTGAGCTTCCCAATTAGTGTCTTTCTTGAATGGCTGTATTCAAATTATATAATGAATCTGTTGATCAAAGTCTAGGTGCCTTTACTAAAATGAAAACCACCAGCCAGAACAATTTGAACTTGAATTTTGAACTCCCCTAAACTTGAGATACCCTCATAAACATCCCAACACCAAACTCTGACTTTGTCACAATAGGGAAGGAGAGGACGACAGTTATGTCCAGAGTAGAAAGCTTTCCACTGAGAATACACGTCATCAATATCTGGATGTTCCAGTTCAAGGTCTATTCAACCATCCTACACTGTGTCCACACTGCCACTTTCAGCGCTAAAACTTTAGTCGTTCAGGAGCGTGGAAAACCCCCACTCCCACCGCAAGCAACAAAAGTTTTAGCACTGAAAAGCTACCACTGCTCGTTCAGGGTCGGGGGGGGGGGGGGAAGAGGATGGTGGTTTGTTTGTTTTTTTTAAAATCGCTAGGAGAGCTCTCCCCCAGCAATATAGAGTGTCTATACTGCCTACGTCACGGCGCTAGCATGGCCGTGCTGCTGCAGCAACACTATAACGTGGGCAGTGTAGACATACTCTTAGTTGATCTCAACTATCAATAGAGACAGCATGGAGAGAAGAGGAACACACTACAAAGGAATACACTGCAAAGACCCTAAATCACTGACCTCTTTATAGGGCACACTACCATCCAGAAACAAAATGGAAGCTTTTCTAGTGCATGAACATCACATATAATGAAAAGGCACCAGCAAATAAGCAGTTGCATTCTGCACTAACTGAAGTGTCCAAGTGGGTTGCCTGTCAAAGTGCTAAGCCTCATCAAAGAAGCAAAAAGACTAAGTGGCCATGGAAACTGAAAGGGATTTTGTCCTCAACTTTGAAGTCCTACACAATTCTATTCCTCCCTAGTTACTAACTTGCCTCCTCTCATCTCACCCAGCCTTCTCTACCAATACCACCAGCCACAACCCTCTCTCACTCAGTCTCCCTATCTATCTCAACCATTTTCACACCTTCCCATTACACTGGGGACACCCTATTTCAGCTCATCTCCAAAGGCCACCTGCCTCTCCTCCAGACCCACTTTTGTTAGTAGCTGACATTGGCTAAACCAGTGGTTTCCAACCTTTTTACGCACAAGATCACTTTTTAAATTTAAGTGCAACCCAGGATCTACCCCACCCCTTTCCCAAGACCCCACTCATTGTCCCCCACTCTCACTCACTTTCATCGGGCTGGGGCGTGGGCTCTGGACTAGGGCTGAGAGATTCTGAGTGTGGGAGGGGGCTCTGGGCTGAGCCTGGGGCAGGGGTTGGGGTGCAAGCTCTAGGAGGCAGTTTGGATGCAGGAGGGGACTCCAAGATTGGGCAGAGGGTTGGAGTGCACGAGAGGGCTTGGGGTACAGGCTCTGGGAGGAGGCTCAAGGCTGAGGCAGGGAGTGCAGGCGGGGGTATGGGGTGCTGACTCCAGGAGGGAGCTCAGGGCTGGGGTGCAGGCTCCCGCCAGGCAGCGGAACAGCGGGGCTAAGGTAGGCTCCCTGCCTGCTCTGGCCCCACGCCACTCCCAGAAGCTGATCACACATCTCTGTGTGTCTAGGGGGCGGTCTCCACGCACCCACTCACCCCCGCAGGTAGTCGCCGCAGCTCCTATTGGCCACAGCTCCCCGTTCCTGGCCAATGGGAGTGGTGCCTATAGGCAGGAGCAGTGCGCTCCCTCTCCTCTCCCACTCTTCCTCCCCCCACCCCCCACTCCCATGCAGGGACATGCCGGCCACTTCCAGGACCCTGCCTTAGTCCTGCAGCACTGCTGGACTTTTAGTGGCCAGAGACTGCGATCTACTGGCAGAGGCTCCATGATCAACCAGTCGATCATGACTTACCTGTTGGTGACCACTGGGCTAGATGACGGGCAGTGAACGATTTATAAAAACAGTTATATATTTTGACTGTATAGTTTATCCCTCTCAATTACCCTTCATTTGCTTATTGTCCTCTCAGACTGACAGGTATGCACACACAGCACAAACTGAACGACTAAATAACCTATATCACTAGGAGGCATCTGTTCCAGGACATGATTTGCAGGGTACTGGAGAAAACTCATCCTGTCATCTCATATACTACACTGAAACTAAGTGGTTTTAACCTTAAGGCCTATCAGTTCAACATCTTTAATGAACATAAATATAACTTGCCCTTCACCCCTTCTCCAAACCTCTTCTTTCTTTCTATGATAACTCAAATTCTGTGCCTGACGCATAACTGTCTGAAAAAACAGGCAGCCTGCAGAAGTCTTATTTTTTCTGGATGGACAATTCTAGGATGCAGCAAGCCAGATGGAAGCTTATATTTCACATAAATGATGCTTTCCAGTTTTAGTCAGCTTCCTAATAAATGAAAAGCAAAAACAAGGCTCAAAGCAGCATAGGAATCTACCATATTTTTTGTGTGTGTTTGTTTTTTAAAGTTGTATCTGACCCAAATAATTTTAATAGGCTTTTTATAACCTTTTAAAATTATGAAAGAAAATTTATATGAAAAGTTATACAATGTACATAGTGAATTGTGATGAATAGAGCCCTTATTTTAGATGCTGACTGAGCAGGAAGTTCTTTTAGATGAAAAGAGAGTTGTATATCCTACTTCATAAAAAAGAGGAAGAAGAGAAAATAATTGTTTAATACAGGAGGGAGAGAGAAAAGGGATTAGGATCATTATACACCAAATTATAAACTAATTAGTGAACATAAGCCATTTATTTTCTTTTACCATCAATGTTTAGCAAGACATTTATCCCAGAGGACAATCAAAATATATACGATAGTCAAAAACTGTTACACAGTGGTCATGTAGAATTTGGTATGATATAATTGGATTACCAGATACTAGAATTTCATTGTGAATTTTTATTTAAGATGGCAGCATATGATCCAAAAGGGTGACTATATTACCTGCTTCACAGGATCTTATTTATTACCAGTTCATTATAAACAGTGCGGCTAATATTTATTACCAGTTCTTCATTATAAACAGTGTTCATCTCAGATCAAAAAGTCATTATTTCTATCAGCATTTTCTTAAGTCTACTGTATCATTACAAGTAACAATATTACTAAAACTGAAAGATCAGGAAAAAAGTTATTTCTCCAGTGAGTTTCCCTTTATATTAAAGGTAAACAAAGAAATACACATATATGTTGTCAAACTGTCAGTTTCCCCTTTTCACAAGGGCCTTTTTACAGCAAAAAGGGAGACATGTACTGATTAGAAAAGAGAAAGTGTGACCTTAAACCCACAAAAATTGGCCAACTGGCCAAGGATCATCAAACTGCTTTAATTATTTGCTGTTGGTTTGCTTGTCTGAGAACTGACTAGATTTCAAGTTGAAAATGTCCTTTAAAAAGGTGAGGGGAGTGGAGAGAATAGAAAACATTATGTTCTTATGTTCTCACAGCATTGATAAGTCCTATATTAGCCTGAAACAAATACATTTAAAAACAAATGTTAAAAATAACAGCCTCCTTTACTTACCTGCCAAGACCATAATTGTTAGGTATGTCAAATTATTGTAGGGGAAAGACAGCCCTGAACATGGGACTTGGCAAGGTAAGCTGTTTTCATTCAATTTTTTAAGCAGGACACTCATATATGGAACTAAATATCATTGCTAACACCTTCTTGGTAGATGTTCACATACACAGCAATGCACTCATAGAATAGAGTGTGCACTGAAATAGTTTAGGAAATGTAGATTACCATTTATTTATGTTATGGTCAACAAAAATGCTCCATGAAGCATGACTTGTTGAAGTGACATATCAATCTTTAAAGCATTTAAAAGCTTAATGTCTTAAATTGTACAGTATTTCAGAATTAAGTCTGTGTAGGAAAAAAGTGATGCAACTGCCTAGTGTGAATGCAGTCATATCAGTATTAAGTTGCTTACAGTACTTTGCTTATTCCAGCCACACAAGGGGAATAGGCTATACCAGTAAGACACACCTTTACACCAATACAGCTAGAACCATACTGCTGTGGGAGTAACCAATTTAGCTATTTAGGTAGAAAAATCATATCCCTAACTGAAATAGTTAAATCAGTACAAAAATTGCATGCAGACCACAATTCCCATTATGTCTAATGTACACACGCCAGCACTGCCTATTTAAATACGAGTAACGGGTGTACCACTGAAGATTTGATTTTTTTTAACTCGTCTATACTGTAGTCGTCCCATTTCCTACCTTCACTTCATATTAGACAAGCAGAAGAGGAGAATCATTACTTCCAGAGGTACTAACTCACAACAAAACCCTGAGTAACTACTGGTGGCCAATACACTGCATTGATATGGCTTACTTTTAAATACTTTTTCCTAGATCAACTTATAAGAGTGACCAAAAAAACCCCGATAGTTAGTAAAAGATAGAAGAGGGAAATGTGGAGTTCGATACACCACCTGCTTCACAAAACACATTTCTGTGTTGCCATCAGGATTTGAAGTAGAAAACTGAAGGGAAACCTCTCTAACATCTATTCTAACCTATATAGTACCTAAGGGAAGGTTTGAGAGCCTGTACAAACCAAATCAGGCTTTGTTTTTGAAGTGACACTGAAAATTGCTTTAATTTATTGCAAGTACTGTAGCAAACCCACAACTAACAATGCTATGGGGAAGCCAAAATAAAATCTGTTTACATAATGCAGTTTTTTAAGTCCTATCTCCCATACCATAAAAGTTTTCATTTCCTTTGTAGCACAATGACTTCTGCATACGCTACCAATGGAACACTAAAAGAAGAAATCACTGTTGCATTCTGGTCACATATTATCTCCAGTGAAAACATCCCTTCAGATGCTTATGGACCCATACTAAAGATGGCTAAGACAGAACTTCCTTACCACTAAAATGAGCCAAATATCACATTTGCTTTCTTTCAGTAAATTAGTCTGAAAGTCTTCATAGACATAGAGTCTCTCAAACGCAATCAACTGCAGGTATGGGAGTAGGGTATTTTTTTATTCTCTAGAATTTAACCAAGTTTGAGCTAATATATGGGACTGCGGTATATCATAAAGCTGTGGTCTTTTAACACTAGAATGTTTTCCTGACCAACCCGCTAAATTAGTGGTAGCAACAGCAGAGACACATTTACAAAAACTTTTTCATTTTCACTGCTTCTATCCATAGAGTTTCATCAGCAGTGAAAGTATTATACTGCAGCACTGGTCCTGAATTCAGGTGCAGAAAGAGTTGCAGGGAGGCAATCCTTCATTTCCCCCAGTAGGCTACAACTCTAAAAATACAACATCTTGTGTTTGTTTGTATTAATCTAAAGAATATTCCAATGAAGAATCTTGCATTACAAAAGCAAAGACCCATGATACAAGTGCACCACTATACAAACCTTTTCTAAATCAGGAGTGAGTACCTAGTAAAACTGAAAAAATAAGTTAAGCTAAAAGCTAACAAGTTGCATACTGACTGCTACACACAAACAGGACAACACTGTTCTGTTAACAGCACCAACTCTCAGCAAAGCAGAAATCAATTAGACCTTTCAAAAGGCTTCTTAGCACCACTCTGAAGGATCAGCACCCTACGCGACCCGTGATCTCTCCAAAAGTTCTAAGCATCGCAGTTTTGTTCCATTTTATTGCTGGGGAAAATGTCAGTTAATATCCATAGTGGGTCTCTCAATTTCTCTTTGTAAGCAGTAGATTACATTGGAAGTGCTCTAACTAGAGGGTCTCTCTCTCTCTCAGGAAAGGAGCTACATACTGTAGGTCAGCTGAAGCAGTAATTCTAAAGAAATACATGTTTTATACAGGAAATGCCCTTACTTTTAAATTCATGTACAGTGACACAAAGAGTACCTAGTGGAACAAAACCAGTGAATTACTGATTGAATGCAGTGATCCTGCAAGTCAAACAATAAATATTTTCCTCTTTAAATAAGTAAAATGTCAAAACATTGTGCATATAGATAAACAATGTTAAAAATGCAGACAAACAAGACAATCTGCACTGATATGTAAATATTTCTCTTACCTGTCCTGAGACTGTTCCTCATACATCCGCTCCTTGCCTTCTTTAAAAAGTCTTATAGCCCGTTTTGATTTTTTCATGAGACTGTCGATGTAGATTTTAAAATATTCATTCTCACTGAGTTGTGCAAGTTTCTGGTTGTCATCACAGTTGCCCAGTATAAGTCGCAAATGTTGATAAGTGTCTGGTAAAATGTCAAGTATGTAAGGTGGGCTGTTTTTCAGTTGAAGTTTGGGATTTTGGCACAGTCTGACCTAGAAGCAAAAACAATGTGTTTAAAAAGGCACTTTCTGATCACTGCACATCTGAAAGAAATACATAGGGCAAAAAGTGATTTGACATCTTGAAATAAGCAGTGGCAAGTATACGTCTCAGGCCTCCAAGCAGGGAGGTCTAAAAATTCTGCTTTGACTTATATCCCATGCAATGCCACTGACATCATTGTTACTGTCTACTTTATGGAGAACTTAACCTTTTATTGGCATTTGTAAGAACTATCCAGTAGTCCTAGCCATTTCTCTCCACATTTTATGCATGTGTTCTTTTAATAGGAGCACCTCTGCCTGCCTGCTCTGCACCACATATACTACAGAGACCCCAAAAAATACATTATTATAAACTCAACATTTGCATCTTCAGGATTCTACAAGAAGATGGCATTTACATGCACCTTGAGTCATTAAGTTTTTAAATGGGACCCATTATAAACACTTCAGTTAATTTCCTTTTAAAAACAAATAAACAGAATAAGCTTCAAATGAATAGTTAAATTTCTATTTTGTACATATTTATTTTAATCAAATCTACTCTGATGGGGCAAGGCCAGATTTCTACAGTAAACTAGTGAGGAACAGGTATGTTATCCCTAGGCTAAACAAATCCCTGGTACCATGGTAACCAAATGGCAGTTGCTCCATGTTAATCAAGACACCTGGGGCCAATTAAGAGCTTTCTAGACATCAGTGGAGATAGCTACATTGATTGAGACACCTGAAGCCAATCAAGGGCCAGCTGGAACTACTTAAAAGCCTCCCAGTTAGTCAGTGAGGTGCGTGTGTGAGGAGCTGGGAGCAAGAGGTGCAAGGAGCTGAGAGGGAGTGCTGCTGGAGGATTGAGGAGTACAAGCATTATCAGACACCAAGAGGAAGATCCTGTGTTGAGGATAAAGAAGGTGTTTGGAGGAGGCCATGGTGAAGTAGCCCAGGGAGTTGTAGCTGTCATGCAGCTGTTACAGGAGGCACTATAGACAGCTGCAATCCACAGGGCCCTGAGCTAGAACCTGGAGAAGAGGTCGGGCCCGGGTTCCCCCCAAACCACCCAACTCCTGATCAGACACAGGAGGAGTTGACCCAGACTGTGTGTTCCACCAGAGGGGAAGATCTCTGAGGCAAGCAAATCTACCAATAAGCGCAGGACCCATCAAGGTAGAGGAGGAACTTTGTCACACTACCATACAAAGTGCTTCTTACACCAACCATGACAGCCTGCTCCTTTATGGGGAATGTATGCACTTATTTAAACTACTGCCTTCAAAATTTAATTGACTTTTTTGAACTGTTTTGTGATCTTGTTAGATCTCATGACTAAGTAGTTTTAGGCCTGACCAGTCTTGGATTTGAAAAAAAAAATCCAGGTAAATCCCAGTGCAGTAAGAAATTGTGTTAATGACCCAGTGAGCACCATTCTTCACTCCAACCTAGAACTAAACTAAACTAATGTCCCATATGTTCACAGGGGACACTATGCCACTAAAGATGCCAACTTCAAGATGACCCTTACTATCCACTTTGAAAGAGCAGAATGTTAGTCCTGTGTTCTGACCATATACCAATTAAAGGCAGTTCTATTCTGGCTACCTAAATTCTCTTGCAATTTTAATTGAAGATGGTATTTTACTTCATCTTCCTGTTCTAAACTATTATATAGGCTTCACATACAGTTCCCTAGAGCTGCTGCATTCCACCCTATAGATGGTTGTATTTCACTGATGAACTAAGTGGTCCCCATATGTGTGATTCTATACAGAATTACTGTGGTACATATGCACACACTCTACATATGTATATGTAGTAAATCAATGAAAATATTTATAAGAAAATAAATTGTAGTGTGATATACAGGTTTTATAGGCATGAGTTGAGGATTGCTTTTTTTGGGGGTAATGTGGCTAAATCACTAATATGTAACTGGGATGGGGTGGACTAGGCCCAAAGGCCCCTTGCTGGAGCCTCAGGGGCCTGCCACACCCATCCCAGGAAAGGAGCAGTGGAGAGGTCCTCCGAGCAGGCTACAGTGGCTGCAGGGAGCAACCAGTGAGTGCCCAGCAGGCTCATATAAAAGGAACTGTAGGGCCAGAGCGAGTGCAGTCTGCTTGCAGGGACTCGGGGAGCAAGAGGTGCTCCTGGCTGGCTGCGAGGGCTAAGGTAGATATTGCTAGAAGGACCAGGGAAGCAAGGGAATAGCTTCTGGCTAGCCACCAGGACCCACTGAAGACAGACCCAGGGAAAAGACTGTCTGTAGAACAGCTAACCCCGGAAGGGAACTGATCTCTGACCCTGGCTCTCCAACTGTGTCAGTCTAGAACTGAAGGGCAGACACCAAGCCCCAAGGGAGGAAACCACAGGGGTGCTGCTCCATCCCAGAGTAGGAACCTTCATCTGTAAGCTTACCAACTAGGGTACTGAGATAGGCCCTGTTGATCAGGCTGAGGATCAGAGCCCAGGGAGGCCTACAGGGATAGTGCAGGTGGCAGGGTTAGAGGACTGAGTTGCTGAAGACCTGCTAAGAGATGCGTGCCGCCCTGCTGAATAGAACTGAAAGACTGCAGGCACTGAGAAAGGGAGTGCTCACAAGAAAGAGGGTGCTTGCGAAAGGCAGGTGCTGACCCTATTACAGTAACCTTCAAATATTGCCTGGGACAGATTTTCTATTCATACTAATGTCATGATTTCAAAGTCCAATATCTTGGACAATGCCAGAGGACGAGGCATCCCCCTAGAAACTCTAAGCTATTTCCTGTGGTACAAAGCCTGAATTCCTAACCCTCCAAAGTCTTGAGATACCAACCATACCTTTACATTGTCACTAATTCCATGTTGCAACATAAACAGAGTGGAAAATTCCATATTTGGCAGGAGCGGAGACAGAAGGAAAGCACATTTACATCCAGAAAACTGCAGTGTTATATACACATATTGTAATTAGGTCTAGAGTGGTTTTTGTACTGGTAATACAAGGTCAAAATTTAATTCAGTTCCAACTTAAGACTTATTACTAGCCCAAGTAGGACACAACAACAGAACTCAAACTGGCAACTGTTGAAGAGAATTTTTTAATATTACAGAGGGGAAACATTTAAACATAAGATTTGTATGGGTTTTCTCCCTTATTTTTCTTGGTCCTCATTCACTGTGTATTTTTCAACAGCAGTTTTCCTCTTTCCGCCCTTTCACTTTATCTGAAGTAAAAATGATTTGTGCCACCAGTTACTTTTTATGGGAGGGATTTTAGAATCACAAATAGAGGGTGATGACGTCCCTGAAGCATCTAGCCCAAGAAAGTGCTTATTCGGACAAAATATCAGCAAAAAACAAACCCAGAAAGTTAAAATCATGCTAAAAATTGATCCACTTTTTAAAAATTAAACTGATATTATTAACTCCTAACTCCTCCTAAGGAAACTGGATGATTAAAATAATTAGTTCTCAAGTGGAAAGACATGCTGCACAAAGAGAAAAGTCATACTAGTATAAGTGAAAGAAAGGTGGCTTTATTTATACCAGAAAGGTAAACACATTATTTCACAGGGTATGCTGCGTGTATATACACAAGTTGCTTATTTTGGTTGAGGATTTTCTATGGCTGGATGGCCAGACAGTTGAACAAAGGGGACACTGTGAAAAAACAAGACTCAAGTTCCTCTTTCAGGTGCTTTAGAAAGTCTCTTTCAGTCCAATACAGTCATATATAGCTAACAACAGGATTCTGTGGTCAGTCTGGTTTACCATGCTTCACTTTCTGCAGACTACATGGAAAACAATTACAGAACAGTACTAGACACCTCAAGATTAGCACTAGCCCTTCAGTTATATGAAAATATTTCAACAATAAAACTCAACTCCTCTTAACTTTATCATTTTAATAAGTTTATCACAAAACAAGTGCTGGAGTTTAGTTCAAATGCTTAAGAGTCCAAGCACCCACTTGGTTTTTCTACACTTATTTTTATAGTGGACCAGATTTCAGTATGGAGGAAATGTGTCTGTAAAGAGATGGTTGTGTAAACCATATGGCACCTAGAGTCAGGATGTCCTGAGACTTACCACAAGGGTTCACATTAACAGTAAGCAACAAGAAATGACATCAGTTGACGTAAAAGGCTTACTAAAGCAAAGGAGCTCTCGTAGTACATACCTTTCTGAAAAACAAAGTCACACCACGCTGAGCTTTATTACACAAATCTAACATTAGCAATAACATAGGGTATGAATCAGACCACGGATTACTTTTTTATTGTGACTAGGCATTTAGCAAGCATTTAGTCTATCAAAGAAAAAACAAACATTCATTCAGCAAGTTGAAAAAAAAAACTTTTCCTTGACTGAGACAAGTTAATGCGTATACAAGATCCTTGAGGTATCCTATGCATAACAGGATATCAACATATTATACCATGTTTATCACTGTGATACTGGGGCATCTACTTCCTCTAGTGCATGGCCAGAGTATGCAACCCATCCTACCAGAAACAGATATCATAGTGATCCTTATATCTGTAACCTCCAGGTTTGACTACTGCAGTTCACATGGAATGAAACTCTCACCCTAAAAAACCATCTCCAGTTAGCACAAAAAATGCAACAACTCATCTATTCATCAACTTGGATCACTGTGAACAACACGTCACTACAATTCTCCATTAGATATAAAGGGCAGACTGTGATATCGTCTCTCACATTGAGATGTATCCTAACTCCAACAATGAAATAAACATGATTACATTATTAGTAAGATGCCACATAAAGTGCAGAATTAAATGGGGTCCTTAAATTCAAACGTTTCCATGGGATCGCTCAGAGCTACCCTAGACATCACATCCTTTTTATCCACCACTCTGACTTCCCTTCACTGGCTCAAACAAACAGTCAACAGTGTGGGAGACCCTCATGAGGCAAACTTTCAGGGGAACTGGACCTAGACTATGGAATTTGTCTCTGCAAGAGACAAGGAATACAAACTTCAAGGGCCATAGGCCCAAATGCAAAGCCTATTTCTTCTATGTAGCTTTCCCTCCCAATAGCTGCTTAAAAAAAAAAAATCAATCCTACACATACAAAAATAAGGTGTTATCTATTCAAGTTCTATCTTACTAGCAGGGAAGGGAGAAAGAGCATTCACTTTGTTTCTCTTTAACTGCATGAGAGGCGCTCAGTAAGTATGCTGATGAGGGGCATACACAGTAAGTACCTAGACAGATAACACTTTGAAGTAGTAGGATAAAAATTTTTAAACAAATATGACTAAGTCAGACAGTGTTTAAAGTATCTTCACATTAGAGGGAAGAGATTTCCATTGCACTTATTTAGCCATTTGATTTCATGTAGAAAACTGTGTGTTTGTTCCATGATGATCTTTCTGAAAAATTGTTTTTAAAGGTCACAGGTTTAATGCTTTGATAAAACAGCTTTACATTGACAAGCAAAGCACAGCAACACTTACACACCAGGATATGTTTAAATGCCACAATGCTGGTCAAGGCCCATGTGAGAAAAGTTACTAATGGCAACAGAATAAGTATCTGATGACTATGACTCCTACTAAATTCTCTCTAATCAGCTGAACCCAATGGATGTGACAATTAGAGTATCAGTGACTAGTATATTTCCAAGGTTACCATTTGAAAGGCTCTACTTAACCAGCATCTTCTGCCGAAGTGCAGAAACACCACAAGATACAAACAAATTGGCTCAGAATACCATACACAGTTGAAAGTGGCTATGCAGCAAGACATTGTAACACTTCTGATCTCCAGAAAGCCACAGCACACACAATTCCAAAGAACAAATTCTGAAAAATGAAATGGCAGATTGGCTACTGGGAGATCACAAGGGGAGATCACAAGGTGCAGAATCACTCATCAAAGCCCACTGCCTCCAAGACAGCATTAACTGTCTATGCATTGGCACTGTACATTGCAGATAGATAAATTACCAAGAGGTAGAAGAAGACATCTGAAAGAGGCCATCTTACCAGAATGGATGAAGAGGACTTTGTTAGGTGACTGCCATCTGAGAGAACAGTGAGTTGTCAAATCCCGCATTCGACAGCTTCCATACTGTACCGGTGCTTGTCTTAATAAGGGCACGGGGATGCAAATGTAGCAGTGTTACTTTAAAAGCAAAAGGTGAAGTGCTGTGATACACTGTTCGTGCCATGTATCTGCCACACAGATATTCAGAAACAGGCAAAGGGACGCTTCCCTGGTTTTTCACATGATTTTCTGTGTGACTATTTTTTTATTTTGATACTTTTCTTCTCCACAAGAGAGGTGTGTGACCATAAGACTTTCAATCAATATTTAAAACACAGTGTAAAGACAGTGCCATATACTGAAGAATTCTGTGGTTATGATTTACTTACTTGGTTCCTTTGTGGTACTGTGAAGTTAAGTGATTTGGAAGGTTATACATTTCAAAAGGTTTACTGCGTGTTATAAAGAATAACTAATGTATACATTGGGTTTCACACTTGTTAACTGTACTCAATAGAGACACTGGATGTTAGCAGAAAAAACTGGATTTTGGCATCCCCTCATCTTAAAAAAATGCATCACTTCTATAACTCTTTTAGTAATGTGGCTCTGCATAATCACAATGCCAATACTACAAGCTTTGGGTACATATTGTGCTTTGCCCTTAGACTATATTAAACAGCAAATTAAATTGCTCTTCCTGCTTTCCATTATCTCAATAAAATTTACGGTGTGGACCATGATAAAACAAAAATACAGGTTATACATGAATTTTACTTTCTATCGTGCTGCTTAACAACCATACTTCCCCCTAGTACTTCAGAGTATCCCGTAGTGATTGAAAGTTGAAGCACTCATACATGGGATGACAAATACAATCTTCTTTCAAAACATTTCACAATTTCATAACTTGAAACACCCAAAATTAATGTGAACTCTGAGCTCTGAATAGCCAGACTAACACCTTCAATAATCTCCTCTCACTTTACATGGCAGGTATTTCCCCTGCTACTCTCAAGATAAAGCAGGGGTGGCCAAACTTTTTGGCCTGAGGGCTACACTGGGGTTGCAAAACTGGACAGATGGAGGGCCAGGTAGGGAAGGCTGTGCCTCCCCAAATACCCTGGCTCCTGCTCCTATCTACCCCCACCTCCTCCCACTTCCCAACCCCGACTGCCCCCCTCAGAATCCCCAACCCATCCAACCTCTCCACTCCTTGTCCCCTAACTGCCCCCTGGGACCCCACCCCCATTTAAACCCCCTGCTCCCCGTCCCGACCCCATCCACACCCCCAGACAGGCCCTCTGGGACCCCACACCTATCCAACCCCCTCTGTTCCCCATCCCCTGACCGCCCCCCTCCAGAACCTCTGCCCCATTCAGCCACCCCTTGCTCCCCATCCCCTGACCGCTCCCGGGGCCCCCAGCCCCTTATACAAGCCCCTGGCCCACTTACCATGCCGAGCAGAGCAGCATGTCTGGCTGCCGCACCTGTCGGAGCCAGACACACTACTGCTCTGCTCGGCAGGAGCACGCATCTCTGCCGCCCAGAGACAACAGGGGAGGGGCCGGGGGCTAGCCTCCCCAGCCAGGTGCGCAGGGGCCGGTAGGACGGTCCCATGGGCTGGATGTGGCCTGTGGGCCTTAGTTTGCCCACCTCTGAGATAAAGGCATGCTCCTTATAGGAATGTACTTTTGTTTTCTAGATTCTGAAATCTATTATGCTTATGATTTTGCCGCAATATCAGATGTTAGAAGGCCTTTCCAATGTATCTTCAATATGCTTTATAGAAAGACTTTAACGATTTGTAATTATTTTACTATCGCACCAATATTAACTGAATCTGAAATTTATTCTCATATGTAGGTCCTGCATTTTATTTTGGGAAAAACAGTCATCCACTATATCAAAGAATTAACTTTATTATGAGTCCAAAGATGCTGTATTCACTAGCACAAAACTACCACTGGAAATTATGTCCAGCTTTTGGAACATGAAACAGGAGCATCACCCAAAGCTTAGTATTATGCGAGGTAATGAAATAAACCAACGCTCAAAAACATTTTGATGCAACTACTGCTTATCCATTCAAAAATAGGAGTTTGTACAGAAATACGAAAAAATTGATTGATATTAAATCTATTGTTAATAGGAGTTGTTAAACATATAACTTAACTCTCTTTATTGTGTATCAGCAAACTTTATAAAAAGTAAGTTTAGATTCAGCTTGACACTGCCCCATATGCACCGATGTGTTTACTTGTAACTACAAGAGTCAGCCAAGACTGGATCAGGAGCAAGTAATTTTGTATTTTTTGCAAGTATTCTCAGAAGTAAATATTTACCAGAGGGGATTTTATCTAGAATGTCATGCCATCACATTTTGTTCTATCAATTATGACAAAGTTCTTTCAACTACCAAAGGAAAGTTGTGGGTTTTTTTTAAACTAGTACCAAAGAGATTTCAAGATGAGATACTGTATATGAAATTGCAGCCTTAATCCTGTTCTCATAGCTAAAATATAAAGCCATGAAATACAGAGTAATCATAAAGTCTCAAAATTGACAGACCCTTAACTATAACAATTCCAAGTCTTGGTAATATGTACTTCCAAGTACAGGTAGTATGCACATGTAGATTTGCATGATGTTGCTAATGAACTTTACATACACCGTTACATAGTCTCCAAAAACCCTAATCCCACAATACAGTTATTTTACTTTGCATGATTTTATCAAGAGTGATTTGTAGTTTGGGATAATCCCACAATGTTTGTAAATAGAGCAACAAATATGTTTTGCTACTCAAGTTACTTCAGATATGAAATTTCAACCAGTGAGAAAGAGCAGGGACAGCATGGCGATGAGCATAGGAAACAGAAACCAGAAATTTCTGAGATCTAAACCCAGTCTTGACAGTGGACCCCTGTGTCCTTGGGCTAAACAACCTCTCTATCTTGTTCTATACAGATAGAGGAAGAGGAGAGATTATAGGTAAAGACAAATATTACCGCTAGTAATTTAGGCCTTGAAACCGCAGTCTGATCACTGAGTGGGGACCCCTATGATTATGCAGAGACCCACTGAGTTCACTGGGACACTTTGGGCATGCATATGCTAAGGTTCACCAGACTGCAGGATACAGGCCCACAACAGTATTTAAACCAACAGTTACTTGGGAAGGTTTCTAACTACTTCTGGTTTTAATCCCCGTTTTTGATTTATATAGAGGAGAAATTTACCTCCCATTGCCTACTGCTGAGAAAGGCAAGACGACTTAACATCATGTTTATTCAAATGTGCTCTCTTCACTACAAGTACCAAATGCTTAACTCAAGCAAGTTACAGCATTTGAACACCATTACATCACCCTGTCTGGTATACTTTAATGCAATTTGTAAATAAAATAAAATTTGATTAACTGACAGCATCTTAAAGAGGATACATTGAAGATCAAAATTGAGGACACTTATCCAGTGAAACCAAAAAGAAAACAAGTGCAGCCTTTCCAAATAATTCTGCAGAACAGGTCACATAGTCTGTTTTGATGCACTGATGTAGTAATGACGTTATTCTATGAAAACTGAGTGACAGCAATCCATAATTCCAAACAATGAGATTAAAATTCAAACTAACCAAAGGAAAAATGCACTATAAGGCTTTTTGCATGGCCTGACGTACTATTGCAAAGAGGGAGATATTAAACTGTACATTCCCTCTATTGTTTCAAACATGATATAGACAGATGTCATCTTTTCAAGATGAAAACATCTTCCTGCTGAAGAGTAGTGTCTGTCTCCAAGAGCCTACATTTGTGAAATTAATTATGACACATTCCCTGTTTACAGAACTCAACCAAATTCAGATCTGGCAGTAATAGAAACAACTCCACTAAGTCTTTGGAGTAGCACCCATTTACATCACAGTTTAGAATTAGCTTTAGCAGCAATTTTAATAAATACAAGTAATATTCTAGTGCAGTGGGTCCCAAACTTTTGTATTGGTGACCCCTTTCAAATAGCAAGCCTCTGAGTGCGATCCCCCCATTATAAATTAAAAACACTTTTATATATTTAACACCATTATAAATGGTGGATGCAAAGCAGGGTTTGGGATGGAGGCTGACAGCTTGTGACCCCCCTGAGGGGTCCCAACCCCCAGTTTGAGAACGCCTGTCCTAGTGGTATCAGCATGGAATGGCAAATAAGGTTCCAACAAATGATTCTAATCATTCTAGTTTAGCAAGATGCATCAAGATTTCCTGAAGTTATATAAATGCAAATTATTTACCACCACCACACAGACCTCTACATTAAAAAGTCTGTATTTTAAAAATAAGTGAACTGAACCACAGGGAGTTAGTTACTTTCCAGAGTCAGATCCTTAGTACATGTCTACACTACAATCTTAAATCGACCTAAGTTAGATTGACTTACAGCCACCACAGCACTTCCACCAACTTACAAGGTACAGTGTGGAGCAGGGGGGGCCCGAGAGCCTGCCTGGACCCCAGCCGTCCTCCAGGCTTCTCGCCTTCCTGCTCCCAGACGGGAGAAGCTACCGGGGGGGTTCTCATCTCTGGTGGGGAGACCCACAGCTGGAGTCCAGCTGCTGTGCTCCTGGCAGGGAGCGGGGATCCGAGAGGCCAGTAGGGCTCCCAGTGGGGAGCTTGGGTGACAGCCCAAGCAGGGAGCCTGGGTGGCAGCTTGGCTTGGAGCAGAGACAACAGCCCGGCCCAGAGCCATAAAATTGACAAGAATGACACCCAACAGCTGATATAAAGATGACACTGTGTCACCCTAACTACACCAATATAAGCCCTACGGCTCTTGTGAAGGTGGAGTTTTATGTCCACATAGCAGGGCACTTATATCTGCAAGAGCAAGGCTGTAGTGCAGGCACCGCACTTACACTGTAGCGTAGCTGCCTTATGTTGACCTAACTCTGTACTGTAGACCAAGCCTTAGGGTTATGTCTCCCTTGGTTCTAGGGCCTGATACCATTAGATATTAAAATCTCAATCCTCAGTGATCTCAAAGGGAAGTTTCCCTGTGCTGATCAAGCCCTTTCCTACCTAATCACTCTGCCTCCTGAGACTGTTACCCAGACTGTAAGCAAACTATTCCTAACTTTAGCACAGCACCTTTTTAGCTAATTTGTACTTAGTTTATAGAAAGCTGTCTCTTCCATTGTGTAATATTTAATAAAATGTTGCTTTCTCAAAGTTGCACATGTAGATGCTACAAGATCTATAAACCAACCCACAATAACTGTCAATAAAATACATTTCCAGTCCCAAAATAAATAGTTAAGCAAAGATGTAAGAGTACTTTTTAAAAAAAAAAAAAATCCATGAAAAATGCAGACAAAAGATTTAAAAATAAAAGGATTGCTTACTAATCTGTTTACTCCATTAAGGGATAATCAGAGACTGATTTCCTTCTGGGCGCAATTCTTACAAACAAACAAACAAACATGTATGCATATGACTGTCATGAGAGTGCTTTATAGGATGATTAGCTTAACTGAAGTTTCATGCTCAAGAGGTTTTGTTTGCAGACTGACTAAATGGGATCCACTTTGAAACATAAGGAATATTTGATGCACAAGAAATAAATGAAGTAGTTTTCTCCCAACAGCTTTACAAGTCTGAGTTATTGTGATGGACTCTGACCAACAAGAGCAGCAGGACTTCAGACAAACATGTACATTTCCTCACTCAAACACTATTTTAAAAAAACATAGCCAGAGGCCAGCAACTGCACAAATAGGTTTATCTGACTAAAATGTAAGTCCATCTCTTTTCAAAGAAGGACACACATGGCAAAGGAATAAAATCTGCAGGAAGATGTAGATTCTCAAATGGACCCATGTAAATAACTTCCTTCCTCAACCAGGAGAATACAATATGTACACACACAAAACTTACCACTTTGTCCATTAGCTTCCAAGTCTTCTCCACAGTTCTGCGGTCAGCAGCTGCTTGCTTGGGGGGCCCCACGGCATCCTGAATAGCATCTATGATGCCCAGAATACGCCCTTTGCGGGGGTTTCCTCCTCGGCCACCTGGGTTCCGGCCATTCAGGGAATTGGCCATCTGGGATCCAATCTTAACAAAAATAAATAAAAGTATTATTATAAGGTGTCCTAAAGACATTTTGTCATAAAAAACAAAAGCATACAGTGAAATACCGTTTGCTTTCCCCGGTCAGAAAACAAGAAGAGTATGTTTGGGAACTGGCTTAACTTTTTATGATGAAGAGTTTAAAACCATCTGGGCTGAGTTTACACTGACAAGTGACCCTGGATTTGTCGTCAATGTATACATAAATAAGTTAAAGGTAAATTTACACTTGCGAGTGGACAGACACAGAGTTGATTTTACCCCATAAACAAAAACAAAAAACAAAAACCCATACATACACAATTGGGAGTACACACTTTCTGTTTCCACCCTCTCTAGTCTCCCCATAAAGAAATAAAAGCCACTGGTGAACCTAGCACTAATGAAGATCACTTACACTCCCGTTTGGTTTTCCAGACCCCAATAAACATACAAATGATCATGTACACTCACAGCTCACCAGGGACACAAGCTTGTCACCAGACAACAAAGGCATATGGACTTCCATTTGCCACGTTAAAAAAAAAAGAAAAGCCAACATGCCTGCGACGAGCAAATGTTTAGGATAACATGAGCTATACATACGGTGTATTATCTTGTATAAAGAGCGAGAAACTGAAGAAGGGGAAAGCCTTAAGGAGCAGGAAGGAAATTTCTTCTGTAAATCCAAGCTCCCTGAAGCTTCGTTTCATAGGAGAGAGAGTTTTATTCCCTTCTCTGTCCAATCTGAGCGGATGGTGGTGGGGGGTAGAAAGCCAAAAGAGAAGTGCCCCCGGTAAGTCTTCCCCTCTTTCTTTTCTCCCTCCCACCTCGTGCGCCTGGCTTCAGTCCCAGAGGCAGGGACTCGTCCACCCACCCCACCAGCAGCGTGTTAAATCCCAGCCGCGCTCCTGGCTCCGGAGGTTAGCTCAGCTCGCCGCCCCTCTGCAGCCACACATGCTCCCACCTCCTGGCACGCACCGGCAGGCAGCAGAGCAGTGGGACTCTCCGGGCTGTCGCTTGCTGCGCGGGGGCGGCCGCTGCCCCCGCAGGAAAACACGAAGAGTTAATTCATCACGACCCGTGTCTCCCTAGTCAGCCCCCCCGGGGGCAGGGCTGGGGGGCGCGGGGGGCGTGCGAACAACGGGAGGCACCGCACAGCAATGCGCCCGCAGAGCCGGGGCTAACCCGCTCCTGGAAAGCGGGGCGGACGCGCGCGCACGTACAGGCTACAGCGAACGCTCTGCCCTCCTCCCCCTCCGGCCGCCGCTGCTGCTGCGCTCCTTGAAACACCCCCACTGACCCACCCCGCCCCCGAGCCCCACAGTCACTCCCACGCGTGCGCGGTCGGGAGCGGGGAACAGGCGCTTTCCAGGAGGGCGGGACCCTAAGGCTCTGAACGTTAGCCAATCAGAAAGGGCAAAGGGTTTGCTTGACAGGTCAGACAGCAAATGGGTAGGAGGCAAGGCTGGGCTGAACGGACTGGCGCTGCTCGGAAGGCAAGAGGGGGCGGGGGGAGAATAGGCTGGCCCCCAGCGTAGGATTGATGAGGGAAGGGGCCAATGAAAGGGCTAGCCTGGGAGAGGCGAGGCTTCCGGTGACACCTTTCTCCCCCAGCTTCTATCTCTGCGCTTTTTGATTTGGGGGGAGAGAAGAAGCAGGGGATAAGGGGAGGGGGAAGGGGCAAGTGGAAGGAGGGGGAGGAAGGGTGTAGACGGGTGGGTAGGTGAGTGAACTAGAGAGCCTGGGCAGCTGCAGGAGAGGGAAAGGTGAATTAGGGAAGAGGGGACAGAAAGAAAGAGGAAGGAGTTGATGGGGATAGATCTAGGTTTTCTGTAGGGTGTGGGAGTCAGTCCTGTGGTGAGCCAGGCCCAGAGGATCAGCCCTAAGCCCTCTGATGCATTGGGAGAGGGCTTTGCTGATTTACAGCAACTAAGACTCTTGCCTCAGATTAGGAGGAACTTTTTATAATCTGCCCCTGGGGTAGTAAGGGTTTTGTTGTGCCTGTTTTACTGACATATACTGTATTTCCAGCCCTAGGTTCAAAAAGTTAGGTGCTAAAAAGTCATGAGATTTTTTAACAATAATCAGTTGGGATATTTATATTGGCATGCTAGGTTTTGAACCTTTAAGTGTCACATTTTCAGGTATTTCTTTACAGCTATGAGGGCTAGAAACTTACTTTTAAAAAAATGAAAGCTGAGAGTCTCCCTTAATTATAACTTCCAGGACAATTAAGAAAAACATCATATACTGTGAGACTTGTAATAAAAATCTTAATAGGTAATAGTGAATACCTGAAAACTTGTTCCACAAATTTATTTGAAAGTATCTCTCTTACATCTATACCCCTTGATTTTCACCAGAGCTCTCTCTGAAGGTTTAGTACTAGTAGTGAAAGTTTCTTATCCTCACATTAACTAAATTGTATGTCTCTGAAACATGTGCTTCATGCATAGGATGGATGCAGAATATTGGAATTCAGACTTAACATGGAGATCTGAGAGCAGAATTGTTTCCTTAGATTGTTACTCTTAGGATGAAATATCCCTTACAGACACTAAAAGTTAAACATTCAATATTTTGATTCAATTTTTTGTTTTCATGGAAGTCAATTATTTTAGGGATGACTTATTTCCAAGCTTTAGTTTTCTTTTTCTGAAAATCAACTTCAAAATATGTTCTTTCCTGATTGCCCCCTCCCTCAGGATTAAAAACCATTCTGCCATTTTTCTCAATTTAGCTATTAAAATAGTAATATTGGACAGGAAGAACGACGGGAGGCAGCTCCTAATAACAGCTGTATTTCCAAATAGAGGTCTGCCTCATCATCATTCTTATTTACATTATCATTTATTAAATATTGTAAATACAGATGTCCTTTCTGTTTATTTAAAATGTGTCTAGTTATTACTTTAGGCACATGTACAACTATACAATCCTGTTAATAAAATCTGTGCTCAGTGGTTATTGTTTCTCTGCATTTTTAAAATGGAAACTGGGAACACAGTCCTACGTGCATTGAAAGGTTTCTCATTTCACTGTCATCTCTGCAAATAACTCTGCTTCCTGTGCTGAAATGCCAGTTTATGACTTTCTCTATAGATGTAATTTCTAACCTTTTTTTTCCCCCCCTTTTGGAGCCCTGCGTAAGATACACTGACTGGTGGCACCTTTCATAACCACCCGCTATTATAACTATCACCATCTCTTGTTTTGGTTAAAATTTATTATATATTTTTGGCCTCATTTTATTTTTTGCTGTTTTCTTGTGCAATTTGGTTCTGTGGTTCTTTTCATGTTCTCTTTGCAGGAAAAAAGCTACATGCTCTGGGTTGCCAACTGTTAGCTCCGTAGAAGTGGGTCATATTCCTTTGCAGTTTATATGAGTGCCTATGTAACCCACACATCTCCTGGGTGTGGTGTTCTGTCCCAGCTAGTGGAACTGAGACCACTTAGAGAAAGGGAGATTAATGACTCTGCTCTACAGGCTTGGCTAATAGGCCCATGGCTTTTGGCTCACACACTAAGCTCCAGAGCCCCCAGGTTCAATCCCGCCAGTTGACAACCAGAGTCTGTCAGCGTTACACCTGGCAGAAAAGGTAAGAGACTTGATTCTGTGGGCTGCAGCCCTATACCTGTGTGTTGCTTTGTTAGGAGAACTACCAGCTTCATTAGAAGAGCCTGTGGGATTGCTACAAGGTGTGTGACTTTCAAGGACTCAGCCACTTACTTTTCACTGCAAAACAGCGTATACTGTACTGTCCACTTTAGGACAGGCATTGGATCGCAGCTGTGTGTTCTGGTCTTGAAAGTGCAGTCCCCAGAGGGTCATGTGAATGTGGGTTAGAAGCAAGGCCTGCTGGGAGATGGGAGTTAACCTATAAAAAGATGCACAAGAGAAACTAGAGATGGGGCAAGATCTGGTTTGTTTCATTGTGGGAAAGCTAGATGGTACAGCAGTAGCTGGTGTGAGTAGTGATTCCCCTGTGGGATAGGCATACTGGAGGGGCTTGGTAGAGGACTGCTAGGAAGATGGCTGGAGAGACCAGCTCTGTGATGGAAGGGTCCAGGGCTATGTTGTGTAGCAGAGGAGAACATAAGTCCTGCCTATAATGCCAATTAGAGTGGTAGTGCAGAAACCTTTGTATGTCAGGAGTGAAAAAGTTGGGGAACCTGCCAGCAGAGATCTTCACCTACTCCAGGGTACTGATGGAACCCTGCAACCAAAGGGAAGGACTCCAACTGGAGAAAATGAGGGAGCATTTGTAGAAGCCTTGTTTTTAACTTCTTATTTGGCCTGAGTGCAGAGGACTCGTGACTTGGCCACTTGGCTGGAGGGCCAAATTGCTGCCTGACTGAAATATTCAACTGTTCAAGAGCAAGGGGGAACTGAGGCTCAGAAATTTGACTTGATGTTAGATGAGGTAGGCCAGCCTTGTTACTTTCTCCACAGCTGCAGCAGTAATATAGCTGCCTTGGGCGTGAACATAACTTCATTAGAAGTCATTCAACTTTCTCCCACTACCTCAATGTTTTTCTTCTCTACCCATAACATCTACCACCTCTGAGACTACTCTGTGATCTCTTTAGTCTGAAAGATTAAGATTTACAGTTGTATTCCTGAGTGAATCTCATCAGAGATTATATCTCATCAGATACATTCTAAGGTGGCGGGGAGCTAGATAAATATATCCTCTCACCAGCAGTCTAAAATGCTATTAAAGTACTAGGTGCAACTAAATCAGTGTATGTGGTTTGAAAGCCTTTCCTCCTTGTCCCCAGCCCTGATGGGGTAGCTTTTGGCAAGTACAGTCAACTAAAGATGAAGGGGCTTCATACCCCTGTAAATAAGATTGTATGCTGGCCCTGTGTATGTTTCCCAAAGAGCATAGCTACTTTAGCATATAGTAGATTGATTTAAGCCTTTATGAGAGTTACTCTTGTACAACAAATATCAATTATTTCAAAATCAGAATATTATGAGCTGCTCCTCTCTAATTAAAACACTGATTACTCCATTAAGCATCCAAACACCTTTAAACTTTTAAAGGCATTTGTCAATGTTTTGACTGGATATGCGGAGTATTTCCAAGCAACCATGAGAGTACCACTTTTAGGATGTATGGATTCTGCAATGCACTGTGCAATGGCCGCTCAATGGGTTACATGTTTAACAAGGTCAAGCACTTATACAGTGCTTTACACTGACCCGTCATTGTGCACTAATGAGTCCAGATTCCAGATCAAGAGAGAGACTATAAATAAGTGCTTTTTTCCCACCTTTCTGCAAGAAAGGGAACTCTCCTTACAGGTGTTTTACAGCTCCAGAACTATTTTTTTTTCAAATATATTTTAATTATTCAGTTATAGAAAAAGGTATAATGTAATGTCTTAAACTTAAAAATACATAATATGTTACTGTGTCCATAAACAGTACATATGTCACGTTACTGTGTCTAGTCATGCAGTCACCATTATGAACCTTTAATTGGCTCAGTAAGTAACAAAAAAACACTTTATAATATCATTAACTACTTTTTAATGCCTCTAGCTGTGCTAGATTTATTCAGACCTATAAAGGCATAAGAAAATATAATCTGTTTATTTATGGTTTTGGGAGTAGTTCAGCTGCCAGCCAGTATTAAGTATAATTATACCTGACTATGCATTTAGAGTGGAACATATTTACATGTTTTAGTGCACTGAATTTACAGAGACAGCAAACAAAACTAATCACCTGTGGTATTAAGGATTATCTCTTACCCATTATTAATGCTGGTATTATTAATAGACTCAATGTCTATTACAGACGCTAATATTTCAAGAGAGAAATCCAGTAATAACTATGGTAAACTTGGCTTTACATTGCCACAGTAACTTGATAAGTATTAAAACCAAATTGTTAAAAATAAATCTTGGGCTAAATATCAGGCACATCTTCTCCTGTATGGCTCTCAAATATTCAGTTCTAGTCTTTTTTTTTTTTAATTGTGTTTTTAATACTTTCCAGAAATTTCAAAGCTGGCTTTCAATGACAGCATATTTCATTATAGCTTGGCCTAAAGCTTTGCCACAGGACTACTGCATCAAAGCTGTCTCTTTTAATCTGTATACATTGGCCTGCACAATAGGGACCCATTTTTGTTTCAACACGGTAAGCTACTAAAATGCAAATAATAATAATCAATACAGTAATGCAACATTAATTCCCTCTGATAAAGACTCACTTGCCTCCCTTTTCCTTGACTGGGATGTTGGGTCAAATTCAGGAGTCTTTTATCTATGTATTATAATATGGATCCTCTTACCTGTAGGTGAACTCTAGCTGTATTCAAGATGGTAAAACTTGTTGTCTCATAGGTGTTTAGTGTCACCTATGTGAAATGAGTTTATTGTCAGTCCGGTTCATCAGGTACAATTATCCACATCACGAAACACTATTGTGTTTGATGCTCACTGGCAGGGCCAGTCTTAGGAGTGGGTCATCCGGATGAACGGCCAGGAACGCCATGATCAAGAAGGCACCATGCAGCAGCGCAGAGGTGCACACTGCTGGTGTAGTGTCTGAAGCTGCTTCAGGCTGGCAGGAGAGCACCGAGTGTGGGGGCACCCAGATTTCTCCATGTGTCCTCCTGGTGGAACATGCGTGGGGAGGGCCGAGCGATGACGCAGATACTGCTCACACTCCCCCAACATTCGGGGGCTGTGAGAGGGGGATCGAGGAGCAACATCATGTGCTTCCTGCATCCAGGTCATTTTCCCCACCTGGGCTCTCCTCCTGCACACAGAGCCCTTTGCCCCGCCCCCAGGGGCCACAGCACTTCCTGGAGCGGCACAGGGCCAGGGACAGGGCAGGAGTGCAGGGAGCCTGTCCTGGCCCCGGTGCGTGCTGCTGCCACCCCGGAGCTGCTTAAGATAAGCAGCACCAGGCTGGAGCCCGAACTTCTCCCGCACCTTGCCTTAAGCCCCCTTGTATACCCTGTACCCCTCATACACCTCAACAGCCTGCCCTGAGCCCCCTCATACATCTCGCACCCCTTCTGCATCCCAACCCTTGCCCTGAGCCCCCCTCCCACAGTCCGCACCCCTCCTGACTGCCCCACTACACTGCCCCTCAAATGTTTCTCCTCTGCACCTCCTTAGGGGGCTGTGAGAGGGGAAACGAGGAACATCATCATGTGCTCCCTGCATCCAGGTCACTTTCCCCACCTGGGTTCTCCTCCTGTCTTCCCCTTATGCAACCCAGGTGGGGAAAGTGACCTGGATGCAGGGAGCATATGATGTTGTTCCTCGTTCCCCCTCTCACAGCCCCCTAAGGGGGTGCAGAGGAGAAACATTTGAAGGAGGTGGGGCCTGGAGGCAAGGGCAACGCAGGGAGCCCTTTGCCCCAGAATCACAGGAACATGGTGCTGGACGCTTCTGAGAGTGGCATGGGGCTCACGGCGCCATGGGGGCAATCCCATGAGCCAGATCCAAAGCCCTGAAGGGCCGGATCCAGCCCGCAGGCCATAGTTTGCCCACCCCTGCTCTAGCTGTGGAGATAGAAGGACCTAGCTGCCTGGGAGCAAGGTACCAGAGGTAGAGCAGTACTGGGGAAAGGCAAGATGAGCTGGGGAGCTCCAGCCTGGCAACTCCCCAGGCTGCAGGCCTAGAGAAGTACAAGGCCTAGAGAAGATACTGAGGCTGCAGAGGTGCAGTCTGGGGTTAGACAGAGGCAGCTGGTCCAAACCCCATTGCTGATGATGAGTGGCCATGATGGGCTGCAGTTTGCCCCAGTGAGAGGGGGCTAGATGATGACTGGCAGTAGCCACTGAGGCATGGGGGGTGTAGAGGGTAGGGGTTCTCCGGGAGGGGAGACCCAGAGCAGGGGTACTGCGGGGGTAGAAACCCAAGGTAAAGGGCACTGGGGTCCAAGAGGGACAGGGGGGCCCTAAGTCAGGCGAGACACCAGCAGGCAGAGGGTGCTCTGGAGCTGGAAAAGAGCTAATTCCCAGGATGACAAGCAGGAGATGCTGTGTCGGTGAGCCTTCGCTTTGCTACAGGCAGCAATGCCAGCTGTTCCATGCATCCAGGTCAGTTTCCCCATGAGGGCACAGGAAGGAGATGCAGGTGTTCGGAGCACAATGCAGGAGTTAGGGGTGAAGGGAGGATGGGGAGTCTGGAGAGCCACAGGAATCAGAATACAAGTTCACCCAGGGTGTCATTTTCCCTAAGGCTGGCCCTGCTAAAAGACGTGGTCCTTGGTAGTCTCAACAAAACATCACTGATCAAATGGACATAGACTTGGAGCCTGAACCACTAAGAGGAGATTTGTGAAGATCAAGTTTAAGGCAGAGTGGCAAGCCAGAGTGATAAAACTTGTGCTTTCACATTCTATGCTGTACCTGTTTTGTAGTTAGAAGTCCTATGGCTTAAGGTCTTTGTTTTCACAAGGATTGCATTTCCTTCCATTTTGTCTGGTGCAAGTTAAATGGACAAACCAAAGTGTTATTATATTGTTTTCTAATTTGCTTTACTACAAGACAGTATAAAATATAGCAGCTCTTTGCAAGATACTGAAAATGAAAACTAAATAATACAGAGCAAGACCTGTGTGGCTACACCTCACTGAGCTGGTAGCTGTAAACTTGACAAAAAGACAGACTACTTCAGATCACTTCACCTTAATATATTAAAATGTATGTCAGCTTAATTTTGAAACAAACCACCCCTGAGGGAGTAATTACATATGCATTGTTATGTTTCGTTTCTGGTTTTAATTGAATCCAGTTGCTGAAGTGGGTACAAAGGGCTGCAACCAAGACTTGTCATTCTAATACCAGTTCTTGAATTTGCTCCATCTGTGCTGTGATATAAAAATCCATCAATCTGAAAATCTTTTTTTTTTCCCCCTTTCTTTCTTTTCTGGCAACTGCATGATCTTTTTATAATGTCTGGCTGATAAACAATGGTCATGGTATTTCCTCTCTTCTCTTTCCTTTAGCTTGTATGGTTCCCTCCAGCATCCTATTTAATATCCTGTACCAGTTAGATTGATTGGAACATTTTCTACTTTAAGAATCATAAGGCAACACCCTTTCCATCAAATATCTCTGCTTCATCCAAACTTTCCAAAATTATGAAATTATGGTAAGCACTGTGGTAAATACTGTCTTTGTGGCTGGACTTTCCCTGGCCATTTTGCTCTGGTATAGTAGCTGCTTTTTTATATTTAAAAAAAAATGTCTTCATGAGACCAATTAATAATCAAAGAACCCAACTCTGTCTTCATTCCTCTGGTGTAAATCTGGAGTAAACCACTTAGCCAGATTTTGGGCCATACATTACTACTAGAGCTTGTCAAAAGATTTTGAATGAGATTCTTTTTTATTAATCAAACTCGGAATAAATTTAAAAAAAAATTGAAAGTTTTTTTTTAAATCAATGAAATTTGGAAAACAATAAATGAACCCTAAAACAACTTCAGCATTTTGAAATTTGTTGTAAAAATATTTTTCACTCTTGGATCAACTATAAGTCATGGTTTAAATATAAATTTCATTCATATCTGCCACAGAGGAGAAAATATTTTGCACTGTAACTTGCTTGGCCAGTTATATGATGTATGTAACACTGTATCTTTTGTGTCTTCCTGTTTACTTTAAATTTCTGAGAACCATGGCTGTGGGTAGAGACTGCCACCATTTTGTTACAGGAGACACCTTGTTCTCTGTGGAGACTTTACTTATGTTCTTTCTTATTTACCTTAATCTAAAATAAAAGCTCCTCTAGACTAAAAGTATATGGATGATCTTTTGTATGGCAAAAGCTGTGCAAATACAATTCAATTATTTTTTGTTTTATAGCATTAGTAAACACTAGCTGTGATTGTACATAATATTGCAAATATTTGCTGAATACTTCAGATGAATAATTTTCATACTGAGCTCAAACTGTTCGCATCAGCTAGTCATTACTTTGTAGTGTGATTGGTCAGATTGCACTGTTTGCTCCATGACTAGGAGGATTGTAATTTTTTAAAAGAGAATGACAAATAGTGAATAGGATACTTCTGGCAAAAACTTGAGTCTTGCATCTTTGAAACATTCATTTTAATGGATACCAGGCAGTCAGCCAAATATGACTATTGATTGATTGCATATATGAATAACAGTGAATGCCATTTGTGAATATATTTCTCATTATTCAACTAATTTCCAGTGGGAGAACATAACACCTTGCATTTCCAGTAGGTCTCAGATAAAGGTATGATAAGACTTGAAGAGGTCATACTGGATCTAACAACAGAAGTGGATTTTGAAATTCCTGTTTTCTATTTTCTCCCTTAAGTTTTCAACATATCCACTGCTACTTGCAGGTCCTCACTGTTTCAGCAATGAATAGATGTCCAGCAGAACAGTTTCACTCTCTCCAGGAAACTGCTTAAAGGCTTCGTCCACTATTGAAGATACAGTTTATACTGATGCATCTGCAGATTGTCAGCTGAACTATACTCGCCAGTTTTGTTATTGAGTTACCATCCACTTGCAAAGAAAGACAGAGCAGAGTTACACTGGCCTATAAGCTTGTATTACCAGCAGCTTACTTGTGTTCATGCTTATTTTTAAGAATTTTGGCTTTATACAACATTTCTAGTGCAGCATCGAACTAATTATCAGGCATAACCAAACATTTTCTTCTCTAAATGTGGCGTAGCTCAATTCTTCCATGAAATTATGTCTGTCTTGGCAGAGAGAAAAATAAACAAATTGTGTAGGACCATTCCCTTGCACAGCCAACAATCATGGCAGATCCTTACGTGCTTTATCCTCCTCTTGCTGGAATTAGCAAAATTGTGTACTAAGTCCTGCTCTTTGAAGTATAAAAATGCTCATGATTACAGCCGTGCATCTCTGAGAACAGATGGATAATTTTGGCACAATGTACAATACCCATTGATACACAATACATAGTCTATTGGTCCAGGTGGAATGATCTCTTTAGCAGCTAGTTTTGACATGAGGATCTGATGGGGAAGTTTCTGGCCGGAAATTGACTAGTTTTTAAGCATACTTCCTCTGTTTGTTTTTGTCTGGGGGAAGGAGGGAGGACAGTCTAAGGCCACGTCCAGACTAGGGTATTAAAATCGATTTTAGATACGCAACTTCAGCTACGTGAATAACGTAGCTGAAGTTGAATTTCTAAAATTGAGGTACTCACCAGTCTAGACGGCGCGGCATCGATGTCCGCGGCTCTCCGTGTCGATTCCGGAACTCCGTTCAGGTTGATGGAGTTCCGAATTGATGTAAGCGCGCTCGGGGATCGATACATCGCGTCCAGACTAGACACGATATATCGATCCCCGAGCAATCGATTTTAACCCGCCGATGCCGCGGGTTAGTCTGGACGTTGGCTCAGTGATGCTCCATTTCTGAAGAATAGTTTGCAGCCTGCTTAGATTCTATTTGTGCTAGTGTCTGTGGTATAATGAACTTATCCATCTGTTGTAAACACATATACACAACTGGCCATTATGAATCCTGGTACTCTGGCCCAATCTGATAAAGGGAGACTAAGAAACTTTTTTTTTCCTCTGAGTTGGCTTAGTGGATTCATGTACTTTTTGCTTATATAGGGATCATGGCTCATTTTTCAAAAGTGAATAGTGGACTTTTTGCAGGGGAGAGTGCCTCATTGTTTAGATGCCGAATTTCAGACCCCTGATTTTCAGAGGGTGCAAGCTTGGTAATTTCTGAAAATAGGCCTTTTTAAGAGTACCTCAAAACAGAGCTACCCAATATAAAATCTTAGTTTTTTCCGTCTGACAGGCTGTCCTTCTGAAATGGGAGTCTTGAGAAGGCTATAAAGAACATAGACATTCATCTCTGGTTTGGACATGGAGGCTTTTAGGAAAAACAAATTTTCTATTTGAAATGAGCTTGCACTTTTCAACAGATCAAAGCCAAAGGAAAACTGGATTACGCCGTTCCCATCATGCTCATGTGAAATTGGTAGTAGTCCAAACCCAAGACGCATTATGTTGCTCCATTATGCTCCATGACTGTGATCTAAATTAGTGACAGAGAGCACAACCATGCCATTTAAGCATATAGCCATTCTCAGAGCGGTGTGGATGTGCATGTGCGTGCACACTTACATGGTGCAGGAGAGGTCTCAAGAGGGGATTCTGATGCATGGAAGCAGAATTTGTCGAAGCGCAACCAAGCTTGTAGAGGGGGAAGCATATCCTTCAGGGATTTCCATATGCTCACCACTTTATACTTGACCAGCTTCAATGAGTGAAACCGATGAGGCAGCTCTACTATCTCCCGGGGATGCAAGAAGGCAGCAACCCATATTCTTGAGGAAAAGCATGGATTGTTGCTAGGCCTAGCTTCTGCAAAATAGAACTAAAAGGGGAGAGGGATCACTGTTCCCTTCCTCGTGTACCTGTGTAGCAGACTGTTTGCAGCAAGTTTCATGGCAGACATGGAGTGGATTTTTTTACTTAAAGGATTTAAAATGGCCATGACTGCTGCAACTGAACATGAAACTAGTTACCATTAGCCCAGTTTTAGTACAATTTCAGTGCCTACTGGATATGAAGGCATTTCCAAATGATCATGGTTAGTAGCTCAAACATGGTTACAAGCTCTGTTGTGGACAAGGCCTAACGTTGTAGAATCCCTTCTTTTTTCTCTAAAAAGAATCAACCTCTTGTGGTCCCAAGCTGGGCTTTCAGAAAGGGTAAGAGGAAGTTCTTCCATCCCCCATACTTCCCTGTAATGGAGAATGGCTTCCCTAAGAAGGAGTAAGAACTGGTGTAAACTCTTTAGCCAAGGAGAGAGAAATTTGGCCTGAGAAGGTGAGGGAGTCTTTTGTTTTGTGGCTGGAGGGCACTGAATTAGCTTAAGGGAATTGATGTTATGGAAGGGGAAACTGAGGCAGTGCCATACCCTGATCTTAGAAGAGGTAATCTGATCCTATTGCAGGCCATTACTATCCTCCATTAATTAGAAAAGCCTTCTAATTGCAGTGGGAGCCACTGCAGCTGCTCTGTGGATCAGAGGAGTGTACAGTTGATTCTAATCCCCCTCATCCTCATCAGATGCTGTGCTGACCAGTGTTCAGCTGAGTCCCAGGATTTTTAAACATCAAAAATACTCTCCTCAACATCTTGGCCTGAGGCTAATTTAGCTATAAGGTGTCAAAGATATGTAAAAGGATAAATCCAAAAGGGTGCATTCTACAGAAGTTGGTAAATACTTCTATGAAGAATTACTGTGCCACATTTGAAAACTAATTTCAGTGCTTAAAGTGTGAAATGGAAGAATTGTAGCCCTGTTTAAAGTGCCAATTTCTGCATAACTTTAACAATAGCCACCACTGATACCTCTGTAATATCAGCACAACCCATAATAATGTAGAAAGATTACCTTTTTTTCTTAGCTAATTCTGTTCAGCTAAAGTAATGCAATATGCTAGCAGTTCATATTTAAGATCCTGAGTTAGGTCTATATTCTGCCACCTTTATACCTTACTCCTGGAGCAGGAGTGGCCAGCCTGTGACTCCAGAGCCACATGTGGCTCTTCAGAAGTTAATATGCAGCTCCTTGTATAGGCACCAACTCCAAGGCTAGAGTTACAGATGCCAACTTTCCAATGTACTGGGGGGTTGCTCACTGCTCAACCCCTGGCTCTGCCACAGGCCGCCCCCCTCCCCTGAGCCTGCAGTGACCTCACTCCTCCCCTGAGCTTCCTGCATGCCAGGAAACCACTGATTGGGAAGGATGGGGAGGTGCTGATAGGTGGGGCTGCTGGCGATTAGGAAGCACTGGGAGGGGGGAGCTGATTTGGGGGCTGCTGACATATTACTGTGGCTCTTTGGCAATGTACATTGGTAAATTCTGGCTCCTTCCCAGGCTCAGGTTGGCCACCCCTGTCCTAGAGTTTTCCCACTTATTCCATCTGGACTTCATCTAAGGAGCTACACTGACTTACAACAGCTGAGGATCTGTTACTGATACTGGAGACCTGTTTACTTTTTTGGGCACTGGAATCTTAGGCAGCTGTGATTATCTCAACTAAATCAACAGACAGGTCACTTTGGAAAAGAGAGTATAGATATTCTCTGTTAAGTCTGGGTAAGAAAGCAACGCAACAGTGTGCAAACATTAGATATATAAACCTGCAAACTTCTTTTAAATGCAAGTGCACCTAATTTTGTTCCTTGGCAAAGACTGAAAATACTCCCCAGTAAACCTGCCTGCCTTGACTCCTTGTTTATTTTCCTTCAACCTGGCTAAATTGTGCTAACCAGATTTTAAATCTGTTACACATGATTGGTGAGCAGTGAAGCCTATAAAAACTTGGTGTCTTTTGAGTTGGAAATCAGAAATACAGCATATAAACTAATCATCTCATCAAAATAAGTGTGAAAAGCTGGAGAATTCATGAAAAGTGAATACTAACAACTGAAGTTTTGGAAGGGCAATTAGAGTTATACAACCTGGAATGCCATTTAGCAAAAACTCTTCAGAAATGTTCAAGGAAGACACTGTTATGTATTTTCCCTGAGGATGTTTGTATATAAACCCAATCTCCCTCAGGATATGGCTACACTTGAAATTTCGGAGCGCTGCCACGGCAGCGCTTTGAAGTGTGAGTGTAGTCGGAGCGCACATAAACCACATCCCTTACGGGTGTAGCTCCCAGCGCTGCGGCACTGATTACACTGAGGCTTTACAGCGCTGTATCTTGCAGCGCTCAGGGGGGGTATTTTTTCACACCCCTGAGCGCGAAAGTTGCAGCGCTGTAAAGTGCCAGTGTAGCCATGGCCTTACATTTGTGCAGCGCTGGGAGTTACAGCTGTGTTCATACAGCTGTGTAGGCCAGCGCTGCAGTGTGGCCACACTGACAGCTACCAGCGCTGCAGTGTGGCCACATTTGCAGCATTTGCAGTGCTGTTGGGAGTGGTGCATTGTGGGCAGCTATCCCACAAAGCACCTCGTCCCATTTTGGCGCTGTGGGTTGTGGGAAGGGGACGGAAGGGTGTGGGTCATTCCGCTTCCTGTGCCAATGCCCCGTGGTGCATCGCTACACATTCCAAGCAGTTTGGTGCCATTGTGAGTGTGCAGCGCGATTTCTGTTACAAATGTAGCCTGGGCTGCTGAGGACCTTGCTGATGAATGTTGCCAGCCCATCATGTTTGGCAGTTGAGCTATTCCTTCAGCTCCAAAGTGACAGTGAGGAGTCCGACGATGATATTGATTCGCCTGACGCGCAAGACACTAAATTGCTTTTGGCAGTAACGGACGTGCTCAGCACCGTGGAATGTCGCCTTTGGGCTCAGGAAACAAGCACTGAGTGGTGGGATCACATCGTCCTGCAAGTCTGGGATGACGAGCAGTGGCTGCAGAACTTTCGGATGAGAAAAGCCACTTTCATGGGACTGTGTGCTGAGCTCGCCCCTACCCTGCGGCTCAAGGACACGAGATTGAGAGCTGCTCTGCCAGTGGAGAAGTGGGTGGCTATTGCAATCTGGAAGCTGGCAACTCCAGACAGCTACCGGTCAGTCGCGAACCAGTTTGGAGTGGGAAAATCGACCATTGGAATAGTGTTGATGCAAGTTTGCACGGCCATTAATCGCACCCTGCTAAGAAGAACTATGAGTCTGGGGAACGTGCAGGACATTGTGGATGGCTTTGCACAAATGGGTGTCCCTAACTCTGGAGGGGCGATAGATGGGACGGATATTCCTATTTTGGCACCACCCCACCTGGCATCCGAGTACATTAATCGCAAGGGGTATGTATCTATGGTTCTCCAAGCGCTTGTGGATCACCAAGGGCCTTTCACTGACATTTACTCAGGATGGCCTGGAAAGGTGCATGATGCAAGCATCTTTCGGAACAGTGCCCTGTTCAGGAAGCTGCAGGCTGGGACTTTTTTCCCAGACCGCAAGATCACAGTAGGGGACGTCGAAATGCCCATTGTGATCCTTGGAGACCCCGCTTACCCCTTAATGCCATGGCTCATGAAACCGTATACAGGGAAGCTTGACAGGAGCAAGGACCGGTTCAACTACAGGCTGAGCCGGTGCAGAATGACTGGAGTGTGCTTTCGGCCATTTAAAAGGATGCTGGAGGTGTCTCTATGGGAAGCTAGATTTGGGGGAAAGCAGCATCCCCGCTGTTATATCTGCGTGATGTACCCTCCATAATATTTGTGAAGGGAAGGGTGAAACATTCAGTGAGGAATGGACCTCCGAGGTTCGACGCCTAGAGGCTGAATTTGCACAGCCAGAGAGCAGGGCTACTAGAGAGGCCCAGCACAGGGCTTCAAGGATTAGGGATGCCTTAAGGGAGCAATCTGAGGCTGAAAGCCAACAGTAATGTTTGGTGCCTTGCATGGGTGTGAAGTGCAGTGGTTACAAATATTTGCTGTGCCTGTTTTTCCCTTGGGGTACAGTATTTCTCACTTTCTGCAATAATAAAAAATGTTTTAAAAGCCAAGAAATCATTTATTCAAAATACAGTACATAAAAGGGCAGGGGGGTAGGGTGGTGGACTGTACATTCAGAGGTTTGAATATGTCCTGCCTGGATTGCTGTTCAATGCCTGCTGCACTTCAGGATTAATATGCTGCATCGTGATGGGGGTTGAGTGCATAGGGTAAGGGTTGTAGTTCTCAGGGCTGGTAGGTGAACGTACAGGTGTAGGGGGCAGCTGGTGGTGGTAAGAACCAGGCTGCTGGAGAAAGGGGTTTTGAGCAAACACTGGGGAACAAGGGAGAGAGCTTTGGGAGGGGTGGGGGTTAGCACGGTACTGATCTGCCTGCATGGCTACGAGAGACTGCATACAGTCTGTTTGACGCACCAGGAGGCTTATCAGCTGCTTTGTGGTTTTCTTGGTAGCCAATTCCTTTCTCCTGCTTTGTGTTTCCCTCCACTGATGCATTTTCTCTCTCCAGTCCTGCAGCCTCTTTCTCTCTCTGGCATACTGATTCATAACTGCTTTCACCAAATCTTCTTTGCTTTTCCTTGGCTTATTCCTCAAGTTCTATAGTCTTTGAGCAGGCTGTGATAGGGCTGGAGGATTCAAGGACACTTAGCCCTCATCCAGACTAACCCGCGGCATCGGCGGGTTAAAATCGATTGCTCGGGGATCGATATATCGCGTCTAGTCTGGACGCGGTGTATCGATCCCCGAGCGCGCTTACATCGATTCCGGAACTCCATCAATCCGAACAGAGTTCCGGAATCGACACGGAGAGCCGCGGACATCGATGCGGCGCCGTCCAGACTGGTGAGTACCTCGATTTTAGAAATTCGACTTCAGCTACGTTATTCTCGTAGCTGAAGTTGCGTATCTAAAATCGATTTTAATTCCTAGTCTGGACGTGGCCTTAAAAAAACAGAAATAGAAACATTTAATACAGAGGCTACATTGTTTATTATCACAGTGAAGGAGTTTGTAGACTATTTGTAGCATCATTTACACATAGCAAACATAGCACAGAGGCCACAGCAGCGAAGACATGGCGAGTACTGGGGTGAGTGTTTCTGCTGCGACTCACCTGTGAAGGGGAACTGCGTGAGTCAGGGCTCACTGGGGTTTCTGTGTATTGAGGAAAGCAGAGAGCAGCTGGGGGGGACCTGCACTAAACACTATCCCTACATTTTCAACAGGATTTTCTACTGCTAGATATATCACTGCTGCATGTTACCTGGGAAGAGAGGGAGGGTCTTCTACTGCAATGTGGATTCCGCCCTGGTCCCTATGCAGCTTGCCTGTGTGCAGCAATGGTCCCCCCACCCCTCGCAGCACAGTGGTGCGGATGCGTTAGCCTGACTGGGACAAGGACCACGGTGGCTCTCCCTATAAACTTGTGCAAGCACATTGCCCACGCTCTGGCTGAAACTTTTGAAGAGATTACTGAGGCCGATTAAAGAGACGTGATAGACCACATCAATGGGTTATTCCACATCTAGGCATGCATGCAGGCAGCCATAACCCCCATCCTCCTCTCCCAAAACAGTTCCATCCTAAAAATAAATCTGCTTACCGGGAACCCGCTCCTCTGCTTCTTCTTCACCAACAAGTTCCAGCTGCTGTGACTGGCTAGCTTCCTCCTGGCTTGAGAAGAGCTCCTGGCTGCATGCCTCCTGGGACTCTGGGGTGTCTCCCTCCACCCCAGTAGCCTCACTCTCGGCTTCCTCTACACCCTCCCCCACTTCTCCCTGCTCTGAACTCTCCATCGTGCTCCTTGGATTGGCAGTGGGGTCACACCCAAGTATGGCATCCAGCTCCTTGTAAAAACGGCAGGTCGTGGGGGCAGCTCCTGAGAGGCGGTTTCCCTCACGGGCTTTGCAATAGGCACTCCGCAGCTCCTTTACTTTTACCCTGCCCTGCAACGCATCCCGTTCATGGCCCCTTTGCAGCAAGGACTTTGATATCTGCCCATAGGTATCATAATTTCTTCGGCTGGAGCGCAGCTGTGACTGCACAGCTTCCTCACCCCAAACACTGATGAGGTCCTGCAGCTCAGAAGTGTTCCATGCTGGGGCTCGTTTGGGGCATGGAGGCATGGTCACTGATTGATTGATTGCACTCCACACCTGGCTGAGCAGACAGGAAGGGGATTTTTAAAATTCCCGGGGCATTTAAAGGGTGGGTCACCTGAGCCCAGGGCAGTGGAGTGTGAAACGATGAGCAGAGTGGCTGAAAAGGTATGCTGGGATACTTCCTAATACCCTGGAGGCCAATAAAAGTGCTTTTGGTGGCCACACTTGATGACCAGTGCTGGAATCGCTACACCCCAAGCAGACCAGGTGTACAGCCAGCGCTGCAACCAGGGAGTTGCAGTGCTGGCCGTGCTTTGCAAGTGTGGACACAGAGGGAGTTGCAGCGCTGTAACCCCATCACCAGCGCTGCAACTCTCCAGTGTAGCCAAGCCCTCAGGCTCCTTTACTACTGGTGAGGAATCAAACTGCAGTGGATGCATACATCTTCACTCAAAGTTGTACCAATCCTCTATGCAAAAGAAAAAGTGAGGTGGAGTGTGGTAGGGCAGGGCAAGTGAATCAGAAGAGGAGGCGAGAGAAAATTGTTGCTCTATGCAGCAAGTTTCCTGACCTCCACAGATTACAAAAAGGTAAGGCTAGATCCTAGGCTGTTGTAAATTGGTATGGCTCCACTGACTTCAGTGTAAGGATGTCAGTCACCTTTAGGACTTCTCCAAGCAGGGTCTTGCACCTTCTGACTACTCATGGAGGAATCATAAAGCCAAGTCCTTAGCTGGTGTTAACTGATACCACACTGAAACTAATGGAAGAGCTGTGCTAATTTATACCAGTTGAGGATTTGGTCCTCCCAGTTTGGCAACATGATCAGTCCTCCTGATTATATGAAGGGAGAATCAAGTGCAGTATGGAGGGGGAGTCCTTGCATGAAGCTAACTAGAGTCCATGGATTTGGAAACTAGATCTCCCAGGGATCCTAACGTCTTCTTGTCAGGCAGCAGGGCCAAAAACTGTCCATAGCTGTCCTGCTTTTTATTTTCTCCCACTTCCCTCCTGTGAATTTATCTATATTTGTCCAAAAGGAATGCAGGGATCTTCATTACCACTTACTAGCTTTATCTTCAGGTTAGATCCTCAGCAGGTATAAATCAGCATAGCTCCTTTGAAAATGTAGCCCTATATATCTTCACTTAATTTCTATTAAGTTTACTTCCTTTGACCCTGGCTTTAAATGACATTTTGCTTCCATTAAGTGCAATCACTTTCTCCTGCTACTGTCACTGTATGGCCCTAATTCAGCAAAACAGATTTGCACCTGTTTAAACTTAATGTTTAAGTGCTTTACTAAAATGGGACATAAAGAAAGCGAGTAAAAAGTTACACCCAGAACTGGCTTTTAGTACCCCAAAACCTTCTTGAGTGAAGGGGTCCTCAGTTTATGAGTAGGCCCCAGTTTCACATGTAACTGTAGAGCTTACTTGCTGCTGTTGGAATACTACTAGCCCTTCCCTAGCAGGAGGAGTAGGAAGGAAAAACAGATGGAGTATGTGAGGCTTGTTGGCCCCCTTATTCCTAATCTATTTTTGTTTGGTTTATAAACAAGGGTGGCAACCACTTGGACATTTTCAAAGTCATTAAAATCTTGTTATTTAGATCACATGTTCTGAATTCTGCCCCAGACAACCACTTTACAGTGCAAATGAGGGCAGAATTTGGCCCATTTTTCTTAATTTTTAGGGGCTGGAGCTGTGTGTTATGAACAATAAACTACAGTATTACCATAGTTCCTATCTTATCCTCAGTTTTTGGTGTTATATGAATAAAGCACGTTCATAAGAGAATGTGAGGCAGTGGATGTTAAAGTGCAAAAAATAAGAAGCTTTCTCTTGACTTTATTCAGTCCTTATTAGGCTAACCCCTTTTAGGCTAACCCCTTTTGATTTTAAGGGG
Source organism: Gopherus evgoodei (assembly GCF_007399415.2). Taxonomy (NCBI): domain Eukaryota; kingdom Metazoa; phylum Chordata; order Testudines; family Testudinidae; genus Gopherus; species Gopherus evgoodei. The sequence goes on along the minus strand of NC_044322.1, from coordinate 199,032,576 downwards.
TTTTCTTGCGTAGGGGCTGCACACTGGGAAAACTATACAAACAAACTCGACGTGTGAGTTCTAAAATCTTAACCATAGAGGCAGAACCACAGCCTAAGCAGAGTAGCCATGTTTGGCTCAGGCTCCAGAGCTTTTCATAGGGCTGGTCCAGACTGGGGGGGGGGAAATCTATCTTAGATACGCAACTTCAGCTACATGAATAACGTAGCTGAAGTCGAATATCTAAGATCGGATTACTCACCCGTCCAGACGGCACGGGATCGATGTTCGCGGCTCTCCGTGTCGATTCCGGAACTCCGTTGGGGTTGATGAAGTTCCGGAATCGATATAAGTGCGCTCGGGGATCGATATATCGCGTCTAGATTAGACGCGATATATCAATCCCCGAGCAATCGATTTTAACCCGCCGATATGGCGGGTAGTCTGGACGTGGCCATAGTTTTAGTTTGCTGAAATGCAACTTAAAATGCTCATTGTTTTGCTGAAGTTGTCTCTAGTGACTTAATTTAACGTGGACATTTGCGGTTGCTTAAAAGTAAAGCTGACTCAGCTTCTCAAGGAGACGGTCTTAAAGCTAAAACTCTGCCCAAGCAGCCAAATAAGTCCATTTTCTCTTGCCTGTCATGTAGATAGTGTGATGAAAAGAAATGATCTTTTGGATATCGACATCATCTCCATTTCCATGGGAGAGTGTCATGGCTACTAGAACAGCCTAAATGAAAGAGGAAAAACAAAGGATTGGGCTGGAAGTAACTAGAAACTTGACTACTTATAGCAAAGAAAGAAACCTGCTTGGACACTGAAAAGAAAGTCTTGCCTCCAGTAAAAATCTTACCAGTCCTAGCTTCCAATTAGAAGGTGGCATCTGGGCTGTGAAAACATGAATGTGTGAAATGCACTAAGGGCTTGTCAAGATAACAAATATTTTGCTGGTGTAACTATGCCAGCAGAACCTAGTGTAGTGTAGACGCAGACCAGGCTGACAAGTTTTTCTGTTGGCATAGTAAAGTCATCTCCCTGAATAATGTTAGCTACAATGACAGAAGCACTTTTCTGGCCACCTAGTTACATCTCCAATGGGATTTTTGCTGACATAGTTATGTCTGTGGCAGCAGTGGCTCTCAACCTTTCCAGACTACTGTACCTTTTTCAGGAGTTTGATTTGTCTCGTGTATTCCCTCAAGTCTCACCTCATTTGAAAACTTTTCTTACAAAATCAGATTAAAAAAGACAAATGTCACAGCACATTACTGAAAAATGGCTTACTTTCTCATTGTTACCATATAATTATAAATAAATCAATTGGAATATAAATATTGTACTTACATTTCAGTGTACAGTGTATATAGAGAAGTATAAATAAGTCTGTGTGAAATTTTAGTTTGTACTGACTTCACTAGTGCTTTTTCTGTAGCTTGTTGTAAAACTAGGCAAGTAGCTAGATGAGTTGAAGTACCCCTGGAAGACTGCTGCGTACCTCTGGGGTACGTGTACTCCTGGTTGAGAACCACAGGATGTGGGGGGTTGTTGTATGTTTTGTTTTGTTTTTTGGGGGGTGGTTTGTTTTTATTTCTCCACGTAGTTTTTTCCTGCTAGCCAACATAGCTCTGCTGGCCAAAACTTCCAAATGTTGACTAAACATTGGTATTTTAATTAGGCTTCTATGATCTGGTACAGTACTGAGTGACAGATGAGCTTTTTTCCAATAGATACACAGCTCAGCTGGGAGCATGACTGAAATGGCTGTGTACTAGAGATTGCTCCCTTTAAATAATGGTCAAATATTTACTAGTACTTTCACCAAAAATCTTTCAGTAAAGACTGGACAAAATTATACCTCAAACTGCATTTTAAAGTGAACTTCAATAAAATTTCTAACCTTCAAATGTTAGTGTGAAGGCTGAATCCTAAAAACCAGCCAGCCACCCTTTGTTTCTGTTGCTGCTTGATCTTTAGAATTTGTATTTCTGATATACCCCTTTATTCTTTGCTTCCTGGGGATCTTTGCTTACAGGGTGAATGGGTGATAGTGAGGTGACTATCAATGACAAGCACACACAGTAGATTAGTTTACAGGTTACAGCTGATCTGCCCACACAGTTTCCTGAGCTCTCTTCCCCTAAGTCTGGAAAGTTTGAAGGACAAGTAATGCAAAGTGGAAAGCCACCCTGCCAGCTCCCTTGTTGACCCTCTCATCCTCTTGTTTCTGTATTGGGGACACAAATATGCTCCTTTTCCAAATACACAATAGGAATCTGGCACCAATTCTTCAGACTTCCTATTGTTACTTCTTGAGAGAAAGTCTTCAGGCCTGATATTTTCTTTCTCATCACTCCATTCCTTGCAAAGTGCTGAGCACACACTCCCTTCATTGGGCTAGATGGTGGAGTGATCACTAGCCATGAGTAAGGGACACTACATAGTTATGATGCCCCAAGTGTAGACCGGAGATTAGATTGTGACTTGCTTCAGGGAGGATCTTGTAAACTGTACCAGCCCTACACCTTGCACAAGCTACATCCCATGCCACACGGGCTTACTTGTATTGGCTGGAGCTAAGGCTGCACTGCTCTTGTGTGTCCATTAACCACCCAAACAATAGTAACACCTCATGGCAGCTGCTCTTCCTTTGTGCACAGACTAGCAAGAGGGCACTTCACACTTTGTTCCACTGCACACATGAGTAAGGTGGCTTATAATTGAACCAATGCTTTGCACCGTTAAAAACTGGGCATCTGGTTACTACCCCCTGCTCCTCAGAGATCTTGTATTTGGTTATCTCATCCTCCATTCTGCTGCTATGCTGTCAGGAGACATAGTGAGATGCCTTCCTCTCAGCAGGGCCAATTGGGGAGGTGTGTGGGGGGGGAAGGGGCAGGAAGGCCATTTGGCCTGGGCCTCAAGCTCAAAGGGGGCCTCAAATTTAGACACTTGTTAATTTTTTGGCATTTGATAAGTTTCACAACTTGGTTTTATGCACATCCCTATTGGACCAAAATGTGATGCAGCTCTGAGCTGAGAATGTAAATTTAAGCAAGATGTGATTTGGTAAAAGACATATCTATAGTGGCAAATTGCTGGTACTGTTATGCTGGGTCTCACACACACTCTTCTTTGGGGAAGGTTTAAGGGCACCATTGCTTGCCTCTGAACCAGTATTTTAATTACCCCACCAGTGTCCTTGAGGAGGGGAGTGGAGAGGGAGGGACCTGGGCCCACCCTCTTCTCCAGGTCCCAACCCAGGGCCCTGAGGTTTGTGGTGAACCATTTGAACTAGCAGTTCCTTCCCCTGGGCTACTTCCCTCTCCTACCCTTCAGCTTGGGAAGGGGCTTCTTGCCCTTCTTCTACACAAACCAGGTGCCCCTTACCTAGGGTTTCTTTTGGATTTCTCAGCCCACCGCAGCACTCCTCCAAACTTTCCTTTTGTCTCTCTTCAATACTGTTCTCTTCTCAAACTGTTCCTACTCCCACACTGTCTGGCTGAAGCAGGGGTTTTTTATCACATGACTGACTGCTGGTGCTCTAACTGGCTTCAGGTGCTGTAGTTAATCTATAACAAACCTTCCTTCCCTTGCAGGGAATAAGGCTCCCTGCTAACACTCTCCTGCTGCCCTCTGGCCATGCTGTATCACTATATACATATATATACATATATATATATATATATATATATATATATATATATATATATATATATATATATATATATATATATATATATATATGTTTTGTTAAATGATATAGATTTTGTAATACTAAAGAGTAAAAAATGTTCATAAATATGAATAAAAATATCAGTTCTGATGGCACAAGACAGTGATGAATGTGTCCTCTCAGATCAGCTGATTATATAAACTGCTACTAGTGGCTGGTGCTGGATCAAGTGCATGTTGAAAGGTAGAGAATTGTTACATTTTAATGTCTTTATAGTTTTACGTTTAGTTGACTAAGGAATTATTTATGTGTGAGAATTCCTCATTATCTTCATATGGTAGCTAAAAGAAGTGACTGGTTGGCTGAGCCCTAGCTTGGTACCTTGGCCATCATAATAGGCTTTTGTAGTCTATAGGCCCAGATTCAAGGTGAAAATTTGTGAGGACAATCTTGTACAGTGAGTTTTGTGAGGCAACATATTTAAAATTTCTAGACATTATCCTTCTGTCCATATCCGTGTCTGTTTGCTAATATATATACATCTCTATCCTGGGTCCTTGGGAGCCAAAAATCCCTACCACATTATAGGTGGAGCCCCGTTATATCATGGTAGCAGCGGAAGGGCTCCAGTGGTGATTTAAAGATCCCAGGGCTCTGGCTGCTGTGGGGAGCCCGGGCCCTTTAAATCGCCAGCCAAGCCCCACTGCCGCAGCTCCGGGGTAGCAGCGGCAGGGTTCCAGCAGTGATTTAAAGGGCCTGGGGCTCCCCACAGCAGCCGGAGCCCCGAGCCCTTTAAATCGCCAGCCGAGCCCCGCTGCCGCAGCTCCAGGGCAGGGCCAGTGCAACCATTTAGGTGACCTAGGCGGTTGCCTAGGGTGCTGGGCTTTGGGGGGGCGCCATTTTCTTCAGCAGTGACTTCAGCAGCTGGATTTTCGGCCGCCCTGGTCACCACCGGGATTTAGGTGGAGGGAGCTGGGGCAGGGGAGCGCGGGGAGGGCCGCCTGCAGCAAGGAAGGGGCGGGGGGTGGCACGCAGAGGAACTCCCCGCCCCAGTTCACCCCTGCTCTGCCTCCTCCCCGCAAGCCTGGGTGTCATAACCTATTCCCAGATTTGGACCTTAGCATCCAAAATATGGGGGTTAGCATGAAAACCTCCAAGCTTAGTTACCAGCTTGGACCTGGTAAAGCTGCCACCACCCAAAAAATTAGAGTAATTTGGGGCACTCTGGTCCCCCCAAAAACCTTCCCTGGGGACCCCAAGACCCAAATCCCTTGAGTCTCACAACAAAGGGAAATAAACCTTTTCCCTTCCCCCCTCCAGGTGTTCCTGGAGAGAGACACAGAAGCAAGCTCCATGAATCTAAACAGAGGGATTCCACCCTCTCTATTTCCAGTCCTGGAAACAGAAGTACTTCCCTCTTCACCCAGAGGGTATGCAAAGTCAGGCTAGTAAATCTAACACACACAGATTTCCCCCTGACTTCTTCCTCCCACCAATTCCCTGGTGAGCACAGACTCCATTCCCTGGAGTTCCCCACTAAAGAAAAACTCCAACAGGTCTTAAAAAGAAAGCTTTATGTAAAAAGAAAAAAAATACATAAAAATGGTCTCTCTGTATTAAGGTGACAAGTACAGGGTCAAGTGCTTAAAAGAAATATGAATAAACAGCCTTATTCAAAAAGAATACAATTCAAAGCACTCCAGCAACTACACACATGTATCAGAGGGGTAGCCGTGTTAGTCTGGATCTGTAAAAGCAGCAAAGAATCCTGTGGCACCTTATAGACTTGCATCTGAAGAAGTGGGTATTCACCCACGAAAGCTCATGCTCCAAAATGTCTGTTAGTCTATAAGGTGCCACAGGATTCTTTGCTGCTTTTACACACATGTAAATACAGAAAAACAAACCTATCTTTTTGTACTTACAACTGGGAAACAGGAGATTAGAAAGGCAGGAAACAGAAATCCTCTCATAGCCGAGAGAGAGACAGATTCAAGACAAAGGACTCACACACAAACTTCCCTCCACCCAGATTTGAAAAAGTCTTGTTTCCTTATTGATCCTCTGGTCAGGTGTTTCAGGTTACTTCTTTCCAGGTGAAAGAGACATTAACCCTTAGCTATCTGTTTATGACACTGGGAGGCAGGAGAATTGAAGTAGCCACAGCGTGCTCAGGGTGCTCATGCTTGTACACGGAGTGGGGTGAGCTGAGGCGGGGGGTGCCTCAGGGCGGAGGGTGGGGAGCTGCTGTAGGGGGGCGGCGCAAAGTGGAAGTTTCGCCTAGGGCACGAAACAAGCAGTGGCAGGGTTCCAGCGGTGATTTAAAGGGCCCGGGGCTCCCCACAGCAGCCGGAGCCGCAGGCCCTTTAAAGCACAGTGCAAGCCCTGCTGCCGGAGCCCCGGGGTTATTGCACTTTATGCGAACCCATGTTATATTGGGTCGCTTTACATCGGGGTAGAGGGGTGTGTGTGTGTATATATATAAATAACTATGTCATCCCTTTGTCTTCAACTCAGCCTTTTATATTATACCTTGCATGCTTGAGTCTGCTTCAGTGAGAAGGATAATAGCCAGTCTGACTGTTTCATTTTGTGTTCTTAATTAGTATTCCTTCGTTTTAAATCTTTTCAGCATTTATGTACAATTCAGCATTTGTGTACATGTTTACAGCAGAAGATTTTAAGTGTAGATAAGCTACTTATTCACAGCAGAATATTTCATGCGTGGATAGGCTACATATTGACTAGATAGATCACTATAAATTGGAGATTTGAAAGTGGTGCAAGCAAGAGATGGCAAAAACAACTGAGTGAAGCAGCAGCTAAGAGCTGAAAGCCAATAACTTCATTTCTCAAACCACTGGAGAACACACCTTACCCACAAACAGTGCTACAGATAATGAAAACTCTGCAACTGCAATAGGTGATATTTCAATGCCAATACCTGAACATGAGGACAGTAGTCAAGAAGGAGATGTGCCAACAGTAACAGATGCAGCAGAAGATCCTGTGTACGATCAAGAAACTCAACAGCAACAGGCAGATGTAGCTTTTACGCAGCAAGAGCAATTCATGAGTACTACAGGTTTGACTGTGACTGGGGCAATGCTGCCCAAGTGCAATCTTTTCTTCAAATTAGTTGTTTTGAAATTCCAAGTAACATGCCACAAGATGCTGATAATCATGCTTTCCCTACTTGTCTGCTGACAAAAACTCTTCCAAATGGTGAGACCTGCACAAAAGACCCAGGGTGAAGGGGAGGTTTCAGGGGTCAGGGCAGAGGGCTGGGGGAGAGGGTTCAGGGCAGAGGGCTGGGGTGTGGGGAGTGTAGGGCAGAAGGCTGGGTGTGTCTGGGGGTCAAGGGTCAGGGCAGAGTGCTGGGTATGTGGGGGGTTCAAGGCAGAGAGATGGGGCTGTGGGGGTGCAGGGCAGAGGGCTGGGTGTGGGGGGGTTCAGGGCAGAGGGATGGGGCTGTGGGGATGCAGGGAAGAAGGCTGGGTGTGTGTTGGGGTGGGGGGGTTCAGGACAGAGGGCTGGAGGGGGTGCAGGGCAGAAGGCTGGGTGTGTGGGGGTTCAGGGGTCAGGGCAGAGGGCTGGGGGTATGGGGGTGCAGGGCAGAAGGCTGAGTGTGTGAGTGGTCAGGGCAGAGGGCTGGGGGTGTGTTCGGGTGGGGGGGTTCAAGGCAGAGGGCTGGGGGTGTGTGTGGGTTCAAGGGTCAGGGCAGAGAGCTGGGGGTATGGGGGTGCAGGGCAGAATGCTGAGTGTGTGAGTGGTCAGGGCAGAGGGCTGGGGGGTATGGGGGTGCAGGGCAGAATGCTGAGTGTGGCGGGGGTCAGGGCAGAGGAGTGGGGAGGTGCAGGCAGAATGCTGTGGGGGGGGTCAGCAGAGGGCTGGAGGGTATTGGGGAGAGCAAGGCAGAATGCTGAGTGTGTGGGGGGCGGTCAGGGCAGAGGGCTGGGAGGTATGGGGGGTGTAGGGCAGAATGCTGAGTGTGTGTGGGGGGTCAGGGCAGAGGGCTGGGGGTGTGTGGGTTCAAGAGTCAGGGCAGAGGTATAGGGGCTGCAGGGCAGAATGCTGAGTGTGTGGGAGGGTCAGGACAGAGGGCTGGGGGCATGGGGGTGCAGGGCAAAATGCTGAGTGTGTGGGGGGGTCAGGGCAGAGGGTTGAGGGGTATGGGGGGTGGAGGGCAGAATGCTGAGTGTGATGGGGGTCAGGGCAGAGGGCTGGGGTGCTCAACTCGTAGGGGTGCTCCCAGCCCCCTGCCATGAGCAGCTCATGACAGGGGGCTGGAAGGGATATGCCCTGTTCCACCCCCTTCCCCAAGGCTCCATCCCTCTCTCGCTGTCTCCTCTACGGAGCTGTGTGCACACTGTTGCTCTTCCCCCTCCCCCTCGCTAGGGCCAGCAGCTGATTGGCGCAGGAAAGGAGAGGGGGAGGTGCAGGAAAGCAACACGCTGGGGGAAGAAGCGGGGGAGGGGGAAGCTTGGCTACTGCAGAACCAAGCTTGTGCCTCCTGCCCCTGCAGGGGAGAGCGGTTGGCGGGGGAGCTGAGTGGGGCTGGGTGCCGGGACCACGGCAGGCAGCTGCGTGCCGCTCAAAATCTGCACACGTGCCGCAGGTTGCTGACCCCTGGTCTATAAGGTGCCACAGGACTCTTAGTCTGGATCTGTAAAAAGTGACAAACATGGCTACCACTCTGATACTTAATCTCTGTACTGTGCACCCTGCTTCATTTTGAACAAAAATTCTACAAATGCATCAGTTCTCTCTGATTAATCAGGATGGAGCATCAACAGAGGTTGGAGGAAGTAGAAGGACCGAATACCATCCCGTGAGAGTTCAACATCACACAAAGAAAACTATGTTGCATGGAAATCAGCCAGCAGGGCAGCATCAGCTGAAAGTTCAGTTGAGAATTTACTCTTGACTGAACTCTCTACAGAAATTAATAACTGGAAGAAACTTCTTGAGTGCATGCTGAATGTCATCCTTTTTCTTTCTGAGCGGGGATTGACTTTCCTTAGTTCCAGTCAATGTACTGGTGATCCTGCAAATGGAAACTTTCTAGGCATAGTTGAGCTCCTCAGCAAATATAACCCACTTTTATCAGAGCATGTTAAATGTGTTTGAGAATCACAAGAGAGTCAAAAGCGCATGCAAGTCCATTATCTCTCCGTATGCATATAAAACGTGTTTATTGAGCTATGTGGGTCATTCGTACAAACAACAATTCTTGATGAGATTCAAAATGCCACATATTTTTCAATCATTGTGGATGCCGCTCCAGATTGTTCTCACAAGGAACAGACTACTATGGTTATTTGATATGTTAAGATTGTAGACAGCTCAACATTTTCAATTGAAAGGTTTATTTTGTTTGATAATTTCATGAGAAACTGGAAAAGAAATTGCTGTTGGAGTACTAGCAGTTCTAGAAGGTTTTAAGTTAGATTTTTCAAGTCTGCATTAATCAAGCCTATGGCTATGGATATAATATGACAGAGAAGTACAAAGATGTACAAGGAGTTCTGCTTGAACATAATTCAAACTATTTTCTCCAGCTGTGGAAACCAGACACTAAACTTTGTACACGTTGACTGTGCTGAATAATGCAAGGAGGCAATTACTTACTTTGGAACTGTTCAGCAAATGTACAATCTCTCCAGCTGCAGTCCGCAAAGGTGGGAAATTTTGAAGCAATATCTTCCTGTCTCACTGCATGGAGTGTCCAAAACTAGATGGTCTGAACAGATTGATGGTGTTCAACCAGTTGTGCAGCATTTGAATTTAGTAAGACAGGTTTTAAATGAGCTTAAATCTCTCAATCTCACTGCACAGGCTTGAACTGAACTTCAGTCTATTCAGAAACACATTTCCAAATTTTGAATGCATTCTGATGTCATCTTTGTAGATGAAGCTACTTACGATTCCACCAAACTTATCTGGTAATTGAAGCACGCAGTGCTACACTTGATGTTCAGAGGGATAACATTGAAAGTCTTATCAATGACATTGAGCAGATTCATGAACAATGGGATGCGATCCTAACTGAGTCCAAATTAGTAGCACAGAATATTGGCATTTCATCTGAGTTCTCCACCAATTGCATTTTAGCTACAGAATCTGATGCTAAGCAGCATTATAGGGTTAATGTCTTCCTCATCGTCATTGACTCTATTCAATCAGGTCTTACACGTTGATTTGAGTCACTGCGACTAATTTATACCCTTTGGGAGTTTCTTTGGCAGTTCAACAGACTGAGTAATGAAGACCTACTTTCTGCACCTGAACAGTTTCAGCAACAGTACAACAAAGACATCTCAAAAGATCTCAGTGTCGAGGTCATCTTCCTCAAGCGAATATATTCCACAAACTTTACATTGGATTGCAAACCAAAAGAATTGCTTCAAGAAATACTCAAATTTGGACTCTCTGGGTGTTTCCTTATATCACGATTGCAGTGCATATTTTTGTCAGTTTGCCTGCATCAGTTGCTTCAGGTGAATGCACCTTCAACATGTTGAAGCAGGTAAAGAACTATCACCATTCAACTATGGGACGAGCGTTTGAATGGGCTCGCCATGCTTAATATCAACTGTGACATTGCATGAAAGCTAGAATCCCCCCCCCCAATAATTAGTGCATTTGCACAGAAAGGCTAGAAAAGCATTTGTTAAATAAAAATATATTCAAATTATGTCTCTCTTTTTTGGTGCCTTACTTTATTTTTATGTCGTCATTTTTTATTTGTATTATGACTAGAGAACTCAAAAGCTGGAAGTGGCCTGGACCTCTCTGAACCTCTGAGAGGGCCTGCCTCTCAGCCAATGTAGGACCACCCCATGTACTACCTGATATGAAGTGAGCCCTGTTCTCCATCCTACCCGACCAGTGTGCTGATTCCCACAGAATGCATCAAACTGGGGGGAGGGTACTGTAGGAAATAATGTTAGGTTTACACGTGCTATTTCTTTGATTAATGTACTTCAATACATTGCGTGGCATTGATTGTTGTTGATTGGCTTGTTTCAAAGTGGACTCCTGTCATAAACAGATAGCTAAGGGTTAATGTCTCTTTCACCTGAAACACCTGACCAGAGAACCAATCAGGAAACCGGATTTTTTCAACTTTGGGTGGAGGGAAGTGTGTCTCTGAGTCTTTTGTCTGTCTGCCTGTTTCCTCTGAGCTTTGGAGAAGTAGTTCTATTTTCTAGTCTTCTGTTTCTAAGTGTAAGGACAAAGAGATCAGATAGTAAGTTCTATGGTTTCTTTTCTTTGGTATTTGCATGAATGTAAGTGCTGGAGTGCTTTGATTTGTATTCTTTTTGAATAAGGCTGTTTATTCAATATTCTTTTAAGCAATTGACCCTGTGTTGTATCATCTTAATACAGAGAGAGCATTTGTATTTTTTCTTTCTTTTTTATATAAAGCTTTCTTTTAAGACCTGTTGGAGTTTTTCTTTACTTCAGGGAAATTAAGTCTGTACTCACCAGGGAATTGGTGGGAGGAAGAAATCAGGGGAAAGCTGTGTGTTGGATTGCTAGCCTGATTTTGCATTTCCTCTGGGTGAAGAGGAAAGTGCTTTTGTTCCAGGATTGGGAACGGAGAGGGGGACTCACTCTGCGTAGTTTCACAGAGCTTGTGTCTGTGTATCTCTCCAGGAGCACCTGGAGGGGGGAAGGGAATCAGGATTATTTCCCTTTGTTGTGAGACTCAAGGGATTTGGGTCTTGTGGTCCCCAGGGAAGGTTTTTCAGGGGGACCAGAGTGCCCCAAAACACTCTAATTTTTTGGGTGGTGGCAGCAGTACCAGGTCCAAGCTGGTAACTAAGCTTGGAGGTTTTCATGCTAACCCCCAAATTTTGGACGCTAAGGTCCAGAATCTGGGAATAAGGTTATAACATGGTGGCAGCGGTGGGATATAGACAGAACCCAGAAGCCAGTAGGAATATTATATTTTTCTTTTCTCTGCTAAGGGCTTTTTAGCAGAGAGAAACAGTTTGGTTTTAAAAGGGAACCAGAGAGAATTTTTTTTTTCTCTGCTCTCTCTAGCAGTTTGTGGCTTGCATAGTAAGCAAGAAGCCATTAGCAGACTATTGACAGTCTATTGTCACACAATAGCACTCCCATTGAGAGTCATACCAGCACTCTATATGCATGCAAATAAAGTGGTTTTTCTGGTTTCCCTTCATTGAACATTAGCTAGAGAGAAAAGGAAAAAAGCACTGTTGCTAGGCAGACTTCAGGAGGCAACAGAGAGCCTGCAGTTCAGAAAATAAACACCGGAGGGCACCCCAACACAAGAAAACAGGAACCATGACTTCTAAGGCAAAGATTGACGCCGAAGAACAAATCAAAGACGCTGAACACAGGCGACAGATGGAGATAAAAGAAAAGGAAGAAAGCCTCAAACTGGCAGCCTTCCAAAGAGAACAGGCAGCCCAAGAGGCAGCACACAAAAGAAAACTAGAAGAAGAAGAGGTGGCCCACCGAAGGAAGCAAGTAGAAGAAGAGTTGGCCCACAGAAGGAAGCAAGAAGAAGAAGAGGCAGCCCACCGCCGAGAAATGGAAAAGCACCAAAAAGAAATGGAAAAGCACCAAAAAGAAATGGAAAAACAACAAAAAGAAATGGAAAAACAACAAAAAGAGAATGAAGAGAAGGAAAAACAGAGAAAACATGAACTGGAGATGGCAAAAGCTGGGCTGCATGTGCCAGCCAACCCTAACAACCCGGCGCCAAGTCTTGCTCCACAGCACAGGAAATTTCCCACCTACAAGGCAGGTGATGACACCGAGGCCTTCTTGGAAAATTTTGAAAGAGCCTGTCTTGGGTACAGCATCCCCGAAGACCAGTACATGGTAGAATTAAGGCCACACCTCAGTGGACCTTTAGCAGAGGTGGCAGCTGAAATGCCCAAGCCGCAAATGAATGACTATAAACTTTTTCAAACCAAGGCCAGATACAGGATGGGGATAACCCCAGATCATGCCCGTCGTCGCTTCAGAACCCAAAAATGGAAACCAGAGGTGTCATTTCCCAAACACGCCTACTACATTGCAAAAAACTATGAGGCCTGGTTAACAGGAAACAACATTCAAACCTTGGAAGAAGTGAACCTCCTCATACAAATGGAGCAGTTCTTGGATGGTGTTCCTGAAGACATCACACGGTACATACAAGATAGAAATCCCAAAACTATCGCTGAGGCGGGGGAGATTGGAGCCAAATGGATGGAACTGGCAGAAAGCAAAAAAGCTACTGTCAAGGGGAACGATTACCCCAGGGGGCACACAGACCATAAACCCTACAACCGAGGACAGCCAAAGACCCTCCATACCACCCAAGTAAAGCCACAGATACCCTACTCTTCAACCTCACCAGTCTCCAGTAACTCACCTCGGCCCAGTGACCCATCAGATGGAAGATGCTTTAAGTGTAATGAACCGGGACATATCAAGGCCAACTGTCCCAAGAACACCATGCGAGTGCAATTCATTACACCACCATCACACCAAAGATCCCCAGGCCCGGATGCCTCTCAAATACCCTTGGAGCGAAGGGAAAATTTGAGAGTGGGCGGAAAGAAGGTTACTGCGTGGAGAGACACGGGGGCACAAGTGTCAGCTATCCACCAATCCTTCGTTGACCCCAAATTCATCAACCCAAAGGCCAAAGTTACAATTTACCCCTTCATGTCACAAGCTGTAGACTTGCCTACAGCTCAACTGCCTGTCCAGTACAAAGGCTGGTCAGGAATGTGGACTTTTGCAGTCTATGACAATTATCCTATCCCCATGCTACTGGGGGAAGACTTGGCCAACCAGGTGAGGCGGGCCAAGAGAGTGGGAATGGTTACCCGTAGCCAAACCAGGCAAGCTTCCAGACCCATTCCTGTTCCTGAGCCGTCCACAGAGGCCCCGTCTGTGTTACCAGAGACCCAGACAGAGGTAGTGGACCCGGATTCCATGCCTACCACTGAAACAGCCACAGCATCTCCAGTCCCAGGCCCGGAACTGGAACAGCAACCAGCACCAGCAAGTGCAACCACATCTTCAAACTCAACGCCAGAGGGCGCCAGCAAGCCAGAACTGGCAGAAGCAAAAGACAGCCATACCCAAAAGGCTCAGCCAGAGCCTGAAATACCCTCAGGTGCACCAGCGGAGAGCGGTTCACCAGCAACGAAAACAACCCCATCACCTACATCGCTTCCAGAGGGACCAAGCCCAAGTCCACAGTCTGAGGAAGAACTGGTGACCCCAGCCTCAAGGGAACAGTTCCAGGCTGAGCAGGAAGCAGATGACAGCCTTCAGAAAGCTTGGGCGGCGGCACGGAGCACCCCACCGCCTCTCAGCTCTTCAAATCGATCCCGGTTTGTTATAGACCAAGGACTTTTATACAAGGAAATTCTTTCTGGTGGACACCGGGAAGAATGGCAGCCGCAAAAACAGTTGGTGGTTCCAACTAAGTACCGGGAGAAGCTCTTAAGCTTAGCCCATGATCATCCCAGTGGCCATGCTGGGGTGAACAGAACCAAGGACCGGTTGGGGAAGTCCTTCCACTGGGAGGGGATGGGCAAGGATGTTGCCAAGTATGTCCGGTCTTGTGAGGTATGCCAAAAAGTGGGAAAGCCTCAAGACCAGGTCAAGGCCCCTCTCCAGCCACTCCCCATAATTGAGGTCCCATTTCAGCGAGTAGCTGTGGATATTCTGGGCCCTTTCCCAAAAAAGACGCCCAGAGGAAAGCAGTACGTACTGACTTTAGTGGACTTTGCTACCCGATGGCCAGAAGCAGTAGCTCTAGGCAACACCAGGGCTAACACTGTGTGCCTGGCCCTAACAGACATCTTTGCCAGGGTAGGTTGGCCCTCTGACATCCTTACAGATTCAGGGTCTAATTTCCTGGCAGGGACCATGGAAAAACTGTGGGAAACTCATGGGGTGAATCACTTGGTTGCCACCCCGTACCACCATCAAACCAATGGCCTGGTGGAAAGGTTCAATGGAACTTTGGGGGCCATGATAAGAAAATTCATCAACGAATTCTCCAATAATTGGGACCTAGTGTTGCAGCAGTTGCTGTTTGCCTACAGGGCTGTACCACATCCCAGTTTAGGGTTTTCACCATTTGAACTTGTGTATGGTCACGAGGTTAAGGGGCCATTACAGTTGGTGAAGCAGCAATGGGAGGGGTTTACGCCTTCTCCAGGAACTAACATTCTGGACTTTGTAAGCAACCTACAAAGCACCCTCCGACACTCTTTAGCCCTTGCTAGAGAGAACCTAAAGGATGCTCAAGAAGAGCAAAAGGCCTGGTATGACAGACATGCCAGAGATCGGTCCTTCAAGGTAGGAGACCAGGTTATGGTCTTGAAGGCGCAACAGGCCCATAAGATGGAAGCATCATGGGAAGGGCCATTCACGGTCCAAGAGCGCCTGGGAGCTGTAAACTACCTCATAGCATTTCCCAATTCCTCACTAAAGCCTAAAGTGTACCATGTTAATTCTCTCAAGCCTTTCTATTCCAGAGACTTACAGGTTTGTCAGTTTACAGTCCAGGGAGATGATGCTGAGTGGCCTGACGGTGTCTACTACGATGGAAAAAAAGACGGTGGCGTGGAAGAGGTGAACCTCTCAACCACCCTGGAACGTCTGCAGCGGCAACAAATCAAGGAGCTGTGCACTAGCTTCGCCCCATTGTTCTCAGCCACCCCAGGACGGACTGAACGGGCATACCACTCCATTGATACAGGTAACGCTCACCCAATCAGAACCCCACCCTACCGGGTGTCTCCTCATGCCCAAGCTGCTATAGAACGGGAGATCCAAAACATGCTACAGATGAGTATAATCCGCCCATCTACCAGTGCATGGGCATCTCCAGTGGTTCTGGTACCCAAACCAGATGGGGAAATACGCTTTTGCGTGGACTACCGTAAGCTAAATGCTGTAACTCGTCCGGACAACTATCCAATGCCACGTACCGATGAGCTATTGGAAAAGTTGGGACGTGCCCAGTTCATCTCTACAATAGACTTAACCAAGGGGTACTGGCAAGTACCGCTAGATGAACCTGCCAAGGAGAGGTCAGCATTCGTCACCCATGCGGGGGTGTATGAATTCAATGTCCTTCCTTTCGGCCTTCGAAATGCACCCGCCACCTTCCAGAGGCTGGTAGATGGTCTACTAGCTGGACTGGGAGAATTCGCAGTTGCCTACCTCGATGATGTGGCCATTTTTTCAGACTCCTGGCCCGAACACCTACTACACCTGGAAAAGGTCTTTGAGCGCATCAGGCAGGCAGGACTAACTGTTAAGGCCAAAAAGTGTCAAATAGGCCAAAACAGAGTGACTTACCTGGGGCACCAGGTGGGTCGAGGAACCATAAACCCCCTACAGGCCAAGGTGGATGCTATCCAAAAGTGGCCTGTCCCAAGGTCAAAAAAAACAGGTCCAATCCTTCTTAGGCTTGGCCGGATACTACAGGCGATTTGTACCACACTACAGCCAAATCGCTGCCCCATTGACCGACCTAACCAAAAAGACCCAGCCAAATGCCGTTAAGTGGACTAATGAGTGTCAAAAAGCCTTTACCCAGCTTAAGGCAACGCTCATGTCTGACCCTGTACTCAGGGCCCCGGATTTTAACAAACCATTCCTAGTAACCACAGATGCATCTGAGCGTGGAATAGGAGCAGTGCTCATGCAGGAAGCAACAGATCACAACTTCCATCCTGTCGTGTTTCTCAGCAAGAAACTGTCTGAGAGGGAAAGTCACTGGTCAGTCAGTGAAAAGGAATGCTATGCCATTGTGTACGCCCTGGAAAAGCTACGCCCATATGTTTGGGGACGGCGGTTCCAACTACAAACTGACCATGCTGCACTCAAGTGGCTTCATACTGCCAAGGGGAACAACAAGAAACTTCTTCGGTGGAGTTTAGCTCTCCAAGATTTTGATTTTGAAATTCAACACATCACAGGAGCTTCTAACAAAGTTGCTGATGCACTCTCCCGTGAGAGTTTCCCAGAATCCAGTAGTTAAAAAGTGTTCTTAACATGTAAAAGTCTGTTAGTTATATACTTAGTAGTATATGTAAAGGTGCATGTGTTGTATTAATCTGTTTATTTTCAAGTTCTAGAAGGAAATTGCCGCCAGTGAGCTTTCCCACTGTCTGCAATTTGGGGGGCGTGTCATAAACAGATAGCTAAGGGTTAATGTCTCTTTCACCTGAAACACCTGACCAGAGAACCAATCAGGAAACCGGATTTTTTCAACTTTGGGTGGAGGGAAGTGTGTCTCTGAGTCTTTTGTCTGTCTGCCTGTTTCCTCTGAGCTTTGGAGAAGTAGTTCTATTTTCTAGTCTTCTGTTTCTAAGTGTAAGGACAAAGAGATCAGATAGTAAGTTCTATGGTTTCTTTTCTTTGGTATTTGCATGAATGTAAGTGCTGGAGTGCTTTGATTTGTATTCTTTTTGAATAAGGCTGTTTATTCAATATTCTTTTAAGCAATTGACCCTGTGTTGTATCATCTTAATACAGAGAGAGCATTTGTATTTTTTCTTTCTTTTTTATATAAAGCTTTCTTTTAAGACCTGTTGGAGTTTTTCTTTACTTCAGGGAAATTAAGTCTGTACTCACCAGGGAATTGGTGGGAGGAAGAAATCAGGGGAAAGCTGTGTGTTGGATTGCTAGCCTGATTTTGCATTTCCTCTGGGTGAAGAGGAAAGTGCTTTTGTTCCAGGATTGGGAACGGAGAGGGGGACTCACTCTGCGTAGTTTCACAGAGCTTGTGTCTGTGTATCTCTCCAGGAGCACCTGGAGGGGGGAAGGGAATCAGGATTATTTCCCTTTGTTGTGAGACTCAAGGGATTTGGGTCTTGTGGTCCCCAGGGAAGGTTTTTCAGGGGGACCAGAGTGCCCCAAAACACTCTAATTTTTTGGGTGGTGGCAGCAGTACCAGGTCCAAGCTGGTAACTAAGCTTGGAGGTTTTCATGCTAACCCCCAAATTTTGGACGCTAAGGTCCAGAATCTGGGAATAAGGTTATAACAACTCCTATGATTAGAGTTCTCAGGTTTGATTTAAGTGCGTCATTCTTTCTCTCTGCTCCTTCTCCACCATCTAGTGATGATTCAAGCATTGCCACCTATCCTGCCACGATTGAACAGTTAATCATAACCAGTGTAAGATACCATCTATATCTGATTGACAAGAATAGCACCACTATTGTGGCTTGCATTCCTCAGAACCAGTTGAAAATTATAACCCTGATCCCATTCTCCTACTATAACTCACGCTGAGTACTACCTTACTCTGTGAGTAAACCCCCTGATTTCAATCAGGTTACAGAGCAGAGTACTACTCAGTATGAAGAAAGGTGGCAGACTCAAGCCCTACATAATTTTGCATAGACCAAGAAGACTGGAAAGTACCTGCTCTGACTCTGTTGAGGGAAGTGGCTATTTCTCTGCTTTGCTCTTTGTGGTTTTGATCTGGTTCAAGCTGTGTGCCCTTCCTTCCTACTGTCTAACTTGCTGTTATTAGCAAGCATGTTTGATGCTCAAATGGAATTAACATGAAAAGGAGCATAGTAGCATAAGATTGAGTGTCCTCCATTCTCTCTCACTTTAATCAGCCTTTTCCTTGACGGGCCAATGTCCAGATTAGATTTTATTTAAAATTTGTGCAAGAGATTTTTTGCCCTCAAAAACAAGAGGCAGAGGTGTAAGTAAAATCACAGCCCACCCGTTCCATTTCACCCTTCACATGTGCCAGTTTACTGGAGGCTTTCTTTACTGCAGACTTCACTCAGTCTGAAGGAACTTTGATGTGATGGTTTCATATCCTGAGAATATATGGCAGTACTTATGTGCTCCAATAGTCTAGTGGAGTGATTATTATTAACTACTTGAGAGAGAGGTAGGAAGGGAGGGAGCAGATTGGACTTGTTCTGGCTGAAATACTAGGAAGTAGTTGGCTGCATATTGTATAACAGTAGATACCATACAGAATAATCTATAAGTTTATCCAGCCTCAGAAAGAGACCCCAGCTATCATCAGATGCTGCATCTTTGTTTACACCTTTTTGTTTCTTTGCTAACATCACAGGCCAAATACTCTTTGGGCTTAACTCCATTGAAATTGATGGCCCTAAAATTTTCCCCTGAGGTTTTAGATAAGGTGAAGAGGTCATCCAGTGGTCTTAGCATGTGTCCCAAAAGCAAGAAATGTTTTGAAGTATTTTGTTTTGCTATTATCTTAGCTCAAGTTTAAACTGTGGAGAGGGGATCAAGGAAAAAAGAGATGGGGATTGAGTGTGCCGCCTTTTATTGCTCCAGGGGAAACCCTGTGTGAATCTAAAGTTGCACCTGAATAAAAGTATACAGTGCAGATCCAGCTGTCCTGAAGAATCTGTACTGTACCTGGAATCGCCAGCATCTCTTATAAGAATGTCATTCAGGAATCCATTTAGTATCCACAGTCAAAGAATACTTTACTTTAGGTAACTCAAACCAAAACCAGAGATTCAATTCAACAACTTCCTTTAATTCTGAGTGTTTCCCTATAGAAAGTACAGACATTACAACCCCTGCTGTAAGCATTTCCCTATATGTGAAAGGAGCAAATGATATGGCAATTGAAGTGTAAAGTTTCAGAGGAGTACTGGAAGAGAATTAGTAATCAAGAGGTAATTTTGAAATAGGAAAGTAGAGTGGAAAAGGGGCGGCTCTGTGACCTGCAGAAATTATCATGGTGTGTTGCTTCTCAATAATGCTAATGTTAAGTTTTCTAGTGTTTTAAACAGTGTGTATGCTTTTTTCTCTTTAATCCTGAAATTTTATATGGACTCTCGAACACGCTGCTGCAGCTGCCTGTCATGCAAGGTTTGGTGGTGGCTTTGGTGATATTGATAGTCATCCATGATGGGTTACATAATTACTTCAGGCATACTCCTGGTAACCTCAGGAGTAGCCCTGGGAAGCACTCTGACTCATACACACAACTGAGTCAAAATTTATCTCATTTCCTTCCTGCTCCCTGGTAATAGTAATTAACCTATGACCTAGACCAGCAATAAACTTCTGCTCCCTCCCACCCTGTCACCCTCTGCACTGGCTTGCTTGCTCTGATCAGCAGGTGGAGGGGATGGGTGGCAGTGTGCACACATAGCCAAGGTTCTAGTGCCTACCCCTTCTCCTCTACCTGCTCTGGGGAAAACAGAAAGCAGATATGAAGCTGGCTTATTCCTGTGTGCCAAAGCTCAAGGTTCAGGTAGTCTTTACAGGGTAAAAAGAGTTCTTATACTTTGCCCTGTCTGCATATTAGAGAGAGAGAATCAAGTGACAATATACACTGATAGGAACTGGACTGAGGAAAATCAAAGGCTACACAATGTTTTTTAAATGTATAGTTTCAGGAGAGACTACACAAGCTCTTTCCCTAAAGGGTGCA
Source organism: Gopherus evgoodei (assembly GCF_007399415.2). NCBI lineage: Eukaryota > Metazoa > Chordata > Testudines > Testudinidae > Gopherus > Gopherus evgoodei. The sequence goes on along the minus strand of NC_044322.1, from coordinate 199,012,473 downwards.
GTGTTTTGCTTTGTTTTTTTATTTTCTTTTCTCTAAATTCAGTACTCAGTTCAGTACTACAGCAGAACCTCAGAGTTACGAACAGCTCAGGAATGGAGGTTGTTTGTAACTCTGAAATGCTGGTAACACAGAACAAAACATTATGGTTGCTCTTTCAAAAGTTTACAACTGAATATTGACTTACTACAGCTTTGAAACATTACAATGCAGAAGAAAAATGGTGCTTTTACCCATCATAATTTAAATTAAGCACAGAAACAGTTTCCTTACCTTGTTAAAACTTCTTTTTAATTGTTCCCTTTGTTTTTTTAGTAATTTACATTTAACACAGTACTGTATTTCTGTATTTGCTTTTTTTTTTTTTGTCTCTGCTGCTGCCTAATTGTGTACTTCTGGTTCCAAATGAGGTGAATGGTTGACCAGTCAGTTCATAACTCTGGTGTGAGTAATTCTGAGATTCTACTGCATTGACATTTTTGTGATAACAGATCATCTAAGATTCTATTTTCATGCAACACTTTTTTAGAAGTGTTTTGAAATCTCATCTTGATTTCAAGCCTGCTTGTTATTTATTTATGTAGATAGATAGACAGGGGCAAAATATATATGTCCCTATCTGCAATATAAAAGTAATTAGAACATCATATAAAAATGCTTTGGCCTACATTTTTTAAAAAAGTGATTAGTGCTTTTGGATGTCTCAGTTCTTGGTTGCCTGACTTGACACCTTAGACTCAGGGATCTGATTCTCAGAAGTGCTCAACAACCGCTCATCCAGGGCCGTCCTTAGGCATAGGCAGAATAGGCAGCCGCGCAGGGCCTCACTCTCCCTGAGGGCACCACTCTCCAGGCAGCCCAGACAGTGTAGAAGCAGGGCTGCTGGGTTCTAGAGAGAGCCGAATGCGGCACAGTCTGAGGAATGGGATTGGCTGCTGGGGTCTCTGGGAAGGGGTGGGGGTAGGGTTGGGAAAGGAGCTCACCTGTGAGTGTGACTCTTTCCCCCCGGCTGAGGTCAGGTGAGGCAGGCTCTGTGGCTCTGGAACCAGTATCCTTTGTTGTCTCCCATAACATCCATTCTTCTCCACCCTGCCCCACGGAGCACCCCCTCCTTTCTCCCTCCTCCCCAGGAGCACCCCTCTCTCTCTCCTCCCTCCCCTCCGTCAGGGCTGGGTTGGGTGAGGTGCTGGGGGTAGGTGGGGGGAGGAGAGGCTGGCTGCCTGCTGAGGAATGAAAGTGAAAGTAACTCACTTCCTCGGCAGGCAGCCAGAATTGGAATGTCACACAGGGCTTGGCTGGGGTTAGCCAGATGTGTAAAAAATCAGGATAAGGGATTGGAGTAGGGTGAGCAGATATCCCTATTTTATAGGGACAGTCCCAATTTTGGGGTCTTTTTCTTATATAGGCTCCTTTTACCCCCCCACCCCCACCCATCCCTGTCCTGATTTTACACACTTTCTGTCTGGTCACTCTAGGTGGAGGTAATTGGTGCCTATATAAGACAAAGCCCCAAATAACAATCCTGAATCCAATTTCAATGTTTTTTTAAAATCAATATCTTAGCCAAAAACAGAAAATAAAGTTATTGACAATTATTAGTGACAGGTTTGGTTTGAGGCAGGGAGTGGGTCAGTTTTCATCAGAGAAACAAAAAATGTTGGCTGACTTTCCTATAGCCTGTTACTCCTGATAAGAGCCCTCCAACAACTGTAATATGCTCATCTCCTTACTAATGTATAAAGCAGGGTTCGGCAACCTACGGCACACCTCTCAAAGGTGGCAGGTGAGCTGATTTTTGATGGTATGCAGCAGCAGGCTGAGTGGCTCAGCCCATCACTGCTCGGGGGTTCCGGCTGCTGCCCTATTGCCAGCTGGGATACCAGCCATCGGCCCCACTCAGCACCTGCTGCTGGCCTGGGGACCCCCAAGGAATCCCAGGCTGGCAGTGGGCTGAGCAGGCCAGTTGAACCACTCAACCTGCTGTCAGCCTGGGGTTCCATTCACTCAGCCGGCAGCGGGCTGAGCGGGCTGGTGGCGGGCTGAGTGGGCTGGTGGCGGGCTGAGCAGGGCCGGTGGGGGGTTGAGTGGCTCAGTCTGCTGCCAGTCTGGGTTGCCAGCAGCACTCAGCCTACTGCTACTCCGGGGTTCCGGCTGCCGGCCCCTTGCCAGTCAGGAGCTCAGCTGCCAGCCCCACTCTGCCTCCTGCCAGCCTGGGTGAGCAGAATCCCAGGCTGGTAGCGGGCTGAGGGGGGGTTGGCAGCCGGGATCCTGGCTGGCAGGAGTTGGTGGTCAGAACCCCAGACCAGCAGTGGGCTGAGCAGGGCCTGGGATCCTTGTCTAGGGTTCCAGCCACCAGCCCGCTGCCGGTTTGGGGTTTCATTTACTCAGCTGGCAGTGGCCTGAGCAGGACCGGTGGCCAAGACCTCAGATAATAACAATAGTTTATTTATATAATATAGACATAGAGAGAAACCTTCTACAAACATTAAAATGTATCACTGGCATGAGAAACCTTAAATTACAGTGAACTTGGCACACCACTTCTGAAAGGTTGCCGACCCCTGGTATAGAGTGACCATATGTTGTACTAAGATTCTCCTGCTTTTTTTTTTCCCTATGAGTCAGTATAACTTTTGCCAGCCCAGAAGTTGGGCAGCCAATGTTTTATGTTTTCACAATGTTTTCTCCAACTTTCATAAAGTAAATACATAGTTAATATGAGTTAAAAAGGCCAGGGACACTTCTTTGTGAAGAATCTGTACAGCAGATCATGCCCATAGACGATCCAGAAAAGAAATTTGAGGTTGAATTTTTTAATGTTGTGATGGATAAAGCAGTATCTGCTGTTGATGAAAGGTTTAATACCTTGCAAGTACACCATGAACAGTTTGGATTTTTGTATGACATAACTAAATTCAACAAAATAGGAAAACAAGAGCAACTAATGACAAAGTGCAAGAATCTAGAGAGCCTCCTGAAGCATGGTGATAGTTTTGATTTAAATGAACTTGAACTGTACGAAGAATTGAGTACATTGTCATCAATGTTGCCACATGCAAAATCGGTAATGGACATTGTACAGTTTATTCATACCCGCAAACTTGTTGACATATATCCTAACGTGTACATTGCCACTCGTATTCTACTGACAATTCCTGTAACAGAAGCATCAGGAGAACGGAGTTTCTCAAAACTAAAGCTCATTAAAAAACTATCTCCGCTCTACAATGAGTCAGGAACGCTTGACTGGTCTTGCTATTTTTGCGATCGAACAAGACACGACTTTGTCTTTGTCATACGATTACATTATTACTGATTTTGCAGCCAAAAACGCCAGAAAGATTGCTTTTAATTAAAAACAAATCTTTGTTTCAATACCTCTTCATATAAATTTCCAATAAAATTTTGATAAATTAAAAAAATATATTATTTGCATCATTCTGTCATATCAGAATTTTTTCTATAGTGCTGCTTCTTTAGTGCTAGTCCATCAGCATTACAGTGTGCTTAATTAAGTTAAACTGGTTTTAATAATGTGAATGTGGCAAGTTTTCCAATACTCTAAGCTTATGTTTGTGTTGCTAAGAGCAGATCAGGCACAGGGGCACCAGTTTAATAATCGCGCCTAGGGCACCATAAATCCTAAGGCCGGCCCTGCGCTCATCTAAGTATTTCAAGTTGTGCATCCAAAATCAATAGTCACTTCTTGAAAATGTAGGCCTTGATCTTTTGTATTGGTAAAATACCAATTTATGCTAACAACTGAAAAAGGAATGATTTCTGCAAATAGGAAATCTGCATTATAGTATCAGGGGGTAGCCCTGTTAGTCTATATCCACAAAAAACAACTCCTTGTTGTTTTTCTGCATTATAGTGTATCTTTAGCCATCAGTAAGAAACAAAATGACTAGACAACAGCAGGAACAAATGGTCCGTGGTTAATTCAATCACTTCCTGTGTTATAAACAAAACAATTATCAAGTGATAGAAGTGTTATTCAAATGTGGTGAGGACAGCCCCTAAGCAAAGCAGCATGTACATCCACTGGTAATCCTCTTATTTTGTCAGTCAAATACTCCAATCTTGCTATTGTTCTGCTCACACCATGAAAATGAATATCTTCAAAGGCAGTTTCATTTGAGCAATGATTGCAGGATTAAATGAGCAGAAATTCAGCTGAAATATACCTTGCAGAACTCCTTAGAATCCTACTTATTCTTTATTAAAAAAACAAAAATGAGTTGTAAAACAGATTACATGGCCAACACGCAGAAAACCGATGTTGTCTCTGCTTCTGGCTAAGTAAAGCATAATCATTTCTAAAGTTATGAGTACTGGTTATTTAAAAAAAAAACCAAAAACTTAGTTTTCAGAAGCTAAATACCTTTTGCTTTATCAGAATAGTTTTCTCTCTCTTAAACAGATAGCTCTGAAACAGAATATCAAATCCAAAGGCCTGGCCTCCTTGGACTTTGATATGGTTTGAATCCAAATATACTCCTACAAACTTGAAGCTGAGGAAGAAACAAAATTGTATGGACCTTATTTTATACAGGTGAATGAAGTCCATCAGAAAAAGAACTACACTGAGTCTCTGTCTCCAAAGGGTTTGTATTTTGGACTGGTTCTAAAGTTGGGAAAGTTTCTGAAATGTAAACTTTTTTTCTTATTTGTTTTTCACTCTTCCCCACTGCTTCTATCACCATTTATGAACCTTCGTGGTTCACTTAGCACTAATTATTTGTAAGAGAATATTTTTTAGATATTCAGATACACAGCCATTCTTTATTAATAGGCGCTGATTAATAGATTTGTACATTGTCAGAATTTTACTATTAGATTGGATGCATGTATATTTAGTTTAAGCTTTCACTATTTGCAATCTAAAACAATTCTTCTGTACTACTCATGAAATAATCAGGTCAGTAGTTAGTATAGTTTTTTCCCAGAAGGCCCAGCTTTGCAACAATATAATTGCTATAGGAACGGGGCACTTATCCACTTCACTGAATTATTTTATTTATGAGAAGCTTTCAACAGTGGGCTGGAGGCATCTTATTCTGATTATCATTTTAAAAACAACATTTTTACAATCCTCAATGTGCTTTCAATACTATTATGTCTTGGAGCTATGAGCATAAAGCTCTACTGGAGATCAGTCATCTTCTCTCTAGTTCAGAGATAAACTTTTCTACCTTTGATATCTTCAGGAAACTCTTATTGACATACACTCCAGAATGTTGACCATTATTTCTTTAAAGTTATTTCCTGGGTATTTGGGCATTCTTCCACATTAGAACATCCTGGGGAAATCCTGAGACGTTGAGAATAGTTTGTGGAGCTCACCTCTGATGATGATGATGACAGTTGAATAACTACCATATGTTACAAAGTTAGGCATTTGTAGCGGGGGCCTTGGCTACACTGGCACTTTACAGCGCTGCAACTTTCTCGCTCGAGGTGTGAAAAAACACCTCCCTGAGCGCAGCAAGTAACAGCGCTGTAAAGCGCCAGTGTAAACAGTGTCCCAGTGCTGGGAGCGCAGCTCCCAGCCCTGCAAGCTAATCTCCAGGGGGAGGTGGAGTACCTGCAGCACTGGAAGTGCTCTCTCCCAGCGCTGGCGCTGCGACCACACTCGCACTTCAAAGCTCTGCCGCTGTACAGCTGCAAGTGTAGCCGTAGCTTACACAGTGTAGTGTAGCTTTCGAGCTTACACAGAGCTCTTCTTCAGGTCTCCAGAAAGCTTGTCTCTCTCACCAACGGAAGTTGGTCCAATAAAAGATATTACCTCACCCACCTTGTGTCTCTCAGAGAATGGAGAGGCCAGACAATAACTTTAATGACAGTAGAGGTTGGGTTTAAAAAGTTAGCTTTATAACAGTTAAAACACAAATTGTTATCACGTGTCAAAATATACAAAGTAAATATCCTTAAATCAAATTCTAATTTCTCAAGCACCATTTTTTTTATTCTGCCTGTCTGTAAATTTTGATTATCATCAATGGAAATATGTTTTGATGGTGTGTGTGTATGGTGAAATTGACCTTTGACTGACATCTAATAATAAAAACAATTGAATCCCTCCAATGCTACAAATAAGTATTCCCTGGAAATCATTTAACAGGGTTTCTGTGAATGGAATTGCCTTATGAAAAATATGTTGACAAGTATAAAGTGTGCAAATTTATTCAGTTAAGAAGCATGCATTGTTTTATCCAGTACATTTTGATTTGATACACAGAAACTGTATTCATCTAATAGATCATATTCCTTAGGCAACCCCATTTTCTAGTGTATTTCCTTTTCTGGTGTCCTTGCTGTACATGCTATAAACAAGCTTTGAATCAAATTTTGCCCTTGGATGCATGCTCATGTGTCCTGTAATACTGAAAAGGAGTCATGTGCATTTATAGCCAGGAATTTGTATCCTGCTTGGGTATAATCTCTTAAGATGATTGTGTCATTGATTTTTTGAGGTGATATACAAGAAATGTATTTTTCTATAACTGGCATAGTACTTGGTTTTCTTTTTAAATGGAGTCCCATTCCTGGGTTGCTTATATTATATATGGAAAGAATGAAGTGAGGGAGCTTTCTTAGCTGTGGTAAATGATAGCAGCTGAAGTGGTCCTCCAGAGAGAGAACATTTTAATTGGGCCAAGAAGAAATAACACATTTGCAAGCCCCAAACATTCTTTGTTTAAGTATACAAATGACAATATAGTAAGCTAATAATGAAATTGACAGTCCAGCCTGAGTTATGATATTTTTTGGAGAATGTGATTGTGTGCTGTTTTCTGTTTGAACTAGGCTACTGATTACATGGCAAAACTTCAATTTTATCATCCCATTTGCCAAAAAAAGCTATCCCATATGTGTATAATTTCATTGTGCACTTGTCAAACACTCATAGCTCTTAGTTTTATCACCTTTGGAAATGCAAGACTTACTGGATGTGAGCAATTCAAACAATTGGTGACCTTGAATGGTAGTAGTCAGCAAAGATAATACAGTGTGAGCTGACAAAATTCAGCTGCTATTAAAAAAAAATTACAAAGAAAAATATATCGGTTTGCTTGTAGATGTTGGACGGTTGTCCTGATTATCAAACAGTCATTGCAGATTCCAATTATCCAAATCATTGAAGAAATTCTACTTGTAGTGCAGTGACAGCCAGAGATCTTTCCATCCCTAAGAAAAGTCATGGCCTCTTGTGCTAGGAGGCACTGACTCTCATTTCCCTGGGAGTGCTCGACCCCTACTCTGCACCAGGCCATGCCTCACTCCACCCCTTCCCGCAAGGCCCTGCCTCTTTCTGACCCATTCTGCTCCCTCCCCCCCCCAGCACCTCCTGCACACCTCTGAACAACTGATCACCTGCGGGTGGGAGGTGCTGGGTGGGGGAGGGGGAGAAGGAGCTGATTGGCAGGGCCTGCCGGATGACAGGAGGTTGGGGGAGAAGAGGGAGGAGCTGATTGTTGGGGCTGCAGGTGGGTATTGAGCCCCTGAAGCACCCACGGAGTCAGCACCTATCCTTGAAAATTTAGGAAGCCTCTAGCTTGACGATCTTGGATTAAAATTTTCAAATGTGCCCAAGTCCCATTTTCTGAAGTAACTTGGGCATTTAGGAACCCAAGTTCCATTCAGTGATGTGTAAGAACCTAAGGGCTTATTTTGCAGCTTTTGAAAATGGGACTTTGACTAAGTGATGTTGAAAACTTTATCCCTTATATTTTGTTCATTGTAGCTCATAAATGGTTGTAATATACCAATCCTGCAAAAAATTGCATGTGTTTAACTTTAAGCACATGCACAGACTTATTGCACAGTGGGACTACTGATGATTTAACTTAAGCACATATATGGGTGCATGACTGGGACTTAAAGTGGGAGAGGGAGGGTAACAATATTGGGAACATGTAACTAAAACTTTATTTAACTTATAAGATATATAAATAAAATGGTTATTGCAATATCTGCTGGCCACCTACCAGAACCAAGGCTTTCTCTACTGGTCTGCGATCAGAGGAGTGTTGCAGCTTCCTGGGAAAAGATGGAAAATTTACCACACTTGCTTCTGCTCCTGGAAGCATTGTTCCTGTCCAAGGAGCTCTTGCTACTCCAATGTTACTTTAAACTGACAGTTGAGCCCCTTATGTAATAAAACGTGAAAATACAGTACCTTGTATTTTCCAGTAATAATGCTTTCTGCTTTAGAAATCGGGAAAAGCTACAACTAGCACTCTCTGAGTGCCAAGTATTCCTTCCCAGTGTGTAGACAAGGATGGGAAGAATTGTTATATACAAAGACAAAATTAATTAGAAGCTTCCTGATGCTCTGTTAGTTTGGTGCTGGTATCAGAATGACAGAAGGAGAAACTGATATCTCCTTAACCACAGGATAGGGACAGGCAGCAGCAGCACAAGCTTCTTTGCACCAATATATGACAATCTTGAACTAAAAAGGCAAACTTCAGGGTACTCTAGAGGCTGTGCATAGTCTTTTGGCACTCTTGTTGTGACTGCTAACAAGGTGCCAATTGTTTTTATTGGAGCAGAATTTTCAACACTGCTGAATGGTGCTAACCTGACAGCCTGAAATCTTCTGTTTATCCACAGGTCATATACAGCATGGACAGCTGTAAGTATACGTTTCCTGACATGGTTCCACACACCTGTCTGCACCCTGGCTAAGAGGATAATTTAGTCTCCAGGCTTGTTCTTTTCTTGGACTCTAAGTGTACAAGTTTATGCAAAATGTCATGGCACTATTGTCATAGCAATCCCATTCAGTAAAACCTAGACTCTGACCACTAATGTCATGTAATACTGATCACGGTCAAACCTGGGCAGATTTGAGGTAGTAATGAAATGAAAAGTAATGAAAATTACTCAAGTGCTGAGACACTGGTTCTTCCTTAATCAAAAATGTATTTATTTCATTACAAAATACAAGACTGTAATGGATATACTGGCCCTTTTAAGGTAGAAGGGGCAAGAGGACCCCATTCCAGGGAGTTGGAATGAACAAAGGCCCAGGAAATGGCCTGGTAATCGAAGAGCAGAATTAGGAGTTGGATGGGGGGAATTACAGGTTGCGGATGGGGATAAAACCCAAGGACACAATTCCTTTAAGGGCCTAGGTTAAGGGGCCCTGTAGTGTAGAGTAAGGCAGGGATCCCCTCTCTTCCAGCCAATCTGAAGGAGCTCTCTGGAGGAAGGCATTATATACTTTGCCTTGTCCCACAGAACAGGGGAGACACTGGCAAGAGAAGAAAGCAAGCAGGCTAAACTCCAGGGAGAGACAGCTAGGAGAGGCAACTTCATGAAGAGTGGGCTGTGGCAGGGGAAGAGGTCTGTGTGGATGGCAGAAGAGCAAGAGGTAAGCCACGTGAGCCTTTGGATTGCAGTGATGTACTTTGTTGGTAGGTCTGTTTTGAAGACATTAAATCATCCTCCGGTGATGGATGGTAGGACTGAAAAGAGCATCTATGGAGAGTCTATAGGGGGCTCTGAAAAAGGAGAACAGAAGAAGGCTGCTGCAAAGGGAACTCTGGCCATAAAGGACTGTTCAGGAAGTGTCAGTCCTGTTACAAAGACCTACAGTATAATATGAGAGACTATTGTACCTAAATCTTAAGTGGTAGTAGTAGAAAGTACTCACATAAATAAGTCAGCACTTTAATTCCTCAATAAGCAGTTGCTCAAATCTTCATTCCAAGGAGTGTATAAAAATGGCCCTTATACTGGCAAGCTCTTTAGAACAGGAATCTTTCCACATGTCTGTAAAATACTTAGCACATTTTTATATGCTATGGGCCGGTTTCTTCCACTTTTATTCATGATTGGTAGTACAGTATCTTATTCTGAAAAATCCCATTGAAATCAGAATAGTGAAATATCCCATATACACTTGAATACTTAATTCATTTAGTTTATTAAATGAATTAATTTGATCTCATAGTGATACTTGGCATTTTAAAGTACTTCGTAAGGGAAATGGGTTGAGGCAGCAGGAATTAAAGGGATACCATAAATGTTGTTCCACCTACAATTTTTGCATTATAATCCACACTGATGTTTAAGGAGTATCCCTGTATCAGCTCCAGAGCTTCATGATTCATAGTTTTTTTTTTTTTTTTAAAAACAACAAACGCCACTCCCCCGCCCCCTTCCACTGACGTGAGGGACTTCGTAATTTCTGAGCCTTGTAAGTATTTGGAATTGTTCCGTAAAATGGCTCATTCCCATGTGGTATATATTTCTACTCCTTTTTGTGAATGAGTGCCCCTTCCCCCTCTTCCTCCCCCCCATCCCTTAACATTTACAGGAACAGGAAACAATGCTGATGTTGCTAATCTGGTTTTGGATATTTTTTTCCCCCCGACAGAACTCCCATGAGAATAAGTACGTCACTTAGCAATTTGATTGCCTTTCCATTCCTGGGGAATTTGAAACCTCAGGAAAAGCTTTACCTTCATGCAAGAGAAGTGACTTCCAGCAGCCTTATAAGGCCATGAGTTCTTTCTGTTGAGCAACAAGTTTTTGCTGGCATGGAATGTTACTTCTGTCTAATGTTAAATTGCTGCACATTCTAGTCTAATGATTATTCATTTTTTCACAGTAATTTAGTGGACAGAGTGTCTAGACTGTTCTGATCTGAAAAGTTGTAGCAAACTGTATAGTTTAAAAAGAACAGGAATACAATAAATCTGTACTTCGTCACTACCTCTCTAAAACCTAAATGTAACATATCAAGCTGGGTAATTTGTAGACTTTAACTTTAATGTGCTAGATTTTAAAGGTCTCTTTCTAAATCATGCTAGACTTTTAATTATTGAAGTCACAATCATATTGTGTAAACATATTACCTGAGTCATTTGTAATAAATACAAATACCTTCTCCGCTTAAGTTTTGTGCATATTCATTTTGAGTCTTGCTAAAAACTGCCCCTGGGATTCTAACTTAATCACGGTTCATGGGGTTTTTTTTATGTTTTCTTCTGGTCTCTCTTTTCCTCCCCCTTCATAATAGTTTATAGTGGAACAGGGTATCTTAATTTTTAATCAAATATGTTTTGGATTTGACCATTTCTCTTTTGAAGCAAGTACATCAGTGCAAAAAGTAAGGTTTGAAAGCTTTACAAATATTTCAATTGCCATTTCAGCCAATAATAAAACAACTGTTTAGCAGCATCAGAACAATGGCATTACACTTTAGGGAGGTTTTCATATTCTCTCTTCCTTTCCTTCCCTCATCTCCTCTTAATTTTTTTCTTTTTGCTCTAAACTCAAGGATTAAAAATTCCACTGCATCATGCCATGCAGGGCTAGGGTGACTAGATGTCCTGATTTGGGGTCTTTTTATTATATAGGTTCCTATCTACCCCTCCACCTCCCTCCCAATTTTTCACACTTGCTATCTGGTCACCCTATGCAGGGCAGTGACTCTGTAGTCCTGGTTCACTGAAGTCCATTTAAAAATGTGTGAGTTAGGGCCATATCATACTGTCCGCTGCAAGGAACAAATGATAATGAACTAGCACAAATTCTGGCTATAAACATGGAGCTGGGGGAGTAGCAAAACCTGTGAGTGCATTCTTCACTCAAGATGATAGAAGCCACTTCACAAAAACCTCTCCCAATAGGTGGGATAGTGTGTGATTTCAGAGAAAGTGGCAAGCAGGGGAGGACAACTGCTGTACCGGCAGCATTATCCAGTGTCACCAGCCCTTGTGATTTTATTTGTGAGTCTCCTGATATTTGGTGCCATGTTTTTCCTTAAAGTCTCAGCTGCTGGAATTACGTTATGATCTCAGATGCTCTGCTTTCACTGAAAACATATAAAGTTCCTAGCTTTCACAGATTCAGATCTTTTGCTGTAAGGTGACCCATAACCACTCCACCAAAAGGCAAATAAAAAAAACGCAAATTATTATTATTATTATTTTTTTACAATAATCATGTAACATTTGAATACTTGTGGAGTGGCCATATTGGATCATTTATACTAAAACCAAGAAATTAATCCCTAAATGTTCCTTGGAGCAGGAAGTAATGGGAGTCTGGAGCTGGATGACCAATGACAGTACATTTCTTCTGAGTGAGGCATGCTATGGCAGGTAACAATATGGAGGGACTGGAAGTGTGTGTGTATATGTGTCCCGACCTATGTAGATTTAATCATGGGTTATGGGGCAACTGCATATAGTTTTTTCAGAAGAAGCCACTCTATGCAGCTGGAAACTTCTCCCTCGAGAAAAAGAATGCATTGGTAAATTCGTGCTCTTCTGCTCATATTAATAGGGCTTTTAATGGAGTATGAGGTCCTTCAAGTAACAGCAGTGTGTTCATGTGGTGGTGGTATGCTTCAGCCTGTTGTCTTAAAAGGGAACCAAAACCAAAAGGCAGGCTCCAGGATAGATGCACCAAGTTTAACTTATTTAATGAAGAGGGATTTTTCTCCTCCCAGGATGTGAGTCAACTCAATAGACAAACATTTCTTTCGCTTTCAAATGATGATTTTTAACCAAGTGATCTGGTTTAAACAGAACCAGTCTCAAGCCTTTCTAAAATCCTCTCCCCAGGGCTAACCCCCATCTCATATCTCTCTTGAAGGAGTCTAGGGGATTCAGTACCTAGCCCTGCCTGTCACATTAAGACCTAACAGAATCTCCTCCTCCCTAAATGAATGCAGGGAACAGTTCTGCTTGGTCTCAGACCTCTCACTAACTGCATTCTGTGCCCATTCTGGTCCATTACTACAGAGCCTAAGAAGCTTAAACCCCCTCACTCTTCAACTGCAGTCTCTAAGGAAAAATCATACCCAGACTGAAATTAGAATTAGGCACCTAGAAGATACTGGTGGAGTAAGTTTAGTGAACTGAGTTCACTTTGTCTATATGCTATACAATAAGTGGTGCTGTATTAACCATTGGCTTCATTTCTAAAATCATGATGGGTGTGGAGAAAGTGAATAAGGAAGTTTTATTTACTCCTTCTCATAACACAAGCAGTAGGGGTCACCAAATGAAATTAATAGGCAGTAGGTTTAAAACAAACAAAAGGAAGTATTTCTTCACATGATGCACAGTCAACCTGTGGAACTCTTTGCCAGAGGATGTTGTGAAGGCCAATACTATAACAGAGTTCAAGAAAGAACTAGATGAATTCATGGAGGATAGGTCCATCAATGTCTATTCACCAGGGTGGGCAGGGATGGAACACCATGCTTTGAAATGTCCCTAGTCTCTGTTTGCCAGAATTTGGGAATGGGCATTAGGGGATGTACTTGATGATTACCTGTTCTGTTCATTCCCTCTGAAGCACCTGGCATTAGCCACTGTCAGAAAACAGGATACTGGGCTAGATGGACTTTGGACTGACCCAGTATGGCCATTCTTATGAAAGATTTATTTCTTTTTATGTGGTAAAAGAGGTCCCATTTAACTCCCTGGGTAATCTTAGACCATGATCTGAAGAGGTGCTAAGCACCTGAAATCACTGCAGGCCTTGAATGCTAATGAGCAGGCCATTAGTGAGGACATTTAAAGGTATAAATTGAAAGCAGTCTTGGCACCTCAAGCATTTTTGTCTCCCTGTTCATCTGGAATCTGGTTACAACTAAGTATTATATAGTTAATAGAGTGTCCTGATTATAAAACATTGTATTTTTATTTAAGCAGGATTTTTTTTATAATCGGTCTTTTAATTCCAGTGTTGATATAGTCCAGGACTCTCTACCTGAGCTAATTGCCGCTGTTAGTGTCTGAGTGGATGATAAAATATGTTTGATACCAGCAAATTGCCCAGTATAATTTCTTGAGGTTTTCATTGCAATAGCTCCAGGGGCTCTATTGAACCTGCAATAACATGAGGTAACTTAAAAAAAATAAATAAATAAAGGGAACTGAACTGGGAATTCGCAGTAACAGCTCAAGATGTTGCTTTTCCTTTCTGAAAAGTAGGCTTGAGATTTTATGTAAGTAAGATATTAAGTAAGAGTTTTTTCTCTTACTTAATTGGCCTCTCAGAGTTGGTAAGACAACTGCCATCTTTTTATGCCCTCTGAATGTGTGTGTATATATATCTCCTCACTATATGTTCCATTCTATGCATCCGAAGAAGTGGGCTGTAGCCCATGAAAGCTTATGCTCAAATAAATTTGTTAGTCTCTAAGGTGCCATAAGTACTCCTGTTCTTTTTACTTTGTGTAATGTCCCATCCACTCCCAGTCTTTATTCAAGTCCAATTTAATGGTGTCCATTTTGCAAATTAATTCCAATTCAGCAGTGTCTTGTTGGAGTCTGGTTTTTTAAAGTTTTTTTGTTGTAATATTGTGACTTTTAGGTCTGTAATCGAGTGACCTGGGAGACTGAAGTGTTCTCCGACTGGTTTTTGAATGTTATAATTCTTGACGTCTGATTTGTGTCCATTTATTCTTTTACATAGAGACTGTCTGGTTTGGCCAATGTACATGGCAGAGGGACATTGCTGGCACATGATGGCATATATCACATTGCTAGATGTGCAGATGAATGAGCCCCTGATGGCGTGACTGATGTGATTAGGTCCTATGATGGTGTCCTCTGAATAGATATGTGGACAGAGTTGGCAATGGGCTTTGTTGCAAGGATAGGTTCCTGGGTTAGTGCTTTTGTTGTGTGGTCTGTGGTTGCTGGTGAGTATTTGCTTCAGGTTGTGGGGTTGCCTGTAAGCAAGGACTGGCCTGTCTCCCAAGATCTGTGAGAGTGATGGATCGTCCTTCAGGATGGGTTGTAGATCCCTGATGATGGGCTGGAGAGGTTTTAGTTGGAGGCTGAAGGTGACAACTAGTGGCGTTCTGTTACCTTCTTTGTTAGGTCTGTCCTGTAGTAGGTGACTTCTGGGTACTCTTCTGGCTCTGTCAATCTGTTTCTTCACTTCAGCATGTGGGTATTGTAGTTGTAAGAATGCTTGATAGAGATATTGTAGGTATTTGTCTCTGTCTGAGGGGTTGGAGCAAATGTGATTGTATTGTAGAGCCTGGCTGTAGACAATGGATCGTGTGGTGTGGTCTGGATGAAGGCTGGAGACATGTAGGTAAGTCTAGCAGTCAGTAGCTTTCCAGTGGTGTTTATGTGACCATCACTTATTAGCAATGTAGTGTCCAGGAAGTGGATCTCTTGTGTGGACTGATCCAGGCTGAGGTTGATGGTGGGGTGGAAATTGTTGAAATCATGGTGGAATTCCTCAAGAGCTTCTTTTCCATGGGTCCAGATGATGAAGATGTCATCAATGTAGCACAAGTAGATCAGAGGCATTAGGGGACAAGAGCTGAGGAAGCATTGTTCTAAGTCAGCCATAAAAATGTTGGCATACTGTGGGGCCATGCAGGTACCCATAGCGGTGCTGCTGATTTGAAGGTGTATGTTGTCCCCAAATGTGAAATAGTGATGGGTGAGGAGAAAGTCACAAAGTTCTGCCACCAGGTTTGCCATGACATTGTCGGGGATATGGTTCCTGATGGCTTGTAGTCCATCTTTATGTGGAATGTTGGTGTAGAGGGCTTCTACATCCATAGTGGCCAGGATGGTGTTTTCTGGAAGATCACCAACGGATTGTAGTTTCCTCAGGAAGTCAGTGGTGTCTCAAAGATAGCTAGGAGTGCTGGTAGCATAGGGCCTGAGGAGAGAGTCTACATAGCCAGACAATCCTGCTGTCAGGGTGCCAATGCCTGAGATGATGTGGCTTCCAGGATTCCCAGGTTTATGGATCTTGAGTAGCAGATAGAATACCCCCGCTCGGGGTTCTAGGGGGTTGTCTGTGTGGATTTGCTCTTTCACTTCCTGAAAAAGCACATCTGGGGTGCTCTAGTAAACTAAAGTCTTGCCAACCCTTCTGCAAGTCTTTCCTTGGACAAAAGGTCCTGTCCAGTTGCTGGAGCAGAAAGAAGGCCATGTGTCAATTTAAACATAGCCTTTGTATGCCAAAAGCCCTTTCTTTGTCTTCTAGTCTCTAGAAGACCCAGTTTGAACCAGTATATGCAAGACTTCCCAAGAGGTGATATCTCTCTGAAGGTTTTACAGCCTAAGTGATGAACCTTAATCACACACACACACACTCTCTCTCTCTCTTTTTCTCTGATTCCTGGAGAAACTGTGATTATCCTTCCCATTGGAGTTGCATATAATCCCTGTCTCAGTGTACATAAACTTAATACAATATTGTTCCCAAAGATAATGCATGGGATTGCAAGATCTGTCACAATTACATTTCTGGGTAATAGTCTTCAAAAGAAAGAGACGAAATTATTGTCTAAAGAGCCAGGAAGCAAGACTGCATATGTACAGATGTTACGACACTCCCTCTGAAACCAATGGCAGAACATCCATTGACTTGAAGGGGAATAGGACTGTTTGAAAAAACAAAACAAAACAGAATATGGTTGGTTAGGCCCAGATCAATAGGTACCTAAATATCTTTGAGGATCTGAGCCTTAAATCTAAGGAAATAAGCTTCTGAAGAGATGAAAGTACATTGAATATGAGCCAAATTCTGCTCTCATTTGGACCTGTGAAAATTTAGGTAGCTGCAGTAGTCTAAGGATTTAGGGTAAGATTTTTAAAAGGTATTTAGGCACCCAAGGATGCTGATAGGCACATAAGCTGGAATCCACAAAAAGGCTTATGTATTACAACACTCAGCATCATGACTCCTAACTTTCAGGCTCCTAGAAAAATCACAAGAACAACAGCACAATCCACAAAGCCTGAGTTAGACACCTAGACTCCCTATACAATGAATGGGGAGAGGTATGAGCCTTAGAATGAAATTCATAAAAGCCATCATGTTAGGCATGGAGCTGCTGACAAGAGGGGTGTGTTCTAAGTCCTACCCCTTCTTGAAACTAGGCGCATATCTCTTCTTCACGATCCATGGATGGGAACCCACTACCCAAAGTCAGATTGTTTAGACACCTAAGTGGTTAGAGTAATGCCTCAGATGTGGGAGAGCCAGATTCAATCCCCCCATGCTAGAGGAGGAGAAAAGATTTGAATAGAGGTCTTCGCCTCCTCTAGAGTGCTCTGACCACTGAGTTATAGGATGCTGTGCTGAGGGACTCCCTCAGACTCTGCCATTTAGGCTGTTCCACGGTGGATAAATAATGAAAGAATGATTGCCCTATAATGTGACTTGCTTAAGTTCGCCCTTCTCATGATGAAATCCAAACCGTTTTTAGTCTCTTAACAAAGCTGTTCACCTCCTGGCTAATTACATCAAAAGCTGTGAAACAAAATGTTACTGTATTCATTCTCCTGATAGCCATTTAGTCTCTAAAGAAAATGAAACCGCAGATGCCTTTGCTCATTACTATACAAAAGCTTTGTAAGTTAGAATCCTCTGTGGACCCTACTGTCTTCTTCCGAATTCTTGGACACTTTCTTCCAAAAAACAAATGGACAAAAATGTTATTTCATTATAGTATTTTCCTATCACAGAAGGAGATATAATACAGGCAGTTAAGTCATTAAAATCCCAAAAGCATGAAGTCCATATGGCTTAATTGCTGAATTTTACAAACAATAAGTTAGATTTTTGTTTACAAAACGCTTAGAATAACTTCCAGATTAGAATGCTGTTCAAAAGCCAAACTAACCTAAAAGAAAGTTTTGCTGAAGATAGGTTTACTTTAATTCCCAAAACTAATTACACTCTCCTCTCTTTTAGTCGAATTTCTTTGATGAATTTTGATCCCAAAATCCTGAGGCCAAAATCTAAACTTGTGTACATTGCCATAGCTCAGTGGAAGCAAATGGAGCTGCTACAATTGATACATTAGCTGAGCCTCTGGTCACTGGACTCAGAATCAAAAAGTCATCCCTCATTTCACAGTATATCCCCATACACATTGGATTGGCAAGGCACAGACAACACAAGAAAACTGGTCATTTAGGACTAGGTTTTTGCTTATGTACTATTGGGCTTATTTGAGGGTGCGTGGAGAGACCAAACAGCAGCAGAAGTGCCCAAGAGGTATTCTGGCGAACATCTGAAAGAAATTCCTCCTAGCGGCTCCACAGCAGAGGAAATGAGAACAGTAGCTACATCAGTCTTAGAGAGAGTGCAGTATTGTTCCCCCTCTGACTTTGGCCAACTATATTGGCTGGTGCATAATGAGTAGAGGACATAGCAAATGCCATTCTTATCCTCCTTTTTTCATCTTCCTTTTAGGCCGCTTTTTTAGAGTTACTAGACTGGAGCAGTGACTCCGCTGCTCAATGGGTTCTGGCCAAGACAGACACAAGAGATGGGAAAGCTCTTTGTGTGGTACTAACCATTCTATTTTTGCAAGGGCTGGCCCTTATATTTAAACATAAGTGATTAACCTTAATTCCTTCCCCCTTCCTATCCTCCCTACACACTCTTTTTTTGATCCCTGGAGAAGTTTTGATTATCCTTCCCATTAGAGTTGCATATAATCCCTGGCTAAATGTACATAAATTTAATACAAAATGGTTCCCAAAGTTAATGCATGGGATTGCAAGATCTGTCACAACTACATTTCTGGGTAATAGTCTTCAAAAGAAAGAGATGAAATTATTGTCTGAAGAGACAGGAAACAAGACTGCATATGTACAGCTGTTACATCAGTCCCTCTGAAACCAGTGGCAGAACATCCATTGACTTGAAGGGAAATAGGATTGGGCCCATAGAGAGCCATTTATTGTGCCATAAAAGCACACCTTCCCTTGGGCCTCTTCATCAAAATACATTTGATTGGGTGGAATGAGACCTCCATATGTGGATACAACTAACCTCTCCTGTATACATATATGCATTGTAAGCAATGCCCTAGGCTTTTTGTTTGTTTGTTTGTTTGTTTGTTTTCCCCCTTTCAGAACCTTTAACAAGCCATTCATATTACAGATAATACAAAATCAGAAGTGCAGATGGAAATAAAAGATGTTACTTAAGTTCACACACATGTAATTTCTTTTCATGGCTATAAAGCCAAATTAGGATTCACTGGCAAAGAACATGCAAAGTAATTTCGGAGGTGCTGATCACCCTTGGATATCGTACCCATTTGACATAACTCTGGTACACATCTACTCAAGTTACAGCCTCCCTTTTTCTAGCATTTAGATGACTACGTGGAGTCAAATACCTTGAGTGACATTCACCTCCGAGCAGAGGTACTGTATTTAAAAAGGGGCTGTGTACAGGCTGAATGTCATCATTTTTGCACAACTAATGAAGTCCAAATTAGTGAAATTTAGGCTACTTTGCTGCTTTCCCTTATTTTTGGGCTGGTTGACACATCTATTAAATTTACCCCATTGATAAATTTTTCTTTTTTTTAACACTAACGCTCCCAATTCCATTGACCATCTCTTTGATCTGACAGAAACATTACCTCATGACTAAGTTAACTAGGACAAACGTGAAATATTTTTCCTATTAACTTTCCATAACTGCCCTTTATTATGTACTTAATTTCCCTTTAAACAGATCTCTGTGGGTATTAAATATCTGGATGCTAAGAATCTTTCAAATCTCAAAGCAACTCTTCAAAAAAAGCAGATTCAATTAATGCTAAGGTCAAATAAAGTATTTCTCATTGATCCCTCCTTAATCTGGCCTGGTTAGAAAGAGAGAAGAATCCATGATGATAAATTTTGTCCCTCAGGCCAATATTAGCAAAATTTAGGCCCCATTTCCTCACAATTAACATACAACTATTGCAGCAAAAGTAGGGCTATTGTGAACCAGTATCTCAGCTTTTAATGACACCCCCTGTTCAGATTATTCCTAACAGATATGGGGAGCCAGATAAAGGAGCATACTTGCCAAAATGCCCTGACCGACTCCCTGATATTTAATACCAGCCTGGATTAGCTCATCCGACTGGCAGTATGCACCTACAGGGTTTGTTTCTGCAGGTTTTAGGGAAGTCAACAACTGCTACTCTTCCTACTTAGCCATTTCCTGCCAGAATGAGGATTGATTTTTTCAGCATACTTTTTCCTCCCAATTTCTATAAAAATGAATTTATTCAGACAAGCTACAAGCAGCATGAAATGTTGGTATCTTCCAATTATAGAAGAACTTTGCTAGTTCATACAAGAGATTAAGAGATCTGTTGGCTATTACTGAATTTTGAAATTAATAAGTAAATAATTGCAGTAAAATGCAAGAATGTGAAACAATATATGCTTTATTCTCTATTTTAACACTTGACATTTTAACTTTAATACTTTTAGATTACTTCCTAATATAATAGGAAATGTATTTTATAAACATAGTTAAGAGATGGCTCTGAATCAAAAGCCTGAATCTGAGCCCTCCCAAACTTTGGGAATATTTGAAATCTAAACCCAGATGTGGATTCAAATTTTGCTAATGGCAGAATCAAAAACTTGGATCTGACTTTTGGGCTTGAATCCATCACTAACAATAATGAAGCATTATTAAGATGAGACCTGGCTAAAGCTCTGTGCGATTAAAACTTTGCTAGGAAGCAGGAAGGGGAAGCCAATTTGTGTGTGTGAATCATCAAGTGAGTGGAATAATGAAGTAATTAAACGTGTTGCATTTATAGAAGAGTGAAGTCACCCAACATTTCTCACTGTCATCTATCATTTAGCTCCATTAAGGAGTTAAGCAGTTTGATTATAATGTGATAGAATTCATTTATTTGGTCTTGTTATGGAAAGAAAATTGACTTCACCCTCTTTTGCTTCCTTTCCCCTCTCATATATACTCACATAGAAACCCAACTCCTCAACTGGTGTCAGTCAGTTGGGTTCTACTGAAGTCTGTGGAGCTATGCTGATTTACACCAGCTGGTGCTCTGGCTTTGAATATTATTAAGACCTTTATGAAATCAGAGGCTGTTACTGTGTCCCCCCCACGCAACCCTTGTCATTAAATGCACTTCTGAGACTTGACAAAGATCCCTTTGTTTGGAATGTTTGGCTAAAGCGAGGTGTGAGTATGTTCCCTCCAGCCCCAGAAATGCCAGCTGATAAGCCCTCCTGGTGATTAAACAGCACCCACATACATGCACACACACCACTAGGTGCCTTCACCAAGGGTCTTTATTATTATTTCTTGCCTTATACCTCAGGTACAATGCAATCTAGTAACAGATAAAAGGGTCCCTGTTCTCTGGCTCAGCCTTTTATATTGCTTGCTTTCCTGCCCACACTATCCAGCTGGTGAGCTAATTACCTCATTAGATCATCAGACTCCTTGAAGGTGCAAGTGATCCACACTAACCTTCCAAACCAATCAGAGTACCTAATTCCCTCTGATTCTAATTAACCCAATGCTCTGCATGTTTTAAGTGACCAGGATGCTGGTTCCCAAAAGACCCTGTATAGCTGCTAGCAGTACACTGTCACACAAACTATCCATTTTAATTGCTATCTGGATCACTTGTTGAAGCTATTCCACTGTGGATAAATAATGAAAGGATGATTGGAGCAAAGGTACTGGACTGGAGATCTCCAACACATTCCAGGGGATGTCCGAACCGCTGGACTACAGCATCTCAATCTTGTTGCATCACTGTTTAGTTATCCACAGAGAAACAGCTTCAACAGAAGAGACTGAGGGAACCCTATGTCAAATTAATCTGTAGCTCAGTGCTTCTGAAATGGATGAGACGATTGTGCAAGTGTTTAATCTCCCTCAGACAGGGGGGAATTGGGCCTGGGTCTCCCACATCCCAGGTAAATGCTCTAGCCACTAGGCTAAAAATTATAATATAGGCACTACCATTTAATCCTCCTCCGGCTGGATTTTGAATGGAATAGAATCCCATGAGTGATTCTGCCACACGTGACTTAGGCGCTAAAAACCTGTCTTCTTCCAGTTTGTGTATAGCTCTTGAATAAGACAGGAGCTAGGCATCTGGATTCATAGAGGGAGGCAGCAATGCACATGCCCAGAAACAGAAACATAGGGAACTTTTACCCTGAAAACTTAGACACTGAGTGAGTTATCACTCACAGGGTTCAGCAGGATTTCCATGGCTCACAGTGGAGTCAAAACTTGGATCTGAGACATATAAATTCAAGTCTTAGGCACCTAAGACTGGGGTTTAGGTGCTTAAGTAGCTTTATGAATCTGGGTCCTAGAACTTAAAGACATCTTTCTCAGATTCTGATTATTATGATAAGTCAAAAGATTGCCTGATTTACAAAAAGGGCACATTTCTGAATTTCAAAAAAAATTCACAAAGATGTTTACCTATGATGCCTTCATGACATCTTATCTTCTTGAAGGTTGAACTATCATCTGATTATTTATGGCAAGGGATTCTTGTTTTGACAAAAAGACAAAACACATTGGTCATACATTTTCATGAACTTTTTTTTTTAATTTAAAATAAGCCCCAGGGGAGAAAACAGAAATTGTCACGTTTGCTTTAAAGGGAATGTCAGTTGCATTTATCGTATGCAGTGTCCTAGAAAATTACAGCCTCTATCACTTTTTGTTCATGCTCTCCACAGTTCATTCCTTAGTGGCACATAGAGGGAGGGTTGTGTGAGGTTTATTTTTGTAGGCTGCTGTACACAGTGTGGGAACACAGGTTGCAAACAAGTAGTGTGACTTTTTAAAAAAGCATTTATAAATCATACATATTAATGTTAGTGCTAATGAAATAACTGATTTCTGCCCAAAATTATCAGTCAAATTCAAACAAACAGATATAAATGGAATATATTTGGAACACACAAGGCAAAGAAGTAGGCAAAAATAAACATTAAAAATAGAAACCAAAATCCGGATATGTACTAGGTCAATGAGAGCTGTGGGAGTTCGAGCACTGTTAAAAAAATTTGAAAATTTGGCCCAAGAGTATCCTATCTTTTATGTTTGTACCACACTAATAAAAGTGGTTGTCAGCAAATAAAAATATATATAGCTTAAAGTTTCTATGAGCAAGTAGCATTGGCTTCAAAAGGAGTAAAATATCAGGCCCCATCTCAATGAAAATATATTGGTTGGGGAAAAACATATTGTTTTAAGATATGTATTGTTATAAAAAAATGTGTATAAGTTTCTTTGTTAAAAGTATGGAATAATAGTCTGAGTGCTCTGTGTATTCACTTTCAGCAGTGTAGTATCTTCAATTAATATGCAAAACATTAAACCACATTGTTGTTGTTTTTTAAAATCCATTTCTTCTAGAGTACTCAACTCCACAGAGTGTCCCCGCACAAACAGTATGTGATAGATTTCCAAAGTAGTACTTAGGAATTATTGCACATACATTTGCCAGCAGGCTCTGAGATGGCACCAAGCATTCTGTCTGTCATGTGTCTGGCTGCCTGGTTCTTGTTCACATGCTCAGAGGCTAACTGATCACCACATGTGGAGTTGGGAAGGACTTTTCACCCTTGGTCAGATGACCTTGGGGTTTTTTCACCTTCCTTTGACTTGTGTGTGTGTGATTCCCATGCAAGGATTATCTGGTTATATCTCATTTAATTAATTCCCTGCCATGGCAGGGGCTTTGGGCATTAGTGCACCTCAGTTTCTCTGATTCTCTGTCTGTGACACATAATAGTCTAGTATCGTCTCTTGTGGGCTGTAATACTTTAGTCTAAATTTGGTTATTGAGTTTTGTGTATGGATGCTGGGAGGTGTTGGTGGCATGTGATATAAAGGAGGTCAGACTATATGATCTGATGGTCCCTGCTGGCCTTAACCTCTATGACACTAAATCCTTGTGTACTACAATGGGATTTGCACATGCATTTTTCTGAGAATTATTTTGAAAACATACTTCAGTAAGCTGGCGCTTGTGTGACTTTAGGACATATGCCATGTATCCTGCCACCTCATAGAGAACAGTCAATTTTTCCTAAATGTTTATCCTGCAGCAGACTAGAGGAAGCAATGGTCTTTGGGAGAAAGGTTGCGGTTTAAAAGAGAATTTGTTGTTTATAAAAATTAGCCAGAAGAAAATGAGCCTCAGTAACAAATAAGAAAACAATGCAATCCATTTGTGAATGAAATTGTAATCATAGACTGGTTTGTGTGTGCATTTCACTGGCTCAGTATTACTGCTGCAGCAACAATGTGAATTGATGGAAGTGCATAAAGTTACTCATGTGCATCAGAGTGTGGTGAGGGTTTAATTTCTGGCTCTACCGCTGACCTGTTGTGTAATGCTGAGCAAGTCATTTTCTCTGCATATGCCTCAATTTTCATCTCTGTAAAACAAAAATAATTATTATTATTATCCTTAGAACTCTATAGATGAAAAATTGCTCTACCAGTATTATTACCTTAAATATCCACCACCGGGGCGGTTCTAGCCATTTCGCTGCCCCAAGCACGGTGGCACGCCGTGGGGTGTGCTCTGCCTGTCGCTGGTCCCGCGGCTCCGGTGGACCTCCCACAGGCGTGCCTGTGGATGCTCCACCGAAGCCACGGGACTGGTGTACCCTCCGCAGCCACATCTGCAGGAGGTCCACTGGAGCCACCTGTGCCCTCCCGGAGAACGGCAGAGCACCCCCCATGGCATGCCGCCCCAAGCATGCGCTTGGCTTGCTGGGGCCTGGAGCCGCCCCTGTCCACCACAACCCATTTTTCTAATAATAACTTCCATACTGTGTAGCCATCTCAATGACAATATCGTACTGTCACAGGGTAGCTGGTCTCTGTGGATAGACTGAGCCCAGCTCTCCTGGGCTGGATCAGGAGAACCTAATCCAGCTAAGCATAGAGAGTTGGGCTACATCTGGACCTATAAAGGCTGCTAGTAGGCAGGTGGGGAGGAAGGACTGAGACAGGCTAAGGCCATATTTAGGTCAGGAGAGGCCATACTGGAGTAGAGCTAATTCCTGTGGTGGGTTCCTGGAGCAAGGTGAGCCAGGGGCTCAGAGAAGCACCCCATGGGTGTGGCTCCAACAGTGGAGCCGAGCTGGAGGAGACAAGGAAGCTGCCAGGAGCTGGAGAGCCACAGATACTGGGGTGGGGTGGCTCTGAACCTTGGGGGAGGGGAGGTATTGATTTAAGATTGCCTTCTGTTTGTTGGTTAACCTTTGTTATATAAGAATAAACCTCCTGGACTGGGACTGGGACTGGAACTTGGCATGGCAGGGCATGCTTGGAGACTGGGTGCAGTGGTGCCTCCCCCCCCGGTGACACACAGCAAACGCTTTTATCTTCATGTGTACTTACAAAAAATAAACAGCTTGAAAATATTTCAATAATAATGGGAATTGTTTTATAATAATGCCTCTATAATAGAAATGGACCTATATCATAAGCATAAGGAGATCTAACTAAACATACAGTCATCTTTTACCATAAACGTATTTCTCCTGGGCCAAATTCTAATAGCTGCTGAATTCAATGGAAATTACAGATCATCCTCTCTCACTGCAATAACCCTAATGTACAAATAATAATGCTCTGCCCTTACACTAAATAACTACATTCATCCCAGGATCTTAGAGATTTACAGTTATCAACACTAATAACAGCATTCTGCATGCTAGTGCCAGGAACAGAACCCACAGTCTTGACTCCTAGTCCTAGGCTCTAACCACTAGACCCAAGATTCCCTTTTCTTAATAAGTTTTGAACATAGAATGAAGAAGAAAAGAAAATTATAACAGAGTTTAAAGTAGAATAGCTCTACAAATAATAAGAAGCAATGAATGATGAAAATTCTTGCTTACTCTTACATATTTTATTTCTTTCCCTGTATAGAATTTTCACAAGTAGGAAGCAGAATTACTGTGGGCTTAATTCTGCAAGTCACAGTCCTAGCAAATGCACCAGCCTTCTTCACTTGGAGCTGTTGGCTGTGTAGCTGGTAGCTGCTAACACATAGGTCTTTTCCCCAGAAGAGGAAACAGTTGATTTACCTGTCTCCAGGAATTATCAACTAATCATGTGGAATTTTTTTTTAACACTCATCTGGTGATTCTCTTTTCTTATCTAATTCCCATGTAGGTTTTTAAAGCTGGAAAATTACCTATCTCTAGAGCTAGCAGCTAATCAGAAGGGATTTTTTTAACATTCATCTGGTAATTCTCTTCTGTCAGCAAATTCCCACATGAGCTTTAAAGTTGGAAAATTCTCTAGAATGTTATATAGATGGATGGGCTCAGCATAGAAAAAACAAGGGCACATTTAAATACCTACCAGTATGTGGGAGGAAAAAAAGACTTTTTACTTCTATTTTATAAGTGATTGTTTTAGAAGGTCGACACATAAATCTGTGCTACCTTTTTACTAGTGTTCCTGAGGCCTTTGGGAAGGTAGTGGCTGGCAGCAACAATAAATATTAAAAATGTCTGTTCTTCTCTTCAGTCTCATGCATAGTGAAGGGAGAATAGACTCCTTAGGAAATATTCATGAAATGACAACATAGTCTGTAATGTGCTGCATCTCTATTTTATTCCATTGGCATAGCAGATAGAGCTCCTTAAATGTGTCCTTCACCTACAAACAACCTCATGAGAGATGGGTATGAATTGGAACACAGGAACCAAATCACTCTGAACTTTGAGGGATCCCAAATCACGATGACAAGTTAGTAGATTTGCCCTGTCTCTAATCATTAGTTCTTTATTTTACAAATTGTTTGGCTTTTTTACAAAAGGACCTTCATTTAAATAAAATACAACACATGTCTGCAGATCAGTAATGGTGAAACTTTGTGGAGATCTTGGGTGAGATTTGCAAAAGCAATCAGCGTTAGTTTAGTGCTAATCCCATAGAAGTCAATGGTAAAACTCTTGATTACTTCAACACGCTGAGCACTCTTGAAAATGTCATTCTATACTTACTCTAATTTTACATGGCTACATACAGACAGACACTGAGGGACAGTGTAAGCTGGGGGAAAATCCCTTAAAATCAACATAGTTTGTATTTACTTGCTAGGGCTATATTTGGCCCACTGTCCCTCTGCTAAATCACATGCAGAATTTACAAATGGAGAAGAAGTCCTGTTACTATATGTCATCCAATCCTGGAATAGAATTTAGAGCCTTAAGCCATCTACATTACAAACCGTGGTCAATATATGTTACGTTGGCATGTAGCCACCAAAATTTGTATATTACTTGAGTGTGTGCTTGCATCAATGCTGCATGTACTTACGAGAAGTGCTTGTGTTGATGTAAAGTGCAGTGCACCATGGGTAGATATCTTTGTGCCACATGCCACCATCAGGAACAATGCCTCTTGGGAAACTTTCACTATGTGTTGTAGGATAGAAATGACTCACCCAGGGATCTTTGGGAGTTAGGGTCAAGCATGGAACTTTCTCCATTCCATAATGCCATCCATATCCCATAATTTTGTGCCTTTTTAAAAAAAAATCCCACAAACCCATACAGCCCTTTTTGGTGGTTATCTCTAACAAAAACATGGAGTCCACAGAGCTCTGCACTATTGTCATGAATGTTGCAAATGCATCTCCTTTATTTGCAGACCCACAGGAAGCACCAACAGAGGACATGATGATTTCTTCAAGGACAGTTTCCTGGGGGGCATAGCAAAAAACATATTCAGGGTGGTTGTTGATGGTTGTGGAACAACTGTAGATGATGGAGTGCTACTGCTGGTGCAAGTGCTGGACCATGCTCCTCTTGATGTGCTGCTCAGAAACAGGGAAGAATTTGCTGGGGGAGTAGAAGTGGGTGGCAACCTGGGCAGCAGTGACCATGAGATTTTCGAGTTCAGGATCGTGACAAAAGGAAGAAAGGAGAGCAGCAGAATATAGACTCTGGACTTCAGAAAAGCAGACTTTGACTCCCTTAGGGATCTGATGGGCAAGATCCCCTGGCAGGCTAACATGAGGGGGAAAGGAGTCCAGGACAGCTGGCTGTATTTTAAAGAAGCCTTACTGAGGGCACAGGAACATACCATCCCGATGTGCAGAAAGAATAGCAAATATGGCAGGCGACCAGCTTTTCTTAACAGAGACATCTTCGGTGAGATTAAACACAGAAAGGAAGCTCACAAGAAGTGGGAACTTGGACAGATGACTAGGGAGGAGTACAAAAATATTGCTCGAGCATGCAGAGAGTAATCAGGAAGGCCAAAGCACAACTGAGGTTGCAGCTACCAAGGGATGTGAAGGGTAACAAGAAGGGTTTTTACAGGTATGTTAGCAACAAGATGGTGGTCAGGGAAAGTATTGGACCCTTACTGAATTGAGGAGGCAACCAAGTGACAGATGATGTGGAAAAAGCTGAAGTACTCATTCCTTTTTTTGCCTCTGTCTTCACAGACAAGGTCAGCTTCCAGACTGCTGCACTGGGCAGCACAGTATGGGGAGGAGGTGAGCAGCCCTCAGTGGTGAAAGAACAGGTTAAGGGCTATTTAGAGAAGCTGAGCATACACAAGTCCACAGGGACGGGATGCAATGCATTCAAGGGTGCTGAGGGAGTTGGCTGATGTGATTGCAGAGCCATTGGCCATTATCTTTGAAAACTCGTGGCGATAGGTGGAGGTCCCAGGTGATTGGAAAAAGGCAAATATAGTGCCCATCTTTAAAAAAAGGAAGAACGGGAATCTGAGGAACTACAGTCTGGTCAGCCTTACCTCAGTCCCTGGAAAAATCATGAAGCAGGTCCTCAAGGAATCCATTTTGGAGCACTTCGAGAAGAGGAAGGTGATCAGGAACAGCCAACATGGATTCACCAAGGGCAAGTCATGCCTGACCAACCTGATTGCCTTCTATGATGAGCTAACTGAATCTGTGGATATGGAGAAAGTGGATAATGTGATATACCTTGACTTTAGCAAAGCTTTTGATACGGTCTCCCACAGTATTCTTGCCAGCAAGTTAAAGAAGTATGGATTGGATGAATGGACTATAAGGTGGATAGAAAGCTGGCTAGATCGTCGGGATCACCGGTAATAATCAATGGCTCAATGTCTAGTTGGCAGCTGGTATGAAGCGGAGTGCCCTAAGGGTCGGTCCTGGGACCAGTTTTGTTCAACATCTTCATTAATGATCTGGATGATGGGATGGACTGCACCCTCAGCAAGTTCGCGGATGAGACTAAGCTGGGGGAAGAAGTAAATACACTGGAGGCTAGGAATAGGATCCAGAGTGACCTAGACAAATTGGAGGATTGGGCCAAAAGAAATCTGATGAGGTTCAACAAGGACAGGTGCAGAGTCCTGCACTTAGGACGGAAGAATCCCATGCACTGCTACAGGCTGGGGACCAACTGGCTAAGCGGCAGCTCTGCAGAAAATGGCCTGGGGATTACAGTGGACGAGAAGTTGGGTACGAGTCAACAGTGTGTCCTTGTTGCCAAGGAAGCTAATGGCATATTGGACTGCATTAACAGAAGCATTGCAAGCAGATCAAAGGAAGTGATTATTCCCCTCTGTTCGGCACTGGTGAGGCCACATCTGGAGCATTGCATCCAGTTTTGGGGCCCTGTGATGGGGCAGCCCCACCCTGCCCCACACTAGCCCCAGCAGTGTAAGACTAGTAGCTCTGGCGGTGGAAGTCCCGCCCCGCTTGTACTGGGCATGCTCCAAGTGCTCTGGGAGAATAAAAGGAGGGAACTCAGCTCAGTCTGGGCTGGCGGTCGCAGGGGAAGGAACTACCTGGAAAGCTCCTGCAGAGAACCAGCCACCACTCTTGAACTCTCTGGGACCTGAAGCTTCCCCTGGCCAGCACGAAGGCTGGCTGTGGGTGGAGCCTGAGGAGGAGACGGACCTGGAGGCCCGCGGAGAGACTGGAGATTCGTGGGAGACCCCAACTCTCATCTCGGCAGGAAGCAACCCAGGTGGGGGGTGTGACAGACTGGTACCTTGCCCCCGGTAAGCCTCAGAGTACTTCAGTAGGACCCCCCCCGCTAAGTTAGTGGCAAGGTCCTATGGTGCTATTAGGGGCAATTCTGTGGATTCTGGCCACTAGACCATGCTACCCCATAACCAGGGGCAATTCTATGGACTCTGGCCACTAAGCTGTGTTGCCCTGTGACAAGGGGTATCAACCCTCACAGGCCGCCACTACAGAAAGGATGTGGACAAATTGGAGAGAGTCCAGCGGAGGTGTCATGGTATAATTCCCCACTCTGAATCTTAGCATCCAAAAGATGGGGTACCAGCATGAATTCCTCTAAGCTCAATTACCAGCTTAGTACTTGCAGCGCTGCCACCAACCAGGAATTCCAGGGCCTGCTACACTCTGGTCCCCCCAAAACCTGGCCCGGGGTCCCCCAAGACCCAGTCCCTCTGGATCTTAACACAAGGAAAGTAAACCCTTTCCCTCACCGTTGCCTCTCCCAGACTTCCCCTCCCTGGGTTACCCTGGAAGATCACTGTGATTCAAACTCCTTGAATCTTAAACAGAGAGGAAAATGCACCTTCCCCCTCCTTCTCTCTCCCCCTCCCAGACTCTCCCTGAGAGAGACAGTAATCCTAACACAGAGAGAAATTAACCTTTCTCTCCCACTTCCCTCCTTTCTCCCCACCAATTCCATGGTGAATCCAGACCCAGTCCCCTGGGGTCTCACCAGAATAAAAAACAATCAGGTTCTTAAACAAGAGAAGCTTTTAATTAAAGAAAGAAAAAACAGTACAAATTATCTTTGTAAATTTAAGATGGAATATGTTACAGAGTCTTTCAGCTATAGACACTGGGAATACCCTCCCAGCCTAAGTATACAAGTACAAATTAAAATCCTTTCAGCAAAATACAAATTTGAACTCCTTCCAGCCAAATACATGTTTGCAAATAAAGAAAACAAACACAAGCCTAACTCGCCTTATCTACCTAGTACTTACTAGTATGGACATATAAGAGACTGTATCAGAGAGACTGGAGAGAAACCTGGTTGTATGTCTGGTCCCTCTGAGCCCCCAGGGTGAACAACAATCAGACACTAACAGCACACACAAAAACTTCTCTCCCTCAAGAGTTGAAAGTATCCTGTCCCCTGATTGGTCCTCTGGTCAGGTGACAGCCAGGCTCACTGAACTTGTTAACCCTTTACAGGCAAAAGAGACAAGAAGTACTCCTGTTCTATTAACCCTTAACTATCTGTTTATGACAGGAGGGCAACAAAAATGTATAGTGGGCTGAGGCACATGACTTATGAGGAGAGGCTTAGGGAACTGGGCTTATTTAGTCTTCAGAAGAGAAGAGTGAGGGGGGGATTTGATAGCAGCCTTCAACTACTGAAGGGGGGTTCCAAAGAGAATGGAGCTTAGCTGCTTTCAGTGGTGTCAGATGACAGAACAAGGAGCAATGGTCTCAAGTTGCAGTGGGGGAGGTCTAGGTTGGATACTAGGAAAAACTATTTCACTAGGAGCGTGGTGAAGCACTGGAATGGGTTACCTAGGGAGGTGGTGGGATCTTCATCCTTAGGTTTTAAAGCCTGGCTTGACAAAGTCCTGCCTGGGATGATTTAGTTGGAGTTGGTCCTGCTTTGAGCTGGGGGTCGGACTAGATGACCTCTTGAGGTCTCTTCTAACCCTAATCTTCTATGATTCTGGGCCTGGGCATGAGCACTGACTGATGGGATCATATTTCAATATAGGTTTGGGATGATAAGCAGTGGCTGTAGAACTCGAATGCAAAAGGCCACATTCCTGAATCTTTGTACTGAGTTTGCCCCAGCCCTTCAGCACAGGCACCAGGATGAAAGCTACATTGCTACTCGCTTCTCCACTGTCAATCACTCTGGAATCTTGCAAGGCCGGATTATTAACAATCAATGGGAAATGATTTTGGATTTGAAAATCCACAGTGGGGGTCATTGTCATGCAAATGTGCAGGCCATTAGTTGTTTTATGCTTGCAGGACTGTAACTCTCAGTGATGGTCAGGACATAGTGGATGGCTATGCAGTAATGGGGTTCCTAAACTGTAGTGGGGCGATAGATGGCATGCATATCCCTATTGTGGTACTAGTCACCTTTCCACAGAGTACATCAACAGAAAGGGATACTTTCTATGGCTGTGCACACATTCCTGGATCACTGGGGATGCTTCATCATTATCCAAAATGGGGGTGGTCAGGGAAGGTGCCTGACACTCACCTTTTTAAGAACACAGTACTATTCAGAAAGCTGCAAGCAAGAACAATATTTCCCGGCCAACACATTAGCTTTGGTGATACTGCAATGCCAATAGTTATTCTGGGGGATTCAGCCTGCCTCTTGCTCCCCTAGCTCTTAATGCTATACACTGGCTATGCTGACAGTACCAAGGAAAGGTTCAGCTACCAGCTCAACAACTGCAGAATGACTGTTGAATGTGCTTTTGGTGGATTGAAGGAACACTGGTTTTATTTATCCACTAGATTGGATCTCAGTGAGAAAAATACCTTAATGATTATACCTGCCTGTTGTGTCCTGCATAATATCTGCGAAGCAACAGAGGAAAAACTGCCACCAGGGTGGAGGTGGGGCAGCAGTCTGACACTTAACAACCAGGCAAATGGGTCATTACAAGAGCCCAACACTGAGCTATGTGGTTGAGGGAGGCTTTGAAAGAGCAGCTTAAAGTTCAGCCACGGTTGTGTTCTGTGCTGGACTGTTCTCTGGGACTGGAGCTTTGGGTGCTGCTAAGAACAGTGTACTGCTTGCTACATATTTTTAAATCTGCAAAGTACTTCACTTAGGAAGGAACAATCAATTACACACATACAAAATGAGAAATGACTGCCTACGTGGGAGTACAGCAAAAAGGGATCTGGGGGCTATAGTGGCTCACAAGATAAATATGAGTCAACAGTGTAACACTTGCAAGAAAGCAAATATCATTCTGGGATGTATCAGCAGGAGTTTTGTAAGCAAGACATGAGAAGCATTTCTTCCACTCTACTCCATGCCAATAAAGTGTCAGCTGGAGTGTCCTGTCCAGTTCAGGGCACCATATTTCAGAAAAGATATGGACAAATTGGATAAAATCCAGAGAAGAGCAACAAAAATAATTAAAGATTTAGAAAACATGACCTATCAGGAAAGACTGACAAACTTGGTTTTAGTCTGGAGAAGAGAAGACTGAGGGGGGACATAACAGTTTTCAAGTACATAAAATGTTGTTACCAGAAGGGTGAAAAAAATGTTCTCTTTAATCTCTGAGGATAGGACAAGAAGCAATGGGCTTAAATTGCAGTAAGGGAAGTTTACGCTGGAAATCAGGGAGGTTGTCATTGGAGGTTTTTAAGAAGGGGTTAGACAAACACCGGTCAGGAATGGTGTAGCTGCTATGACTTAGTCCTGCCTTGAGTGCAGGGGACTGAACTACATGACCTCTAGAGGTCTCTTCCAGTCCTAACTTCTGATTCTATGACTGTATTTTCCGTAAACTCTGAATTATCATAGAATCATAGAATATCAGGGTTGGAAGGGACCTCAGGAGGACATCTAGTCCAACCCCCTGCTCAAAGCAGGACCAATTCCCAACTAAATCATCCCAGCCAGGGCTTTGTCAAGCCTGATCTTAAAAACCTCTAAGGAAGGAGATTCCACCACCTCCCTAGGTAACCCATTCCAGTGCTTTACCTCCCTCCTAGTGAAAAAGTTTTTCCTAATATCCAACCTAAACCTCCCTGACTGCAACTTGAGACCATTACTCCTTGTTCTGTCAACAGGTACCACTGAGAGCAGTCTAGATCCATCCTCTTTGTAACCCCCTTTCAGGTAGTTGAAAGCAGCTATCAAATCCCCCCTCATCCTTCTCTTCTGCAGACTAAACAATCCCAGTTCCCTCAGCCTCTCCTCATAAGTCATGTGCTCCAGCCCCCTAATCATTTTTGTTGCCCTCCACTTGACTCTTTCCAGTTTTTCCACATCCTTCTTGTAGTGTGGGGCTCAAAACTTGACACAGTACTCCAGATGAGGCCTCACCAATGTCGAATAGAGAGGACTGATCACATCCCTTGTTCTGCTGGCAATGCCCCTACTTATACAGCCCAAAATGCCATTATCCTTCTTGGCAACAAGGGCACACTGTTGACTCATATCCAGCTTCTTGTCCACTGTAACCCCTAGGTCCTTTTCTGCAGAACTGCTTCCTAGCCATTAGGTTCCTAGTCTGTAACAGTGCATGGGATTCTTCCTTCCTAAGTGCAGGACTCTGCACTTGTCCTTGTTGAACCTCATCAGGTTTCTTTTGGCCCAGTCCTTTAATTTGTCTAGGTCCCTCTGTATCCTACCCCTACCCTCCAGCATATCTACCACTCCTCCAAGTTTAGTGTCATCTGCAAACTTGCTGAGAGTGCAGTCCACGCCATCCTCCAGATCATTAATGAAGATATTGAACAAAACCGGCCCCAGGACCGACCCTGGGGGCACTCCACTTGAAACCAGCTGCCAACTAGACATACAGCCATTGATCACTACCCATTGAGCCCGATGATCTAGCCAGCTTTCTATCTACCTTTATGGTCCAATCATCCAACCCATACTTCTTTAACTTGGGGCAAGAATACTGTGGGAGACAGTATCAAAAGCTTTGCTAAAGTCAAGGAATAACACATCCACTGCTTTCCCCTGGTCCACAGAGCCAGTTATCTCCTCATAGAAGGCAATTAGGTTAGTTAGGCATGACTTGCCCTTGGTGAATCCTGATCACTTTCCTCTCCTCAAGTATTTCAGAATTGATTCCTTGAGGACCTGCTCCATGATTTTTCCAGGGACTGAGGTGAGGATGACTGGCCTGTAGTTCCCCGGATCCTCCTTCTTCCCTTTTTTAAAGATGGGCACTATATTAGCCTTTTTCCAGTCATCCGGGACCTCCCCCGTTCCCCATGAATTTTCAAAGATAATGGCCAATGGCTCTGCAATCACATCCGCCAACTCCTTTAGCACCCTTGGATACAGCGCATTAGGCCCCATGGACTTGTGCTCGTCCAGTTTTTTTAAATAGTCCCAAACCACTTATTTCTCCACAGAGGCCTCGTCACCTTCTTTCCATACTGTGCTGCTCAGTGCATGTGCTGCTTGGTGTGCATTTGCAAGTACTATGTTCTTTGACTACCATTATGCATTCTGCAATATTTGTTGGGAACCAATAAAGACAATTTCACTCTCCCAAAATAGAACTTTGAGTGTGAGGAAAAAAACCACACTGACGATGTTGTACAAATTTATAACAGAACTCAATGGGGTGAAAAACTAAATGTAGAAAGAAAGTAAGCATATATGTCCATTTGAGTGCACAGATATAATTGTTGTGGCTTCACATACTCTGACCTGTAAGAACCATGGTTGGTGTATGCAAAGCTGAAGATATTTTTTTGCTGTGCTCCAGTGTGGAGTGATGGGGATATTATTGCCACATGGTATGGTATGTTAGGGGGTGCAGGGAGAGACGACCATGTTGTTCTCCAAGGACTACGACGAGTGGAGGATCTGGAATTTTTAGACCTGTAGGTCAACCAAGGTCTGACTGAGAAGACCCATTATGTCCTGGAGCATTTCTCTCTCTTTGTGTTGCTCGGATTCCTGGGTCTTTTTCTTGTCCTTTGTCTTTCTCCATGCTGATGGTCATATTCACCCTCCAGTGGTCTGATTGTTCAGGTCTGAGGCAGCAGGGCTTGCAGGATCTCACAGAACATGTCTTCCCTCATCCTCTTCTTTCTCCTCTTTCTCAGGGTCAGGGGTTCTGTGGGTGTGGTGGTGGCACCCCTCAAGGCTAGCATGCCAAAAGCTGCTGATAAAAACAGACAGATGTACCATTAAACTTACAGTCGCAAAGGAAAGGGAAAGATAAGTTTCAAAACTCTCTTCCCTTATTTCCATAAACACTTTAAATCAGAAATACTTATAGCTCTCCAAAGCTGAAGAGTCAATAACACAGCACTGCTCTCCAGCCCTGGTCATCAGCGGAGAAGCAAGGGGGACATCTAGGGTCATATGCTTTCCCCCCTTCCCCTCCCCAGATTTGCTGTGCTTGGCTCGTACAAAGTCACATGGACTGAACATGCCCACTAACACTGCTGAAGATAACTGCTCCAACTATCACTGGCACGGGTCATATTTGCTGGTCATGATGAGTTTGGCCCACCAGGGATGAGGGGGAATAATTTTCTTTTGAATGAAGCTATAAAATTAGGGTCTATATTCCATGGATATGAGCTCTGGGGAATGACACTGACTATTGGCATTAATATCTGCAGGTAGTGGTGATTTATCTGATAGCTCACTTCTGAGGCATCCCAATACTACCTGGGCCCATATGCCGCTACCTGGGCCCATATGCTATAGTTTAGCATTCCATTACATTGCCCCCTTAAGGTCTACATTCCTACATTACACTATCACACTGTCTTTCAAGTTTAGTATGTATCAATCTGTTAAGTGTCTCTGAATCATGCTGGTTTTCTAATTACACCACCCACCATGTAACAACTTGGTCATCTGACTGTACGTTAGTTGCAATTACTGTTTGTGGTCGGTTGGAATCCTTGAGTCATCGTCATCTTATTTTACATCTGCCAACTGTAGAGTTTGCTCAGTTGATTGTTCTGTCTGAGGAATGAACTGTAGATATCGACAGTG
The DNA here is from genome assembly GCF_007399415.2 of Gopherus evgoodei. Classification (NCBI taxonomy): domain Eukaryota; kingdom Metazoa; phylum Chordata; order Testudines; family Testudinidae; genus Gopherus; species Gopherus evgoodei. The sequence goes on along the minus strand of NC_044322.1, from coordinate 198,975,973 downwards.
TCTGAACTCTCCACTGTCAGTCTCAGCACCCAAATCATGTGAGACTGAATTATTTTTCTTCACAACAACTGGAGTTGTCCATCCTTCTTCTCCATCCAATTTGACACAAACACCAGTTCATGACAGTTGGCAATTCTCTGAGTATCTGTTGTAAAAGTGTTCATAAGCTCTCTTAGCCTTTTTATCCTATTTAGCTACTCTCTTCCTGTTTGGCCACCATGGAAATAGATTCTTTTCCAAAGATGGACAGTAGTTCTGAGTTGTCTTTCCATGAGAAGATGTGCTGGACTATATCCAGTAGCCACAGTTGGTGTTGATCTGTAACACAGAAGAGCACGGGTAGGATTTCATGGTTGTCTGCACAGCTCCCTCGGCAACTTCATTTGCTTGTGGGTAATGTGGAATGACTTAAATTTTGCTGTAGTGAATAGTGGTCTGTTGTCTGTCCCTAGTTCTTCTGGAATACTGAAGTGAACAAAAGTGCACTTCAGTTTCTTGAGAAATTTTTGAAAGCATAATCTCCCAAAGGGTGTGATAAATATTGTCCGTTTAGCACTTCCTTTGACTAAAGCAGTTTGCCAGAATCTGTTTGAGGCATCCAGCTTGGTGAATACTTCAGCTCCTTTTGCTTTGGGGAGGAAGATATCCAGTATGGGGAGGTTATATTTTTCTTTCACAACCACTCTAGTAAGTCCTTAGATGTGTATTTTTCCATTTTTCTTTGTAACTGGTATCATGGAGGCATACCATGCTATTGGCTCAGATTTTCTTGATCATGCCAGTCCTCTCCATTCTCTTTAACTTAGTTTCCACTTCATGAAGTGATGGGATAGGAATCATGCAAGGAATCATGTAGGGTGCTGATGGGATTCAACAAGTATGGTATGCAGCTCATTGTAAAAATGGCAGGTCTGTGGTGAATCATCAGATCTAATGTTGAACTCTCTGGCCTTGTGGTATCCTGGGAACATTCCTTTTCTTTTGTGTGGAACTGCAGCTGATCCCTGTTGTATGCCTGTGCCTGCATCCACTGTGAAAACTCCTAGATATCCATGTTTTTACAGTTAGTCCATAGCTATGCCTGCAGAGCTGCTTCTTCCCATAGGCCCAATATTTTGTCTACTTCAGAAGCACATCTGGTGCATTGAGCGAGCATGTTCGGTTAAGCAGTTGCACACAACAAGGACGAGCTGCTAGATGTGCTTGTCAAGATGGGTAATCAAGAAAAGGCATTTAAAAACATGTGTGGGGTTTTGAAGGGTGGGTTGGCTTCCACTTTCTGTGAGCCCAGGGCAGCGCTGTTTAAAACTGTGGCCAGAGTGGTCACTGTCTCAGGGAATGCGGATAAATGGCTCTTCCCTAAAGGGTCAATGCTTTGGGGGTGAAAAAAATTATGAACAATGGCTACATCCCTTCGGACTACCTGAAATTTTGAAATGGAAACAAAAGAAAGCTGATGAACATGGGAAGATATGCGCCACCAAGCTGTATTTGTGTGACCATGGACTTCCAGTACATATAGAATATCTATTGCTTCTGTTTGATCAGTGGGTTTCATTTCCCCCTTTTTTTAAATACCATGAATTATATAATACATAAATCAAAGTTGAATATTTAATAACACTTTGCTTTGAGATCCTTACATGGAACGGGGCTCTAGAAATACGTTGTACAAACATGAGTTGTCTGATCTTGAACCCATCAAAGTCAATGGGAATTTTCCCAGGGGTACAAAACCAGGCCCTCAGTGTCTCAAACTATCTTGAGAACTAGGCAGCATTACATGTGTAAACTGAGGCAAAGAGAAGGTAAAGGACTGGGATCCAATTCCCATTAAATTTAGTGATAGTTGCATCAGGCTATAAGTGACTTGTCTGAGGCAACGATGTGGGCAGGTTACAGAGCCAGGAATAGTAACTCTGTGCTCTAACCACGCAAAAAAACAAACCAAAACGTTAAAAGCATCCTTTGTTTTAACTGAATCCTTGTCTGCAGCTGGATTAAATGATTCCATGCCCTTGGTTTTATATATCATATACACACCATTTAAAATCTGAGGAGATGGAAGAGAAATAATGATTTTTATGTCTCATTTATATACTCTGTTACAAAGATTTAGGGGCAAAATCTGCTCTTTGTTACTCAGGTGTAAATCAGGAGTTACTGCATTGAGATTGATGGATTTTATTCTGGATTTGTACCATGGTATCAGAGCAAAATTTGTCTCAATGTAAAAAATAAAATCCAAAAATTTTATCTAAATGGATACAATTTCAGCATTTTATTAGCAGTTTAATGATGTGCCGAAGGTTTGGAATAAAGGCTAAACTGTAATTAGTGACTCCCATTTGGCTGTAATATGGTAGCATTAAAATTATTTTGTTCCCCATGCCTTTTTATCTGCATATGTTTTACAAAGGACAGTATTTAGTGAGAAGGATAATGCAGTGTTTGCCTTTGACAGTCAAAGTGGGCCAAGTTTTTGATTCCAGCTCTCAGTTCCAATGAACCGCTGGAGGCAATACACATATAAGATGGAAAAAAAACTCCTTTAAAAAGATTCAGAAATTATTTTGATACATCTGTGCTTCCTCACTTGCCTTGACAGTTTTATTTCATCCTAATGCCACTGGCTACTGCTGTCTTTGATTCTGTCTCTCTATGCTTAATTCATTAGGAATTATGCAGCAAAATATTTAAAAACAAATCCAAACTGTGTAACATTTTCCTAAGGAAGAAGAAAAACCAAGAGGCAAAGATGGTGTGTTTAGTGGCAGCTGCAACTCGGTGGCTATAGGGCTTTGGCTTTGGGTTCCTGGTGGGTCCAGTCCATGTGATAATTCAAATGTAAGCATCAGAAGTTCTGGGAGATGGTGACATGAAAGCCTCAAAGAAAGATACTCTGACCTAAGGTTAAGCAGATTAGGCACTGAGCGGATATATACACAGCAGAAGAAAAATAGCAAGATGCTCCAGGACTGCACACATGATGGGTATTTGATCTATGGCACCAGAGCTGCAGGGTGTCTTTTGTTGAATCCAGGTACTTGTTCAGAGCCTGTCTCACTCTGATCACACACCACACTTGCATTGTCCAGAACATTCATGATAGAGAGGGAAGTGATGAGTGAATTGTTCAGAGCTGCCAGATTGTCTCTGTCCCTTAAAACAGCGATGAATAGGTGTAATGGAGGGGTGCGGGGATGAGTGAACATGGAAAACAGCACTTCAACTATTAGCAGCAGTAGAAGTAGTCAGGTTCAGTATATCTACAGTTACTGTTGGGATCCCTTTTCCAAATAAATAAAATACCTGGAACCTTATTAGTCAGAAGAGAAATCCTGTTTAGCCTCCCTCCTAGTGGCAAGAAGGAAAAGGTGGAGATGAGAGAACTTGACCAAAACAGTGGTGCCTTTTAAAAAACCCGGGGCGGCAGAATGGGGGGAGGAGCAGTGGGGGCTAGTGTCCTCACATTGGAAATATTGTGGGGGCTGATATATGTTTCTGTTCCCACAGTGTTTTCTACCCTCACAATATCTCATGGAGATAACAGCAGGACCTAAAGGAGGGACTGCAGTGGCCACCATGGCAACAGGACCGGGCTGGCTGCTAGCGAGCAGATAGAAACAGCTCTCCTCTTCCCATCTTCTTTCACTTAGTTGGCTGTAGTGGCCATGCTGGCCAGACCTGGCATGCAGGGACCATGCAGGGGTGGCATAGTGTATGCCTCCCAGTCAGCCAGGAGAGGCAGCCACTCATGTGACTCCTCAGCCCAGTCCCACCTTCTAGCCACCGAGGGTCCTGACAGAGATGCCTGACCCAGGAGAGGGGCAGGAGCATGTGAGCTACCTACCAGGTTGGGGGAGGGGCAGGGGGCACTGGTGCACAGATAACTACTGGGAGGCAGGGGAGGAGAGAACACAGGGCTCCAGACATGGAGAAAACACCATAGGAATGGCCATAGGAACTGCTGGGATGCTCCTTCCTAGCCTGGAACTGGCTTTCCCCACTCCTAGTCTAGGTAGTTCCCCGTACTGCCCCTCCTAAGCCCCCCTCTTCATTGTGAACTTCTGCCACCCAATCTCCATTAACAACTATGTCTCTGTGTGGAGGTAGCAGCCATTTTGTCCTCGTTTTAGTGGTGATGTGCACCTGGTGCTTTGTATTATGGAGATGTTACTGCACTCGTGTTGCTGCTTTCTGAAACAAATTCCATTTAGATTGAAAGTTTACAGCTGCTCTTTGTGTCTGGGAAAACTTGACAGGCAGGAAAGGAGAAATGCCATCGTGGTACATATAGATATGTTTTTGTTTTCCGTGCATTGGAGCTTTTAATGTAAGACATATGTATGCTTCTGCTAGGGCAGTGAAGGAATTCAAGATGAAGTTTTTTGACATATATACTCAGTTTGATCTCTCATATGGAGATTTTATGTCGTCTTTTCCATAATCTGAAATAAAAGTAACTTAAAGTGAAATTGTTTTGCTCTTTGTACATAGCCAGAAAACCAGGAAAAATGAGAGAGATTTTACTGAATAAAATCAGACAGCCACAAAGTAATCATGTTGCAAGGTCTTGTCATTTTGATGTTTGTACTATGGCAATGATTGCATCAACATGTGATGACAAATCACGTTACCTCTTTGTGCTTCGGTTTCCCCATCTAAATAGAGAGAATAAAAATACTTTCTGTACCAGCCTTGCAGGAGTGGGAGGGGGGTTGATATAAGAACTGAAAATTAATTGGAACTAGACTGTGCAATCCTCCCTCAGGGTACGTCTACACTACAGGATTATTCCGCTTTTACATAAACTGGTTTTATAAAACAGATTGTATAAAGTCGAGTGCATGCGGCCACACTAAGCACATTAATTCGGCGGTGTGAGTCCATGGTCCGAGGCTAGCGTCGATTTCCGGAGCGTTGCACTGTGGGTAGCTATTCCGTAGCTATCCCATAGTTCCCGCAGTCTCCCCCGCCCCTTAGAATTCTGAGCTGAGAGCCCAGTGGCTGATGGGGCAAAAATCATTGTCGTGGGTGGTTCTGGGTAAATGTCATCAGTCATTCCTTCCTCGGGAAAGCAACGGCAGACAATCATTTCGCACCCTTTTTCCCTGGATTGCCCTGGCAGACACCATAGCACAGCAACCATGAAGCCCATTCAGCTTTTTTTTTTACAGTCACAATATGTTTACTGGATGCCGCGGACAGAAGCGATACTCCAGCGCTACACAGCAGCATTCATTTGCTTTTGCATGATAGCAGAGATGGTTACCAGTTGTTCTATACCGTCTGCTGCTGGTGTAAATTGGCAATGAGATGATGGTTATTTGTCCTTCTGTACTGTATGCTGCTATCATGGGTGCCCCTGGCTGAGATCAGCCGGGGGTGCAAAGGCAAAACTGGGAATGACTCCCCGAGTCAATCCCTCCCTTATGGTTTCTAAAAATAGAGTCAGTCCTGCCTAGAATATGGGGCAAGTGTACTAGAGAAGCAGTGTATCAGAGAGCACAGCTGCTCCATGTCAGATCCAACAGAAATGATGAGCTACATGCCATTCACGGAGGGTGCCTCTGCAACAACCCCACCCATTGCTTCCCTCCTCCCCCAACCTTCCTGGGCTACCGTGGCAGTGTTCCCCCCATTTGTGTCATGAAGTTATAACGAATGCAGGAATAAGAAACAATGACTTGTTAGTGAGATAAAATGAGGGGGACGCAGCCTCCCGGTGCTATGACAGTCCAGGCAGGACATTAAGCGGTGTGGGGGAGAGGAGCCCAGCATGCCGCTGCTATGATAGTCCAGGCGGGACAGAATCTTTTCTTTACACATGAAAAGGAGGGGGCTCGATGGAGCTCAGCCCCCCGTTGCTATGATGAGGATGGTTACCAGCCGTTCTGTACCATCTACTGGGAATGACCGAGAATCATTCCTATTTTCACCCAGGCGCCCCCGGCCAGCCTCACCTGAAGCCAGCCAGGAGCACTCATGGGTTGATAAGAAGGACGGTTATCAGTCCTACCACACCCTCTGCCACCGGGCAGGGGAGAGGAGTGGATACTGCTCTTCACTGCTGCAGCATCGCGTCTACCAGCAGCATTCAGTAGACATAGGATGACATTGAAAGAAGTCAAACGATTTCTTTCCCTTTTCTTTCACGGGGGAGGGAGTAAATTGACGAGCTATTCCCTGAATCATGCCGGACAATGTGTTTGAACCTACAGGCATTGGGAGCTCAGCCAAGAATGCAAATACTTTTCGGAGACTGCTGTGGACTGTGGGATAGCTGGAGTCCTCAGTACCCCCTCCCTCCCACCATGAGCATCCATTTGAGTCTTTGGTTTCCAATTACGCTTGTCACGTAGCACTGTGTAGTCTGGAGATTTTTTTTCAAACGCTTTGGCATTTCATCTTCTGTAACGGAGCTTTGATAGAACAGATTTGTTTCCTCATACAGCGATCAGATCCAGTATCTCCTGTACGGTCCATGCTGGAGCTCTTTTGGATTTGGGACTGCATTGCCACCTGTGCTGATCAGAGCTCCACGCTGGGCAAACAGGAAATGAAAATCAAAATTTCACGGGGCTTTTCCTGTTTACCTGGCCACTGCATCAGAGTTCAGATTGCTGTCCAGAGCGGTCACAATGGTGCACTGTGGGATACCGCCCGGAGGCCAATACCGTCGATTTGCGGCCACACTAACCCCAATCCGATATGGTAATACCGATTTTAGTGCTACTCCTCTCGTCGGGGAGGAGTATAGAAACCGATTTAAAGAGCCCTTTATAGCGATATAAAGGGCCTCTTAGTGTGGACGGGTACAGCATTAAATCGGTTTAACGCTGCTAAAATCGGTTTAAAAGTGTAATGTAGATCAAGCCTCACACTGATGAGCAGTTACTGAATACTAATCACAAAGAAGTCACTGAGTGTACACAGTCGCCAATAGTCCTCAATGTTTACAAGTCATTTTGTCCCTGAAGAGTTCTGTGAAGTAGCAAGTACTGTAATTAGTAAACACTATATCAAACAACGGCCCTGTCAGTGCACTTGTCAATTTTGTTACTGCAGCTATCTCTGGATTGGCTCCAGTGCATTGGTTGCATAGTTCTCCACGCAAAAGAATGCCTATAAAGCACTTCAAGATGAGCATAGTTTTTAATTGTAGGTAGTGGTGGGTGAGTTCCTTTTTATTGCAGTTCTATAGAAAGAAACGGCTTGGAACTGTAATGCCAACTGATCCAGTTACAGAGAATTCAGCAAAAGGAGGCTGCCTTCATCACTGCATAGTAGAGAGGAACTGCTAGCTTCTAGACTGGTAATAAGATAGTCTAAGCATCACATTGAGTTCTTATTAATGTTTTTTAATGCAAAAGGTTAAAATAAGAACTGAATAAATTCATGGAGGATAAGTCCATCAATGGCTATTAGCCAGGATGGGCAGGGATGGTGTCCCTAGCCTCTGCTTACCAGAAGCTGGGAATGGTTGACAAGGGATGCATTACTTGTTGATGACCTGTTCTGTTCCTTCTTTCTGAAGCACCTGGCATTGGCCACTGTCGGAAGACAGGATACTGGGCTAGATGGACCTTTGATCTGACCGGTATGGCCGTTCTGATGTTCTTATGCTGCTACTTCAGATGCCTGAAAACACCCAAATTTCTCTTTAAGATACTTTTGCCTCCAATCCTGGCATTTAAAGGGCCAATCAACCTTATTAAAACTGAGGAAATACTGATGCATAAGGTGAAGAAATACTCCTGGTTACTGTCTTGTAGCAGAGTATGTAAATGGAACATTTTAGAGATGATATATAGTAAGTCTTGAGCATATCAATCTTGTCTCTAACATCAGCACAAAGGATCTCCAGATCCTCAGACTTTTTCCATTAGGGAAAGTCTGCCGTGATTTCATGAACATTTTATTACACTATCACACCAAGTGTGTTCTGTACATGATGGCAGCACTGACTGTACAGAAATCATTTGCACACTGCTTTAAAGTGTGCTTCAGTTACTTCTGCATTATCGATGGAATATGGAAGGTATTGTTAGGGGGTAGTGCTATCCTTTATCCTCATGGAGAAATAAATTTCTGGAAGGATGCTGTTGAGAGCATCCACAAATAGCTGCAGCACAGACCTGTATCATTCTCCTCTTCCCTCAAGGATGAAACAGTAGGCCAGCCAAGGCAGAAGGAGTGACACCCATTTTAAAAAAATCGTGGCATATATATATATCTATATCTATCTATCTATCTATCTATCTATATGTGTGTGTGTGTATGGTAAATTGCCAATTAAGGAAATTTCATATGGTTGTCGCTGTGTAAATAAACGTGGAATACCATGATGACATTTTTACATTCACTTTTCAGATTAAAAGGACACTGTCACCTAGTGAGTGAGGCCTTTAGAGGCTGCTCAGGACCAGTCCCCACCCATATCTAAATTTTCCCCCAGATCATGTGACACGGAATAGTCATGTGGCAGCAGGAATACAGTGTTCCCTTCTTCTCATTGTAAGAGAGATCCAAGGCAAATAGGTGTGGGTTTTTTTCTGTTGGCTAAAGGAAGAAAGGAGCCTGGAAAGGGGCCACATAAAGACCAGCAGCATAGTCCCAGGGAAAGACAGTGATACGCTGAAGCAGGAAATGGCACTGTCTATAGTGGAGCAGGACACTTGGAGTCAGGTGTGGTCTGACATGGGACTGGAGGTTGGAATATAGGGAGGGCCTGCTTTCCTCTGTGGTGCCATCTAGAGCAGTGATGTGGAATTCCTGCAACAAAGAAGAGAGACTGAAAATGACATTGTGATCCAATGTGAATAAACAATGGCTTGGTTCTTGATGTAAGGGGAGAAGGAAATCCCTGCAAAGAAGGGAAAGTGTGTTGTCTTGTTTTCTACTCTATTCGACCTGGGAGGGCAGGAATCCTGAAGTGAAACTGAGGCATGGTGAGGAAAGTAAGACACTGTTGCATCTAGATTCCTGAGCTGTAAGGTGAACCCTGATAATCACTTTAAAGAATTGTTTCTCTTAGAACCTTATAAAGACTCACTATTCCTTACTCTCCCAAATCCATCAGTACACATATAGCTGTGTCATGGGCTGAAGAAGGCAATGAAACTGGCAGATATGAATATGGGAGTAATATTTTACTTTAATTAATTTTCTTGTCTGCCAATCTGGCCCAACTGCAAATTTTCTGAGCACTGTATTCATTCAAAACGGAATCACTGTCAGGGATAGTTTTGATAATTGCTTTTATATGTTCTGCTATGTGTTAGTTTTTAAAAAAGCTTTTCAGTCTCACTTATTTACTAGTATGGTCACAGCTTTAGGATCATCCCACTTTGGCACAAATCTGAAGTATCAGGCCTTAGTCTCAAGCTGAAGAGTGATTGTTTTATTTCTTGTGCTCCCTCTGGCAGGTCTATTTATATTGACCTGATTGGATCATCACAAGAAGTGGTGCAAAAATTGCTAGAAAGAGTAGCGATGAAAGCAGAGAAGGTAGGTCTAAAGATATCACACAAAAAGACAAAGACTATGATGACATCTAAATCTGTTGAAACGGTGAAGATATCCCTATCCAGATCTGAAGTGGTGTTAGAGTGCACTTCAAATACTTGGGTAGTATAACAACAAAAAATGCTAAACATCACTTAGAGATCTGACGTAGAATTGGACTCACAACTACCACTGTAGCCACACTCAGCCATATATGGAGAAGCAAATGTATTATTATTAATTATAAACTGAAATTGCTGCAGTGTCTTGTCTTCAAAATCTTGCTAAATGCATGTGAGGCATGGACGTTAAAGAAACAATTCAATGCTTTTGAATTGAAATGCTACAGGTGATTGCTGCATGTTAGTTATACCTGTTCCGTATGAGTAATGAGGAGGTAAATTGCCTGAATATATAGCATAACAGGAGTGATATCTGATATCATCAAGATGATAAGAGGTAGAAAACTTGAATTTGTGGGACAAGTGGGTTGTATGAGTGGAGGATGATTGCCAAAGCAAATTTTGACAAGTCTGGTGCCAGGAGGCACCCACGGCGAGTGTGGTTTGATGACTGGATGGGATGCTGTATGGCACACTTCTCAAGGCTGCGTGAAGACCATGAAATGTGAAGGAAGATAGCTGATCAGTAACTCCTGTGTGGTATGTTTACTGTTCATTGTGATGTGACTCTATGGGGCTTTGCACTATGAGCAGATGTATGTATGTATGTAATGTGACTGGAGGGAGCATGTATACTCTCTGTACCATCTCCTAAATGAGATTAATAATTTCATAGCTCAAAGGGTGATATGCAGTTTAAATATGGTTTGCAAAGTGTTTTGAGATCCACTGATGAAAGACGCTGTAGAAGTTGTAAAGAGTTTTTGTTTTTACTTTTCTGTCATGGAAAGACTCTTTACTCACGATGGAAGAGAAAAGACATACTGTTATTGTTCGCTATAGGGCATTAGATGGTCTCTTTTTTGTTTCATTGGTTTAGACTTCATATAGCGCTGTAACGAGGCACATGCTGTGCCCTTCCAGTTTGGTCCTTCTCCCCCTCTTCTCAGAGACACTTCAAGCTGGTGTGACACCCGTGTTCTTTATTTGTGATCAAGTCCCCACCACCACTGTATACAAGCCTTTTACAACAGCTTGGCCTACCACAGGTCTAGCCAGCAACAGACTAGCAGACTCCCAACTCCCTCTGAGTTGAGTCTAGTCTGACCTCTATGCCTTTGGTCACACCTCCTCCCAGCCTTATAGCTCCTGCTAACAAGGCTGGTAGGTGTGGTCAGTTACCAGACAAGCATCAGGCTATCTACCCAGCCCCAATCCAATTCCCCGACTGGGGTGAGAGTGGCAGGCACTGATTAAGGCCTCTCTAGCAGTGTCCTGCCACAGGCGATTAATAATGTGTAGCAGATGTGAAGGAAACCATTGACTACCCTAGTCATTTGTCAGAAGAAAAACTCTAGCCATTTTCCTGTGCCCAGATGTCTGAAAGTTTAAAAGGTCAAAAGCTCATCTCACTATGAGTAAACTGAAGATAAAATAATGCATTTGAACATAAAGTTGGAAATGAAGGGCTCTTCTGAGTTGGCATTTGGGGATGTCTTGCTTGCTGAAAAATAATATAGGCCCTGATCCTACAATGAACTCCAAACAGCTGGGTCCCTGTGCCTGTGAGGTTTTTACAGGGTTGTGACCATAGTTTGCATCAATGACCGCGTGGGAGCTGTTCCAAAAAGGGGAAATTGCCACTCTACTCCTGGGGGAATTTGGTACCAAAAAATTAAATTCTGCACACAATATTTTAAAAATCTGCAAAATTTTGCATATTTAATTTGTCAAAACAATGCAATATAATCACTCTGGCTTCAGTTATTTCTGTAATTTATTTAAACCACAATTCAATGGATGGAGAATGGGAGGGGGAACACTGGAGGAAATACCCAAACCCCCTTGCCTAATAATAATCTAGTTAGGTTTGATCCTTTAGTTCTAGTTATTAGTCAACAAATATATGCGGCTCAGTCTTACATCATAGGCAAGTGAGGGCTGGTGAATCAAACTCACAATTTATATTGGCTACTGACTATCTCCTGAAAGATCAATAGCAAACAGTTCATGGAGCATATTATGATAGGAAATTTTTTCTGTTCAAAAATTTAGACCAATTCTAATAACTAAAGTACCATAAGCATTTATAAGGCCATACTACCCTTTATACCACTCTAGAAATGTAAAGAAGGCTTAAAACTTTTACACCTATTTTATACTCCTGTGGGATTTCACATAGACAATGGGGACAATTCACTAAGGAGACAGGCCGCTACATTCTGCTCTGACTGAGGGAACAGAGCCTGCCCCACATCTATCTCCTCAAAAACACCCTGAAGCCCTGCCTCTCCATGCCGAGCATGCTGCATTAGCGAGCAAGGAGGTCAGAGTGTCTCTCTCTCACACATGCAGGACTGCTACCCCACAGCGATGATTTACGTCTCTACTGGCTGCTCCAGGCACTGAAACCAACCTGCCTGTGCTGCCAGTGAGGGGCACAGGACTACTCTTATGCCTACCCTTTGCTTCCTCGTCAGAAATAATTTTTCTGCAGGGAAGCAAAGAAATCTATGGGGGACGTGAATTCTGCTCACTCTCAGTGATGCAGAATTCCCCAAGAGTAACTCTCAAGTAACTCCCTCAGATAGACAGTCAGATAAATGTTAATAGGTTTCTAATCTATCTGCTCTTAGGCAGACAGAGTTTTCACAGTGTAGTATCTTTAAAGATGGTAGAAGGGAAATAAAAAGGGATATAAGTAGGAATGTGTTGAAAAATGGGCAAAGATCCAGAAGAAAAACAAACAAATATAAAAAAGTACAGTATGTTTATATTGTGGGTCAGATTCTTGGCTAGTGTATACTGATAAATCACCACTGAAGACAATGGAGCTGCACCAATTTACACTAGCTATGAATCCTATAAAATGAGGCTCATTAGTTAGGAGGAGAATGTAGTGTCAGTTATTGCTTGCAATGAAAACAAATTGGTAGCCCAGGAAATTCTTGTCTGTGAAGCAGTCAGACTGCAAAGAACTTCAACCTATTCTGGTATACTAGGTTGGAGCTGAGCAGCTGGAAAGATGAAAGGAAAATAAAGACGGTTTATAAAAGGTATATACAGAGTGGGAGAACTTAAGCAGTGAAATGCTGCTTAGATCTTTCTGGCTTCCAGATTTTGCACACAGGAATTTTAAAGGAATTGGCCAAGGAGCTCTCTGAACCATTGATATTCACTTTTAACAAACATAGAACACTGTTCTAGAGGTCTGCAAAAAGGCTAATGTTATGCCAATATTTTAAATGTGATTGGGATGCCCCAGACAACTGTAACCTACATAGCCTGACATCAGTTCCTGCCGGACTCATAGAAATGCTGATTTGGGATGCAGTCAATAAGGAGTTAATTGATGGTAGCATAAATGATGCTAGTAGACATAATTTTATGTAAAAAATAAGTCTTAAACTTAATATCATTTTGATGAGTTACAAGTTTGGTTGATACAGGTAACTATGACATAACTATGGTGGTGTTTAAAGTTTTAACCTTAACTGTGAATTTCCTGGGTTTATATCAATTTTTTGAGGGGGTGGAGAAGGGGAGATAATTACCACATGCCTGTAATGTACTCTGTTCTAAACTACTGATATGTACTCTCAACCTTAATTTGACCTTAATGTAGTATTTTTCTGGGAATATACCTAGACTTCTGTAAGACATTGACTTACCACAGCACAACATTCTGATGGAAAAATTAGCACAGTACAAAATCAATGTAGCACATAATAAAAAGATGAAATGAAGGCAAACTGATAGACTTCAAAATAATTGTAAACCAGTATCTTCAGTGTTTTTTCAATAGGATCCCACAGGGATCTGTTCCTGGCCCAATGCTATTCAATATCTTTTCAATGATCCAGAAAAAACATAATTGCTGGTAAAATTTGCATATGACACAGAAATTGGTGGAATGATAACTAATGATACAAACAGGTCACTTATGCAGACTGATCTAGGTTGCTTGGTAAGCTGGAACCATTTGAACAACATGCACTTTTTAATACAGCCAAATTCAAAGACATACATCTTTGAACTAAGAACACAGATTGCTGGACTGTATCCTTGTCAGTAGTGACTTTAAAAAGGGCTTCAGAGTCATTGTGGATAACCACCCAAATAGAAGCTCCAAGTATGATGCTGCGGCTGAGAAAGCTTACACAACCCTTATATGTTTAAGGAGATGAATATCAAGCAGGAATAGAGAAGTGGTATTCTTCTGTATACAGCATTAATGAGGTTTGAGACCTTTACTAGAATATTGTATGTCCAGTCCTGGTACCCAAAGGATGTCAAAGTACTTACATAGGGACAAAACTTTCGATAACAGAGGCTGTTTAATCTAGCAGACAGAAGCATAATGAGATCCAATGGCTAGAAGATGAAGTTAGCCAATTTCAGCCTAGAAATAAGGCACACGTCATTGAAACTGAAGGTAATTAACCTTTGGAACAATTTAACAAAGGACATGATGTCACTTGTAGTCTTCAGATGATGACTGAGTATCTTTCTAAAATAAATGCTCTAGCTCAACCAGAAGCTATGAGCTTGGTGCAGGAATTACTTGACTTGTGTTGTACAGGAGGAAAGACTAGATGATCACAATGGGCCTTAAAATCTATGACTATTTATTTGGAATTTGCTATTCAAATTGTGTGATTTGGTTACCAAAGTCACTTGGTATTGTTTGTATTCTCTGATTGCATGACCACCACTTTTATAGATTCTAGCACAAATGTGTTCTTGAGTGAACAAGAAAATGCAGACGTGAATCTTCTTATTCACATACAAATGTTCTAGTTCATTCAAGATCATTAAGACATGAATAAGAGGATTCACCTTAATAGGAGCTTCTTCCATATGTTTGAACCTCACCTGCCCAACTGTTTGTAAGCAGAAAATTACAGCTGTTTATGAATATTAGCTAATCAAAGTGATTGGTTGTATTCCCATGAACATTTGGTGGGTGTTTTCTGCTATGTTGTCCCGTTCTAGTTCGTAACACACTGGCAATTAAAAAAAACAAAAAACCTCAACCAAAACCAAACAAATCAATCCCTCCTCAAGGCTTTTACCCAGGGAAGTAGGATTTAAAATAGAAAATATTCTGAGTTATGCCAGAGGGAAATGGAGCTCCTTCTTTGCATCTGGGCTACTCAATACTAAAATATGTGGCTGCTGTTCTTACAGAGAGAATCATCTGCTTGCTGTAGACTGAAGCATTCACAGTTCTTTTGGACTCCTTTGATATATGGAGTTCCTCCAATCCTTCTCCTTCTTCCCAATCTCCTCCCCCCACACGCCCCCTGCGAAGGGTATTTTAGAAATCTGGATGAAGGGTGGCATAGGGATGACGATTCTAACTGTTCCTTTCTAGCCTAGAAGGAAATGACATCCAGATTGGTTTGATTATCAAGGGGAACCTAGTTCTGCTGTTGTAACTAGTTCTTCTGACCCCCACACCATCTCAGGCTGCCTCAGGGCTTTCAGTTTTGGTAAAGCCTGCAGAGAGAGGGAGTATAGTAAGAAATTAGAGATTAAGTGATGCCAGATTTTTCTGGAGTTCAATTTCATCCAAACATGAATGATACTGATCTGTTTGGGGATGGGATATGTTCAAAGTTCCCTGAGCCAATGGCTCTTAGGGCTGTTGGAGAGTGACAATTCCCTAGACTTCCCAATCCTCAAGAGGGGGTTGCTGCCGGGAGCTAATGAAACTTGAAGTTCTGTATTGTCCTGTATACTTATCCTGAGGTCTATATCATGCTGTCTGGAGTGGTTCATGACTGAGAGTGCCTACCTCAGGGCCGACTGTCAACAAACCAGGGCAGAGGCCCCAGACTGGCTGTACATTCTATAATTAGATTTCACCAACCTTGAACTCCTGAAGCACTATAACAGTCTTACCATGGAGTCACAGACAGTCCTGTTGGGCATTCCAGTCAGTCTTGCTACCGAGGCAAGCTGGACTCAGTTATACTTGCTTGCTGTACACCAAAGATCACAAAAGATTCAGGTTGCTACCAGTCCAAAGAGACCAGTTACTTATCCTAGGTCAGTCTGTAGCTCAGATCTCTCACAAAAGAAACACTTGTAGTCAATCTTGTAGTAAACTAACTAAGGATTTATTAACTAGGAAAAAAGAAATGAGAGAGTTATTTACAGATTAAAACAGGCAATATACACATACAAGTGAGTTATGGTCTAGGGTTCCAAAAGGTGACAGAGCTATAGTCATCTGTCAGCACTAAATATCTTTTAGGGCTAACTTAGATTGACCCTGGGGATCTGTTTGCAGGTCCAGTCCCGTGAGAGTTCAAACATCCAAAGAGATTAAAATTTTTTTTGTCAGATTATTTTTATTTCTTTCATCCAAAATTTAAACTGATGAGATGAGCTGTTTTGCACATAGCCTCTTCATGGATATGAAACTACAAATAACAACATCTTTGTATTTTGATATCCCACAATGGCCCATTCAGTTTTGATAGCCTTCTTAATGAGTGGGAGATGATCCCTCCTGACTGGTTCACAATTTTTACAATCATAAAGCAAAAACTTAAATATTACTTTAGAGTATGTGATAAAGGTATTATAAGTGAGATTACTGCATGTAGCAATTGACACACATTGTCATAAGTTCAATACTCATCTTAGCCATACTAACAGGCAAGGGAAACTGACTGGTATACACAATACAGAACTTTTTTCCTATGTGGTCAGACACAGAAATGTATGATGAATCACGGCATGCTTACTTACCTCTCCTGTACTTCAGTGCTTCCCCAGGCACATTTGCAAATAATCGTATGTATGAAACCCACTACTCGGTGTGAGCCAGTGTATCAAAATCTGATGCTTCATTTTTCATACAATTTTAGGGCCTAAGTTTAAAAAAAGTTACTAGTCTGCATATCCTTATTCCTGCATGGAGTCATACTGAAGTCCATGGAGGAGTAAAGATAAGTCCTGTAGAAACTATTTGCAAGATTGGACCATTTATTGGTCTTACCATATTAAGCATGAACACAAAAAATGATTTTTCACCTCTGAGGAGAATAAATGCACAAGTGATTTTCATCATTGATTTCTTGTTTGTCTGAAGCAGGGATGGGAAAACAGTTGGTATCTGCAACCTAGATTAAATAGCCACTACTGTTTTAGTAAATGGCCACAAGCTTATCCATGAGAGCCATTTCCCTTCTAAATTGTCTTCTTTAATGAAAAGGTCCCCCTTCTCAGTGAAAAGAAGGCTAAACTCAGCCTTATTGTCACTGATTCATTTGTGACTGCTAAAAAAATTCTCCCCTGAGAATGTAACTTTTGCTGTACCACAGTGTTTTTAAAAGTACACCTGAAGCCAGGGTTTTCTGATCACTTGTAGTTACTAAGGGTACGTCTTCACTACCCGCCTTATTGGCGGGTAGCAATCGATTGCTCGGGGATCGATATATCGCATCTCATCTAGACGCTATATATCGATCCCTGAACGTGCTTATATCGATTCCGGAACTCCACCAACCCGAACAGAGTTGCGTAATCGACAGGGGGAGCCGCGGACATTGATCCCGCACAGTGAAGAACGGTGAGTAATTCGATCTTAGATACTTCGACTTCAGCTACGTTATTCACGTAGCTGAAGTTGCATATCTAAGATCGATTTTACCCCGTAGTGTAGACCAGCCCTTAGTCTCTTGTAGCATTTTTGCAACAATAGCAGAGAGTTTGCTAACACTAGCATCCTGGCCAAATTCCAACTAGTGTAAGTACTTGGCCTAACTAAATCCCTCCTGTATTTTAATTGAATAAAATATTATCCTTCACTTCTTGTCGAAAGCCTTGACCCTTCAATGAGCTCCATGCAGAGGTCTGTCTGTGTGGAGTTCATTGAAAGATCAGGGCCTAGCTCTGTAGCTAAGTGCTACAATTATTGTTTAAAGATTCTAGAGGTGGGTATTTAGCAATCCATGAGTTAAAGTGCATTGAGATCTTTCAGAATAAAAGGTGCCATATCAATTATTTTTATTAAAGTAAAAATACTCATAAAAAAGTGGAGCATTGAATAGCCACTTCAGTTGTCATAGCTCACCTGAAGACAACAGAGCAATGACAATTTACTCCAGCTGAGGATCTAGGTGAGGATGTTTCCTGGTTGATGTAGGCAATTGGTGTAGATGACCAGAGTTCCTTTCTTACTCTGTGATTCATACAAAAAACTCTGAACCTGAGCCTGCTCATGCTGAAATCAATGTGAAAACTTCTACTGATTTCCGTGGAAGTGGGATTAAGCCCTGTGAGGAACTGCTGATTCTTTGATCCTTCAAAGAAAGTGTTGTCTAGTAGTTACAGCAAGGACAGCTGTAAAGAAACCTGGGATCTGTTCCTGACTTCGCTACTGAATTGCTTCATGACCTTGAGCAAGTCGTTTCATTCCTTAGAGCATCAGTTTTCCAGTATGTAATAGATGACAATGCTTACAAACTCTTTTTTGTGATGATTAATCGATAAATATTTTAAAGCACTCTGTATCCGCAAAAGACAGAGCACAGTATTGTTGTTAATGTCTCTTGTTAGTATCGATCTGGATCAGATTGGAACCAGTAATTTGGGTTAGGTCAGTGATCAGTCAGGGCTTGGCTACACTGGAGAGTTGCAGCGCTGTAAACCAACCACCAGCGCTGCAACTTACTCACCGTCCACACTTGCAAGGCACATACAGCGCTGCATCTCCCTGGCTGCAGCGCTGGTTGTACTCCTGCTCTGCCTCGGGTATAAGGATTGCAGCACTGGTGATGCAGTGCTGCTCCACAAGTGTGGCCACCAAAAGCGCTGTAATTGGCCTCCAGGTATTCAGAAGTATCCCATAATGCCTGTTCAGCCACTCTGCTCATCAGTTCACACTCTACAGCCCTGGCTTCAGGTGACCTGCCCTTTGAATGCCCCAGGAATTTTAAAAATCCCCTTCCTGTTTGCTCAGCCAGGTGTGGAGTGCAATCAATCAGTGACCATGGTCTTTCCAGGTGACCATGCCTCCACGCGCCAAACAAGCCCCAGCATGGAGCAATGGCGAGTTGATGGACCTCATCAGTGTTTGGAGGGAGGAAGCTGTGCAGTCACAGCTGCGCTCCAGCCATAGGAATTACGATACCTATGGGCAGATATCAAGGGCCATGATGGAAAGGGGCCATGACCGGGACACGGTGCAGTGCAGAGTTAAAGTAAAGGAGCTGCGGAGTGCCTCTTGTAAAGCCCGTGAGGGAAACCACCGCTCAGGTGCTGCCCCCATGACCTGCTGTTTTTACAAGGAATTGGACGCGATACTTGGGGGTGACCCCACTGCCAATCCGACGGCCATGATGGACAGTTCAGAGTGGAGAGAGGAGGTGAGGGGGAGGGAGGGGGGGGAGGAAACCGAGAGTGAGGGTACTGGGGTGGGGGGAGACACCCCGGAGTCCCAGGAGGCATGCAGCCAGGAGGTCTTTTCAAGCCAGGAGGAAGGTAGCCAATCGCAGCAGCTGGAACTTGTTGGTGAAGAAGAAGCAGAGGAGCGGGTTCCCGGTAAGCAGCTTTTATTTTCAGGATGGAAATGTTTCGGGAGAGGGGGGGGGTTAAGGCTGCATGCATGCATGCCTAGATATGGAATAGCCCATTGAAGTGGTCTATCACGTCACGGTAATAGGCTTTGGTAATCTCTTCAAACGTTTCTGCCAAAGCGTGGGCAATGTGCTTGCGCAAGTTTATAGGAAGATCCACTGTGGTCCTTGTCCCAGTCAGGCTAACGCGTCCGTGCCACTGTGCCGCGAGGGGTGGGGGGACCATTGCTGCACACAGGCAAGCTGCATAGGGGCCAGGGCGGAATCTGAACTGCTGTAGAAGACCCTCCCACTCTTCCCAGGTGACCCGCAGCAGCGAGATCTTCCAGGATAAACTCCTGTGGAAAATGTTGGGATAGTGTTCAGTGTAGGTCCCCCTGCAGCTGTTTGCTTTCCCCAACGCACAGAAACCCCAGCACAGCCCTGAACCAATCAGTCCCCCTTCCCAGGTGACCCGCAGCAGCGAGATATCTTCCAGGATTAATTAACTCCTGCACCCATTCCCCCTTCGCTGCTGTGGGTTCTGTGTGCTCTGTTTGGTATGTGGAAAGTATGCTAAAGTGAGACTGTAAACTCCTTCACTGTGATTATACACAATGCTGCCTCTCTATTAAATGTTTCAATTTTTCTTCCTAATAACAGTGTCCTTGAATTCTCGACTGGCCGTATCAGAGACTGCTGAGAGGCTACAAAACCTGAGGAAGAAGCCACGGAAAAGCAAAGAAGATATGGTGAAAGCAGTTATGAATCAGTCTGCCAGAGAGAGTAAAAAACTGCAGGAATGGAGGGAAAAAATGCAGCAGTGGACGGAAAGAGAAAGCAGGAGAAAGGCAGTGGCTAAGAAGAAAAGCACAAAGCAGCTGATAAGCATCCTGGCATACCAAGCGGACAGTATCCAGTCACTCGTAGCCATGTAGGCAGAGCACTACCGTGCCGCCAACCCCTAGTCCCAAAGCTCTTTCCCTTGTGCCCCAATGTCAGCTCAAAACCTCCTTCTCCAGCATCCAGGTTCTTACCACCACCAGCTGCCCCAACACCTGTACGTTCACCTACCAGCCCTGAGAACTACAACCCTTACCCTCTGCACTCAACTCCCATCACCATGCAGCTTTTTCATCCTGAAGTGCTGCAGTCATTGAACAGCACTCCAGGCAGGACATATTCACACCTCTGACTGTACAGTTCACCCCCCCTCCCCTGCTCTTTTAGTTATTTTCTTTTCAATAAATGAATTATTGGCTTTTAAGATGGTGGTTTTTTTTGTTTGTTTTTTTTTATTGCAGAAAGTGAAAGATATCGTAGCCCCGGAAAAAAACAGGCACTGCAAATCACTGTAACCACTGCACTTCACTCCCATGCAAGGCACCAAACATTACTATTGGTTTTCAGCCTCAAATTCCTCCCTCAAGGCATCCCTAATCCTTGTAGCCCTGTGCTGGGCCTCTCTAGTAGCCTTGCTCTCTGGCTGTGAAAATTCAGCCTCCAGGCGTTGAACCTCAGAGGTCCATTCCTGACTGAATGTTTCACCCTTCCCTTTACAAATATTATGGAGGGTACAGCACACGGTTATAACCGCAGGGATACTGCTTTCCCCCAAGTCTAGCTTCCCATAAAGAGATCTCCAGCGTCCTTTTAAACGGCCAAAAGCACACTCCACAGTCATTCGGCACCGGCTCAGCCTGTAGTTGAACCAGTCCTTGGTCCTGTCAAGCTTCCCTGTATATAGTTTCATGAGCCAAGGCGTTAATGGGTAAGCGGGGTCTCCAAGGATCACAATGGGCATTTCGACGTCCCCTACTGTGATCTTGTGGTCTGGGAAAAAAGTCCCGACCTGCAGCTTCCTGAACAGGCCACTGTTCCGAAAGATGCATGCATCATGCACCTTTCCAGGCCAGCCTGTGTAAATGTCAATGAAACACCTACGGTGATCCACAAGTGCCTGGAGAACCATAGAGAAATACCCCTTCCGATTAATGTACTCGGATACTAGGTGGGGTGGTGCCAGAATAGGAATATGCGTCCCATCTATTGCCCCTCCACAGTTAGGGAAACCCATTTGTGCAAAGCCATCCAGAATGTCCTGCATGTTCCCCTGAGTCACGGTTCTTCTTAGCAGGATGCGATTAATGGCCCTGCAAACTTGCATCAACACGATTCCAATGGTCGACTTTCCCACTTCAAACTGGTTTGCGACCGACCGGTAGCTGTCTGGAGTTGCCAGCTTCCAGATTGCAATAGCCACCCACTTCTCCACTGGCAGGGCAGCTCTCAATCTCGTGTCCTTGAGCCGCAGGGTAGGGGCGAGCTCCTCACACAGTCTCATGAAAGTGGCTTTTCTCATCCGAAAGTTCTGCAGCCACTGCTCGTCATCCCAGACTTCCATGACGATGTGATCCCACCACTCAGTGCTTGTTTCCTGAGCCCCAAAGCGGCATTCCACGGTGCTGAGCATTTCCGTGACTGCCACAAGCAATTTAGTGTCATATGTGTCAGGAGACTCGATATCATCGTCAGACTCCTCACTGTCACTTTGGAGCTGAAGGAATAGCTCCACTGCCAAACGTGATGTGCTGGCGACACTCATCATCAAAGTCCTTAGCAGCTTGGGCTCCATTTCCCACAGAAATCGTGCTGCACAGAAACCGTTGGGAGAGTCACAATGGCACCAAACGTGGATGGAAAAACAGTGACTGCTGAGATGGTAAGCGATGCACCACGGGGCATTGCGACAGGAAGCGGAATGACCCGCACCCTTCCATCCCCTTCCCACAACCCATGGCTCCAAAACGGGACGAGGTGCTCTGTGGGATAGCTGCCCACAATGCACCACTCCCAACAGCGCTGCAAATGCTGCAGATGTGGCCACACTGCAGCGCTGGTAGCTGTCAGTGTGGCCACACTGCAGTGCTTTCCCCAAACAGCTGTACGAAGACACCTGCAACTCCCAGCGCTGCACACCTGCAAGTGTAGCCAAGCCCTCAGTGTTTATGGTCCTTACAAGAGAGCTGGCTTATTCTGTGTTGGATCCTAAATGGCTTTGCATAACAACAACTTTACAATTCCCTGCCCAGCCTCTCTGTAGGAAAGAAAAGCTGTTAAAGGCACAGTCCCCAATAGCACCATAAACAAGGAGTGAAAGTCTCTCTATTCCATTACCAGTTCCATGAGTCCATCTGTTGTTCTATTCCAAATCCTAAAGGTGGGCATAAATTGTTTGGCACCATGTTTGCCATTGTAAAAGTGATTGGAGAGAAGGGGGCTGGCAGTGGGAAGTTTTCTTGTTCAAATTGCTGAATCACTCAGCACAAAACTGTACATTCTTTAAAACCTGCATGGCCAGTAAATCATTCTGCAACTCCAGCATTACTTAAATTAACAAGTGAGTTGATCGGGCCATTAATCGAGGCTTTTAAAAAATTTATACTGCTGCTTTAGATTTGTGTAAAGCATTCAATATGCTTGATCATTCTACATTGATTTTAAAATTCGGAAGCACTGGTCTGAGTTTAATGTCACCTCGTTGCTTTAAATCTCCTTTAATTTAATGGACTTAATTTGCTTTAACTGATGCATGTTCGATGTGAGAATTTAAGAACTGGAGAAAACAACAAAATTATGAAAGACTTTAGGGAAAATAAGGTCTATGGTATGGGGAAAGATTAAGAGAAGTGGACCGTAGTCAGTCCAGAGAAAAGAAGACTGAGGGGAAACATAAGGGGGAGATTTTCAAAGGCATGAATGGTATTTAGGTCCCTATCTGCCATTTGTGTCTTTGAAAATCTTCCCCAAGGTCTGTAAGGACTTGATTCTGCTTCCATTGAAGTCAATGCTAAAACGGCAAGATCAAGCCCTAAATGTACAAAGGAATCTTATAAAGATGACACAGAGAGCAATTATTCTGACAACACAAAATGTGAATTAATGGCCTTAAGCTGGGGTCGGGCCAGGGGTTAAGGGGGAGGAAGTTGAGACAAACATTAACTTGTCAGTGGGATCAGGCAACTAGACAAGCTGCCTAAGAAATTATGGAATTGCCATCACTAGAAGCATTCAAGGATACACTCTGGGTGACCAGACAGCAAATGTGAAAAATCAGGACAGGGGGTGGGGGATAATAGGAACCTATATAAGAAAAAGACCCCAAAATCAGGAGTGTCCCTATGAAATTGGAACATCTGGTCACCCTAGAGACACTCGACACCTGCCTATAAGACACAGAGCAGTGGAATCAATCATGTTATAATGCAAAGATTTCTGCCATTAATCTTCTCTTCCTGCCCAGATCTTTCTTCTGAAAGACCAGGATGGCCTTTGTAGATAATATGATTTACCTTTGTATTGCCATCTATCATACTCTCTTGTATGCAAATACTATTTTATTGTATTAGAGCCTTTAAAATATGCAGCAAATGAGAAACACACTTTCAGCTGATTTTAACTGGATACACTGATGTTTCATATGGAGGGGCTGATATAAAAGGGTATCACATTAAAAGAGTAATGATAGCAGTTTGGCTATCAATCAAAATGGAATCGTTCCAAATTAGCATCTCTTCACATTCCAGCTTCTTGTATTTCATTGTTTGGTAGGACTATACTTGGAGACGTATCATCTCATTAAATCCTATGCTTGATATCACTGCTGAAGTATCGGCGCCTCTTACTCTTATATATGGATGGGATTAAAGTAGTGCAGATCTGGTCAGTACATGGCTGCCTTCTTGTTATGGAGTTTGTAACAACCTGGCCCAGTAACCCCCTGTACAGTTACCAGTCTGTTGTGAGTGGACCCAGTCACTGGGTCCCATGGACTTCCAAGCCAAGTGCGTCTGGGGAGAGTCTAGCCACTGTTTCTAGCTCTGGGCCTATAGGACACCCTCTCAGTGGCAGCCTAGTTCCTCATTGGCTGTGCTGCCAGGAAGAAAGGTAAGGTCCCAGGGAATAGCAAAGTGGCTGGACTTCCATGCACATGCTCTGATCTAGACTTGGATGTCCCTATAGGTAAGAACTTAAGAACATAAAACCATCCATACTGGGTCAGACCAAAGGTCCATCTAGCCCAGTATCCTGTCTTCTGATAGTGGCCAATGCCAGGTGCCCCAGAGGGAATGAACAGAGCAGTCTCCAGTCATCTTTGTGATAGCTGAGCTACAATCTCTGCACCTTCCCAAACCTACAACCCTTTCTTCCACTCAAGAGAATAAGGTCTTGAATTCCATGCACATTTAAATTCATCTTTCTGCTGTCTTTTTTTCTATGGGAGGAGAGAATGCAGCTCTTAATTTCTGTTGGTCAGTTTCTGACACTCATAAATAGCAACTTACTCCAAATCAAGAGAACCTCATTCCTACCAATGGGACCACTTGTTGAGTAAAGCACTATCCACCATCAGGAAAGGTATCAGAATCTGTCCTTAAAATAACACACATGTGATGATAGGGCATTTAAAAGATATTAATTTTTTTCTGTTTTATGTGTAAGGAAAGCTATAGTGATCAGAGTGATTTATGCTAATAATTCTCCATTAAGACCTAGGAAATTGGATGCAGTTTCTAATTCTTTTTTCCATTTTGTTTTACAATGTCAGTCTAGTGAACAGCTTGATAGATGCATTCAATTATCATATTTTATGCAAAAGCTATTTCTAGAAATGGGCCAGAATAAAAACTGAGGATCGGAACAATCCTAAACCCACTTACACTTTCTTTGAAACCGTAACTAGGATGGAAATCTAAACATTGCAATTTAACTTTATATTTAATACTGGACCAAACCAAAACCCTAGATCACAACACCTGTAATGTAGATGAGGAGAGATAGATCTCCATACTGTGCATTTCCAATATTTCTCTCTTTCTTAATGGGTCCCTAGTTAAATTTCCAAGCTATAGAAAGTTTAGGTTTTTTGTTTTCTTTTTTACTGAAATGCACTTTTAAGTTCTTCCCAAAATGATTAGTGACATACCCAATCAACCTAAATTCCAGCTTAATGATGTCTTATACCAGGGAATAACCATGAAATGATCTGTTTTCATTACTGATCTTTTGGTACTTTTCCCTGTCTGTAGCCCTAATCTTTTTCACTTGTCATTCATAAAGAGTAAAATTCATTTCTATGCAGAATAAATGCACAATGGCCACACGCAACTAAGCCCTATTTAACCTCCAAAATAGGGTTTAAGTGATGCATAGACTTTGTACTGACCCTTTTTACCGGGATGAATTTCACTATAATTGAATGTAGCTCCTAATCTTGTGGGACATACCGTGGCAAACTCACATTTAATACAGTGGGAGCTTATCCTCCAAGGACTGCCTGATCAAGCTTGTAGTAATACTGGCTGGGTGGGGTAAATTTCATTGTGTGCAAATTTTGAATGACACTTGCAAAAACTTCCATGGAACTTGACTGGCAGCTTTTTTGGAGCTGAGATTTGGGAACAACAGTTTGTGGGTTAAGTTTTCCTCTCAGCACCAGCCTGGAGATGTTACAGGGAACATCTGCAATGACCTGGAGTAGTTCATTTTCCTGGTAGGTTGCAGAGTGGCAGTGGATCATCTCTGTGGCTGCTAGCCCACATCGAAAATTTAAGATTTCATACCGTTCCTGTGCCTCTGCTTCACAGAGGGCATAGGCTGGTCAATCCAAAAGCCTTGCCCTTCATAGCCCCCATGTCTTTCTCAAGTGTCAATGTGTGGTGATATGTAGAAATTCCCTGCTGTCTTGGACTCCATAGCTCAGGGGTTTCAGATTGCCTCATAGCATCTCAAAGTCCTGCCCCTCCCATCAATGCAGTAGAACTGCAATGGTTCTGTTCTATTTGGGATTCAATATAGCCACGAAGAAGGAATTAGGATTTGTTCCTGGGTGAGAATATAGACTCAGGAAAGGCAAAGAAAATATACCTGACAGGAAAAGGTCAATTGCTCAGAGGAAATATTTCTGCAATGCACTTAGCTGGGGAAGAATTGTGTTTTATATATTGCCTTTCACAGTCAAGGTGCCCCAGAGTGCTTTACAATAATGAGTTAGAAGATACTGGTAGTGCAGCAACCATATAGGTAAATGTGGCAGTAATGATGGACTCAGCAATAGCTCCCACACAGCCTTGGACTCTGAAGTCTGTTTTTAATACATGAAGAAATTCAGTTCAGGGCACCAGGTGCTCTCTTCTAAAATTGCCATGAATGGTTTAAAATCCACCTAGAGATGCAGTGACAGGTATAAGAATGTTGGTTTAATGTCTCTTCCAAAGCATGGCTTTACAGAGAAGCACGCTTTTCAACCTCCTCTCATTACTGAACTCAAATGTCAACACTGGGTTTGAACCCACAGATAGGCCAGGTGTAAGTGTGCTGCCAACTGACTGAAACTGTTAATAAGCTAGTTATTTAGCTTTTACAAATTCTGTGTTTCTAATTTTTCCTTGAACAAAGCAATAGATATCGTGTGTATGTATGTGTGTATAAAATATATCACACACAGAGAACTAGGTTGAAAGAGCATTATTAAAGTTACAAAATTAAGCATTCAATAATAAATGTCAGAATTAAAATTGCCTGTGCAACCTGAACTCTGCCTGCATGAGTGCAAATATTATGATACAGTTTCAGTTGCATGTTCACATATTCTTGTTTTTTCCACAAGACTTGGTTCTTGCCCCCTTTGCATTTGAACCTAGCAGCTTCCTTCTCCACACTGCTCAGACCCAAAAGGGAGGACACTGAGGGCACAGTGCTTGCAGTTTAGATACTTGGACCTGGATGTGGCACATGGCCTGCTGCAGTCCAGAGCTATAATTGCAGAGAAAGTCCTGCTTGACCTCAGATGGAGCATGCTCAGTGTGGACAGAATCTTTGGGGGGAATTAAGCTCTTTAACTCTAGCAGGTCACTACTGAGCATCTGCAAACCACAATTTTTCAAAGGCTTATAATTTGGGTGGATTTTTGCAGAGACAGCAAAAGCATATCATAGACACCACCCCCAAGAAGTAGATTGCTGAAAGCTTTCAAATAAAAGGTTGTCAGAATTTTTTAACATGGACAAACCAATTTATTTTTCCCTAACCTCATTTCTAGAAACAATTTTGGTTGAAATTTTTGAAGTAAATTTGGCCTGAGGCAGACACATAATATGGAAGATTTCAGCTTGAATAGTTGAAGTTTAATACATTCATAAGCAACTGAAAACAGGGTTTTATAATAAGTGATCAACAGTCTTAATAACAGGTGGTGCCTCAATTTCTGCTGATAATATACACATATTTTTGCATCACAAAATGCCTTTATTTTTAAAAATCAAACTATTCATGATCAATACTTGACATTGAAAATTTCCATTTTTTGTTAAATTTTATCAAAATAGTTTTTCAATATCATTCTTTATTTTTTTTCACTTATTGAAACCTTGGTTTTAGTAAACCCCCATGCCCCCCAGATTTTGATAAACTAGAGATTTATTTAAAAAAAAAGAAAAGAAAATGAGTCCTTTTTGAACCCTGCAAAGTGCTAACAATTTCAATCTAGTTTCATTAATTTTTATTTCCTGTTTTTTAAACCTCTCTCTCTCTCTCTCTCTCTCTCTCACAGACACAGACACACACAAATAAAAAATAATAATAGAGTTAGATCTTAGAAAAAAGCCATCTATAAAACTTGATCCTAGTCACAGTTACATATAAATAATCTTATCAGGTAACTATAACGTGGGGTGAAATTTCACACACAGTCTCAAGTATTGCTCTTGAATGGTTCAGAGAATGCAGTAGTTTAACTATTATTATTATTATTCATAGTTGCCATTTGTGGCTGCCATTTTATTTTATTGCAGTCTGTTGTGCAAAATCTGTCCCCCTGTTTAACAAAAGAAAAATGTTCAACTTAAAACTGAGAAACTTTGCACAAGGACAGCATTTATGAACAGTCAGCATATGTTTATGACTCTTTCATTAACCTCTAGCCCTCAGGTTTCTGCTTCTTGCATATTCTCTCTTTAAAATATGTTTTTGTGTGAATTTAGTGCTCATGAAAAGTTCTAGGCCATCAGAGTGGAGTCCTCTATACATAGAACAAGTACAGCAGCGCAAGGTCAACTAACTTTGCCCATGTGCCTCTTAATGACGCTTAGGGGACCATCTCCAGTGATAAAAGGGTAGTTAACTCACTACGACGCATTCATTCCTTGGTCCCCTACTGTGATTGCGAACAATTGTGACAATCTGTGACATGCATAACTGTCCAAGACTTGAGCCTGCAACACTTACACTGAGGCCATGCCTGCACTACAAGGATTATCGTGGCAAAGCTATGGTGCCGTCCCTATACCAGTATAACCCTGTCATGCAGAGGTTCTCAAACTGTGGTCTGTGGACCACCAGTGGTCCGCTAGCTCCATTCAGATGATCTGTGGATAGTTGCCTCTAAGGTGAGTGCCTGGGCGGCTGCACATGAGACAATGCAGGGACACTCACCTAATTAGTGGAGCCGCGCAGGCGTAGCTCCACTAATTAGGTGTCTGGACCCTGGAGAAGATGCACATGTAAGGTGAGGTATTGGCCTTGGGGAGGAATAGGGGGTAAGTGGGAGGGGACAGTGGGGTGAGAAGAGGGGGTGGGGGAAATTTGGGATGTGCAGGGCTGCGGCCATCAGAGAAAGAGGTGACTTCCCCCAGCTCCAGAGTTGTGGCTGCCGGGGAGACATGGCTCTCCTTCCCAGCCCCAGCTCAGGGGCTGCTGTGGCAGGGGAGAGATCCCCTCCTGCCCAGCCCCAGCTCGGGGTCTGCTGTGGTGAAGGAGAGAGGGAGAGATCTCCCCTCCTGCCCAGCCGCAGCTCGGGGGCTGCCACGGCAGGGGAGAGAGGGCACATCCATTGCATTAGAAAGGTAAGACTACTGATATTAAAATATGAGTTGTGTGCTTTTATTTGTAGAACAAAAAACATTAATTATTATTATTTTTTATTTATATAGCACTTTTATCCAAAGTGCTTTACAGTAGTTAGCTAACAGCACAAACAACATTTGGAAAGATCATTAAGCGGTCCACCGAGACCCTCACCAATTTTCAAATGGTCTATGAAAAAAAGAATTGCTAACCACTGCTATAATGTAGATTCAGACTGCACTGGTGGAAGTGGCTTTTCCATTCCTGTAGGAACTCTACATCCCCGAGGAACAGAAGCATTCTTCCATTGACCTAGTTGCCTCTACACTGGGGTTACGGAGTTAGATCAGCACAGTTATGGCACTCAGGGAGGTAGATTTTTAATATCCCTGAGTACCATAGCTAAGTCAATCCAAGTTTTAAGTGTAGACCAGGCTGGAGTAGTACTCAGGTGAGCAGTCCAACTGAAGTCATTGGGACCACTCCCAGGAGTGAATGCTAAAGTTGCAGAATCTGACTCAGAGTTATTTCAGTATGGAATAGTAACCCTTAGTCAATAACAGTGTAATAATGCTCATGCCCTCTAATGTAGGTCTAAGCCAAGGTATATGTACTGGAAAGCACATTGATTTGATTTTCTACCCAGTGATAAATATAATATATATATACACACAGGTCTATTGAAAATGATACAATCTGTTTACCAATTCTCCCTGAACTGAAGGAGTTTCATAATTCAGTTACCTCTCAGCTTACATACAGTAATTTATTTGTCAGATACCTAATGGGGAGGAAGAACATGTTGTAATATATTTAATAATGCGGCCCACAGAAAAACATGTACAAGAATGGAAAATATAGATTTTGGATGGTTTGGACTCTGAGAATTCTGGGTTCTTTTGTTTTGATTTTGATTTTTTGGAGGGGAGGTAAGAGGAGTGGGAATAGGGAAGAACTTTCCTGACTTTTCCCAATTAAAAAAATTCAGCTTATAATAGTAACACTCAACTGTAAATTCCCAGTGTAGTGGCAAATTGCACTGGGGCTGCAGAAAAGCCTATTTTTTGTGTGTGTGCGTACACCATCTGTCTCGCAGAGTGTGCTGTGCATGTTGTGGAATGCAATTTTGGTGTTGATTTGCTAAATTGTTAATAAAAAGTGTTCTTAAATGCTCAATTATATACTGAGTTTCTGATTTATGAAACATGCGGCTGATAGCCAGGAGATTTATGATTCATATCCATTATTTATGTATCTAGTGGTGACTGATTTATTAATCAAGAGAGTGATTTCCCAGCCAGGGAACTGCTTTGTGAAGAAGACTGATTTATAAGTGTAGGAAATGCTGGATAGTTCATGTGCCTGATTTATAAGTTGTATCACTCACGTATAAGTCAAGCAGCTGGTTTGAAAGTCACTACTGTACTTTATACTTTGGATATAAATACCTGTTTTATTAATAAAAATGGACTGATTTATATGGTTGTTCTGTAATTCCTAACTTTACATTTTTAGCTGAAAGTCATGATCTGAAATCCTTTAGTTCTAAAACACGTTATTTCCCAGATTTTGTAATCACAGTTTAGTTTAAGGATATTTATTTTACATTCTTCTCGCTCCATGTTCTTACCAAAATGAATTCCTTTCTTTCTTTGTCCTTCTAGGACCTCGTCTTGCCAAACGCTGCATTAGGTTGTTTTTCTGTCACCTCAGACCTTCTCTTCTAGTGATGTTTTATGCCACCACAAACTCCAAACATTTTTGACCTCTGCTATTGTCTGGATGCCACTTTCAGGAGCAGCTAATGCTTTTTGCTAGTAGATGCATACAAATTGCCACAGCAAACAAACTATTGAATGGATACAAATCATAGCCAAGGTTAATGACACTCCATAAATCTGTTAACTGAAGTTTGGGAACTTGGAGTTGAAGCCAAGAACATATGGATGTTAAACTATCAGTTATGTAGTTAAGTCAAGTGGATTCACACCTCTATACACTTAAGGAATGAACAGACCTGATTCAGTGCCATTCAAATCAATGCCAGTCTTCCCATTGACTTAAATGAGCATTGGATCAGGCCCCAAAAATACATTTGAGTAACTGTCTATCTGCTTGGTTTCTTCCCCCCCCACAGATCTTCACTAAATAAAAGGAGGAACATTCATTTAGTTTTTCTTACATATGGCAAGTAAAAAAAAAAAAAAAAAAATCAATGCACATTTTTTTCCTGGACAAAGAAAGAAAAATTCTCAGGCCATTTCATAGCACTTGGTAGAACTGGTCACATTATTAATTGCAAACAATTGATCTGGCAATTTTAATCTCTTTTTCTCTTTGCAGATCACAAATTTTACAAATATTGGTAATTTGAAATTGTTCATCAAATAATTGACATGAACAAATGTTTGCCTATGTTTGTGAGCTGTTTGTAGTGAATATTCAAACTATAACTTGATATTTGTAATTCATTTGTTACTGGCTACTTTCTTATGTTCTTGATTGATGTTATAATCTTATAAACTACACTCTCACAAAACAAATTATTGATTAAATTTTATTTTGATTATGTTCAGAAAATTCACCTGCTGCAAACATTCATATGAGCAAATCTTCATGCTCATTAATTCTGAAAGGTGAACAAAAATAGTGCAAAGGTGGCTTGAATCTGAATGTGACTAAGAATTTGCAAATTTTATTGTTCTTAATACTATAGTAGCAAGTGAAGGCTCCCAGCTGAGGTTTGGCCCCTTTGTCCTAGGCAACTGCTATGTGAGAGGCCATCTCATCTGAAGATCTTACAATCTAGACAAGACAGACAATTTGGGAGGCGAAATGGAGAGATGAAATGACTTGCCCTGTCAAGTGCCATATCCACTAGATATGTTGCCACCCCAATGTTTATAAAACCTTTTCTCTGTTATTCTGTCTGCTGTAGCACTTGATCATTTCATTATTAACAGTGCACAACAACAAATAAGCCACACAGTGTGGCAGAAACCCAGGTATGATGTCACAGTATAAAGATTCAGCATCAGCTGTATGCTAACATTCCTCCTGAAGTGCCTGATCTAAAGCACACCAAAGTCAACGGAAAGGCTCCCGTTGATTTCAAAGCATTTATATTTACTTCTTGTAATTCTAATGACCATTTAGATTTCTAAAATATCAAGAGCTGTTCTTTAAAGTAACAATGTCTTTTTTAAATTAAAAAGAATTTTTAAAGAGTTTGGTAATTTTTTTCTTGGTTTACCATCTTAGGCACTCTAAATCCATTTCTCTCTCCTACTGCAAAAAATTGTTATATTAACTGATTTCCTTAGTGCCTTTTGCAAGTATCGAGGTGATACAAACTCTGGCCTCACTCTAGACGGGCTGGTCAAGAGGTCCGTGTTTTTGTTTTTTGGAAAATGCAGTTTCTGCAAAATCAATTTTTTCAACTGTTTTTTCTGTTAAGAAAGTTGAAACAATATTTCATTTCAGCCTGCCCTAAGTGAAACATTTTGATTTGTCAAACCAAATCAAAACATTTCATTTCAGTTGCATTTGACATGAATCAGAATCTGCCTGAGTTGCAGCAGTACCTCATAGAAGTTGGGGTTTAAGTGTCTCCTGGCGCCCATTCTCCTTTATGGGCTGGTGTCAGAGGGAGTGTCACTTTTCCAACCTCAGTGATCACAACCACTCCAAGTCTTCTTAACCTCCACCAGCTTTATTATATTTACAATCAATAGCCAACTTCCCCTTTTCTTCTGGGGAAGAGGAAGGTGCTGCTACAGCAAGTCCTGCTTATTTCTGCCTTCCTTCAGGCTCCCACCACCTCCTTCCTGTTTGCTTATCTAGTCTTAGTTGCTGGGGATACTTCCAATCAATTAGCTCCCCCAGCTGTATCTCCACTCAGTTATTTGGCCTCCTCTGCCAACTGCCTGCTTTTCAGTCAGACTCAATTAATATAAACTGGTAGAGATTTGAGTGACAGGGTGCTGAGTTAGCTCTTGAGTCAGCATCCCGTGTTACAGCTCAGCTCCCTGACTGGACTACATCTTTCATGATGCACTGCAGACCTGCCTCTTGTTGAACCACCCCAGTGCCTCCTGGGTGTCTCATGACCAAGATACGTCATGTGAGATGTAGTCTGTCCAGGGATCCTGGCCACAGAGAAAAATGGTTCATGTGCCACTGAACTACATGAGGCACTGCAGCAGCTTAGGCAGATACAATTCTATGTTGAACTTATTCAAAACAAAGCATCTCAATATGGTTTGACAAGTAGAAATGAAATGTTTTGATTTGGGAATATCAAAATGTTTCATTTCAACATTTCCAAATCAAAATTTTCCAAACTTTTTGTCCTGTTTTTAAAATTTTGATATTTCAAATTTTCATCTTGATTTGGGACAAAAACGATGTCAAAATACTGGATTTCCCCACTGGACAGAAATTCCAATTTTCTATCAGTTTTACCTCATTCCTTTATTGGATCTCTGTGTAGGCATAAAGATCTGGTTACATGGATCCAGAGCCTAAGTCGTAAATCCTAAAGGCCTTAGGCCTGGCCTACACTGAAAAGTTAAATAAGCATAGCTACATTGGTCAGAAAAAGTAACCCACCCCATGGCCTGACATAGCTACATAACCTCCTGAGTAGAAGCAGCTATGTCAACAGAAGGGGGCTTCCGTCAACATAGCTAATTTCATTCAGGCAGTGACTGACAGAAAAAACCCTTTTCTTTCATTCAGACACTGACAGAAAAAACCCTTCTCTTGGTGCAGGCAGTGTTTTCACAACAAGGCTATGGTGGCCTACCAATGCTGTACAGTCTCCATAATGTGCACATACCTTCAGCCAGCTCTCCCACTGTGTTCTCTCACTCCCAGAATTTAAATTCAAGGTACAATAGACCAGATTCTCAGTTGGTGTAAACAGACATAGTCAATGGAGCTACATGCCCCTTTAACAGAATTGATAATGGTGTTTTCATGAATTCATATGACTATTCTGTTCATTTGTAAATGGCTTTTTTATTTTAATAAACATTAAGTATCTCTAAAAGTACTTCTAATAATGCAGATGGCTGTCTAATATCCTTTATCTGTGGGGCTAAGGATAGTTCAATTTATCCCTCATTAGCCTATGAACTTGTCCATGATTTATATGTTCTTCTTCATGTTTGTGATTCTTGCATTCTACACAATTACTTTCTCTCATATGGACCAGTTCTTTATAATGAAATTAATGAAAAACATAACTGGACATGAGTTACACAACTGTTTCCCACTCCCCAAACACTTACTAGAGATCTTTGGGAAACAGCTGCACTTGGCAAGCCATGAACTCATTTATTCACATTAGAAGTCCTATTTACAGAAGTGACTAAGGTGTGAGTGTAAAACTGTGTTTGCACAATATGTCATCAAGGAATAGTCTCATTATATAGTTACTTCTTTCCTTTACAGGGGAATCAGAAACATTAGGGGATATTAACTGAGGTAGTATCAGAGGCTAAATTAAGGAAAGAACAAGTTAAAAATGACTAAAACAAGTTAGATGTCTTCAGGTCACCAGGACCTGATGAAATGCAGCCTAGAATACTAAAGGAGTTGACTGAGCAAATATCTGAACCATTAGTGATTATCTTCAAAAAATCATGGAAGATGGGAGAGATTTTTGAGGACTGGAAGAAGGAAAATATAGTGCCAACCTATAAAAAGGGGAATAGGGACAATCTGGGGAATTACAGACCAGTCAGCTTAACTTCAGTACTCGGAAAGATAACAGAGCAAATAATTATGCAATCCATTTGCAAACACCTAGAAAATATTAAGGTGATAAGTGACAATCAGCATGGATTTGTCAAGAACAAATTGTGTCAAACCAACCTAATAGTTTTCTTTGACAGAGTAACAAGCAGTAGATGTGATATATCTGGAGTGTAGTAAAGTTTTTGATACTGTCTTGCATGACCTTCTCATAAACAAATTAGGGAAATACAATCTAGATGCAGCTACACTAAGGTGGGTGCATAACTGTTTGGAAAACTGTTCCCAGAGAGTAGTTATCACTGGTTCAGTCAAGGCGGAAGGGCATATCAAGTGAGGTCCTGCAGGAATTGGTCCAGGATCTGATTCTGTTCAATATTTTCATCAAATATTTAGATAATAGCATAGACATTTTTAAGTTTGGGGATGATACCAAGCTGGGAGGGGTTGCAAGTGCTTTGGAGGATAGGATTAAAATTCAAAATGATCTGGACAAACTGGAGAAATGGTCTGAAGTAAATAGGATGAAATTCAATAAGGACAAATGCAAAGTACTCCATTTAAGAAGGAACAATTGGTTGTACACACAGAAAATGGGAAATGACTGTCTAGGAAGGAGTACTGGAGAAAGGAATCTGGGGATCATAGTGGATCACAAACTAACTATGAGTGAACAGTGTTCCAAACTGTTCCAAAAAAAGCAAACATTATTCTGGGGTGTATTAGTAGGAGTATTGTAAGCAAGACAGAAGAAGTAATTTTGCTTTACTCCATGCTGATAGGGTCTCAGCTGGAGTATTGTGTCCAGTTCTGTATGCCACATTTCAGGAAAGATGTAGATAAATGGAGAAAGTCCAGAGGAGAGCAACAAAAATGATTAAAGGTCTAGAAAACATGACCTATGAGGGAAGATTGATTGTTTACTTTGGAGAAGAGAAGACTCAGAGGGGACATAACCATTTTCAAGTACATAAAAGGTTGTTAAAGGAGGAGGGAGAAACATTGTTCTAGTTACCCTCTGCGGATAGGACAAGAAGCAATGGGCTTAAATTGCAGCAAGTTAAACACTCGAATAAATTGCCTAGGGAGGCTGTGGAGTCTCCGTCACTGGAGGTTTTTAAGAGCAGGTTAAACATCTGAGGTTTGTCTTGAGGTTCCTTCCAGTCTTATTATTCTATGATTTCTATGATTCTATTATTTCTATGAATTATTAGTGCTGCATGAAGATTTAGGCAGGCAATTCATGTTAAAATCAGTGGGAATTCTACAGTTAGGGTAAATCACCAAGCCACATTTTGAAAACGGTGAGGTTGGTGTAGCTGCTTTGGTGCTGATAAACATACCAGTTTCTGTAAATGGCACAAAACTACTGGAGTAGCACAAAGCAACGGAATGGGACCCAGGATGTGACTCTGCATGCATAGCATCTTTCCTTTGACTCTTCCATTTCCAGTCTCAGCGAACCAACAAGTACAATGCAGTTCAATTGTTTGGGTTAATTTGTTTTATCCAAACTGTTTTACCCATTCCTTCTTTAAGCATTCCTCTTTATTTTAATGCCACACTGAGAAGAAGACAACAGGGCACACAGCATTCATAAAGCATATCACAGTTATTGAGTTTCAAGCACCAAGCTCTGCAGTAGCTACAAGGAAGTGCACACTGCTGAGCGTGTGTAATGAGTGACTGAGCTTAACTGACATGGTTATTGGAGTACAATATTACTTGCAATGCTGCGTACGATTCCAAATTGCTTTCCAGCAAAGCTGAGCCTGAAATGATGTTGAAATATTGTATACCCATAGCCTATGCATGTTGAGTGCTATGGGAAACATGTTTATGAATAGCAAGTGCAGGGTTCATGTTAAGGCCGTCTAGAGAAATTCAGTGACTACAGAAGCTAAATTGCTATTTTAATTGAGAATAAAAATAAATCTGAAAACAATATTAACTGATGAAGGAATTCCCTGTGCAATAATTTATCATTTTGCCCTGAACAATACCCAGTTATTTCTGTCGGAGAATATTCTAATTAGTGTGATGCAGATGAATTCTTTGGGTGACTCTGAGAGCTTCTCCTTTGATTAGTTGAGCTTGTTCAGAAATGTCTCTTAATAACTTGCTCATTGCAAAGTAACAGGATGCCAACAGCACATGCACGGATAGGGATAAAGAAGTGGTGGCACAAGTTAATATCACACTGCCTTTTTGTGGTTATTACCCATCCTTGTGGAGATAGTATCACAACCCAGTGGCTTGTTCCTGCTTCCACTGAAGCCAATCAAAATTTTAGTATTGACTTCTTTGGGAGCAGGATGAGCCCTTTAAGTAGTGCCTGCTAGCATCAAATGTTGTTATAACCGAAGTTGTCTCAGTGGTTCAAATTCTCTAGTTTCTTAGGTACATAACTTAGCCTTAAAACTTGACAGCAAGGTGGATGTTAATAGAAAACTCACCCTGACCATATTTTTTATATATATGTTTGCTCAAACATTTGTCCAGGACATTTGATGATTATAGTGTGGTCTGCTGTGGGGGACCATGTGCTGAGACAAGCCACGAGATAGGCTAGGCTGAGAGCTTACTAACAAGGCTCTATCCTGGTGTCCTGTGATTCTAGTTCCTTTAGGATTCCTTGATATGGAGAAAAGCTAATTCAGGAAGAAGAAGGGTTTAGAAAGCCAGCTCCTAACTGAGCAGAGTAGTTTGCAACCAGGAGAATTTAGACATGGAGTGTGAAAGGCAGATACACCTAACAAACATACTCTAAAATTAGGCCAATAACCTGTCCCCTTCCCCAAAAAACCAACCAACCCCCCTAAAACCTGCAAGAGTAAAAATAACGCAGGCAGAACTCCAGCAGCAGAGTAAGGTCTATCCAGTTTATTACAGTGAATGCAGAATGTACAGTTACTTGTCTTGTGGCGTATGTATGCAAGCAGCTCATGGCTCTCAGAGACCAGAGTGGCTGAAGTCAAGGAGCTAAAGGAGACAGAGAGGCACATAGGGGAGATTTTTAGGGATACAAGAGAGCAGTTACCACCTTCAATCTGACAGACTTTGTGCTGTTAAGGAGGATGAAAGTCTCAGGAAAGGAGGAAGCTGGAATGAAGAGAAGCAATCTCATAGTTGGGACCCTCTTTCCTGATGATGTCATGGTATCCTCTCGCACTGAGGTTACCCCTCCTGAGGAGGGAACCCCAATTACTAGGAAGAACAAGGTAATAGTAATGGGGGATTCAATTATTGGGAATATAGATAGTTGGGTTTGTGATGACCAGAAGAACCATATGGTAAATTTCCAGTCAGGTGTGAAGGTTGCAGATCTCTCAAGATATCATATGTGCAGGGCTGGGGAGGAGCTGGTGGTTGTGGTAGATGTAGGTACCAATGATATAGGGAAAGTTAGCGGAGAGGTCCTGCACTTCAAATTTAGGCTGCTAGTTAAGAGATTAAAATCCAGGACCTCCATGGTAGTATTCTCTGAAATGCTTTCAGTTCCATACTCAGGGCAAGAAAGACATGCAAAAACGATGATGTAATAAAAAACTAACTGTTACCACTCAAGAAAGATCTTGGAGTCATTCTGGAAAGTTCCCTGAAAATATCCACTCAATGTACAGCAACAGTCAAAAAAGCTCATGGAATGTTAGAAATAATTAGGAAATTAGGATAAAAAACCCCAGAAAATATTATAGTTCCACTATATAGCCCCATGGTATACCTTCTCCTTGAATACTGTGTGCATTTCTGGAAACCCCATCTCAAAAAAGAAAGATTAGAACTGGAAAAGGTACAGAGAAGTGCAACTAAATTGATTAGGGATATGGAGCAGCTTCCATAGAAGGAGGGATTAAAAAGACTGGAACTGTTAATCTTAGAAAAGAGATGACTAAGGAGAGAAATGATAGAGGTGTATACAATCATGAATGGCATGAAGAAAATGAATAGGGAAGTGTTACTTACCCCTTTACGTAACACAAGAACAAGGGGTCACCTGGTTAAATTAAAATGCAGCGGGTTTAAAACAGAAGGAAGTACTTCTTCACACAACCACACACCTGTGGAACTTGTTGCCATGGGATGTTGTGAAGGCCAAAAATATAACTCAGTTCCAAAAAGAATTAGATAAATTCATGGAGGCTATGCCTGTGACATTGGCAGATCAGGTGCCAGCTCATTCCAAAGCCCCTGGGCCTCACTGAACACTGACAAATGTATTGCTGGAAACCAGTTTATGTCACTTGTGTGTTGGCATTGTTAAAATAGATGTTAAAAATATGTTTAGTGTTTGGACTTTATTAAATGCTTGTAAGTTGACTCATGCATTAATTTCACTTATAATATTTATATCCTGTATTATAAGGTAATATTTAAATATTTGCTCTGTAACTCTAAAAGTGTTTGTTATGAAACTAGAAATCCCCACAGTCAGGAAAGAAGCATTACCAGTGACATATTAGGTGTCCTCACCTGCCCAACAAAAGAAGGCATCTATAGACATCAGACAAGCCATTGTGAACATCAGAGGACAAAAGACTCTGATTGCTGTCTTCACACCCATGAAGAGGAGATATGCACAAACACTCGTCCCATCAGTTTAAACTCTGGGGAAAGGGAATAAGAATGACTAACCAGAAGGAACTTTATCTTTATGCTAAGGTACAATTGACTGGTCCTTTAAGACTTGGAGTAACCTGGAAGATATCATTGTGATTTTTGGTGTAAAGGACCATCTGTCACAAGGTTTATCAATGGCCATTAGCCAAGATGGTCAGAGGCAAACCCCCATGCTCTTGGTGTCCTTAAATTTCCCAATGCGGGAAGCTGGGACTGGACAATAGTTGATGAATCACTCAGAATTGCCATGTTCTGTTCATTCCCTCTGAAGCAGCTGGCACTGTCCACGGTCAAAAGACAGGATACTGAGCTAGATCGACCATAGGTCTGACCCAGTGTGGCTGATCTTATATTCTTATGTATATTTCTGATCTGAGAAAAAAGACATCATAAACCTGATTACAAGACTGAAGCTTCCATTTGGGTCATCTTTCTTCAAGGAGTGTATCCAGATATGCTTTATAAAGGTCTCTGCATTCCTCCTTTCGAACCATAAGCAAATATATATCATTTGAAGAAAAATACAGGGATAATTCATTATTATTTGGTTGTATTATCTGAGTGCCTAGAAGCACCAAGCATAGACTGGGACCCCGTTGTGCTAGGTGCAGAACAACATGCGCATACAAACACTAAAGTCATGTCTGTGTTCCCAGAGACACTGAACCCTTTTAGAGCAGTGCTATAGTTGCCTGAATAAGTGATACAAATAGCCAATATTGCCTCCAAATAGCCCAGCCTTCTCTGAAGCTTGGGTCTCTTTGCGTATTCTGCTCCGTTGAATAAGAATAACCTCCATTCTCCAACGGAAGGTTTGGTCTCATTTTCTCAGTGTCTTGATGATATTTTTAGATGCTATTTTAATCCAAATGATGTGCCTGATCCTTCTCCCATTGAATTCAATGGGCTTTCTACCATAGACTTCAGTGGGAGGATGAGGAGGATGAGGAACTTTATTTACACAAGAATTTCTAGATTTCCCTTTGATGTCTTTTCATATATACTGTTCTGGAGAAAGCTCCATGTTTCTCTTTCCAATATTAGGCTCAGTAAAAATCATTGGTATTTTACCATTTGACCTGACTGATGCCTGTAATAAAAGTCAGCTCAGAAAATGAGTCATGTTTTGTAAAAGCTCCACAAACTGTAGAATCATTGAATATCAGGGTTGGAAGGGACCTCAGGAGGTCATCTAGTCCAACCCCCTGCTCAAAGCAGGACCTAATCCCCAACTAAATCATCCCAGCCAGGGCTTTGTAAAGCCGGGCCTTAAAAACCTCTAAGGAAGGAGATTCCACCACCTTCCTAGGTAATACATTCCAGGGCATCACTACCCTCTTAGTGAAAAAGTTTTTCCTAATATCCAACCTAGACCTCCCTCACTGTAGCTTCAGACCATTGGTTCTTGTGTTTGTATGCACATGTATTAACCTCCACACTGAGCTTCACTTTTCTGCCCACAAATGCATATTGAGTGGATAGCTCAGATATGCAGGTTTGATATAAGTGTGTGTGTTTCCTTTGGTTCCAATCCGGCAAAGACTTAAGCACAAGTCTAACATTAATTATATGAGGAGTCTCATTGAACTCAGTGTGACTATTTGCACATGTTTAACGTTCAGAACATGTATTGGTCATTTGAGGAGCAAGAAGAGTAATTGTTAACTGAGCTCCAAATTCTTCTCAGTTGCAGCAGCACACATCCAGAGGTGCGCCACTAGAGTTGGTGGAGCTCCTCTGAATTTGCACGAGGGTAACAGCTGAATTTGAGTCTGCTGTCCGACATTTCAAAGCAGGTGATGTTTTCATCACATGTTGAACATTTTGTGATTCATAATTGACCTTAAAAATGTCAACTTGTGCATATGCCAAAAGCTGATAGCTCAATCTCTAGAGCACCTAAGCAGGCTAAAAAGGGCACCTGGGTTGATTGCTAGCTGCACATGTATTTAGACTGGTGCCTAAAGAAGCATCTGAAGAGCAAGTTGTCACGGAACTAGATCTATAGTTTTGTGGAATTAATTTATCTCTCTTTAAACTGGGTCAAATTAGTGCAAAATCCCAGAATAACCCTCAAGAATGATCATCATTAACTGTAATGACACTAATGTTAACAATAGAGGCCTGCAGGCAGCACTTATAGCAGAGTCAGGGTTTGCTAACCTAATTTTTAAATATTACATTCCTTTAACATCTTAATCTTAATGAGCCCCTATCACAATGGAATGAATGTGCACTAAGAATCACGTGGAGTTAATTGGGATAAAAGGCATCTTTTAGGAAAAAGAAAAAGGATGATTTCTAAATTCAACTTCCTGAAAAATTAAGATGACTATTTTTTTTCTGTCAGCCACAGGTATAAATAATGGCCCTCATTCTCCATTCACTTATACAAGTATAATATAATTGCAACTCCATTGCTTTCAGTGGAGTTGCTCCTGATTTACCCAAGTGTAGGTCAGAGGAGAATTAGGCCTATCCTAAACTGCTACCTCCCCACACTTTTGAGCAACATATAGTAGGAGCTTGTGATACAGCTTGTTATTTTCTTCTCTTTGTGGACCTGACACTGACATTCTGTTCTTAATTCATTATGATGTGCCTAGGTATTGTGGCATTCATAGGATTTGACATCTGGTAGTGATCTCAAACACCCACACAGTGAAATGAATTAAGAATGGAGTCATGGCATTCTCATTCTTTACTACAAATTCACATTCTTTGCTTAGGTTGTATCACTGCATTAATGTGATTTCTATGTTCATTTCTTTTGTTAGCTTAACCATATTATTTTTGAACACAAAAACTGAAGATGAAAAATCACAGGTATTTTAGAAGTAGTTTATTTAAATACAGATTGAAAAATTGACCCACTAGACTGTAAATGCTCCTATGGAGCTGTAATAGCTTCTCATCTATCTACCTTACACATCTTTAATGTGTCCATCCTGGTAGTTCCAGGTACAGAAATGAGTCACCTAATACTGTGACAATGTAAGACCTTATTTCCTCATTTCCACCCCTGTAAACTTGGAATTTACTTGTTGTCATCATCATGTGTCCATGAGGAAAGATACTGGATCTTTATGTAGTCCTCATTATTAGGAAAAAACTTTTTCAGACTGGGTCTTGCATTGCATTCCTCAAGTGGTCAGCCATTGTCATCTCTTTAGATAAGGATTTCCACAGCTGGGTGCCCTGTCTTATGACCTTGAAGGGTGGAGCTGCCTCAAATACCTGGTCATGTTGGCTGCCTCTGCACCCCAGATGCTTATGTTTCTTAATGGGGGCAAGCATTGTCACTTGCTGGTCCAGCCCAGTCACTCCATCGGCTATGCATCCAGAGCTCATAGGCCACCACATGGCTAGAGTTGGGCACTGCAGCCCTAATCCAAATACTGAGAACCTGTATCACAACTCATTTGCATTTTGCGTAGACATTTGTGCCTGTCAAAATGGATGGAAAAAGCTACCATTCTGATTTGGTAGCATTTGGCACCTACTGTAAAAGATACACAAGGTGGTGAAGAATCAGGTCCTTAGAGCAAATATGTCACCAAAACTGGAACATTTATTTGGATGTGAGATGCTGCCATAGTTTTGCCTGAGTATGGATGGGCTATAGCACTTGGACCTTAGTGTTAAACACATCAAGTATTGCTTCTGAATTTTCTGGATGTTTCATCAGCTGCTTCTGGATGTTTCTGGATTTTCACATCAACATGTCTTCCCTCAGGCATTTGGGGGTAAGTATTTCAAAAGCATTTGGCGTTACATTTTCAAAAGTTCATTGTCATGACTGAGGCCAGATTTTCAAAAGAACTCAGCACCCTGCAAGCTTTTGAAAATTTAGCTCTGATAGTGGGTGCTGAGTCCTTCTGATGGAATGGGATATAACTTATGAACCACGTTGAGTTTGAGGGATGTGGTGAACTGAAAGTACTTTAAGGCTCAGTCTTGAATTGAGAATCATGCAGTTACACCACCCCCAGAGGAAGTGTGGGAGGCATTCTGCCAAGAGAGGTAGTATGCCTCAGACTGCTCCATGATGCACAAGGGGAGTAAGCCCACTGCTATTTCCTTTGTGACCTTGGGCAAGTCACTTTCTTTCACCCATTCTTGGTAT
This sequence comes from Gopherus evgoodei, assembly GCF_007399415.2. NCBI lineage: Eukaryota > Metazoa > Chordata > Testudines > Testudinidae > Gopherus > Gopherus evgoodei. Next base: position 198,932,360 of record NC_044322.1, on the reverse strand, counting down.
GTTTGGCTTAGTTAAATTATAACTCTTCAGGGCAGGGACTTTTTCTAGGTGTATATACAGTGCCTACCACAACGGAACCCTGATATCAGTTGGGGACTTCCAATGTTACTGTGACGTTGCACTCCATGTGCTTATGAATGTGAATATGATGTAACTGGAATATGCTTTATGCAAAAGGTCTCGTAAGATATCATTACAAAGTTTATAATCTACTGGGTGTATTCATCCTATTTGTTGTATGTACCATTCTTGAATCTGAAGCTAGAAATATGCAGTTGTATCTGAAGCTAGAAATATAACTCTGAGGTCCTATTGTAATAATGGAAAGTGTGGGCCATTAAGGGTGCTTCAGAATCAATGACCTGTAAATGGCTTTGTTTACTTGCAAACCTTCCCAGGTATGTATGGGATAGCCTGGAAGAATGGCAGCTGGAGTCTCACAGGACATGTGAACATGTCACCTGATATTGGAATCCATCTTAAACCTGGTGCTTTTTCATTTAGACGAAAGGGTAGGGACCCAGAAAGACAAAAGATTACCTCTTTGTGTCAAAGATATAAAAGGGGGTGGAACAGAACAAAGGTGGCTGCCAGTCATGAGAAAACCCCTAGTTTCCACCTAAAATGTCTGCTGGAACTAACAAGGATTGTACCAGTGAAAGGATTGGGCCCAGACTAGGAAGGAGTCTCATCTGTGAAAGAAGCTTATTGGAACATCTCTGAGGGTGAGATTTTACCTGTAATTAGTTTCTTAATCTATTAAGCTTAGACTTGCGTGTTTTTGCTTTATTTTGCTTGGTGACTTTGTTCTGTCTGTTACTACTTGAAACCACTTAAATCCTACTTTTTATTCTTAATACAATCACTTTTGTTTAGTATTGAACCCAGAGTAAGTGATTAATACCTGGAGGAGCAAACAGCTGTGCATCTCCTCTTTATCAGTGATATAGAGGGCAAACAATTTATGAGTTTACCCTGTATAAGCTTTGTACAGAGTAAAATGGACTTATTGGGGGTTTGGGATCCCATTGGGAGCTGGGAGTCTGGGTTCTGAAGATAGATGACCTGCTGAGCAGTTTTTGGTTAAAGTCTGCAGTTTTGGGTGCATGGACCAGACCTGGGTCTGTGTTACAGCAGGCTAGCATGTCTGGCTCAACAAGGCAGGGTTCTGGAGTCCCGAGCTGGCAGAGAAAATGGGTTCAGAGGTAATCGCAGCATGTCAGGTGACAGTCCCAGGGGGTCTCTATGACGAAACCCATCACAGTTACCATAATACAAATAATTATAATCCTCAAAAACAATTTAATCTGAGTTTCCATTGCCATGTATGATAATTAGCACTCTAACATATGCTTCTAAATTACTTCTGTGTGTTTGTGAAATGTATATCGTGTTTCTGTGTATGTCAAGGATTTTTTCAAAACCTGTTCCCATAATGAACTGAATATATTGGATCATGAACCTATTGAAATAACTATTTCTATTGATTTGGGAAGTCTAATAACTCCTAGTTTCCTCATAATTTTTGGCAGCATATTTTTAAAGGAGCAAATGAAATATATTTACTGATTTTCCAATTAACTTCTAGGTGTGCTAAAGTGAAATATATTTGTATATATTTTTAACTGAATAGCTGTGAGTTTTTAAACTAGGCTTCTAGCTTTCAGGGTATTAACAGCAAAAAAACATTTAAAGAAGCATGTGCTTATCTACAAGAATATAGGGAGAAAGGTTTGCACATACTATTCATAGATTCCAAGGCCAGAAGGGACCATTGTGGTCAACTAGTCTGACCTCCTGTGTAACACAGGCCATAGAACTTCCCCCAAATAACTCCTAGGGCATATATCTTGGCCTGTTTAAATAGGAAATTAAGATTCTGATATAATTACTTGACTTTAGAAGCCACGGTCTTAGATACAGGCTTACAATGCCTTAACTGGGTCTTGTAAAGAGATGCTTACAAAAGGCTGAGTTTCAAATCGTTCTTTTAAATATTTTTGTAGTTGAACCAGGTGGTTGGGTGCAGAACCAATTCCCACAACTGATTCAGCCATGTACCAGCCTCTGTCTGGTGACAGCCAGAGAACATATTTAAAAGAGGTCCAAGAGGGGCATTTTGTGTTTAACTGTGTGTCACTCCTGTTAATTGTTAATGGGAATGATGTTGCAATGCATTTGCAACCTTGCAAGATGTGGCCTGTTAAGGGAGCCAGGATCTGTAACTCTACCCTAGCTGCTGACTGTGTGTGTGACTCTAAGGTGCCACAAGCACTCTTGTTCTTTTTGTGTGTAGATAGGTTTTCCCATATCCATTAGATTTAGAATTGGAGGGAGAGAGAGGTGGCTCGTGATTTCTACTGTGAGGCTTTGTCCCTGGAAAACTTGTGAATGTGTAAAGTACTGGAGCAAGAGCAACCATAACCCAATGTTGTGCTCATAGTGGGAGAAATGTTTCTTATTTGTCTCCATGGAGTATTATTCTTGGTGAGCCCAGTCCTGCTCTTCATACACCAAGCTGATTTTCTAGGCTCCATCTTCATGTTGAAACAACATAACACTTCTCGCCTGCTGCTGTCACCCAAACCTAGAAAAAGCAATGATTGACAAAGACTAAAGCATATAAAGCAGAGAATAACCTCCTGTGATGGTGCAGATTTATTAGAACTTTCATCTCTGTCTCTTTAATTATCTTTGTGGTCAGTAAACCTGCTTAGCTAAGTCTTGAAAACAGTGTAGAGAGGTAAATAGTGGGGTTCCTCACTCAGGGGTCTGGGCGGGGGGCGGCAATATTGTTCAACGTATTCATAAATGATTTGGAAAAAGGGGAAAATAGTGAGGTGGCAGCATTTGCTGATGATACAAAAGTACTCAAGATAGTAATGTCTAAAGCAGACTGCAAAGTGTTACAAAGGGATCTCACAAAATCGGGTAACTGGGCAACAAAATGGCAGATGAAACTGAATGTTGATAAGTGTAAAGTAATGCACTTTGGAAAATGTAGTTCTGTCTATACATACAAAATAAGGGAGTCTAAATTAACTTTTTCCACTCAAGAAAAAGATCTTGGAGTCATTGTGGATTGTTCTCTGAAAACATCCACCTGATGTGCAGCAGCAGTCAAAAAAGCAAACAGAATGAGAGGAGCCATTAGGAAAGGGGTAGATAATAAGGTAGTACATATCATAAGGCTACTATATAAATCCATGGTACACCCACACCTTGAATACTGCATGCTGTTCTGGTTGTCTTGTCTCAAAAGAGATACATTAGAACTGGTACAGAGAAGAGCAACAAAATTGATTAGGAATATGGAACAGCTTCCATATGAGGAGAGATTAAAAGGACTGGAACTTGGACAAGAGACAGCTAAGGGGGAATATGATAAAAGTCTATAAAATCATGAGAAGTGTGGAGAAAGTGAATTAAAAAAAGTGTCATTTACCCCTTCAGATAGTACAAGAACGAGGGGTCACCTAGTGAAATTAATAGGCAGCAGGTCTAAGACAAACAAAGGGAAGTATTTCTCACAATGCACAGTCAACTTGTGGATCTCATTGCCAGGAGATGCTGTAAGGACCAAAACTATATCTGGATTTAAAAAAAGAATTAGACAAGTTCATGGAGGATCAATCACAAAGCACAAATAATCAAATGTGTAGTCAAAGTGACTAATTTGTGAACAACCCGTGGGCTGAAATAAGTCCTCATGAATTGCTCAGCAAATAATGATGAATAAAGATGAATAATGAATACAACTGTAAACAATCAATTCACAAAGGGAAAACAAGGTTAAATTGAGTTGAAATCTCTTCCCAAAGACTCTCCACCACTTAAATCTTCAAAATACAGCTTCAGTGGGTCTTAAGTGAGACATAGACCTGCTGGTCTTCTGCTCAGGAGGATATTTCACTCTGAATGACTTATTTCCTACAAATACTTTAACTTGTTTTAGGATCTTAGGATTTAGCCAACTGTGAGATCATTTCTTTTTTATATAACAACTTTGCTATGGGTAAAATTTCCCCCAAAGTAGAGGGCTAGCAGAAAGGCTACGGATCACTTAAGTAGTGCTGGCTGAGAATTTTTTTAGTGAAACAGATTTTCCCTCAAAAATGCCATTAGCATATTCCATTGAAACATTTTGAAACTTTTATTCATTTTGACTCTAAAGAGTTTTCCGATAAATGAATTCTCCTCTTCTGATGTTTAAAAAGTCATGTGCTTTAATCCATGAAGGGGACAGAATTTCCCTTTTTGTGCCATCAGTACATTTTTCTTTTATATCACAAAGTAGAACACCTAGTTTTCCTGTAGTGCTAGCATGTATAAAGAAAACAAGTGCAAATATATCATAATGTACATTGTCCTTTCCACACTCCACACTAAAAAACAGGGTTTATTCTTTGATCATTGTTTTTTAAATATGTCTTCAAAGGACTGAATGCAGTGTAGTTGTAGTTGTGTCAGTCCCAGGATATTAGAGAGACCAGGTGGGCGAGGTAATGCATTCTAGGCCCAGTTTAACCTTGTGGAACCAAGTTATTGATTTTTATAGAGTTGGATTCACTTAGTCCATGACTGAATATAAGCCTATATATGAACCAGAATTTATGGAAGATCATCTCTGATAAAGTCTTAATTGTCTGTCTTGTGGAGTGCATCTAAAAACACTTCCCTTTGCAGTATGCTGAATGTCACTGAATGCAAGCAGAGCACATTGAAATGCCTTATATTTTCAGATGTTTCACTATTCCCTTTATTCTCTGCACTGTAGTGTCAAACTAATTACAGCAAATATTGATACACAATCCTGCTACAGAAGGACATATGAGAGAAATTGAACGAGCATTCAACACACTGGTACACAAAGTAGTTGGCTCTTATGGTTTATGTAATGTAAACAATTATGCATTTTTTTCTTTTAAATATTTAACATTCATGGCAGTCAGATTTAAAAAAAAAAAGACCCTTCTTCTGGAAACAATCTTCCTATATCCACATGGGACTGATTACAACTCAGTCAACCAATCTGTTAGACCCCACATTTTAATATCTTGGATAATGCAAGAAATTGCTGTCTGATAATAGTTTGGTAAAGGACTAGTGGGGATAGCTCATTCTTTGTGAAAAATGGATTCATGTTTTAGCCTTCTCCACCACCCTCATTCCGTTGTTTAGAATGTGAGCTGTGATGGTATTTTATTATGCAATGGGGAAAGTGCCTACTACAGAGGTGGTCAAACTACGGCCCGCAGGCCACATCAGGACCATCCTGCCCAGCCCCATAGCTTCCGGCCAGGCAGCTGGACCCCGGCCCCTCCCCCGCTGTCTCCCCTTCCCTCAGCCATGCTGCAGTGCAGGAAGCACTTTGGGTGGCGGGGTTGTGCGCTCCTGCAGAGCAGTGCAGCAGCGTGTCTGGCTCCAGCCTGGCAGCCAGACATGCTGCTCTGGGGCATAGAGAATGGGGGGTGGGTGTTGGATATGTGTGGGAGTCCCGGGGGCACCTGTCGGGGGCGAGGGTGTGGATAGGGGCAGAGGATGGGGAATGGGGGGGTTGGATAGGCGTGAGGTCCCAGGGGGCCTGTCAGGGGACTGGGGTGTGGATAGGGGTCAGGGGGGCAGTCAGGGGACTGGGAGCAGTGGGGTTAGATAGGAGGTGGGGTCCCGGGGGACGGTTAGGGGTGGGGGTTCTGGGAGGGGGCAGTTAGGGAACAAGAAGCAGGGGGGATAGGATGGGTTGGGGGTTCTGACGGGGGCAGTCAGGGGGTGAGAAGTGTGAGGGGGCAGAGGCCAGGCTGTTTGGGGAGGCACAGCCTTCCCTAAAGTTTTGCCACCCCAATGTGGCACTCAGGCCAAAAAGTTTGCCCACCCCATCCTACTACATTGTACAAACTTCCATAATCACATAATAAATAACAAAAAGAGCAGAAAGCAGAATACAGGGTGATGTGAGTTACTTTGGGAAATTGCTGGAGGCAGATAAAGCATGCTTATACCTATATGATGGGAGTACAAAACTACCTGCTGGCTAGGACTCCCTGGAATAATATTATTTAGAACATATACTTACCTTTGCAAAGTGTGATCCACGATGTAAGTACCATTATGCCTATTTTACACATAGGGAAACAAGAACACAGAGATGAAATGGATTGCCTCGTGGCACTCAGCAAGACAGTAGCAGAGTTGAGAATAGAATCCAGCTGTCTTAACTCACTATCTGGTGCTCTCTCTCTCTGGTGCACTGCCTTATCTCTTCAGCTGTTCTCTGTTATTGCTCAAGTACGTAACACATGGTCATTAGGGAACTTTAATGGCCAGCCGTGATTTTCCTCCTGTAAAAGACCTAGATAAAATGTCATCCTTGCTAAGACAAGCTCAAAAGCAGACTCACCACTCAAGGAAGCCTACAGGACAAATACAGCTTAAAGGCTTTGTTTTGTTTTTGGTTTTTTGTTAGTGAGTCAGTATAATGTATTAGAGGTCATGGGCCTTTCTGAAGAAATGGAGGAAGATATTTAATTTTCTTAGGAACTATGAGTCAGATCCAAGAGGGAAATATTGGTCTTCTTGAGAATTCCTCCATATAAACTGGATTTCCTGTTCTTTATCTATCTGCTTTAACCTTTGGACAGGAAGTTCCAAACAGGCAACTATATAGTGTGTGTGTTTTTAAACCAACAAAAACTCCACTAATTGCTTCTGATCACCCTAATCAGTGCATATAATATTGTATATTGTCTGACACCCAGGAAAAGCACAAGGTAATATCTTTTATTGGATTTAACTGTTATTGGTGAAAGAGACAAGCTTTCAAACATCACAGAGCTGAAGAAGTTTGAAACCCTTATGAACAAGGGGCCCAGCAAATCTAGCCCTCAGAGGATCTCCATTATATAGGGGAATCCGTGGGTTGCACAGAGTATTCAGAGAAGGGGCCATGGCCAGGACTATGCAGGTAGCAGTATATTTGATAGAACAGCCTGAAGGGTGCTCTAACCTGCTCCTAGGGAAACTACTCTGGGATATAATGGCCCTAAGAGCAGGGGAATGCAAATGACTTTGTTGCTGTGCCAAATTTTCCTGGGCTACAACTGAGGATCTGGATCACTGGAATTATCAGTAGACTGCAGTAACTTCATTACAATTTTAAGAGGTTATAAATAAAGGGTAGGAATATTATTCACTAACAGATGAAAAGCCAAAACAAATCTACCTATTGTTAATCCACTTAAGATAAATCTGCCCCAGGGATTCTGTAAACTCCAGTTTTTACAAGTAAAATATTATTTTACCTCGGTTACCTCTGGGTTCAGTCCTAGGTGGTGTGTGGTGTTTTTTTTTTTTGTTTGTTTTTTTGTTTTTTGTTTTTTTTTTGAGAGAATATGGAAAGGTGCTTTGTTTATTTTTAGTGCAATCATAGGATTAAATTAGCTGTGGGTCCTACACCTCTGCTTTAAAGTTTAAACTGGTAACCCTGCTGTTGTCTTGCCTCACAGAATCTGGGCTAATTAAGATTGCAGAAAGCCAGTCAGATCAGATTTGAGCACTGCTAGTCAGTGAGCTCTTCAGGCCTTTATCTGCAAACTTCTGGGGTTCCTTGGATCATTCACTCCTTGAGCTGCTTCACACAGGGATATTATCTGATTAAATTATTATTCTACCCCCACCTGGGTTTCAGTGGAGCATCAAACATAATGGTGTATAGAAACAGAAAATAAACTCAGTTTCCATGAGACTGGATCCAGATGCTATAACTTGAAACCTTACTGCACAAGCTGAAATGGCAATATTTTCATTTGTAATTAAGAGCAGGAACAATTTCTCATTTTGAAACCCTTATGAACAGCTACTTCAGCTTCATGAAGTTACTACCATTCTCTGAGCACCAGCATGAATGCAAACATCAAAGACTGAGCTAAAAATAAAACAACTAGGGGGTTGCATACTTCATAGCTTCTGTAGGACAAGATCATTGGACACAGCAGAGGCTTCTTGCATCCCTTCATTTTTACTCCTCCCTTCCCCCACACAAATTCTCCCTCTATTTCAGGGAGTCCCTGCAACCCCCCAAATCTCTCCATACCAAGGACTCTGTCTCCCATTCTATACCATCATCTCCCATTCTTTCCCTCACCCTCTTGCCAGTGGCTCCTCATTCTGTTTTTTTCCTCCCTTCCTCACCATGGTAAGGTCTTTGTGTGCTACCCATTACCCCATTCTCCCTACACCAAGGCCCCTCATGATCTCACTTCAAGGCTGAGGCTTTGTGGGTGCCTCCATTCCATCCCACCATTCTCATTTTTCTTTTCTTTCTGTCTGGCAGATAAGTCATTCAGGGTGTTGACACTTTTAACTGCATTTGGAGGATGGGGAGAGCTGGAAGTTGTTTAGGGCTGCCATCAACCAGTTATTTGCTATATTAACAATTACAGGGTGGCGGAAGCTGCTGGATCTGCTAACCAGATGGCTGGGGCTCTGTGTAATCCTCTTTTTTTTTTTTTTCCCCTTCAATTTTTGCCAAAATCGCTAGGGTTCCTCCCATTGCTCTGAGATTTCATAATTGATGGGCTGTGGTGTTAAAAAGTTATCATGTTACAGAGAGAGAAAGACCGTCAAGTTGTATGTAAGACCTCACTTCACCCAGCCAAAAAAATTGGGGCAGCCCCGCCACTAAGCTGGCATGGAAAACATTCATACTGAAACCTCATGCTCACATGAAGGATGAAATGATTGCACCTTAGCCTCATTTTGAGTCTGATTTTTTTTTCTGGGGTGGGGGATGTAGTGTTTTTTTTTTTTGTTGAATGAGACAGTGCTAGTGTGACTGCGTGTGAGAGAAGAACAAATTAAATATTGACTGACCTCACTTTTTAGAATTTCTCATTTGCTCCTTCTTTTGTTCACCTCATTCTTAAAGGCTGCATGTTCAAACAGAACATGTCCAGACAGAACAGCCCTCGCTTACAGACAGCCCCCCAACCTGAAACAAATACTTAGCAGCAACCGCAAACCATACACCATAAATGTTAACCCAGGAACAAGTATCAGAGGGGTAGGCGTGTTAGTCTGGATCTGTAAAAAGCAACAATGAGTCCTGTGGCGCCTTAAAGACTAACAGATGTAATGGAGCATAAGCTTTCGTGGGTGAATAACCACTTTGTCAGATGCATGACGCATGTGTCTGATGAAGTGGGTATTCACCCACGAAAGCTTATGCTCCAATACACCTGTTAGTCTTTAAGGCGCCACAGGACTCTTTGTTGCTTTTAACCCAGGAACCTATCCTTGCAACAAAGCCCAATGCCAACTCTGTCCACATATCTATTCAAGTGACACCATCATAGGACCTAATCACATCAGCAACGCCAACAGGGGCTCGTTCACCTGCACATCTACTAACGTGATATGTGCCAGCAATGCCCCTCTGCCATATGCATTGGCCAAACTGGACAGTCTCTATGCAAAAGAATAAATGGAAACAAATCTGACATCGGGAATCATAACATTCAAAAACCAGTGGGAGAACACTTCAACCTCTCTAACCACTCAGTGACAGACTTGAAGGAGGCAATTTTACAACAAAATAACTTCAAAAACAGACTCCAAAAAGAGACTGCTGAACTTGAATTAATATGCAAATTAGATACAATTAACTTAGGTTTGAACATGGTAAGGCCATGGTAAGGCCATTACACTAATTGAATCTATTTCCTCATGTTAAATATCCTCACACCTTCTATGGGTCGTCTCGATTATCACTTCAAAAGTTTTTTTTCTCCTGCTGATGATAGCTCATCTCAGTTGATTGACCTCTTACAGTTGGTATGGGTACTTCCACCTTTTCATGTTCTCTGTATGTATAAATATCTTCTTGCTGTATGTTCCAGTCTATGCATCCGATGAAGTGGGCTGTAGCCCACGAACGCTTATGCTCAAATAAATTCGTTAGTCTCTAAGGTGCCACAAGTGCTCCTGTTCTTTTTGCGGATACAGACTAACACGGCTGCTACTCTGAAACATGTTCAAACAGGTCTCCCTCTGGGTGAGAGGCCTGGTCGTGAATTCCTCCAGAATGATTATGCCTCCCTTTGGAACTTACCTGTGCCTCTCACCCCTGGAGAGCAGGGAAGGGGCACTCAAAAGCAAAGGAAGGCAAATAAAAAGAACCTCAAATGTATTTATTTAAATCTTATATGTTTTGTGTGTGGCCTGACTCATTTTTGAATGCTTGGGGTTGGCAACACTGAAGTCGCCTTCCAGCAATGTGAACAAACTAGATTTTACCTGAATCCAAGGGTTTCCTCCCTCCTGCCCTGTGTAGCAGGTTTCCTATTTAAGGCACACATCAACAACCTCCCCGATTCTCTACCTGCTCCTGTAACAGCCTCCATTCTGGCAAAAGGAGGCCAGCTAAACTGAACCGTTGAATCCCAGGCCCAGGACAGCAGGGTGGTGTCTCTTGTTCAGCTTCTGTATGATTTCACAATAAACAGTATCTTAATCTCAACCGACTGGAGTGTTCTTGAAACAAATCTCCACAAATGGAAAGAACTGCTAGCTTTGCATTGTTTATGCAGAATGGTTGCTGCCATGTTTCCCTTCCCACTACATCGGCTGCCAGAGTACTATAAAAATGTACCAGCTGTTGAGGAATGGCAATGTCCCATACTTTAGTGCTCCTCCTGCCAATAGGTAGTAGTTTGTATGAGAAGTGGGTAGGGAATTCTCCTATTGGCACCTGTGGATCTTGACATGCTGTTGGTTTCACTGCTGTCCTTCGGATCAAATCCTGATCCTATTGAAGCCAATGGCAAAGGTCCCACTGATTTCAGTGGAAACAAGATATGGCTATAAGTATCTGTTTCTGATTTACACCATCATAACATCAGAACTCATTCTACTTCCCAGGAGCTAACATCTTGTAGATAAAAGGAGAAGTGAGCCCCAGGTTTCTTACTCTTCCTTCTGCCTGAGTGCTGTGTGGAGCTGGTGATCTGCTGCAAAAAGAGCAGGTGTTATTAATTGTTTCTATTTTGATGGTGCCCAGAGGTCCCAGTCAGGCATAAGAGTCCCACTGCACTTTGCCCTGCAGGGCATGGGCTAAGCAGCTATTTAATTATGGTGTAGATGTGCGGGCTTTGGCTGCAGCCTGGGCACTAGGACCCTGGAAGGAGGCAGGAGTCCCAAAGCCCAGGCTCCAGCCCATGCCCAAATGTCTACATACAGCAAAATTAAATCGCCCCTTAGCCTGAGCCCTGCGAGCCCAAGTTAGCTGGCATGGGCCAGTAACGGGTGTCATTGCAGTGCAGGCATACCCTTAGAGAGAGTTTTGTGTGGCTTAGAGATTTGCATTTCCCCAGTCATTTAATATTTTCTTCCTTTGCCTGTTTATATTTTATTCTCTAGGATTTTGTCTCTTTGCTTTAGTGTCATTTGCAGGGACAGATTAAAGCCAGATACTTGAATGCTTGCAATTGTGGTCTTCAGTCAGACATAGGCCAGATGAAACCATGAGTCAGAGGCAAAGTCACAGCCACCAGTGCAGTGTACAGCTAAATTTTCCTTCCGGGCTGGCTCTCTTGGGAGGAAGATCAAGGACTTAGGAGCAGAAAGTTCACTCCCACTGCGTGTGTTTGTTTTGTTCATCCTGTCTGACTCCTAGGCTAAATTTTTTGGAATAAGGACTATATGTGACTGCACAGCACCTAGAACAGTGAAGCTCTGATCCTTGATTGGAGTACTTAGGCTACAAATAATAATCTAGAGGAAGAGTCTGCATGGGGCCTTATCGGAAAGATTATTGGGGGTGACCAAATGAGGGAAACTGGAGAGGCTCTTTGGAGTTGTGGGAAAGAAAAAAAAATCCAGATGGGAGGCTGAACAGTTCACCAATTGAAAATTTTCACCTCAACAGGTTTTCCTCGCTAAATTCTAGTATCTAGGCCAGAGGTGGGCAAACTACAGCCCATGGGCCACATTTGGCCCATGGGACCGTCATGCCCAGCCCTTGAGCTCCTGGCTGGCAGCTAGCCCCCTTCCCCTCCCCTACTGTTCCCCCTCCCCTGCAGCTACACCACCACACAGGCAGCACACTGGGCAGGAGGGTTGTGCACTCCTGCTGAGCAGAGCAGCAGCATGTCTGGCTTTGGCTGGGTGGCACCAGCTGCCAGACACGCTGTTCTGTGTGGCATGGTAAGGGGGCTGGGGCCAGGGGGTTGGCTAAGGAGTGGGAGGTTCCAGGGGGCAGACAGGGAGCAGGGGGTGGTTGGATAGGGCAGAGGTTCTGGGGGGTGGTCAGGGGGCGGGGGGTTGGATGAGTGTGGGAGTCCCAGGGGCCTGTCAGGAGGGCGGGGGTGTGGATGGGGGAAAGGGAACGGGGAAGAGGGGGGGTTGGATGGGGTGGGGTCCTGTGGACCTGTCAAAGGGCAGGGGTATGGATAGGGGACTAGGAGAGGGGGGCTGGAGAGGGGGTGGGGTCCTGAAGGCGGTTGGGGTGGGGAGTCGTAGGAGGGGGCTGTTAGGAAACAAGGAGCCGGGGAGTTGGATGGGGATTCTGAGGGGGGCAGTCAGGTGGTAGGAAATGGGAGGGGGGAAGATAGGGGGCGGGGGCCAGGCTGTTTGGGGAGGCACAGCCTTCCCTACCCAGCCCAACATACAATTTTGCAACCCCAATGTGGCCCTCGGGCCAAAAAGTTTGCCCACCCCTGATCTAGGCCATGCTGCGTCCATGAGGCTTCTAGAGTGAGGAGAGGCTGTAGCTTTTATAATTTTTCCTCTACAGTCCAGTGTGTGTGTGTGTGTGGGGGGGGGACTTTTGATGTATCTGGTGCCTTTTTTTACACTAATACACTTGCAGTGAGCTCAGGTAATGACAGTCCACTCTTGTCTTTCTCAGCAAGGAGAGGAAAACTCTATTCTTCATATTAACAATGAAGCACTAAATGTATCAACCTGAAAATAAACTACTAAGCAGTTTCCACTTACAGTCTACAAACCTTTCTGATCATTTTTTCCCCTCCCTCTAACACCTTCGTGTCTTTGTGTTCCTCCTCCTCCTTTCCACCTCTCCTGGGAGTGTGAAAGCTGTTGATCAGGATCATAAATTCAGATTAAGCCCACTGGTGCAGAAAGTCCAATCTGTCGTTTGATTCTTCTCCTGCTTTTGCCAAGTGGTGGAAGATTGCTTTTTGATTATTGAAAAGACCCAGAGCTACAAGTGTGTGTGTGTGTGCGCATGCGCTTATTGGAGGGACGCTGGGGATAGTGGAGGTGCTGGCTATTTTGTAGTTGTAGTTTTGTTTGAACAGCTTTATTTTATGCTTCCAGGCTTGAAGAGTTCACTAGACAGACACTAGCCAAAAGCAGCTGAATGAACCCACTGGGTATGACTGATAATATGCTGACCTGTGTGCAAAGCATGTGTCACCGCAGACTTCTAAGGGACGGAAAGTCACATTTGCTAGTAAGGTTCCCTCGAGTGGTTGTCTTGCAAAGGATATTATAGCTAGTGGTGATGGAGGAGAACTTGTGTGTTTTCATGCTGAAAGTCTTGGCTCCTTTCCCCCGCTTTCATATGCACATGGTTTAGTTGACAGTGGTGTCTGAGGCATGTGGCAATGGATTTAATCCGCTTTATTGCATCCCATCACTGAACTGGATCTTGGAGGAACACCCTTCTCTAAGTGTGTATTGAAACAGAGTGAACATTTCAAGGGGTCATAATGCTGTTTGTTGTGTTGTCTTTCAGATGTGATTTTAAACCTGAGGTCCTGAGCTCTTGTGATCACTAAAGGTCCCATGGCAATTTTTGCAAGAGAGAAATGGAAACCTTGATGTCCTGGCCAAATACAACTGGTTCCATACAGGGTGTGGTGACCTCCCTACGCTGCCTACCAAAAATTCTTTTTGCACTCTTAATTGAAGATTTTTCTTCACTACCTGTCCTAAACTGTGTTGAAATATTTCTGTGAGCTGTGGAAGATCCACTGCCTTCCGCACCAGAAGAGGCTGCATTTCAGTGGTGGCTCCTTTCACCATTGGATAGTCAATTATTGGAAAGTTCTCCAGGATCCTTTAGGATGGAAGTTGCCATATAAACATTCAGTATCCATTAAATGTGGCCTAAATCCTGGGGCCATGTGGATTTACAGATACAGAGGTTTTCTTGATTAACTTGTCTGTTTGCATTACTTTAAATTTGTTTTAATAAAAACCTCAAAGAGAAGCAGCAAAGAGTCCTATTGCACCTTACAAACTAACAGATGTATTGGAGCATGAGCTTTCATGGGTGAATATTCGTGGTATTCACCCACGAAAGCTCATGCTCCAATATGTCTGTTAGTCTATAAGGTGTCATACGTCTCTTTGCTGCTTTTACAGATCCAGACTAACATGGCTACTACCCCTTTGATACTCAAAGAGAAGAAAATTCCTGCCATCCTAGTCCTCCTTTAGAACCCCCAAAAGTACTCATGAGGGCTGCTTCGTGACAAAGGAAATCTATTTATAAACCTGTGGAACAGAGGGGTCCTACTGATTTACAACCAACTTGGATTTGTGAAATACAGATTGTACCAAACTAACTCAAGGACCTTTTTCAGTATAGTAACTGCCTGGGGGGAATAAGGAAACTGTGATGGACAGAAAGGCCCCTGATGGCTGATGGCATAAACAATTCAGAGAGACTCTGGAGAAGAGTTGTCTGTATAATATAATGTGGATATTAAACAAACCAACCAATCTGGCAGTGCAGCTAGCAAGCAATGAGTTAGTGGCATTGTATTAGAATAAATGCAGGAGTTATCAACAGAGGTCCCATAGGCACTGATGTTTAAAATACAGGATTATTGATGTCGAGGAAAGTGATAAAATGGCCTGATGATGCAAAGCTAGGACTTATAGCAAACACACACTCATTTGATTTGTTGAACCAGTGGAAGATGAGGCTTAATGTAGAGTGTAAGATTATTCACTTTGTAGAAGATGCACCCTTTGCACAGGCCTATGGAACATATAACCCCCTAAGGGGGGATATAAGGAGCACACAGGCCTTGTGCAGACTGTATGTACAGGGGTGAAAGTCACACTTAAGGAAGTTTAATACAGACTTTACATAGCATTGAGTTACATTAGAAATAAAAAGGGGCAACTGTTGCTCAAACGCAGTTCAGTGACTGCAAAAAGAAGGCCAATTCCATTCTAGGGGTGCAAATACAGAGCAATTTCTCTTTGGCCAAGATGTTATATTCCCATTTTTCTCTGCACTGTGAAAGATCACATTTATTATACCCCACACAGTTTGGATCTTTACCCTCTGAAACGAAATTCCAAATGAACTAGAGAGAGGGTTAAAAGAAAGCTAACTAAAATGATACAAAGTAAGTCAAGAGCATGACCTGAGAGGGAGATGATTCCCACTAATTTCCGGGGACTAAAAAAGGAACAAGAGACTGAAGCTGGGGTAAAAACCCTCAAACATATATGTTACTAGGCAGCACCCTCATTATCAGCCTTGGCTTAGAAACAAGGGAAGGCATTCAACCATAGCAGTGCATGCCGCCCTCTCATCCTCATGTTGATCCTCCCAGGTCAAGACTGAGATGGGTTTGTGGCAGGGAGATGCTTGCCCTGCATCGCCTATGATGTACAGTGGCTGGCCTGGGAATAAATAGATTACATTAGTCTCCAGGGCCATCAGTCAGATATCTTTCCTAAGCAATGCATGCACACAGAAATTGAAAGTAATAAAAGATCCATTTAAAGTTGAATATTAGGGTAAAAGTGTAGTGACACTAGGAGAATGGGGAAATGTGCTTAGTAATATACAGTCATCACTAGACATCTGTAAGAAATAGATGGGAATAGCTAATAGAATAGTGAGGTGTTCTATAAGCTAACCCACAAGCTCACTCCCAATCCTGCTATGATTCTGTGAAGACTCCACTCATGATAGCCAGAGCTAGGCAGCAGGGTGGGAAAGTTAGTTGACTTATTTATAGTTTTATTATGCAGGTTGCTTTGTGGTGGGTGAGGAGAGGTGGGCAGCCAGATCTGTGTCAAAGATACGGTTAAAACTCAAAATATGAACAAAAGTATAACAGGGGAAGCAGATATGTGGCAATTTATTTGAACTATTACTCATATTTTTTAAAGTTTAAGGCATCAATATTACAAGCATCTGCATTACAAGCACTCCACATACTGAGGCAATGAGCCATACAGATATTTTAAGGATGATCTAGGTTAAGATTTCCAGAGCTGCATAAGAGATTTGGAAACCCAATTCCTATTAAAATTAATGGAAATTGGGCATCCAAATCCCCTTAGATGTCTTTAGAAATCTAAGCCTTGTTTTTTTCTCTCCCTAGCTTTTCCTCTTATGAGTAGTATGCACCTTTAAGGATTGTTGCATACTAGGATAAAGTCACACTGTTGGGACTATGACAGCCATCTTAAAAATATATATGAGTACCTTAAATTTTGAGCCTTTGTTTGCTGAGTTTTCTGTGAAATGAAACGCTCAGCAGTATATTTGTATTCACAGTTGCATTCACATGTTAATAGATTTGCAATGAACATGTGATTCTCATTCTTCCCACCTGCTAGACAGGAGAAGGGAAAGAGTACTATAGGCAGAAATTTCCAATGTGGAGCTCTATATTAGATGCCCAGTTTCACATTTAGGGAATGCAATAAGTGCCTCAATGTGCATTTTAAATTCCTTAGTGCCTATTTGGTGTAATGTCCTGACTCCTGTATCTGTATTACTGCTGCCCTCTACTTTTAGGAACCCCTATACTGACTTGAGTGATCAGATATGGAACTGGATGTCCAAGTTTGAAAACTGGGCTCCATGGGCCAAACTCTGCCCTAACTTTCATCCTCCACAACTCCATTACTTTGAATAATCCCTGGAGGTGCATGGGGCATACATCAAGGGAGAATCTGTCCCACTGTGCTTGGAAGGCCTGGTTTTTAACTACAGGTGGGCCTGAGGTGCAAAGCTTTGATCAAGATCTGAACTGGCTTGGGGTGTGTGCTGGGGATTTGATTTGGGCCATTATAGAGTTAAATGCCAGCTACAAAGTCTGTGGCTATTCAGAACAGAGACTGTGATACAGGCCCATGTCTAAACATAACTACACTAAACAGAGGGGGAGATTTAGCAGAAGCCCATTGTTAATGGCTGGTTGTTTAGGTTCACCAGCCTTTTCTTCACTTCATCTTTCCAGGAATATACAAGTACAAGCAAATAGTGTGTAAAACACACTGAGATCTATAGTTTCTGTGGGCCATAATTATATGTTATAAATAGGGTGTAGCCCTCCTCTGGCTCCTGGTAAATTATTGGTATGGTCTTGTTGTCCCACAGCTTGTGTACTCTAGACTGCTGTAAGCAGAGATGTAAGCTAGACTCACATCATGTGGCCTCCAACAAAGGGTAACTCAGACATACAAATAAAGGCTGTTTTTAAAGTTGTTTTGAAATCAGCTGGCCTTGTTTTTGTTTCCTACAAAATATTGTATCTGTAGATAATTAACTTTCTGAAAGAGACAGTTGTTATGGAACAGCTTAAAGGCATATTTCACCCTCAGGCTAGGTCTGACCAGGGCTGGCTCCAGGCCACAGCACACCAAGTGCATGCTTGGGGCGGCATGCCACGGGGGGCGCTCTGCCGGTTGCTGGGAGGGTGGCAGGCTGCTCCAGTGGAGCTGCCGCAAGCATGGCTGCGGACGGTCCGCTGCTCCCGTGGCTCCGGTGGACCTCCTGCAGCAGCTCCAACGGAGCCGCGGGACCATCGGACCCTCTGCAGAAATGCCTGCGGCAGCTCCACCGGAGCTGCGGGACCAGCTGACCCTCCGCAGAAACGCCTGCGGCAGCTCCACCAGAGCCGCAGGACCAGCTGACCTTCTGCAGAAACGCCTGCGGGAGGTCCACCGGAGCCGCGAGATCGGCGAGCGGCAGAGCGCCCCCCGCGGCATGCCACCGTGCTTGGGGCGGCTAAATTGCTAGTGCCGGCCCTGGGTCTGACATGGGGTTTTCTGAAGGCCATCATAGCCTTTATTTTTAATTTATGTAAAAGGCTCCCAAAGGTTCATGCACTGCTAGAAAATCGGAGGAATTTCTCTCATGAATGGGCAACTTCCACAAAAGTGAGTGCATGCATTCTAGAATTATTAAGACTAAGGTTGTCCACTCCTAAAACAGAAAAAAGGTCACTCAATATTCCTATGCTGAATGTTGCATTAGGGAAGGATGGGAAATCTGGGTTCTCTTGAAAAGATCATTTTAAGGGGGACCCATCAACTTGTCTGATTCACAACAGTGTTGGCAAATTACCTAGAACACCAGCAGCCCCATCTAATAGGTATAGATAACCAGATTGCATCTGCCATTCTATCTAACCACAAAACTACAGGTCTCGGCATGCAGGCTGGAGCACTGTATGATGGGATTTAGAATCTCTGAAGGCATCACCTCTGTACTGAAAATAAGAGCAACCATGGAATTAATCTAAAATCCCTTGGCCTGCATTTAGCCTGTGGGATTTGCTGTGGTGCTGCTGCACTAAAAGCTGCTGACAGCTGTTGCCCTGAGGGAGGGCCTCACCTAGATATGGATACGGATCAGACTTTAAATAGCTATCAAAACAAAACAAAACGCTTGCTTTAAGAAATAAAAGGCACTGATCAGACAGAGTAAAGCTAACCTCCAGCTATGTCAGCAGTAGGGTTCTTATTTGAAAAATGAACTGGAAGGGTTTAAAAAGAAAAGTTTATGGGTCTGCATTATTAATGTGATACATTTGGGGATTTTAAAAGGATGAAAAAGACAGTTTGAATATTATTAAAAGCTCCTCACAAGCAGAGGTTAGTGGGAGAGACAGACTGTATGCTGTTTGGGGCAAGGACTGTCTTTTTGTTCTCTGTTTGTTAAGGGCCAAGCACAATGGGGTCCTGGTCCATGACTGGACTCCGGATGCCATGACAATAAATAAAATCATCATTAATAATAACAACAATAATAGAGGTAAGCACTAGGTCCTGGAAAAATCCCTGTTGAATCAGAAATCCATAGGGGCTGGATAGAAAGGCTGTGGTAACCAGAGGCAGCAATGTAATGAGAAGAATTTAGGAGACTTGGAGTTGCTCATATTTTGGCTATTGTCCTGTTTGTAAAAACAACGAGATGTCCTTCTGGCACCTTACAGACTAACAAATATATTATGCCCAAATAAATTTGTTAGTCTCTAAGGTGCCACAAGGACTGCTTGTTGTTTTTGCTGATACACGCTAACACAGCTACCACTCTGAAACCTGTCTTGTTTGTGAATTGCAGCCTGTGTACATTAGGGAATAATATTATGTGCAAGGTTCTATCCTATATCACCTAACTTCTCCTAATTCCAGATATTCTGTAGCCAATGTAAATACATATTTGTGGTCCTGCAGGAAGAACTGTCCCCTCCCCTTTGCCTTCTTATTCTCATACTGCTTAGTCATACAGTACAGTATGTGCCTTCTCAGTGGGTGGCAGAAGGCTAGCTGCCCTTTCTCCCCCCTCACCTTATGTGAAACCAAAATCAGGCAAGCTGAAACACTGATATTAACTTATTGGGGAGATCTGGAAGAGGAAGTACAGGGCACCCTGAGCAGTGTTGTGAGACACACAGGGGGCAAGGACCCAGCTGGTGATTTTTCCTTGGAAGGACAGACTTGAAAAGGAGGCAGTTTGTGTGCAACTCTGACCAGATTAAAAGTCTTTAGAAAGTGTCTTCATTGCTCATGGATTGGCTCTCTTCATTTGTGGCAAAACCCACTCAGTAAGGCAAGAAAGCCATATCACAGTCTTTGAATTATAAGCGCTTCATGTTAGTATCTGCATTTTCTCAGAAATGCTCTGATACTAGGAAGTCAACTCAGCACTACATGACTTTAAAGCCATAAAATGCCAAAAACAATTATCTCCCATGTGCGTGTATAGTTAAAAAAACAATGATGGCAAAGCTTTTAATTATAAGGAGGGGAAGAAGGTAGCCATAAAAGTGTTTAAAGCGTATATACAACTGGCAGGCGTGTACATGACTTCTGCTAAGCACAGGCAGAATATTTTCATGCCATGCTTCCTCTGGCAGAGCTTCATGACGGCCTCTCTGGGTATATGAATGATTGTCCTGTCATTAAGAATAATTGTGTGGTCTGGTTGGGGTAATGGTGCCTATAAGTAGGCTTGGAAGGATTAGATTTTTATTGGTAAATGTCAGTAAATGTTTTCACTGTGCACACACAAACCAACAATACAATACTTCCATTGATGATGGTCTACATTCACAGTTGGGCAAAGTAAGAAAAGTACTCCTTGAGAAGATATTTGTTTGACTTAAGGATATTTGCTTTGTATATTTTGACATGTGATGCTGACCATTTGTGTTGTAATGGTTGTAAGTAAAGCTTTAATTTTTTGAATCTCAGCATCTACATTAAATAATTATTATCTGAGTCCCCTAATGTCTGAACACCATAACTTCTGCAGCTGTGAAAAAAAAAATCCACAATGTAAATTGCATACAAACGCATAAAAATAAACATCAGGATTATCCACCAAAATTACAGAATTGATTTTTTTTTAATGTAGAAGATGTCAGCCTCACCACTTCTTTAATAGCAGCAAAGAATCCTGCTAACTGCCTAACAGTTAGCTAACAGACGTATTGGAGCATGAGCTTTTGTGGGTGAATACCCACTTCGTCGGATGCACTTCTTTAATAGAGTCCTTTTCTAGGGCCAGCTCCTCAGCTGATACAAATTATTGTAGCTTCAACTGAGCATCTGGCCTGTGTTACATTTTTTAACATCAGCCAAAGAAAAGTAAAAGCTAGCTGGAGCCGGTGGCATTAATTCCTTGATGTGAATTGCCACGTTGACCTCACTTTTAAATTTTCTCCAGTCTTATTTCATCTGATGTTAGTTGAATGTTGCTTAGTACAATCCCACATGTATCCGACAGGATTTAAGGCTATGCATTCAGAAGAAGTCTTGTATGTATTTTAGTTAATATTTGTATTGTGGCAACTCCTTGAGGCCCCAAGCTGGAACTGGGGACCCAGTGTGCTGTATGCATGTATAACAAACAGGTGGGCCCTGCCCTGAAGAGCATGCAATCTAAGAAATACCACAAAACAATGCAAGTTAATATCACTGTGCCTAGTGATACAGTGGTACAATGGTGGCAGAGAGCTATTTAGCGAGTTACCATTCTAGCTACTTGATTATACCGGATTGGAAATTACCACATATTTGTCACTGGAATTCAGTGTGTGAAATTCACCCATGTTCAGAGAGATCTACTTACCACTTAAGTCCCACTTAAACTCAATTTTTGGAGGGCTTAAAAGGGACTTACTGGTGCAAGTATCCTTATGCTGTCCCTCTGAACGGGAGTATTTTCTCCCCACCTATGTAACATTATTACAATAATGCATGCGCATGTAGTGGATAAGTAATAGTACTTAGCACTTTCCAAACATACTTCTCAAAACACTGGAAAAAAAAAAAAGGTAAGTACCATTGACCTTATCTCGTAGATAAAGGGTGAAATCCTGGCCTCATTGAAGTCAAGGGTAAAATTCTTCCTGGCTTCAATGTGACCAGGATTTCACATGGCGATGCTAAGGTTCAGAGAAGTGACCTGCCAAAGATCACAAGGCAAGTCAACAGCAAAACCAGGGATAGAACCATATTTCTTGATTTCCAATCCCATGTTTTCCCTAGCGGGAGAATAACTGCTTTCCCTCCTGATCAGGCAGCATTTGGATGCTTGAATTTGGATGTTTGATAGAAGTGAGATCCCATTACATGAATAATTTCCTGGAGCGGTTGTGGTTTTCAAATATGGGCAAGATCTGCTCTCTCTTCTTGTGACCTATACCCTGGAATAGCAATGCATTCTGGCCAGGTATGAGCAGTTTCAGCTCTGCTGCAGTGTAATCAAAGGGAAGAGATGCAGTACTGGAGTATTTGAGTCTCATTCTGCTAATTTGCTGAGTGACCATGATTAAGTCACTTAACTTCTTTGCACCTCAGTTTCCTGATAATGTAATATAGGGATAGTAATGCTCACCTCTGTTAAACATCTGGGAGTGCTCTCATGCAAATCAGTGTGACCTAGTGAATAGAGCACTGGAGTGGTACTCAGGATACCTGGGTTCTATTCCTGGCTCCGTTACTGGTCTGTTGGGTGACCCTGGGCAAGTCCAGTCTCCCTGTGTCTTGTTTCTCCAAAATGGGGCTAGTGAAACTGATTGCATTTTGAGACCTACTGATGAAAAGCCATGGGTAAGAGCTAGGGATTACTGTTATTATATAAATAAGTGCAGGTGAATACTTGCAATCAAAATTACCCACTGTTGGTTGATGTTGGGTGGAGCTAGGCATTTTCTGTGTGCTTTAGCACTCTGAGTGACCGGTTTAATTGTTTCCCTGCTGCCTACTGCATCAAATATGTGAGACAAAATGCAGCTTTTTATTTTCCCCTATTCAACTTCCAAAGTCTGCCTTAGGTGAAGTCCCATGCATTGTCTCTTTGTGGAACACACTGGAGGTATTCCTCTGAAATAGACAGGACATGATGCTGTCCAGCTGAGATGATCTATTAGAACAACACTACTAGAACTTTTATGACTCAGTTAAATGTCTATTTTAAAGGTAAAATGGCATCCATGTCCTGATGCAGAAAAAGAAGCTGTTTTCCAAACTGAGAACATTTAAATCCTTTATCTTTAGAACTGACAGAATACTTCTTTAAATGCATAATTTACAAGAACAAATTGCTCCTTGCAGGTGTATGTTTTATGCCTCACAATGAGTTGCCTACACTGTTGAGGGTTGAAAACATACGCAAGATCTGCCTCTGCTTGGTACAGAGCAAGATTCAAAATGACTAGGTTAAAAGCATGATTATATTTTTCCCCCCTGTACGTTTTGGTTTAAATGACAGTGTCTTCCTTCTGCTTTTTATCATGTGAAGGATGTCACGCAAGAGGACAGCCCCATGAGAATCTTGTGCTATGCAGGAAAAAGAAGAGTTCAAGTGTCAATGATACAATACAGATGCTGACATCAAATGAGAGGGTTTTTTTTTTTTTTTTTTTTTTCAAAATATATTTGCTGCATTGGGAGCAGGCAGTTCATCATGTAAACCAGCAGCTGTGTAGGCAGGATGTTGGTGGAGGTGCTTATTACTTGAGGCTGAGACTCTTAAAGCTTCCAAAGGGATATGGAAGCCCATTTCCACGGAAATTAAAGGCAATGGAAACTGAACATCCATGTTGCCTAGATGGTTTTGAAAATACAGCCCTGGCCTTTTATGGTGGCTTGCTATCTGGAGCTGATTATTCTGAATTGTACTACTATGTATTCATTATGCTGGAGTATAAGTATGATGTATTTTTAAGATGTGATGGGTGCTGTAACGGAGCACAACTCATCACTGCAGCACCTCCTGCTGGCTGGCCGGGGATTTAGTGCTGAGCCCTCTTCTGGTGGTGTCTTGTCCACTATCACCTCTCTTCCTGGATCCACATCACTCTCAGGACCGCAGCATCCTCTTCAATGATGCTGCTCTCTGGCTGTGCCACGCTCTATGTTCACCCCCTTCTGGGGGGACCTACAGTCCACGGTCTAGCCACTTCCTTCAGTAGCTCCAGCACCCTCTTGGCCCTTGCGCAGGGCTTTAGTCTGGAGATCCCTGCAGCCTGCCAGGGGCTACCTTGAGCTCTCTGGGTCCCTGCCTGTAGAAGTGCTCTGTCCAGAGTGCTTGCTATCCTCCACCTGCAAAGCAGCCAGTCCGCCTCCCTTTTCAGGCTCCAGGGAGTGACCAAAACTGCTCTGTTCTGCACCTCTTCTGATATGGGCCAGCCTGGTCCTGACTGGCTGCTCCTTTAAGCCCTTTTGTGATTGCCTGTCTCCTGCATAGCCTCCCTAGGACTGCTTTTAACCCCTTTTCTGCCAGTATGGGGCAGATGCCTCATCATGGGTGCCTAGATCATATGGATAGTTCTTGTTGGCCTGCTCTATACTAGGAACTCAGGTCGGAATAACTATGTCACTCTGAGGTGTGAAAAATCCACACCTTCTAGTGTTGACAGTGCTAGGTTGACAGGAGAACTCTGCTGTTGACTAAGCTTCCACCTTTTACCAAAGCACTACTGTGATGTAGCTGCAGCACTGTTGCTGTGGTTTATGTGTAGAAAAGCCCTTAGTGTTTATAGAAATCCAAATAAAGAAATATTATTGTGATGGAATACACCCCTGTATTCGCACTCTATATACTAGTGTAATAATCTTTGTACAAAATATGCCTTGGAAGATATAATTTGAAAACTCATAATTTGCTGGTCAGTATTGTCTTGGTAAAATGTGTGGCAACATTGTATGTGCAATTATAAAATTTCCCTATTGATGTTAATACATGTTCCAAACCCCACAGCACTGATCTGGCAGAAGTCAGGTCTCTCCAAAACAAAGAAAGGAATGTGTGCTTGCCTTAATTTGCATTTAAGCAGGGAAAACAATGGAAGGTCAAACAGGTGAGGAAAAAAATAGCAGGGGATGTCCTTCCATACAGACTCTTTGGGCTTGTCTACATCAGAAAGTTGCAGCGCTGGTGAGGGAGTTACAGCGCTGCAACTTAGGAGGTGTACACATCTGCAGGGCACCACCAGCGCTGCAACTCCCTGTTTGCAGCGCTGGCCGTACTCCCGTTTTGTCTCGGGTGTAGAGGATCCAGCGCTGGTGATCCAGCGCTGGTAATCAAGTATAGACACTTACCAGCGCTTTTCTTGACCTCCGTGGAATAAGCAGGTATCCCAGCATACCTGAGGAAGCCTCTGGTAATCAAACTGGTCTCCTTCCCCAGCTTGCTCTCGCGTTCCCCGAACCCTGAGCAAGCAGGTCTCCTTCCCTGCGGTTTGCAGGGTGGTTCGGGGAACGCGAGAGCAAACCGGGAAAGGAGACCAGCTTCGCCGCAGTTTGCTCTCGCGTTCCCCGAACCACCCTGCAAACCGCAGGGAAGGAGACCTGCTTGCTCGGGGGTTCGGGGAACGAGAGAGCAAACCGGGAAAGGAGACCAGCTTCGCCGCGGTTTGCTCTCGCGTTCCCCGAACAAGCAGGTCTCCTTCCCTGCGGTTTGCAGGGTGGTTCGGGGAACGCGAGAGCAAACCGCGGCGAAACTGGTCTCCTTTCCCGGTTTGCTCTCGCGTTCCCTGAACCCCCCTTGAAGCCGCCCAACCGCGCTGCAGTGTGGCCACATCTAACACCACTTGCAGCGCTGGTTGCTATAAGTGTGGCCACTCTGCAGCGCTGGCCCTATACAGCTGTACTAATACAGCTGTAACAACCAGCGCTGCAAAATTTTAGATGTAGACATGGCCTTTGTTTCCTGATTCTCTGCTGGAAATATTTTTTCAAGAGGGGGTTTGAAACTATAAAAAGAAGGGGCAAACATCCCAAGACACCCCCTCCTTCTCTGTGCCCACCTTATTCTCCGTGCCTGAGAAGACAAAAGAAACAGCTGTTGGACTCTGGGGGAGGGATCCTGACCTGACAGTTTGGTTAGTAATCTGCTGGAGCAGGTGGTGGGAAAGTTTGCTTTGTAACTAAAATAGTTTAAGT
Organism: Gopherus evgoodei; assembly: GCF_007399415.2. Classification (NCBI taxonomy): domain Eukaryota; kingdom Metazoa; phylum Chordata; order Testudines; family Testudinidae; genus Gopherus; species Gopherus evgoodei. The sequence goes on along the minus strand of NC_044322.1, from coordinate 198,906,683 downwards.
AGATGCTAGTAAGTGTTTTAACTTTATTTTTATGTCTCATTACTTGTACTCACTTAAAATCTGTCTCTCTGTATTTAATACACATATTTTATTGTTTTATCTAATCCAATGTGTTTAAATTGGAGTGTCTGGATAACCCTATTTAAAATAATAAAATGGCACATTGTTCCCTTAAAGGAATAATAGACAATGTATTTGGATTGTCCAGGAGAAGGTTGGGCAGTACAAGACATAAGAACATAAGAATGGCAGTACTGGGTCAGACCAAAGGTCCATCTAGCCCAGTATCCTGTGTACTGACAATGGCCAATGCCAGTGCCCCAGAGGGAGTGAACCTAACAGGCAATGATCAAGTGATCTCTCTCCTGCCATCCATCTCCAATCTCTGACAAACTGAGTCTAGGGACACAATTCCTTACCCATCCTGGCTAATAGCCATTAATGGACTTAAACTCCATGAATTTAGCTAGTTCTCTTTTAAACACTGTTATAGTCCTAGTCTTCACAACTTCCTCAGGCAATGAGTTCCACAAGTTGGCTGCATGAAGAGCTTCCTTTTATTTGTTTTAAATCTACTGCCCATTAATTTCATTTGGTGATCCCTAGTTCTTGTATAATGGGAATAAGTAAATAACTTTTCCTTATCTACTTTCTCCACGTCACTCATGATTTTATATATCTCTATCATATCACCCCTTAGTCTCCTCTTTTCCAAGCTGAAAAGTCCTAGCCTCTTTAATCTCTCCTCATACGGGACCCATTCCAAACCCCTAATCATTTTAGTTGCCCTTCTCTGAACCTTTTTCTAGTGCCAGTATATCTTTTTTGAGATGAGGAGACCACATCTGTACACAGTATTCAAGATGTGGGAGTACCATTGATTTATATAAAGGCAATAATATATTCTCCTTCTTATTCTCTATCCCATTTTTAATGATTTCTAACATCCTGTTTGCTCTTTTGACCGCCTCTGAACAATGCGTGGACATCTTCAGAGAACTATTCACGATGACTCCAAGATCTTTTTCCTGATTTGTTGTAGCTAAATTAGCCCCTATCATATTGTATGTATAGTTGGGGTTATTTTTTCCAATGTGCATTACTTTACATTTATCCACATTAAATTTCATTTGCCATTTTGTTTCCCAGTCGCTTAGTTTTGTGAGATCTCCTTGAAGTTCTTCACAGTCTGCTTTGGTGCCAACTATCTTGAGCAGTTTAGTATCATCTGCAAACTTTGCCACCTCACAGTTTACCACTTTCTCCAGATCATTTATGAATAAGGGTGCAGTTAGACCACAGCAGGCTAGTGGGGGGTAGTCTCTCACCCCAGCTTGCAGCAGTCCAATTGTTCATGTAAACAAGCCTTAAGTAAATAAACTGGAGAGACATGGGGTTCTGATTCTCCACAGCCTTGCATAGCCATTCACATACATGCAAAGCAAATGTAACATGCTACCATTGCTGTAAGTAACTACGGAAAAGATTGGAATTCTCTAGTGATTTTTCCACCACTTACCAGTGTAAATTACATTACAAAAGTTCAATGTAATGAAGAATCAGACCCAACTGCTTGAAATACAGTGTGAAATTTCACCGTAGCTAAAAGGTGACTGCAGTGGAAACAGGGGTAACTCCAGGAATGCTACCATACCATATTATCCAGTTATGTCATTTAACACTTGTTACCATTGAAGCTATACTACCATGGCTTGTGATTTTTATTAGCTGTCATGCATTAAGTCTGGTTAAACTTTATTAGGCTTTGGATGGAAGGCCACCAAGGAAAACCCATGATGCACGAGCTGGTGGATGTCTCAGTGCATAGCATCATTCCTCTTCTGAGTCAGTCCTGAACCAATGCCCTAACATGGACCTAGAAGTTTCTATGCTCTCTTTAACATAACCTGCACAGGCTGACCCCCAGCATGAGTTAGAGCTGCCTAGAAGCTGCTCGAGCTTATATCACTGGCATCCCTAAGGGACTCTTATGCTAGTGGAGGATTAGTGCAGTGGAGCAAAACTTCTTCCAGCCCCAGTGTGCCTCAACCATTCCCCAACACATAGCTCTGTCAGAGATGGAGGGGATGGCTGACACAGGGGCATCTTCCCCCAACTTCATGCCAGTAGAGAGTTTCCCCCCAAGTAGAGGAATTCTTCACCAGCTATCTAGATCCAGAATCAGGCCCCTTGGGCTACTACTAAGCCACCCCACCTCCAGCATTATTACAGTTGATAAAAGGAGAATTGTACATGGAATTTGCCAGCGGCTAATTTACTCACCCTACTGGCTAAATGTTTCCTCTTAGCAGCAATGTCGTGGCTCTTGCTTCTTCAAGAAACTACCCTATGTTTTTTAAGCACAGAGGCCTGAGACTTAAACGGAAATAAGAGAGAAGAGAATGGGCACTGAAGGAAATAGATTTTCCCTTAAAAAAAAAGTAATTAGGATAGACAGAGGGCCCTTGTTAACTATTTACTATTCAAACACTGTGTGTGCAGATGTGTGATATATTGGTTTTTCAAGGTAAATATCAATTTTTAATGCATTTTGCAGGGGGTCCTAGCCTGTGGAAATGGCCTGTGTACAGTGTGGCATTAATTTGTGTGCTTCTGATTTTAGTACATGTACTCCGTTTTTTGTCAGGGAATAGGCAATGGCATTGCTTGCACTTCTGAGACCAGGCCTTCCGTAGCTTTGTCCTTTGCCCTTTTCTAGAGCATATAGTGCAGTCAGAGGGGTTAATTAGGGTGGGAATAATTTGTTCACAGAAGTAGTCTAGGGAGTATTCACCATGCACAATTCTCTCCTTATAATACATTCAGCCTTAGTTTAGCGTGCATAGTTAACAAGGATCTGACCATCTGTCCAAAACAAATAGAACCTCAATCATTTCCCCCAGTATACTGAATGTATAGTTATTATTAGTGCAGATAGTGTTTGCAGCTCATGATCTGGTAAAAATGTTTATTAATAGAAGGTCTATGAGTGCACATTTTTGAAGTATTAATAATATTGCCAATCCTACATTTGTACAGTCTGCAGCAGTGTTTTTACTTAGCCTATGGAAGCCTCCATCATTATGTGCCTACCTACCTAATGCATTTCTACTGTGCTCATTGGCATAGTGTATGTACACAATATAAATGGATGGATGGATAGATTGGTAGAAGGGAAAAAGCTAAACCAATGGGTACCTTATACAAAAAATTAAAAATACATCCAAGATGATTTCATAGGCTAAAAAGGGCATATTTGTACCAAACTATGGCCCAAAGATCAAATGCAGTCTATCAAGTCAAATTGTGTGCTGGCTGAAGATCCGCTGCATTCTTATAGGGCTCGTGAACTTAAATGACAAGCAATTCCTACAGTCTATCAAAGAAGGTATAAATATACTAGTGAATAGAGGCAATGGGAAGTCAGGACTCATGGATTCCATTTCCAGCTATGCCATTGACTCAGTGTATTGTCTCGGTGAAATATTAATATCAATATTTTTAAAACTATCCACTAGCTTTGAGTAACCCAGATTTGTGTGTGTGTGCATCTAGCTTTTGAGACACCATGGACCAGATTTTCAGAAGTGCTGAGAACTCACAGTTTCATTGATTTCAACTGAAGATTGGCATTGAAGGTGCTCAGCTCCTCTGAAAATGAGGCCTAAGGTTGCTCAAGTTGGGCACTCAAAAACCAAAGGTTCCAATTATTAACGGACTCCTTGAAAAAGGTTGCCCTTCACCTCTGTGCCTCAGTTTCTATCTCTGTATAGTAGCTTCAGTAATAAGTTACTGCTTGAAACAGGTGCTGTGAGACACAGTTGATAAATGTGAATGTTTTGCAGTCCTGGGATTCAGGAACTGCAAAGTAAAATTCAAGGTACAATTTACACTCTGCAGAGCCTTTGATAGTCTGGTTCTAAGAGGACTCCCTCCTTGCCCCTCACTGGAATCTCTGATTGTCTCTCCCAAAGGTGTAGCTCTTCGGAGCTGATAGCAGGACATTTCCCATGATTAGTTCTCACCTTTTTGTATCCCCCCCATTTGTAATACATTTGAATTTGAGCACTCTTAGAACACATTGTAAAACAGCCAAAGCGCTTTGTTCAGGCTTTCCATTAAGTGTCCTATAGAATCTTTATCACTTGTGTCACTAACTGGGCCCCTTGCCTCTGGTTGTTGGAGGGGATTGTGAAGTATTCTATTCTGGTTCAGTTCACATATCTTCATATAGGAACTCCAGATTTGGGTAATATAATTGTTTTGAACATTTTCTATCCCTATGTAAAGTGCAGTGAGATACTGCAGTGAAGGGTGCCTTGTAAATACTGTACATGTAATAAAAGAAGTGCAGTGTATTACATGGTGGTTGTGTCATCTGTTTTTTTTATTCATTTAAGAATATTTTAAGCATGGCCTTCAGGCACTTAGCTAGTAGCCAGTTTGGACCACTGCTTTTCTATATATGGGACTTGATCCAAAGCATGTTGGGATGCTCATGGTCTGATTCTAATCTCACTCCGGTACTACATTGGTGGAACTCCATTGATGTCAGTGGCTTCTCTTAATTTACACTGGTATAAGTGAGATCAAAATCAGGCCTCCACCAAGATCTATTTATTTTTTTTATTTCTGCTACTGGGGCATAGCTGGAGTCTTACAGACCTGGTCTACACTAGTGGGGGTGTCGATGTAAGGTACGCAACTTCAGCTACGGGAATAGCGTAGCTGAAGTTGACGTATCTTATTCCGACTTACCTCCCATCCTCACAGCGTGGGATTAATGGCCACGGCTCCCCCGTTGACTCCTTTACCGCCGCTCACTCTGGTGGAGTTCCGGAGTTGACAGGGAGCGCATTCGGGGATTGATTTATCGCGTCTAGATGAGATGCGATATATCGATCCCCGATAAATTGATTGCTACCCCCCAATACAGCGGGTAGTCTGGACGTGCCCTTACACATAAACACTATCTTCCTGCACTGGAGAGTGTGAAGGCAAGTAGAACTAGAGAAACAGGATGCATGGACAGTACAGTGATATATTTAGCAAGTGTTTGCACCAGCTAAGGTGTCAGCGTTCAGGCAGGTTGTAATTTTTTTTTAAGCTGCATCAACAAAAAGCCCTGTGTTTTGAGTCATTCTGCTGTTTATCACCACATCAGATCAAAGCATAAAGAACTGGGTTTGTGTTCCCTCCGACCAGATTGATGCTGACACACAGCTGTCTTTTACTCCTCCCCAACACATCAGAACTGAATGTTTTATAGATTGGAAGCATAGCGCTCAGTGGGGTCTGAAATAAAACTTCTATTGCCATGTGTGTGTGTTTTAAAGAAACTGTCAACCTTAATTTGTTTATATATATTTTCTTCTGCAAGAAGAAGGAGGGGAGAAAATCATGCATACATGTGTTTGCAATCATAGATTTAAGAGTCCAAAAATAAAATAACCCCACATGAAAAGCTTGTTTGTGGGCACTTTGAAACTAGGGATAATGTGTGCTTCAGAATCTGTTTATCTTAAAAAATAAGTAAATCATATAGAATTAACAAGTCCCAATTGAGTGGCTTACCAATTAAAAAATATTTTAAGTCTTTTGCCCAAACACAAATATTTTCTAACAAAGTAAGATCACTGGTATTTAAACTCCATTTGTAAACTTTTTTTTTTTTTTTGCTTCATGTTTTGTCCTGCACCAACCCAGGCAAGATACGGATGTGAGAAATCACTGAGCTCTGATATAACTAAGTTACAACAGTCAAGCAGGTTGTCAGATATTGTGATGGGGTTTACAAACCCCACACTATACCAGGGCAAGGCATAGAGCAGTACTGGGTTAGTGAGGTGTGACAGACTGCACCCCATCTCCACCATTTTTACAAAACTATGAAACATTTTGTATGATACATTTCTTTAACACAAATTAAATTGCTTTCTGTCCAGTACTAACTATAGGGCTGGCTATTTCTGTATATGCCAGGCAGGTATTGTTTGAAGATCATACATTTGGATTAATGATGAAATATTTCTTGTGAGATGTAATTTGAAAACTCATAATTTGCTGAACATTATTATCCTGGTAAAATGTGTGGCAACATTCCATGCAACATTATAAGATTCTTGCTGTATAACATTTCTGTAACATGTTCCAGAATTAGAAAAGCAGGCCCAGTTCTTCAGAGACAAAAGACACATTGATGCCCCTGATAGGTATCAGCATAATCAAATGGACTATCATAAACTATCACCTAGCTAAATGGCCATTCTTTGGCAGGAAGAAGGGTGTAAGCTAGAGCTTTACATATTGGCAAAGACACAGCTGGGGGTTTCTATGTAAACAGACTGGCTGTCTCCAGAAATGCAGCTGGAGAGGATCCTCAAAGAGGGGAGAAGGATATAAGAATGAGAAGCAGAGGCTCCCCTCATTTCTACTCGCAGCAGCTACAATGTTTGAAAGACAAAGGAAGCATCATTTAACTGTGGGGGAGGTCCTGGCTGAAGCTGTAAGCTTTTGGTGAGGAAAAACCTTTTTGCTTTTAAGTTCACTTAGCTTGTTAAGTTAAGTATTAGTTTGTGATTTATCTTTTTATTTTCTTTGTAAACAGTTCTGACTTCTATGTCTCATTACTAGTAATCACTTAAAATCTATCTTTCTATAGTTACACTGGTTTAGATAAAACACATTTATTAACTTTGGTTTAAAGTGTTTAGGAACCTCCAGTTGAGATAACAGAGTCTGTGCCTATCATGTTCCATTGATGAAATAATGGACTTTCTATGAGCTTGTATTGCCCAGGAGGCTGCTGGGCAGTACAAGATGCACATTTCTGGGGATAGGTCTGGGACTAGGGATTTGTTGGTGTTGCCCTGTACGTAATTCATGAATGGCGGGCCAGAACATTCATGTATTATAGCTGGGAGTGATTTTGCATGCTACAGACTGCGTGCAAACTGGCCAGGAGTGGTTGCTCTCATACTAAGGCAGTGTAAAAGGCACCCCAGGCTGGAATATTGTGGGCACACAGCTGTTTAGGAGTCCATATTGTACCCTGGGAAATGTCACAGGAGGCCCCACTCCATAGTAGCTGCAGGACACGCTTCAGGTAAAGGCTTAGTTTAAAATGGCATTGGTAGCATGGGAAGGAGCTACAGGCTCCATCAGAAAGTGAAACTGAGGCAAGAGGAGTGAGCGGAGTGGCTACAGCATTGTTAATGCTACTCTGGAATCAGCAATCTAGATTCCCTCCCTCTCTTTGGGAGCTGAGAACTCACAAGAGAGTGTGAAAAAAAGGATATTGTCTCACTGGCTGAGTAAGCGCCTATTCCTAGGTCTGGGGCCATGCCCCAAATGGAGGAGCCAGAGCCTGGTAAGAAGCAAGCCAGCGGGGAATATAACTTGGGGTGAACCAATGAGTGTCTGGACACTGTAATGCCCCTCTTGGGCCTTGGTTTGGGAGGGACCCAGTGGAGTGGCTGGGCCTGGGTTCCCCTTCCTTACTCTATTACACCTGCCATGACAGAACCCTAAGGGGAGGGAAAGGGGGATTGAGACCTGCAGCATGTGACGGGTCAGATTCCCTGTAGTCTGAGCAGGCTGGACAATGGAGCTGCTGCCTGACCACCAGACTCGACTGCTCCACTACAGTTGTCAATATATTTTTTGCATACAAGGTGAAATTCCTTGGACGTAGACAAAGCCCATGCAAGATAATCCATACCACAGCACCCTGCAATGGGGCTGCTTTTTGGCACCACTGGAGTAGCTGCATAGCGGTCCCCCCCACCTCTTCCCTTAACCTAATCACTGCAGTTTCTTGTTTGTTTGAAACCTTGTCTTGCTAGTTCAGGATAGCTTCTTCCCTCTCTGGCCATTCAGCTAGGCATAAGGTTAAATGACTCATGAGTTCCTGGAAATTCTCTTTTGTTTGTTTTAGACAGAAATATTCAGGAAGTTTCTTCTCCATGCCAGCTCTGCTACTTTGGCAGTGCATTGTCCTCAACACTTGAATCACATGCATGCATTCTGCACAGTTTCTTTAACACAAATTAAATTGCTTTCTGTCCAGTACTAACTATAGGGCTGGCTATTTCTGTATATGCCAGGCAGGTATTGTTTGAAGATCACACATTTGAATTAGTGATGAAATATTTCCCTACCTGATGTGGAAATTAATATGACCGCTATCATTTCTGGCTGAATGTACAGCTTTAAGATGAACGTGTTCTGTGCTCATCCTTAGGCTATATATATCCCTCTCTCCCTCTGCTTTCATTCCCATTCTGTTTGGAAGGCATGACCCCTGCTCAGACTTGTTCCACAAGTCAGAGTCTAGCTGTGGAAGTTTACTATACATATGCTTGGAAGGATTAGATTTTTATCATTAAATGTCAGTAAATGTTGATTTCACTGTATGCACACAAACCGATGAAATAATATTTCCATCATTAATAATGCAGGCAAAGTAAGAAAAACGCTGTCTGAGAACTTTTTAGAGTTTGATTTTAAGGCTATTTGCTTTGTATATTTTGACATGTGATGCTGACAATTTGTATTTTGATGGTAATAAAGATTTAACTTTTTGAATCTGCATCTACTGCCATGAATTAATTATCTCTCCCCGCCACCCATTGTCCACTGTGAAAATTTAAATGGATACAAATCTTAAGAAATGCTTAAAAATGAACATCGATATTATCTGTTGATAATTATATAAAAATCTAATTCTGCCAAAACTAAGTATAAATGAACAAGTTAATGGGGGAGGGCAAATCTCAAAATGTTTGGCTTCTGGATTCCATTCAGATAAGCCACCCCTTGAATATATATAATTAGGTCAACTACTGTTTGTGACAGGGGGCTGTGGAACAGTCATTTTAATACAAAAAACCTTCACTGTATAGGTCATAGTCCTGCCACCTACACACACAGCCAGTTTATGGGAAGAAGTATGTATATTGATGTGAGTAAGTTGGCAGAGAGAGAATGTGTGTAATATCTTTAACTCTCCTGACAGCTACTCATTCACACTGATGTCAATAACCCCTTCCTGCTTCTGTATACTCTAAATCCTCCATGCGCTGACAATGAGACAGCAAGGGGTAGGAAGGGAATGGGGGAATTAACCCCTGTAGCCAGAACCAACTTTGTCTACATTCTCAAGTTGTACCTATTTAACTAAATTAGTTTTGAAACTGTTTTAGTCAAATTGATGCTACCCCCTGGTTTGGACACTCTTTGAACCAGTTTAAAGGTGCCTGTAACAGGGTGATCTGCCCCTTTAAGGGCCAGGGGGCCTGGAGCCAGCCAGCCCTGTTCAGTTATCAGACCCAGCTGGGAAAGGGTCAGAAGATCCCAATAATGGCATGAGAGAGTGCAGTTAGACAAAGCTATAGGAAATAGCGTGGATCCTATGACTTGTTCTGGAGCAGGGTGAGAAACATGCATGGGGAAAGGTCTCTGGTTTCCACAGAAGATCCAGGTCTGGGGAAATGACTGGGTTTATCTGTGAGATTTATGTTGAACTGTTTTGTTGTGTTGTGTTCAAATGATAAACAGTACACCTGAGGGAAATGGAATAATCCAGACTCTGAGGGTGGTACTGGTCTTTCCTGGGCTGAGAGAAACAACCCAGCAGCCTACAGTGCATTATACTGAGTTGGCTTAAATTGATTACTGAACTGCTTCAGCTGCATCAATGCAACTAAGCATCCATGTGAGAGGGTTGTGCTGACTTAACTAAAACAGTTTCCAGCTGGGTACAATTGTCTTGTGTCAACAAGGTCCTGCTCTTTCTGGAGCCAGCTTCTCAGTCACTAGGCCAGCTCTAGTTTCCCTGCCAGAAGGGGAGTAAACAACTCACTTCCAGGCCCTTTAATGTCTGCCTCAGCTCTAACAGCAGGACTGACAGGGAAGATGAACCAGAGCCTGATTCCTACCACCTTTCCAGCAGCTTTGGGTCTTCTTTTCCTTGAGGCCTCACAAGTTTTAGAGCTGACCCTGCTTCCAACTACACAGGAAGGCAACATGTCATGCTCAAAAGAGACCATGTTTGTTATGATGCTGAGTCTATAAGTGCTAGCCACAGAATTTCTTTAGATCTCTGAGGGAGAGAGAAGTATCAGTGCCTCTGACACAGAAAGTATTGACAACTGATCCAGCTACACTCTGCATCAAATCACTGATCAAAGTAACTCAGAACAGACTTTGCACATCTATTGTCACAAGAAGACCCACTGTACAAACAGATTTGATTAGACTGAAGAGTGTAAGTAGTGTTTATAATCCCCATTGTTGTATAGAATTATAAATGTGGAAAATCTGGCATTATTCCCATTTTGCTGGCTGTTGCTAATTATATATCCCTTTCTTTCCTCCCTGAAAACGGCTCTTGGAAATTGTTCCAAAGTGTCATGAAAGGGTGAACTATGCTGACAAAGCAGTGCATCACTGTTAAATTCTGGAGTGCAATTCATACCAGTGAGAGATTATGTCACTGCTTGTACTATAACTCCCTGTTCCCTAAAATACTTCTGCTACTTGTGGCTCCCTACCTGGGTCACACTTGTAACCAGCAAGCACCTCATGCTCTGTATGCTGCATAACTCTGATTCAATCACTTTGTTTCCGGCAATCTGCCAGCAGTTATCACAGACACAATTTGTTGGTTATTGTTAGCAGGAGACTCCAACACTCACCTGGTCCCAAACTTCCCAGATCTGTGTACTCTGATATGTCTAACCCTCACCTGCAATGTTCAGAGGCATAATAAGATCTGTTGTCTCCTTTTAAGAAGACAAAATCCACCAGTTTGCCACATTAACTGAAGATGGTATTCACTTTAGTACAAACACAGCACTGTTGGTTTAGATTTATAGTAAAACAAGTTTCTTAACAAAAGAAGATAGGATTTTAAGTTGAGTTCAGACATCAGATAGAAAGTCAGAAATGGTTATGAGCAAATAAAAGTGAAAACACACATCTAAAATGTAATCTAACAAGGTTTGATTCAAAGCTTTTGTTCAAGATAGTTTCCACCCCCCCAGTCTTCCAGCAACATGATGGCTGACCCCCCTTCTCGGTTAAGATCTCTTCCAGAGGCCCAAAGGTGTCTTCTTGGGTGAAAGAGAACTTGGGGTTCTCTGCCCCTTTCTTTTATAGTCCATTGAATCTTTAAAATTGATTCTTTTGAAGGATAACCTCCTCCAAATAAAGTTTAGTCAAGCTGTGAGAAAGGTGACGTGGAGTCTGGTGGTGAAGGAAGCTCCATAAGCAGGGCCGGCGCTTCCACTGAGGAGAACTAGGCAATCCCCTAGGGAGCCAGGATTTTCAGGAGGCGGTATTTTGCCGGGGGCGGGGGCGGCAGGCGGCTCCGGTGGACCTACCACAGTCGTGCCTGTGGAGGGTTCGTTGGTCTGCAGCTCTGGTGGAGCTGCCGTATGCATGTCTGCGGACGGTTCGCTGGTCCCGCGTGGCTCCGGTGGACCTCCCGCAGGCACGGCTGCGGCAGCTCCACCGGAGCTGCGAACCAACGGACCTTCTGCAGAAATGGCTGCGGCAGGTCCACCGGAGCTGCGGGAGCAGCGCGCGAGGTGGCAAAATGGCCATGCGCCTAGGGCATGAAAAACTCTAGCGCTGGTCCTGTCCATAAGTAGGGAAAGACAGACGTTTGTTGAAATGCAAATTGTTCTATTTGCTGCCATCTCTGCCCTCCCCTCCCCCGTGCTGTCTTAAGGACTCTGTTTACTAGTTATATGTAAATTGAGGTAAACATACATTCCTTTGTTTAGGATAGACCTGTCTAAACACTTTTGCCTAGGCAGGGGTCTGCATTTGAAAATGTGCTTGTGACATCATACATGGGGAAAGCCATAACTTTACATATAATGTGGCTACATACATTTTACTTTGATGATATTGACCAGCAAGTTATTAGTCTTCAATTGATACCTCACAAGGCATGTTTCATACAAAGATTATCACAAATTATGAATAGAGGCTGCTTTGGTTCACAACCACACATGACAGATATTTAAAGGCTGAAGTCACCATAGCCCATACTACAAAGTATGCTCTTCTTAGTGATGTTACATCATCAAAATTGAGTCACATTATTGTTTATTCAGCACTTGTGCGGATTTGGTGGCTTTCTTAGTATGGACATATTATTAGAACAGAAGACCAACCAAAGCATGTGTACCAAGGAATGCTGCTATGTGGCCAATGATCATGTGAGTGTCAAAAGTTTCGGTGGCCCAGCAAGATTGGCAGTGATAGACATAAACTGAAAATGCAACCGGATCACCTTAAGCACCTTGCCGAAAATCAATCTGGGTGATCTGCAAGAAGGCCACATCATTTTGGGATTTGCTGTGATGCTGATGTGATTTATTCAGAACTTCTAAGGCTTCTCTTCCACAGAAGCAAATTCAAACTTCACTTGGCAGCATTACTTAGCACTGCATTAGTAGAGTTTAGAAATCTGGTGTGTTTTAGATTAATGTCTCTAATAGCTGCCTTTTTGTCACAGCTGTGAATTCTTACAAGTTTGCAGATATCTTCTAAATTTGGTTGTTGTGGATACAATCTGCAAATTGTAAGAATTCACAGCTGTGACAAAAAGGCTTAGAACCCCCACAGTGTTTTCACAAGTCTTGTGAAGAATGAAACAATTTAGCACCTTTATCTTGATTTTTTTTTACAGGTTTCTCAGTGTTTGTGTGTGTGTGTGGGGGGAATTACACTGCAACTTTTTATTGCAAAATGGTAACTTTTCCTTTGGACAGATTTGTAATTTGCCCACTGTAAAATATTGTCCTGTTCACAACACAAAAATAGCTACTTGGGGACATTATGCTTGAGATCAAATCTACAAGTTCTCACAAGCTGAGACTTTTCACTTCATGAGTATCTGTGTGAAAGCTGGTAATGTTGCAGAGTTCTGACTCAGAAGATAATCAGACGTTGAGGGCTAGAGATGTCACTGATCATAAGCCAACTGGAAAATGGTAGCCAAACGTGGAAGGGCAGGCTTTGGTATGAGACGGATTGTGTGCGTAAGAGGATAACACAATGGCTTTGGCAAGTGTACTGTGCTACCTTTATTTCCTGGAGTTATTTGCTGGAATAATGGCATCTAAAATTTCAGACGCCAGTAGTATGAAGATACAACCAAGTCTTGGTCTTTCTTTGTCAAGACTGCTAGTGAGTTTTCTGTGATGTGAATAGGACAATCATCTGATAGATGTGGGGCTGAGTCCATAGATATAGAAAGTTGTTGCCATCTAACATGGATTGGATTCAGACAAGTGGCCAAGAGATGGAATGATTTTGTTTCCTTTACTCATTTCCTGATTCATCTAATCATCCCACCTGCTGTTTTGTGGATTTAATTAGATCTGTCTCACAAGCTATTTATGGCTGAATGAACACTTGTAAAATGCGTGCATGCATGATTAGAAAACAAATATTTTTAAAAGGGTACTGAAAATAATCTGTTAGGAGAACTTTTTCACATTAGCAGTTATGATTACTCTAAATGGTGGATTTCCTTTCACTTTAATTCTCAATGAGGCCTGGGTGAATGATCCATAAGAATAAATTTATTCCATGTACTTAGTGGTTTTTTGCTCTGTGTGAAGTGGTGAGACTGTATTATCTCTGAAATGAGTTTTGTGGTCATTCACTCTTCTTAATTTGGTAATTTAAAGCACATGAGATCGTTTCCCTTCCTTGACTGGGTATAGCTATAACTTCTTTAATGGGAAACTGGCACATCCTCTTGCTAATCCACAAATACACTCCTTTTACATGACTTCAGTACTTGTACAACCGAGCAGCATCTCAGTATTTCAATGAACAGTCACCTGTATGCTCCTGGAAAAACAGGTACAGAGGGGTAGAAATGAGACCAAACTGAATATTGAGTAAGAATTCACAAACATGTTTGTAAATATGATTTTCCCATTACTCCAATGCGAGAAGGTCTTATGCACTTTAAAATAGAACAAATGTAATGAAACAGAGAAAAGTAAGTGCTCAGAAGTGTGGGTGATAGAATATTTTTCTGTAGCTTAGCACCGTTTACCAGGCTTTTCGCCGAATCAACATTATATTTCTCTTTATATGACTGATTAAAAAAGAGGAATCATTCCATACATCACTTGATTCATAGGCTAGGATTCCCAAACATGCCTTTGATTTGCAACATATGAGTACTACTAGCAAAAGGCCTGTTTTTTAATAACTTTCTTGTAGTGCTTCAATCTAATATAAAAAGAATGCATTACAATGTGTCCTGAAACATGAGTCCAAATTCTTTTTTGACAGAGGTTCTGTGGATTATTCCTTATAATAATCCATCTCAGTGTGACATCTGTGTTTGTATGTGAATTTAGTGCTCATGAAATATGCCAGATTGATCAACTCAGCACCAGCCAAAGCAGGGTAAACTTCCCTTTGACATTGTGCATCAGGCCCTGGCCTACAAGGTCCACCATTAGAGTAGTTCAATCTACATGACTCAAATGTGCCCATTAATGCCTGTTGTGATGTAGACACTTGTCTAGTTCCTCATGGACCACTCATTTCACATAGACCATCAGGTAGAGATTACTTTGAATTGCTACCAGCCAGGGCTGGACTCAAACCACTCACCTTGAGCGGAAAGGCTTGTATGTCATAACCTTGTGCTGCCTACTCACAATAACATAAAGTGAAGATCATGATACTTTTAGTAGGGTGTGGATTGGTCTATAACCACCTAACTGTAGTACTAGAAAAGTACACTAAGTATACTACATTGCAATGCTTTGATAACTTAAAACAATTGGTGCTGTTGTTTTACTTTTCTTTTTTTGCTTTCACAGTTTTAATTTGTCAGGTGGGGTTAGGGTGACCAGATGTCCCAATTTTATAGGGACAGTCTAGATATTTGGGGCATTTTCTTACATAGGTGCCTATTACCCTCCACTCTCTGTCCCAATTTTTCACACTTGCTGTCTGGTCACCCTAGGTGGGGTTGAGATTTCAGCAGACTAGCTTTTCTATTTTAGGTGGTACATTGAGCCAGATTCTGATGCTTTCACCCTTGGAGTAATGCTAGTAAGGATATTGGAATTTGGCCCTTACTACTTATTAGCGAAGAAATTCTTCTGCTCTTTGTGTTCATTCCTTAGAAGTGCCTTCATGTTCACCCTGTAAGTCTGATGCTGTCTCTGCTGCTGTAGTATATGTGAGGGTGCTTCCTTTTGCTTAGGCTTTTTGGCACAGACCTTATTTCATGCTTTGCTGTCAAGGCAGCTGAGTTGATTAACAAGGGAAGGAGCAGCTTTAAATAATCTGCCTGGGCTTTTCAACCAGTAAACTCTTGCTGGCCTACTCTTCTGTAACTAACAGGTTTTGATTCATTCCTCCACTCACAGAGATTTAATCATCCTCACTTAGTGTTGGACATTTAACAGTTTAATTAAACTCACCCTAAGGAGAGAGAGAACCAACTAAAAGAGATTTTCCTCCTAAATAAAAATATCACTTTAGCTGGAATAAACCCTTGCCATGATCCAGCAACCATTGCTCCCTAGCACTGCTAATGAAGAGTGAGAAATAGAGATGATATGGGCATCAGTGTTGCAAGCGAGATCAGCTTGTTTCCCTTGCTGAAGTTGATGGCATTGTTTGAAATCCAGAGCTGGCCTTTCATTCCTTGCAGTGCTTGAAAAAAGAGAAACTGATGGAGTTGTGACTGACAGTCAAACCTCTCAGTTTACCTTTAAAAGTAATGTGTTGGTACATGTTAAGTTTCTACAATGTTCTGTTAATCTTGTGCTCTAGCAAACATTTCAGTTTTGTTCTTATTTTACTCATTTCATTCATATCACAATAATGCCTAGTCGTGGATCAGGACCCCACTGTACAAACACAGAACAAAAAGATGGTCCTGACTGGAATGACAAAGGGTCTCTTTTGCTGGAAAATGCCGATTTGTCAAAACTGAAACTTGTCTGGGAAAGGGTCAGTTTTGATGAAACTTTTGTAAGGAAGGCTTCTCAGGTCCAGGATGGAATTTCTGATGGGAGACACACCTTCCCTGTTCTGCCTGATTCAGAGCAGGGACTCAACACCAGGTCTTCCCCCATCCCAGATGAGTGCCCTTATCTCCAGGTTATAGGCTATTTTGGAGTAACTCTCTCTCTCTCTCGCTTTATGTTATCTGTTGAAGCTATTCAGCGATGTATAAATTTAATATTCATTGGGCTTGAGAGACTCCATAGCCTAGTGGTGACGCACTCACATGGGATATGAGTGATCAGGTTCCAGTCCCTATTTGAATGAATATTTATTTATACAAAGTGGAATGGCTCCAACTGTCCAGATTGAGAATAGCCACTAGCCTGGGGTTTAGGGCACTCACACAGGATGTGGGAGACCTAGATTCAAATTCCTGCTTGCGCTCTTTAGCTTTTCATGAAAAATGACAAAAGGTCTTTGTTTCATCCCTATGCAAGACAGAACACTTATTGAAATCTCACACTTTTGTGAGCTGGGAAAACCATTTCCTGCCCAGTTCTCCAAAGAACTTACAATCTAATGTTTTACTTTCTGAACTGGTTTTCTTATCAACTCTACTAATTCTTTTTAGATTGGCATTGTATTGTGCTTTTTAAAGGCTCTCATACCACTCTCGCCACCTAGTATCTGAGCACCTTCCAGTAGTGCTTAAAGCACCAAGACTAACCTTTTAGTCTTGAATGTCCTAGAACCAAATGCCATATAGTTCACTTCTCATCAAAACAAATTTTGCCTAACTATATTATTTTACAACATCCTCACACCATTCTACTCAACAAGCATAACTAGCCTTTGTTTTTAACTGTGTGACCCCCCACCAAGCAGCTCTGAAAAAGAGAGAATATTTTAAGTATGCAAGGAATAAGGGTGACTGACTCAATTTATAGATTTTTGCTGTCTTCTTTCCCCCCGTCCCCACATTCTGACACCACAAGGTGTTATTAGTTCTTGAGCTAACAGCTAACTTAAATTAATATCCATATTTATTTACAGTTCCTATAAGGTGGAAGTAATGCTATGACAAGAAGTGTAAACTGGCAGTAAGCCAAAATGCCTTAAAGAATAAAGTCTTCCAGAGAGAGTGTTCACCCAAGACTCTTTAGGCCAGTAGTTCTCAAACTTTTGTACTCGTGACCCCTTTCCTGCAGCAAACTCTGAGTGTGACACCTCTGCCCCCATATAAATTAAAAATACTTTTTTATATATTTAACACCATTATAAATGCTGGATGCAAAGCAGGGTTTGGGATGGAGGCTGACTGCTCGCAATCCCAGGAGGGGTCCCGACTGCCAGTTTGAGAACCCGTGCTTTAGGCATGAATTTGAGTTTAACAGTTTTTAACATTAACACCACCTACAGGATTTTGCAATGAGAGTAAAAGGGTTCTTATGCTATCATAAAATCCAGACTCTTCAAATGTGGTGTGACATTTTGATTTCTCCAAAGCTCTTGGAATAATCTGTTTCTTACTATTCTCAGTTCACTCCTCATCATCCTTGAGTGAGCCATTCCTATAGGGCAAGTTCATAGCTCCCTAATTGCTTTCAGGGCAGGATCTTTGCCTCATTAATCCAAACTCTTGAACCTATGTGGGTAGCTACATATTTGGGAGCTACGTAGGGAGTTAACTGTTTGTGGGACCTCTGACCCTATGCATAGGAACTCTCACTTGTGTTCTTTAAGTTTTAAGTCTGAGCATGTGTGATGTGTATTGAAGCATCACAAACTTTGGATAGTCAGATACACATCGACATAACAATGTTTAGGCTAATGCACATATTCAATATATGGACCGAGAAAAATGCCATTATTTTATGCATTGTATTTGCATTACTTGCACAAGTGTTCTGCACATCTTATCCTATTTTACTAAAATATACTTACATGAACATAAGAGAAATGCATGCAGTCACATGGGGAACGTAGTTAATGTGATAAACAGACATTTGGCAAGTCACTCACTAATATATGTCTCAGATGTCTTGCACTAAGACACTCCATCATTTTAGCCCCAAGCTAACAACTTCCATGCATCTTTGCTTATGTTAAATTATTTACCTCACAAAAGGAAATCATGAAACTGAGTCTATATAAATTACACGAAATGAATGCGGCCTGCAGCATTTTTAATTTCTTATATGATTTTGTGTGATTTCTTCCCTCTCCCTTGTGGAAGTAGGGAAAGAATTGACAAGGATTTGATGGGGATCTTAATGCATGTCAGTCTGTTAGCAAGAGTCAGGCTAGCAGTCAACAAGAGTTAGGCCAGCTGTAACCCTAATGATGTGAGACTTGTAGAAGCTAGGATTGTGTGAGGCGAGTGGGAAAGAACTGTGTGTTAGAAGTTGTCACGACCTTGCACTAGTAACCAAATATGTAGACTGGCGTCTTCTAGAAGTAAGAAAAATAAGATAGCAGAATGGCCTATGTATAAACAAAATGCAGCTGTTGCTTATTATTGTCTATATTATTGCATGTTATTGTCTGTAACAAAGGTATAAATGCTTGCTGTAATTGTTTACCTGTTGAGAGACCTGTCCGGGACTGGGGCGACCCTGTGTCCTAGGGCACTCCCTCCCTTTATTGCAATTGCTGGAGAAATAAAGTATTTGATTTTGTTGCAGCCAAACAAAAAGTGAGAACTGAAATTTTCTCTGACAATTTGGGGGCTTGTCCGGAATGGTAACGCCTACTGAGACACAGGCAGCTGCTATGGATCCTTTCCCTTCGAACCCCCTGGTGCCACAAGAGAAGTATGAGACCTTTTGAAATCTCTATTCGGGTGTCCTCGGAGGACTGTCCGTGGGGCCTTCTGTGTCTGTTGGGCTCATGCCATCTGAACTTATTGACTGTGCAGCAAGATCAGATGCAGAGTGGTATTGGGGAAAGGCTCCAACAAGGTTAGTTTATAGCAGTACTGGGGAACTGCTTGGCTGGCCAACAAGGTAATGCATAGGGAAATGCATTAGGTAACTGTAGCAGAGTGGATCTCTGCTCCTGCCCTGAATGGGTTAAAAACAGCCCTGGATAAGGGCTGGGGCTGGAGAAAGCTGCCTTTTAGGCTGGGCTGATTGGGGAAGTGGCTGCAGCTGGGGCCACGCCCCAAACTGAGCGATAGGGCCTAATAAGAAGGCCAGGGAAGCCAGCGCCAGAGAGTCTCTCTCTACGTAGAGGGAGAAGGGCCTGGCTGCAGAGAACCCAATAAGGTACCTAGGGTGAAGCAGGGCTGGGGAAAGGCAGAGGAGCTGGGGAGCTCCTGCCTGAAAAGCCCCAGGCTGCAGCCTAGTGGAAGGCTAAGAGGTACTGGGGGTTGCAGGGTGCAACCCAGGGGTAGGCCAAGGCAGCAGGTCCAACCCCCTTTGCCGATGATGAGAGGCTAATACTGCAGTCTGCCCCAGGGCGTGGGGCTAGCTAATGACTGGGCAGTTGTCAAGACACTGAGGCAAAGTGGGGATAGAGGGTGGGGGGTTCCCAGGGAAGGGAAACCCCTAAGAAAGAGGAAGGGGTTACTGCCAGGGGGCAGAACCCCACATAAAAGGGGCACTGAGGTTCAGGGAGGGACATGGGGCCTGTAGCCAAAAGGCAGATCACCGGCCTGCAGAGGGCATTCTGAGCTGGAATTTGAGCTAATTCCTGAAGCAACCAGCAGGAGGTGCTGGGGGGGGTGAGTCATGCCCAGTTACAGTAATGCATAGGGAAATGCATTAGGTATGCACTGGTGCTGAGGGGTTTTTACCTCCTGAAGAGGGGTTGTCCTACCGCCTCATGGTATTGGGTCCGGACATAAGGTACAGATGCATTGTGGTATTTGGAAATAAAGGCCTTGGGGGGGGTGGGGTGTATACCAGTGTGAGTGACTGTTACCGGAAGACGCCCAGAGTACCCTGTGAAGTGAAAGCTCGTGACCAGGACTACTCTAACGCAAGCCCGGTAACTAGAGGATCTTTAGAAGATCCGACCCACAGTGGGCTGACTCGGCCTGTCATCGTCCAGCGAGGAAGCTACCTGGGTCTAGGAGCATGTGAACCCATCTTCCCTTCCCCTTTCCTTTCCGTGTGGGCTACTGACAGTCTGATCATTTCACTGGACGCAATCAGAGTAAGCGACGCTGTCTCCCTGAGACTAGCCGACACTTTTTGCTGAAGGGAGATGTACGAGGGTCGTGGCCATCCTCGTTAGCCTCTCCTATGTGAGTACCATGTAAAGAGAGACCCTTAGTTTATGTGCCACGAGTGTGGACAGGGCATCCCCCTCTGTGTGTGATTGGAAAACGGGTAGGGGACAGTCTAAGCATTCCAGCTCACCCCCTAAGGGTACCCCCATCTTATTTCATCTAGGTACATTATGGTCCAACAACCTGCAGGTATTTAGACAATTGGAATCTTTACATGCGTGAAAATCCATCTAAACAATGCCCACTGGAAGGTACCTTCAATCTAGGTAAGATCATACATCTAAGAGGAGCTTTTAATCACCAAAAAGCCTCTGACAGTGTGAGCAATTTGTCTATTGAGGAAAGGAATGGGTTAATTTGAAATTCAGCTTAGCCCAGAGGTAAAGAGAAAGTTGCTCTGCGTTCAAGGTCAGGAATCAACGCAGACTATGCTAAGTACAAAGAAAAACTGCTTTTGGCCCCAGCTGGCTGTGGAAAAAAAAATATAGACAGAGGCAAACCAAAGGCAATACAAATTACAAAACTGAGATTACATTTGCAAAGCTTAACTGTCTGGTGAGATCCAACAGAGTGCCTTTGTGACCCCGGAGCTGGTGTGGGTTGGTGACACCGAAGAAGCCACAGGCAGCCGACCTGGACTGGAGTCTCTGAAAGAGATGCCACAGGAGATTCTAGGGTGTAAAAGAACAGCCCTCCCAAGAGCGGAAACATGTTGGAAATTCTGGACAAGCTGTATACAGGATAATCTCCCGCCCACCTCTCCCCCTTCTCTGAACGTTATACACAGACGTGGCCAGTCTGGACATGTGTGAGTATGAAAATGGCTTAGGGCTTGGGGCATTAACGTTTTTTCTGAGTGATATGGGAGCATTTCCAACACTCTCCATTGTCATTTTATTATTTTATTAATGAAGCTTTAAAATGAGTCATATGGTGTGTTTTCTTTATCTTCCCCAATGTCCTGCAGTGTCAGCCTGATCACTTGACATGAGGGATAGATTAGTAACAGAAATTTGTCACAGTTTGGTGAGCAATTGAGAAGGGGGAAGCCCTGCAGAATTTACACCATCTATTTGTTTTACCCTTGTTGTTTTTATGTTTGCTTTGCTTGGTATTGTTGATGCTATATGTTGAGGATTGCATGATTAAAGGAGTGCCCATTCTCAGCTGCAGTAAGTCTGAGAACTGGAGAGGGGTTTAGCATTCCTCTCTCCACCCTGGTTGACCGGGAAGGGTGGCAGGTGGATCTACCCCATTTGTAGCAGGACTGGGCAATAGAGAAGTTGGAGAAAAGGGAAGAGATGTGTACTTGACAACTAGAATTGAGCAATTAAGAGCATAGATCATGAACCAGGCAGCAACTCAAACCTACGCCCAGGGCAAGTTGCAGGCCTTGAGACAGGACTTCCAGGTAGAAAAGGAAGCCCTGGCTAAGCAAGTACCAGTCCTTCAGGGATTTGTCAAAATTTAACCATTTGTGCTCAGCATACACCATAACAGCAGTGTGTTTGCTACAAGAGGAAATTGAATAGTTAAAAGCCAATGGGCCATGCATTTCTGTCCAGGTGGCAAGCCTCATGAGGGAGGACTCGGGTAGTCTTGTGAGTAAGAATGTTTAAGTGAAGAAACCAGGAAGGGTAGGGGCTAGTTGAGAAGCCCACCCTCCTAGCTAAGCTGGTAGTGGAACAAGCCGGTGCCCATGGAAGGGACGGTTCAGCAAGAAAAGCAGGATCAGGCCCAGGCGGGCAGGCAACAGACAGAGATTGGAAAACAGGTTGGAAAATTTTGAGGGCATACTGGAAGGAAGGAGTAAGTAAGTATAAGCATGGGGATTTCAAATACCCAGGAAAATACTTGGAATGGTGAGTTAAATTGATAAAAGTGGCTGTTGAGAGACAAGCAAGTGATTTAAGGAAGAAGTGAGAAGTTAACTCTGTAGTTGCTGAAGGGAACAGCAGTTGAACTTTGTAAAAATGCTAAAGAGGAAAGTTCTTGGTGTCTTTAAAATGTTTGTAAATAAATTCAGGCAAAGAAATTATTTTATTGCAATTATTTGACTATGAACAATGTAGTTGAATTAGCTAAAGAATGTATACAGTGCTATGTAATTGAAATCCCATTAGGCTCTAAGGGGCACTATAAGAAATGCTTTTCTTTCAGTGTTTGAAAGCAGGAGTTAGTAGTAAAAAGCCATCAAAATTCTGGTAAAGTTAATTGTCTCTTTTAAGGTAAGAATATTTAAGCTGTGAATAGCTTTGGATCCAGAAGCAAGCCAGAAAGGATTTATATTAATGCAAATTATCTAACTGATAAGGTAGAAGCCACTGAAACCTGGGATGCCAATGAAACAAATACAAGAAAATATGGGGTAATTCCTCTGTTTTGCCTAAAATCAACAAGGGTATTTGTATAACTTAAGCGATGATTGACTGCCCAGAAGGGGTAGATCTCTGTTTTTTTTTGTCTTTCAGATAATCAGAGAACTGATTCCAGCTAAACAGCATTCAACGTATCATGCATTTACTGACACAATAGGAATTATGTTTTGTGTTCTATGTCCTGACTTGTGGTGTTTGTCTCGTGGCCAGAATTGTTGTGTTTAATATTTTCATAGGATAGTCTAGTTTAAAATCAAACAGAAAGGTTAAATTAAAATGCAGATTCTTGTTTTATTCAACTTCGGAATACAAAGTGTTTGGATAAATCAGGAAAATGTGATATACTAAAGTCTAATACATTTCCTTAAGTAAGAAAAAGAAACTTCATTGACCAAATCTTTTAATTGAAAATTGTTAAAATTTGCATACCAACAGTCTTTGGAAGCAAGGACATGAAAAGTTAGCCCACTCCCCATATTGTACATGGGATCCTTCTGGCTACCTCAGATTTCTAGCCAGAGGGCTGGGGATGATGAGAAGCTATTGTACACCAGAGGTTGCATTGAGTGAATTCCTCAAAGTGGGTGTACTTGTCCTGGCATGTTGCTCCAAAGCTCTGTAATAAAGTTATTTTAGTGGAAGGGTATATGTGGCATACATTGAATAATAAAACTAATGTACTGTATAACGGCAATGTTTATGTGTTCATGGTTGGGAAAAAGGTGTATGAGTGAAGAGTGGAAGTTTCCTTTGTAGGTTAAAAGAAGCCAAGAAGGGAAGAAGGAAAAAGAACAGAATGAATTAACTGGAAAAAACAGCTAGCATGTTCAGTCTAAAGATAAGACACTGGCCCCATTCAAGGACACTGCTCACAGCTAAGACTTGGCTGACAACCAAGAAAAGGGGGGTGGGGCTTGAATGTGCCCAAGCAGCTATGAGATCTGAAAAAAACTGCCAGGCACTAATGAAATATTAGGTGTCTTTTCTCACAGGTAAAGAAGCGCTACCCAAAGACCCTAGCAGCCCTGCCACTCCTTGGAACCAGGAGACTGGATCTATATAAAGGTCCACCAACAAAAGATTGCTTTGACTCCATGCTGGAAAGGCTCTTATTAAGTCCTGCTGACTACCAACACCGCTGTGAAGTGCCAAAGACTGACTGCTTGGACCCATGATTCTCACTGCAAAAAGACCCCTCCACCTCAGGAGAATTCTCCTACTGATGATTAGCCTATTTCTCCTTCTGTGCCTTGTGGACAGCAGGGAAAAAGGACAAGGTGAAGTGCTAGTAACCTCTCCCTTGTCCACTGACAGACCTACTATGCCTTTGGATTTTTCTAGAAGAATCAAAACGGTTACAGGGTGATGTGCTGGTAACATCTCCCCTGTAGGATGCTGAACCAGGACTGTTTCGGGAAAGAAGGAGGAACACTCACTCCACTGAAATTGCCAAAGTCCAGGATTTCCTGACTAGAAAGGTCATTAAGAACTGATCCTGGTGAAGAAACAAAGAATTATACACTGGCAGGAAGAAATTTGTGGGACCTTGCTTGGGAACGTGGTATTGATTGGATTTTGGGGTTTATTCTACAGGCTGCCCCCTGTGTTTTGGATAAATCCATCAGCATGGATTGCTCTTTCTAATTGGATTTTTAAATGACAAGTACCAAAGGCACTTTGTTGCCACTGCCTCTGCCACCTCCTCCATTACACTATTACCTCTGCAATACATCCAAATACAGACAATGCCATATACTTGATAAAACCAATGGCCAAGGCCTTCACCCTTTAGTGATTTATTTAAAGATTGTTTGGGAAAAAAAAGGAAAAATATTTTTAAAGTTCAGGATATCCCATATAAGTGAACATCTGAGTGGAGAATAAATGGATCAGTGGAAATAGAAATCTATGATATCACTACAAATGAACCTCAAGAATCTGTAATTGAAACTGATGGGTTCCATAGTGAAGTAGATATGATGGCTATTCCTGGAATTTGTACTGTGTTACATGAAAGAAGCCCTTATTGTTATTTGTTACCCAATTACTAAATAATCAAACCAATACCCAAAGAGTTTGTTCAGCCACTGGAAATTTTACTTGTATTGAAACCATTCCAGTGACTAATAATGTAACCTGTACCTCATTGCAGTACACCCCCTCCTATGCTATTAATGTCAATGCCTCTTGAAAGTACCTGAGATTAGTTAAAGGTATACAACCAACAGATGTTATATAGTACTACACCAAAGAGATATGTATTAGGATATCAGTGGACTATGATTAATGCAACACTAGGGACTATCAAATTTACATTGCCCTTATCCAGTCTCCAGATCACCTCTACATACACAAATTGCTTACAAGGGGCTGCCATTAGATTAGCACAACAGAGGGCCTGGGTTATTTCCTCTGGAAGAAGAGGGACTTGACCAAATCCCTATGGGATGGGGCCAATAGCGCAGCAGCCATTTGGAATATTTTTAAAAGCCAAGAACATGATGAGAAATCGGGCCAACTAGAAAAGGCCATTAGCCTTATTTCTGGAGCTCAGCTCACCCAAGTATAGGCGGGAGTTGGTAAATTACATGTTATTTCCACCCTTAGTTCTATGACCCAGAAGTTACTGACAGAGATGGTATTGAATGTCACCGAGGCTGGGAGGGCATTGCAGTGGGATCGAGTATGTTTAGAAATTCAGGATTTCCTGAATGACCAACTGATGGCCATTCGGAGTGATCTTGAGCACCAGACTTGGCCCACTGCCCTTACAGACACATCAGGAGTACCATCTGATCTGTGGCTATGGAGACATACTGGAGACTTTCTGGGTGGAAGTGTGGACATTCACAGTACTCCTTCCAAGCATTTGGACCAGTTAGGGGTGTGTAGGCTCCCACATACCGAATCCTGACGGGTTCATGGGGGGGGAGGATGCATGTGAGACTGGATTATTCACCAAGACATCTGGGAAATTAGACCACCTGGTATACCTAACCGATTTATAGTCAGTGCCCCTAGAATAACACCTGATATTTTGGATAGGAATAGGGAGTCAATGGACATTTGGCTGTTAGAACCTCTACAGCTTCAGTGTATCCATAAACTGAAGCCAGGGGAAGTTGTCACTGTTCATGATGATGTTTGCTGGGAGGGTAGAGGACAAGGAACTATCCTGACTGGACACCTACTTTTTCAAGCTAATGATAGCTGTATGTATGTTAAAACCACCACATTGCAAGATATACATTTTAATCTCATTACCACTGCAGGCAATCATATTGCTTACTGGCCTGCAGATAGAATTTTGCAAGTAGCCCTTAGTTTCCAGATACCCTTTAATTGGACCAGCTTAGTACCTGATTGATTTCAAAATTTGCTTTCATTGTTACCAGAGGTTCAAAGAATCTGTGAAATATAAGGGCAAATTCACATGCTTTAAAACATATATCAAGCTGAAAAGAATGCCTTTCATACAGCTTATAGAGTGTCTATTTTGTGTACTAAGTATGATGTATTGTGCTTTGTAACCAAAACTGTACAACAACCTCATCATATTATTGCTATGGGAATGTTATTGCTTATATTGCTGTTAGTTAGTTTAGGATTATGTTGTTGTTGTGAAAGACATAATAATAGTAATACTTTTCATGTCCATGCTAATCATGCACTGTCATTATATCCAATGAAAACCCCTAAGGTTGAAACATCTGATGTAGAATCAGAAATCCATGGCTTAATGCAAATAGAGATTTGAAAATATCTGTTGTACTAGAAGTACAAAAGGGGGGAGTGTGGAAGTAGGGAAAGAACTGACAAGGATTGGTAGGGGATCTTAATGCATGTCAGTCTGTTAGCAAGAGTCAGGATAGCAGTTAGCAAGACTTAGGCCAGCTGTAACCCTAATGACGCGAGACTTGTAGAATCGAGGATGGTGTGAGGCAAATGGGAAAGAACTGTGTGTTAGAAGTTGTCACAACCTTGCACTGATAACCAAATATGTAGACTGACGTCTTCTAGAAGTGAGAAAAATAAGATAGCAGGATGGCCTATGTATAAACAAAATGCAGCTGTTGCTTATTATTATTATTGCTTGTTATTGTCTGTAACAAAGGTATAAATGCTTGCTGTAATTGTTTACCTGTTGAGAGACCTGTCCAGGACTGGGGCGACCCTGTGTCCTAGGGCACTCCCTCCCTTTATCGCAATTGCTGGAGAAATAAAGTATTTGATTTTGCTGCAGCCAAACAAAAAGTGAGAACTGAGTTTGTCTCCGACACCCTCAACCCAGTTGGACATTAGTAAATGGAGAGGGGTGGCCACTCAGTTCACTGCACAGTGAATATAATTGTTCCCCTTTAAAAGTCTGGATCCTGCAAAGGTGCTGAGCTCTCTGGCCCTGAGACAGAAAAGCACTTGAGCACATGCTAAGTCCCATTGAGGTCAATAGGATTTAAGCACATGCTTAAGTGTTTTTCTGGCTTAGGGGCTAGAATTTCAGGCAAATGCAGACAAAAACCCCAAGAGAACAATTAAGCCTGCAGTGACAAACATCCGAAAGATCACACAACTCTTGGCTATTTGGCAGTGTCCCACAAAAGTAGTTAGCCCTAAAGTTTTCATAATTTCTTATCTGTTGAACTACCAAGCCCCTCAAGTTTGACTGGACAGTACAAGTATTAATCCAGCCATCTTCTCTGAGTACTTTGTAGTTCATGGATGCTAGGTTTAGAGCTGGCATATTTATCCATAACACAGCATGAGTTAAAATTATACTATAAATCAGTGGTTCTCAAAGACGGTCCGCCGCTTGTTCAGGGAAAGCCCTTGGTGGGCCAGGCCAGTTTGTTTACCTGCCGCGTCCACAGGTTCAGCCGATCACAGCTCCCACTGGCTTCGGTTCGCCACTTCAGGCCAATGGGGGCTGCGGGAAGGGCGGCCAGCACATGCCTCAGCTCAGGTGGCTTCATGCAGCCCCCGTTGGCTTGGAATGGTGAACCGCAGGCAGTGGGAGCTGCAATCGGCTGAATCTGTGGATGTGGCAGGTAAACAAACCGGCCCGGCCTGCCAGGGGCTTTCCCTGAACAAGCAGCTTTGAGACCCACTGCTATAAATCACATATGTACAAATATCTGCACTTGAAAGAATTAAATCCAGCAGCAAAGCAATAATGATTACAAACCTGTAAAGTTAACGTGACTGTTTACTAACCCAGAAATAACATTTACTCCTCCACCTTGACCATGAAGGGGGGGGGGGAAAGAAAAGATATGCTGATTAAGTATCAAAAGAATTACTCACCTCAGGTACATAGAATTTTTGAGTCTGAAATACTCCCTCTATTCCCCATCACACTTTATTTGGCATTATCCAAATTAGCCATTATTTTCCATTCTATGTTTTTACAAGTAGTTGGTGCTAGCAGTTTCTACATTCAATACAGTACTTGTATGTTTCAGGATACTGGCAAGAAGCATAAACATGCAGGACAGTTTGACTGTTAAGAACGACATGTGTATAATGTTACTTAAGTGAGTCATACCTTTGCATGGAATCATGAGCAAATTTGCACATGCTCAAGGCCTGGTCTACACTACGGGGTTAGGTCAAATTTAGCTGCATTAGGTCTATTTTAAAATGAATGCATCCACACAACCAACACCATTTTGTCGACTTAAAAGACTCTTAAGATTGACTTCTGTCCTCCTCCCTGGAGAGGGAAGTAGCGCTAAAATCGACTTTGCTGGGTCAAATCTGGGGTAGTGTGGATGCAAGTCGATGGTACTGGCCTCCGGAAGCTATCCCAGAGTGCTCCAATGTGACCACTCTGGACATCACTTTCAACTCCGATGCACTAGCCAGGTACACAGGAAAAGCTCCGGGAACTTTTGAATTTAATTTCCTGTCAGCATGGCAAACTCAGCAGCACAGATGACTATGCAGTCCCCCCAGAATCATAGAGCGTAGAAACATTCCTACTCCTATCATCTCCATCCCTGAGGTTATTGCAGATTAGAAGGTGAAAAAAACCACACCCGTGGTGACATGTTTTCTGAGCTCATGTAGTCGTCCCGCACTGATAGGGCACAGCTTAATGCATGGAGACATTCAGTGGCAGAGGCCAGGAAAGAATTAAGTGATTGCAAAAAGCAGAGGCAGGACGTGATGCTGAGGCTAATGGGGGAGCAAATGAACATGATGAAGTGTCTGTTGGAGCTGCAGGAAAGCCAACAAGAGCACAGATCCCTACTGCATCCACTGTATAACCATGTCAAGGTTCCTTCCCCACTCTGAACTTTAGGGTACAGATGTGGGGACCTGCATGGACACTTCTAAGCTTAATTACTAGCTTAGATCCGGTATCGCTGCCACCATCCAGAATTTTCAGTGTCTGGATCCCCAAAAATCTTCCCCTCCCTGGGTAGCCTTGAGAGACTCCTTCACCAATTCCCTGGTGAACACAGATCCAAACCCCTTGGATCTTAAAATAAGAAGAAATTAACCATCCCCCTTTTTCCCCCCACCAATTCCTGGTGAGTCCAGATCCAATTCCGTTGGATCTAAAAACAAGGAAAAAGCAATCAGGTATTAAGAAAAAAGCTTTTAATTAAAGAAAAGAAAGGTAAAAGAAAACCCTCTGGGAGAGATTAGCATATCAGCTACTCTCACAGACAACAGATTCAAAACACAAAAGATGTTCCCCTGGGCACAAATTTAGTTACACAAAAAAATACCCAAATACCCAATTTGATTCTACCTCTAACTGCATAAGACAGGTTACAAAGAAATAAACATAAACCTACTTATTCCTTTCTAAAACTTACTACTCTGATAAGAGGCTGGTTCCTTGATCTTTTTCACTCTGGCTGAAACTGAAACTCTAAACAAAGGAAAAACTTCCCTCCTTCCTTTTGAAACATCTTGTTCCCCCATTGGTTCCTCTGGTCAGGTGTTAGCTAGGTTAGGTGAACTTTTTAACCCTTTACAGGTAAAAGAGGCATTAACCCTTAACCATCTGTTTATGACAAGCCGCCAAACCTCCTTCCCATGTTCCATAGCCTCCTCATCGAGATGCCCAAGAACGCGGTGGGGGAGGAAGCTCCAGGCACCCAGCCACTCCACTCCAGAGGATGGCCCAAGCAACAGAAGGCTGTCATTCAAACAGTTTGATTTTTAGTGTGGCTACAATAAGCAATGTGGCCGTGTCTTTTCCTCCTCCCCCACCTCACCCGGGCTACCTTGTCTATCTCATTTTTTTTAATTAATAAAGAAAGAATGCATGATTTCAAAACAATAGTTACTTTATTTTGAAGGAGGGAGGGTGGTTGGCTTACAGGGAATTAAAATCAGCGAAGGAGGTGAGTTTGTGTCAAGGAAACACACACAACTGTCACACCGTAGCCTGACCAGTCATGAAACTGGTTTTCAAAACCTCTCTGATGTGCAGTGTGCCTTGCTGTGCTCTTCTAATTGCCCTGGTATCCGGCTGCTCAAAATTGGACTCCAGGTGATTTGCCTCAACCTCCCACCCCGCCATAAACATCTCCCCCTTATTCTCACAGATATTATGGAGCACACAGCAAGCAGCAATAACAATGGGAATGTTGGTTGCGCTGAGGTCAGACCTAGTCAGCAAACAGTGCCAGTGAGCTTTTAAAGTGCGTGACTGTGAGCTGAGTGGGCTCCATGCTTGCTGTGGTATGGCATCTGCATGGGTAACCCAGGAAAAAAGGCGAGAAACGATTGACAGCCGTTGCTTTCACGGAGGGAGGGGTGACTCACGACATGTACCCAAAACTACCAGCAACAATGTTTTTGCCCCATCAGGCATTGGGAGCTTAACCTAGAATTCCAATGGGCGGCGGAGAGTGCGGGAACTGTGGGATAGCTACCCACTGTGCATCACTCCGTAAGTCAATGCTAGCCAAGGTAGTGAGGTCGCACTCCGCCGACTTAATGCGCTTAGTGGGGACATACACAATCCATTGTATAAAATCGATTTCTAAAAATGGACTTCTATAAAATCAATTTAATTTCATAGTGTAGACATACCCAAAGTATTTGCAGGATCAGGACTCAGTGTAGACAACAGAAATTCTGTTTGTCTTTCTATTATGTAACTGAACGCACAGGAAAACAGCTAGGCTCATATTTTAAAAAATGATTGAAATGTCATTAGCTCTCTCTCTCCACCATGACTATCTGTTCCGATTGAAATATACAGTTTTAGTGAGGTGCTTTGATATCATTTAAAAAAATCCTACTATCTTACATTGTGTCTTAGTTAATCTATTTGCAAAAATTATAAATGTCTCATAAGGAAGTTCTAGTTTATTCATTGGGCCTTCAGTCATCCACTGAGATCTTTGCAGACGGGCCTTTTCACCCCCTGTGCAGAACCCCACTGACACATTGCAGGGCTGTGGTCGTACAACATTCTCCTATTCCACATTTTGATTCACAGTTCTTAACTGCCTGGCCTTTTAGGCCCTAATCTTGCAGTATGTTCTCTACAGGTGAGCCCCTGTGGAGCACCAGTAACATCAACAGAATGCTGAATAGATATAGAGGTCTGCCGATATGCAACAAAGCCTTGCTTCCTAATTACAAGGGCTATTATTCTAAACTAATCTTAAATATAATACTGTTGCCCTGTTTTAGGACTCCAGAATTACTTTTTGGCCAAGCATTAGCAGAATTTGGAGACTTTACAGGTTGGCTTCCTGGTGAAGAAAAAAATCTATGACATGGAATCTGGGTGATATGCAAAGTGTAACCTGTTTTGTATATACATATATACCAGTTCTGGAACAGAGGTAGTCAGACAGCATGCAGGCAATTCGTCCCTTCAGGAATCTCAGCCCAACATCAATGCCCAGTTCCCAGGGAGCAATTCTTCCCCCAAAACTGACTCTAATCAGAGAATCAAGGCAGAGAGCAAATTCTCTTGCTGCTCACACAGCTCCCTCTCTGAGAACCGCTGCCTCTACACAGAGCTTTTATAACAAAAGCAAACAACATGGCAGCCTGTCTCCCAAACTGAACATTTGCTCACACACCAAGGAAAAGAACTTGGAAGACTATGGAACAATACCACAATATGCAACAGCACTAACTAATAAAGATGTAGGCTGAGTTATATGCTTGGCAATGCTGTGGAAAATGCCACATTAAACATTGTATGGGTATATCACTACCTCCCTATTTAAAGCTAAGCAAAGTTTTGAATTTGGGTTATTTTATAATAACATGTAAACTCATTTCCTAGTCCTTTGGTTGGATGGAGCTCTCATTTCCACCAGTTTGACAGCATTGTGACTCCATAGATTTCAATGGAGTTACTCCATAAATTGCTTCAGAGTGAGATTAGAATCAGGCTCTGGGGGTGAGATTAAACGGTGTACACAACAACCCACATGCCATTTTTAAATAATGGTTATATGCATAGCTTTCTATGGTGCTGTGTGCAGTCATTAGTAGATTCTCTAGTCCTTATCAACTGGCATTATGGGTGTGCAGACTTGAGGGTCATTTGAAATAACTGTAGTTCATTTTTTCTTATTATGATAACTTCTAAAAACCATGCTGTGCCTATTGGATTTGTTCTTTTAACTTCATTTTAAGCAGGGTTTTTTTTTTCTGGTGTGTGTGTGAGATCTCCAAATATAGCTCTAATACAAGTGACCAGTAACTGTAAGTGCACATTGCTGTATGAGAAGTGACACAGAGCATTATATTTGACGGATTGGGGAGTAGGAGGCACTATGAAATCCATTTGTTGGATGTTCTCTGCTCTTCTTTCTACTATCTTTAATTGATAAAAGATGGCCCCAATTTTAAAGATGGCCCCAACCGTGAAGCTCTCTGACACATCCACCTCAGAAAACTCCTCAAAGTAACTGAGACATTTAGATTCTAACTTTACCAAAACAATACTCTCCTAGGCAGACACCAGGGGAGAAATCCTACTTATTTTACTCACACCAATAATCTCACGGAAGTCAACCAAGATAAGCAAAGCCAAAAAAAAAAAATTGGACCCCTGGCCTGGAAAATTTCAGCCCAAAAGGTGAATGTTGTGAGAGTCTAAAAACAAGCGCTCAGAATGGAAACAATCAGTCAGTATTAACTGTAAGTTATAGTAAGTTCATCTGTAATAATACTTAGAACTTACATAGCCTTTTTCATGTTCAAAGCACTCAACAATATTAATTCATGACAGTGCAGACCAGCTGTTCTCTTTCTCTTTGGGGGTTAGATTGTTCCCATCCTCCGTGTGGCGATGCTGGGGAGTAAGTTCCCCATAATTGCCACATGACTATGCTAGGGAAATTGCAGTTTTGTGTGTATAGCTCCTATGTGGGATGTAGAGGCTCTGCAGCCACTGTCCTTCTCCCTAAGCCTGTGAGTGGGAGGGGTGCATAGAATAGGTGGAGGTAATAATAACAACACCTAGCTTTGTATATAGTGCCTTTTCATCAGTAGATCTCAAAGTGCTTCACAAAGGAGGACAGTACCATTATCCCTATTTTACAGATGGGGAAAATGATGCAGAGAAAGGTGAAGGGACTCGGTCAAGCGGGCCAGTGGCAAAACCAGGAACAGAACTCAGTCTCCTAATTTCCAGCCCAGTGCTCTATCCTCAAAAGTTGCACCTGGTGCAAGAGAGGTATGCTGAAAGGAGCTGTAAATCTGGATGAATTCTAGAGCAGATTGAATATTTTCCAGTGGAATGTTTGTCTATCAGTAAATGCAATTTCATCAAAATCAAAACTTTCCACAGGGAAGTGTCATTTTCAAAACTGGGTGACTGGGCAACAAAATGGCAGATGAAATTCAGTGCTGATAAATGCAAAATCATGGACATTGGAAAATATCTCAACTATACATAAAAAATGATGGGGTCTAAATGAGCTGTTACCCCTCAAGAAAGAGATCTTGGGGTCACCATGGATATTCTTTGAAACAATCTGCTCAGTGTGCAGCAGCCATCAAAAGAGCTAACAGAATGTTAGGAATCATTAGGAAAGAGATAGATAATATGAAAGAAAATAGCACAATGCCACTATATATATCCAAGGTACTCCCATACTTGAATGCTGAGTGCAGTTCTGGTCCGTCCCATCTCAAAAAAGAGATATTAGAACTGAGAAATATACAGAGAAGGACAATAAAATGATGGTTATTAGCCAAGATGGTCAGGGTTGCAGCCCCCTGCACTGGATGTCCCTAAATCTCCAACTGCTAGAAGCTGGGACTGGATGACAGGGATAATTGTCCTGTTCTGTTCATTCCCCCTGAAGCATCTGGCAATGGCCAGTACCGGAGATAGATTACTGGGCCAGATGGACCATTGCTATAACCAATATGTCCATTCTTATGTTCAACTGATTGAAGTACAGAACGTAAGAGCTAATGAGGTCTGGCAGGCCCGGTGAGCTAAAGGCTTAATTAACCCATCGCTGAGAGCTGATGAGAAGGTAGAGAAAGACTGTTCCAGGAGAGAGAAATGGGGACGACTGAGCCCAGACTTAGAGAGAGCTCAAGGAAGGCAGACCTCTTCTCTTGCACTCTGGGGAAAGGGCTGATGGTACAAGGGACATTGTAAGTAGTCTTACTGCGCAAAACTGTAAAGGTGTTGGTGGAGGGAACTTAAATAATAATGTGCAGTGTGAGTAATTAATTGGTGGAGTATGAGCAGTTTTTGGCGGGGATGAGCAGAGCACATGCTGCTACAGTCTTTGACAGTTTTCTCTGTTCCCACATTACTCCAAATTCCATTGAAAGAACCAGGAGTCTGATGCACAGCAAATTCCCCAGATTCAAAGGCACGGTGTATTTCTTCACAGAGATTTAACACATCAGGAATGTAGATGGGTATCCACCCGGCATAGCTGGGCTGTTTGCAGCAAAGAAATATGGAAACATGGCATGCTGTGTGTGTAGGTGAAGTTTACAATCACCCTCTTGACCTGCCTGGACATTTAGAAGTAGCATCTGCATATCCTGGAAAAAACAATCCCAGAACTTGAATGTAGGAGACTGGGCATCCCCCATGTCAGAACTTCCTCCAGAAGTGGTAGCGTATGTTGAGTTACAGCATCTTCAGGCTCTTGAATGACATGTTGTAAGGACTCAGTGTTTTCAGACTCAAACACCTTTTGAGTGTCAGCCACCATCTGCCAGACAAATGCTGGAACTACATGAGTATCCCCCCATCTGCTCACACCACTTAAATGAATAACGTTTCAGAGCATTCAGGCCACATCAAGCATGGTTGATAGTTTATCAGCAAGCATTTGATCTTCAGTACAAGCTGCATGCACATCAGAATCAATAAGGTCTAGCAATCCCGGATCGCCCCAAAATTTCCCAGTGCATGCAATAAAACAGCACAGGGTGTGAAAACCACTCAGGTGAATCATATTGGTATCAAGTTAATTTGAGAGAGTCCATTTCACTTGCTGAGCAACAGCAGACAGCTGTTGACCCATGGTCTGAATGGCATGCTGCTGACATTCCCTTAATTTTAGCATTGTCCTATAGACAGTGGCCATCACAGCTAGTTTGGAATCCACAATAGGTGCAAATGCAACTGCTGTGTAGTTTCTTCTCTTTGTTGTAAGCTTGTGGTTGAAACCACCCTAAATTGAAATCAGCTGAGTATGAACAATATCAGCATCATTTGACAGTGGTAGAATATCCCGAGGCTGTAGTCTTTAAAGGAAATTAGCACAGATCTTGGACATTGTTCATTTGTAGGTGACAAGAGTTTCTTCTCAAGTACATTTTCATGGTGAGTTGGTTCTGGATGTGTTCTGGCTTTTCAAATCCTGCACAATGCATGAGAGATTTTGGTTGCCTGGGGAGAGTAAGTGACTTTTCTTTCTCATGCTTCAATGATATTTCTTGTGATGCTGGACTATCTGCATATTGTTCTTGAAATAACACTTTTGCCATTGAATGGAAGATATTCTTTCCATCAATGGTCTCTAGATTGATGTAGACATAATCATCTCCTTCATGGATGATATGACCAGCATGCAATGGTACAATTCTATTTGGAATGAACACACCTCCCTGGAGTCTTTCTACTTCAGTTTTTGCAGCAATAGTGATGAATTGCCTCAGCTCATCATAATTGATGTACAACCCATGAAGGTGTAGAATGTCAATTAAATTACAAGACTCAAACTCCTGGTAGTGTTGTGCAATAAAGCTTACATGCAATTGCTTGATAATTTAGTACTATTAAATACTATACACTTCACAGCTGAAAGGCACCTTCATTGAATATCTTCTGAAGGATGACACTCATTGCTGGCTGAACTATATACCTCTTTAGTTATAAGATAAAAAACAAACTCCGACACCAACTGGGGCACAAAAGTAGCTGATCTCTGTAAACTACAATCTCCTAGCTTTGGATACTATTTGGAGGCTTTCATTTTGGCTATTACAGACCAAAAGATTCAAGTGGCATTATACAAAACCACTTGTTCATTTGAAAGCTGTTCATCAGGCTCACTCACTAGAAGAATGTCCACAAAACATTTGGCAGATGCCAGATGCCAAAAGCAGGGGTCAAGCCAGAGGCCAGGGCTGAAGTCAGGACTGATAACTGATGGTTGGAAACGAGGTGTAAGGGCGGGACCTGGAGGAGAGGCAAGGATAAAGCATGGAGCAGGAGAACAGTGGGAACAGGAGCAAAAGCAGGGATGAGACAGGAGTGGAACAGAAATCAGGAACATGGTTGGGTGCATGGAATGAAATTGCAAACCCATAATATTTTTATAATCTTATCTGTAATTTACTACTGGAATACCTTGCAGTTTCTACATCTCAGGGAAGTAGGGCTTTAGATCTTTGCAGCAGCTAGGACAGAAGAGCCAGTTTGTTGTATATAAGATCATTGTCTATCTCTTCAATCAGCTGATAAAGTGCAATGCCATAAGGTTGATTGAATTGTTGCAGAGTAACTAGATGGTTTTGCTTTAGGATTTGTTTTACTCACTTAGGAAAAAAGGCATGCTGAGTGATAAACTGCATCCTTAGCAATCAAGTCTTCCACAGATATTCTGTGCAACATGTCATCATCTCCTCTTTGAACTGCTGCTTCTCTTAGACTGGTAGGTCTTGAAAATGTTTCCATTTTATGAAGTTTCTTGTCTTTCTTGTATGTTTTTTCTCAAGCAAACAATGCAACAGGACCTGTCACTGGAAGATGTTCTTGCTCTTGTGGCTATAGGTGAACATGATGTTCTCTGATCAGATTCAGAGTGTTTTCTTTCTTGGATTAAATGCTATTCTGATATGTGCCAAATTCAACTTGACTGTGTATTTCTGAAATGACTGTTATAGAGTATTGGTGGCACATCATCTAAACTAGAAAACTCATCCAATTATAGTTAATCTCTCCTCGCTTCTGCTGCCAGCTTCACAGCAGTGTGTCCAGCAGTGGTGGCTTTTGACAGTTTTTTATTCTTTTGATTTTCTTGACAAATAACACATTTTTAAGAGTTTGTGGAGAGTCTTTTTCCTCTTTGATGTAAGCTTTAAGAAGCATTTACCTCCATGTCTTCATGCACTTTAACTTCCCTGTAGAGGTAAAATTTCCAGAGTATATTGTTAGCATTACCACTACACTACCAGATATAAATTAGAGCTATACGTTAGTATCAAAATTGTTATTTTTCTTTAAGGAGCACTTTGACTGAAGCCTAATATGAAGATGTGTATTGTTCCATCTAACAGTAATAATGACCTCTGCATAAGTGTCAATTAATTAAAACAATAGCTTTGAAATATTTTAGAAACGAGTACTGCATGGATAGGCAATTACAAATTAAAACGTTCTACCAGGCAGACTAGATGCTACATTGTATGTAGAAAAGTTTACAAATGGAGCAGCATTAGTTTAGTAATTCACATACATTTATATCTACCCATTATGCAGTACAAGTTATGGGCACACAGTCTACTGGTACAGAATCTTCAATGTGAAACTGATCTGGACAGCAAACTTCAATTGAAAATATAGAAAACTGTTATAATCACGTGTGAGATACTTTGACAATTAAGAATATGCGATGTGAAAACATTTTCATGTTAGTATATTGCAAAATGTTGATAGTCACCATTTTTGCCAGATGCAAAATAGCTTTATCATTTCTGGAAAAATAATACTTGTCCAAGCAAAACCAATAAAAATCTTTTAATATATTGTTGTTTGGCAGCTTTGATCAATAAACACCATGTTATGGTGCTGATATTAACTTAAACAGTAAAAACTGTAGTCATAACCATGTTGCAGTGTTTCTGGAACTGTTGAAAAAAATGACACTTTCTCATGTTGGGTACCACGGGTTCACCTTCCCAACAGTCTTACAACATCAGTTATAGCTCTACATCATGCCTCATCTAAATGTACATAAAATAATCTTTCAAATGATATATGATTTGAGTGTATGTAGGGTGGGTACATTAAACTCCAAAAAAAATATAGCCCATTTTAGAAAATTGCAGCATACCTATACTCATGAAGTTTAAAAACAAAGGGGAAATGCTGTTTTCCATGGAAAACAGCTTTATTCTGTTTAGTATAATTACAACCACAACTAGGAAAATACCATAAATGGGAAATAATCTTAATTTAGGATAAGGAATGTTAATAGGGAAAATAAATTAAAGCAACTGTAAATAAGCGGAAGCTTAAGCCTTAGGTTAAGGATTTTCTCCATCTGGTAGATTGTGTGAGAAGGGCAAGTGAAAAACAATAACCTATAGAGAGCTCTACAGTTTCTATGGAAAGAAATTGTTCAAGGCACCTCCTTGGTGCTAAAGACTTCAGTCCTCCAGCATATTCTGGACAATCCATGTCAGCTTTGATTATATTTGCCAGTGGTGGGCGAGTAACTGAAAAGAAAGTATAAAATAGTAAGAATGGTCATCTCCATGGCCTGGTATTCAGGATTATTTATAATAAATCATCTTCATCTCCCTGAGAAGTCCAGAGGACCTGTACCCTCTAACTAGCAGACTCTCCTGATATACTAAAGGAGCAACACACTGTGGCAGTTGTAACGACTATCCCAGGACAGGAAATCCGGATAGGCCACTTGGAGTGGGTTAATAAAAGAGCTAGTTCAATATTTCCATTTGTAATCTGAAGAGGCATTGTGTGAGAGCATTATGGGATTGGCCTGAACTGAATTTCACAAGATTTGATTGACAGGACATTGTCTGGCCTAGAAAAGGTCCTTTTTCTTACAAAAACTGTGATAGTCTTTACTGTTCATTAATTTCTTTATTGGAAATATAAGGCCAAATTGTTAAAAAGAGACCTTAGGCCCATGTGCAGAAGTGATATTTTCATGCCGTTAACATAGCTGCATATGTGAATTGTATAACTAAGTGTCCAATAGCTGGTTAGATGCGTAAGTAACTGTTTGCATAGAATCATAGAATATCAGGGTTGGAAGGGACCTCAGGAGGTCATCTAGTCCAATCCCCTGCTCAAAGTAGGACCAATCCCCAACTGAATCATCTCATCCAGGGCTTTGGCAAGTCTAACCTTAAAAACCTCTAAATAAGGAGATTCCAGCACCTCCCTAGGTAACCCATTCCAGTGCTTCACCACTTTCTGAGTGAAAAAGTTTTTCCTAATATCCAACCTAAACCTCCACCACTGCAACTTGAGATCATTTCTCCTTGTTCTGTCATCTGCTACCGCTGAGAACAGTCTAGATCCATCCTCTTTGGAACCCCCTTTCAGGTTGTTGAAAGCAGCTGTCAAATCCGCTCTCATTCTTTTCTTCTGCAGACTAAATAATCCCAGTTCCCTCAGCCTTTCCTCATAAGTCATGTGCTCCAGCCCCCAATCATATTTGTTGCCCTCGACTGGACTTTTTCCAGTTTTTCCACATCATTCCTGTAGTGTGGGGCCCAAAACTGGACACAGTACTCCAGATGAGGCCTCACCAATGCCTAATAGAGGGGAATGATCATGTCCCTCAATCTGCTAGCAATATTCCTACTTATACTGCCCAAAATGCTGTTAGCCTTCTTGGCAACAAGGGCACACTGTTGACTCATATCCAGCTTCTAGTCCACTGTAACCTCTAGGTCATTTTCTGCAGAACTGTTGCCTAGCCACTTGGTCCCTAGTCTGTAGCAGTGCATGGGATTCTTCCATCTTAAGTGCAGGACTCTGCACTTATCCTTGTTGAACATCATCAGATTTCTTTTGGCCCAATCCTCTAATTTATCCCTACCCTCCAGTGTATCTACCACTCCTCCCAGTTTAGTGTCATCTGCAAACTTGCTGAGGGTGTAATCCACATCATCCTCTGGATCATTAATGAAGATATTGAACAAAACTAGCCCCAGGACCAACCCTTGGGGTACTCTGCTTGATACTGGCTGCTAACTAGGCATGGAGCCATTGATCACTACCCATTGAGCCCGATGACCTAGCCAGCTTTCTATCCACCTTATAGTCTATTCATCCAGCCCATCTTCTTTAAAATGCTGGCAAGAATACTGTGGGGGACCGCATCGAAAGCTTTGCTAAAGTCAAGGAATAACATGTCCACTGCTTTCCCCATATCCACAGACCCAGTTATCTCATCATAGAAGGCAATTAGGTTAGTGAGGCATGACTTGCCCTTGGTGAATCCATGCTGACTACTCCTGATCACTTTCCTCTCCTCAAAGTGCTTCAGAATTGATTCGTTGAGGACCTGCTTCATGATTTTTCTAGGTTCTGAGGTGAGACTGACCAGCTTGTAGTTCTCCGGATTCTCCTTCTTCCCTTTTTTAAAGATGGGCAATACATTATGCTTTTTCCAGTCATTCGACACCTTCCCTGATCGCCATAAGTTTTCAAAGATAATGGCCAATGGCTCTGCAATCACATCTGCCAACTCCCTTAGCACTCTTGGATGCAGTGCATCTGGCCCCATGGACTTGTGCTCATCCAGGTTTTCTAAATAGTTCTGAACCACTTCTTTCTCTACAGAGGACCAGGAGCGGCGCCAGGGTTTCTGATGCCCTAGGCGGATGGCCATTTCTCCACCCCCTGCAGCCCCGGTGGACCTACCGCAGTCATGCCGGCGGACGGTCCGCTGCTGGAAAGGCTCCGGTGGACCAGCCGCAGGCATGACTGTGGTTGGTCCGCCGGAGCCTTTAGACCAGTGCACCATCCGCCGAAATGACTGCGGCAGCTCCACCAGAGCCTTTCCAGCAGCGGACCATCTGCCACCATGACTGCGGTAGGTCCACCGGACCTGCGTGCCGCCCCTCCGGCAAAATAGCGCCCACCCAAAATTCTGGCGCCCTAGGCCATTGCCTAGGTCGCCTAAATGGTAGCGCCGGCCCTGCAGAGGACTGGTCACTTCCTCCCCATACCAGTAGCGTAGCTAGTGGGGTGCAGGGGAAGCAGCTGTGGGGTTGCCATGGTGCCAGGGGCGAGGCCCATGCTCCACTCTGAAGCTGGGCCTACCCAGCATCCCCCAGCTTTCTGCATACCCTGCCCCCACCAGTCGGCTGTCTCCCCCAGCAAGAGGGGGACATCTGATCCCGCGGCAGGGAGGGGAGGGGAAGAACTGAGCTCCAGCAAGCTGGGCTCCTGCAGGCAGGCTTTGCTGGCTTCCCCTAGTGTGCTGCATAAACCCTGCCCCCTCCCTGCCTTGCCGATTAGCTGTCTCCCAGCAGGAGGGAGACAGACAGCTAATCAGTGAGGGGAGCGGGGAAAGAACTTAGCTCCAGTAAGCTGGGCTTCTGGGGAGGAGGAGAGGCTGGGGCCTTGGGGAAGAAGGGGGTTGGTCAGGGCATGCCCCTATAGGGGGAAGGGGCACCCACCCACCAGTCAATTGTTTATGGGGCCTGTGGGGGTTCTTGAGCCATCAGCTGTTCAGAGGGGGCGGGGGCAGTAGGGTAACTAGCTAGAGGAGTGTGAGTGCTTGCTGTTTAGCTGGTTTTTGGCCACCAGCCAATCAACGAGGGGAACTGCTCCTGGAGCAAGGGGCTGAGCAGCTGAGAGACCCCACCTCCTTCTCCTACCTGCTTCTTATGGCATTGTGGTAGGTGTGCTTTCTCTGGCTCTGCAGTAGCAGCAGCTCCTAACCTCTCACTCAACTAAAGGCAGCCAGTAGCAGCAGCTGGTAAGTGTATTTCAAAGAGGGTCTTTCATGTGGTGAGGGTGGCTTGGGGCTGGGGACTAGAAACCCTCCAGGTGGCTGTGAGAGCCAGCACCTGGCTGCTGGTGGGATGGCTGTCTGCATGGTGGGGGGCAGGGGACTCAGCCAGTGGCATCTCCAAAGATATCCCCTGCACCTGGGCAGCTGGACCAGGACAGGCATTGGTGGTGGTGGGAAGACGCATCTCCTGGTCTCCTGTGGGGTGTGATGGCCCTGCTTGCCCTCCCTGCCCAGGCAAAGACGCCTGCCTCTCAGAGACAATGGGCATATAGTGTGCTTTGTTCCCTCTCCCTGGCATCTGGGTGACTGCCTCTTAGGGGGTGAGGGGTGGAAGGGAAGAGGCAATGGGGAAGGGATAGGGGTGTGGGGGGTAGGAGAGGGAAACTGAGACTATCAGGGGAAATCTTCATAGCAGTACAGTCTCTGCCTTGGGAGTGTGGATGGAATTGCCTCCCAAGGAAAGGCTGGAACAAACTATCTGCTGTTGTAGTATGTGTTTAGTTTAGTCCATGTGCTCTGGCAAACACAAGTTCAGGCACCATGTTGCGGGGCTGGGAGAGGTAGCCTGATTTTCCCTCTCCTGTCAGGGGAAACCTGAATTGTCTCCTAAAGAGAAGGGCTTGTGATCATGTTGGGAGGAGGGGGAGGCATTGCTGAGTCCCAGGGTTGAGTAATTCTCTGGTGATAGTGGTCATTAAG
This sequence comes from Gopherus evgoodei, assembly GCF_007399415.2. Taxonomy (NCBI): domain Eukaryota; kingdom Metazoa; phylum Chordata; order Testudines; family Testudinidae; genus Gopherus; species Gopherus evgoodei. The sequence continues at coordinate 198,864,165 of NC_044322.1, read as the reverse complement.
TTACTAATTGCCATTCACTTTCTGCACACAATGGCTGGTGATGGTTGTTTAACATCCACCCAGCCATTTGGTCAATGCCTTGTTTCTTGGGAATTGCCTTCTGTAACTTGTCTAATTTTATCCCACTCTCCTGTGAGTACAAATTCTGGTTCTAAGGACCTGGTGCCTGGATCCTACATTGCCTTGCACTGGGATTGGGAATCAGTGCCCTGACATAGAACTCCTCCTATTGTGCCAGTGTAGATCCTGCTGTTAGTACAACTATTTGCAGGTGCCCTTGTGTTTCGCTGAAACTTTGGACTTAATTAAATGGGGATGGACTCAGAGATAGAGCTAAACTGACACTACTATCCTGCTGTGTGGATCCCAGTGTGCTTGTACTGTGAATTTTTGGCATGCACATGTGACCATATTTATCTCATTGTGCTGATAGTGCTACTTCCTTGGTGTGATGGTGACATTATACTAAGATGAATTGTGAAAATAGTGTCCTGGTGAGATGGTGGTCCCTCTGTGCTGTTCATGTGAATCTTGCATTTTTGTATGCTGGGTTGGTGTAGCGCTGTTGTTCCCAGGAAATTAGAGCCACAAGGTGGGTGAGGTAATATCTTTTATTGGAGCAACTTTTGTTGGGGTGTGTGTGTGTGTGTGTGAGTGAGAAAGAGACGTTTTGGAGCTTTCATGGAGTTCTTTCTTCTTCATGAAGAAGAGTTCTGTGAAAGCTCAAAAGCTTGTCTCTCTCACCAACAGAAACTGGTCCAATAAAATATATTACCTCACCCACCATGATATATATTACCCATCCACCCCCATATTACCTCACCTAGCTTTCCAGGCGTGAGTTTTCATGATGACATGGGAAGTGCTCTGACTGGTCCTGACATCTCTGTATCAGCCCCTCTAGCTTGCACTGCAGCCCAGTACCTGGGGGCTGGGTGCCTGCAGTACTGAGACTTTGTGAGATCAGGGACTCACAGACCCAGCTGGGAGGGGAAGGGCACTCCTTCTCGGCCTCTCTCTCTTGCTGTCTCCTTTTCCCGAGTGCCTTATGATGCACAGAGCCAGCGTGGCTAGGTGCTGCACTGGATAGTCTCCCACTGCAGCCCCTCACCCCGATGCGAACCCCCAACAGACCATGCCCACCTCTGTCCAATTGTCTTTCTTATGCGGGGGACTGTTCCCCTCACTCCTGTGATGCTGCCTGCTTCCAGGGGCCACAGATTGCAGAGCAGCCCCCTCAGGAGAGATGAGAGGGGCTGTCCCACCAGGTGCGTGTGCAGCACCCGGGAGCACTGTTTTGTCCCATTCTAACCGAATTTGTGTTATATCAGGTCACGTTATATCAAGGTAGAGGTGTAATTTTATATGTCGAGTGGTGCCTTTTTTTATGTGTTCGCTCCCCATGATGTTAGAACCTGGCTACGCCACTGCCCCATACTGTGCTGCCCAGTGCAGTAGCCTGGAAGCTGACCTTGTTTGTGAAGACAGAGGCAAAAAAAGCACATCCTCTGTCACTAGGTTGCCTCCCCCATTCAGTAAGGGGCCCACACTTTCCCTGGCCTTCTTCCTGTTGCTAACATACCTGTAGAAACCCTTCTGGTTACTCTTAACATCCCTTGCTAGCTGCAACTCCAAGTGTGATTTGGCCTTCCTGATTTCACTCCTGCATGCCTGAGCAATATTTTCATACTCCTTCCTAGTCATTTGTCCAATCTTCCACTTCTTGTAAGCTTCTTTTTTGTGTTTAAAATCAGCAAGAATTTCACTGTTAAGCTAAGCTGCTCACCTGCCATATTTACCATTCTTTATACACATCAAGATGGTTTGTTCCTGTAACCTCAATCAGGTGATTGCATGTTCAATTGTCATCTTTTCAGATCGTATGATAGTGTTGTTCAGTAATTCATAATATGTATTTAGATAGGACTTCATCCTGCAAGATGCTGAGCACAGTAGCCCTAATCCATCAGAACATTTAAGCACATGCTAAACACTGCACATCAGAGTAACCTCATAGATATTAAAAATTGGAAGTTAGTTCCTACTGAGGAAAATAGAAAGGAACATAAACTCTGGCATGTCAAATGTAGAAGTATAATTAAGGAGGTCAAAAATAAATTTGAAAAACAACTAGACAAAGACTCAAAAAACAACAGCAATTTTTTTAAGTACATCAGAAGTAGGAAGCCTGCCAAACAGAGAATGGGGCCACAGGATAATTGAGGTGCTACAGGAGCGCTCCAGGAAAATAAGGCCATTGCAGAGAAGATACACCTGAACTATTCTTTTTAGGTGACAGATCTGAGGAACTGTCCTAGATTAGGTGTACAAATTGGTACATTAAACAGTAAAAAGTCACCAGGACCAGATGGTATCACCCAAGAGTCTGGAAGGAACTCAAATATGAAATTGCAGAAGTACTAACTGTGGTATGTAAGCTATCATTTAAATCAGCTTCTGTATCAGATGACTGGAGGATAGCTAATGTGAGGCCAATTTTTAAAAAAAGTCTCCAGAAGCCATTCTGTCAATTACAGACTTGTAAGCCTAACTTCAGTTCCAGGCAAATTGATCGACAGTATAGTAAAGAATAGAATTATCAGACATATAATAGATTAATATGATTTGTTGGGGAAGAACTAACATGCCTTTTGTAAAGAGAAATCATGTCTCACTAATCTATTAGAATTCCTTGAGAGGGTCAACAAACACGTGAGCCAGGGTGATCCAGTGCCTATAGTGTACTTGGACTTTCAGAAAGTCTTTGACAAGGTCCCTTACCAAAGGCCCTTTAAACAAAGCGAGAAGTCACGGGGTAAGAGGGAAGGTCCTTGCATGTAACCAGTGTGTCAAATTGCCAGTACTGTTATGCTGGGTCTCACGTTTTGTCTTCTTTGGGGAAGGTTCAGGGTGCCATTGCTCGCCTGTGAATCAGTATTTTAATTACCTCACTATTGTCCTTGAGGAGGAGAGTGGAGAGAGAGGGATCTGGGCCCACCCTCTTCTCCAGGTCCCAACCCAGGGGCCCTGAGGTTTGTGGTGAACCACTTGAACTAGCAGTTCCTTCCCCTGGGCTACTTCCCTCTCCTGCCCTTTCAGCTTGTGAAGGGGCTTCTTGCCCTCCTTCTACATACATCAGGTGCCCCTTACCTAGGGTTTTTTGGATTTCTCAGCCCATCGCAGCACTCCTCCAAACTTTCCTTTTGTCTCTCTTCAAAACTGTTCTCTTCTCCAACTCCTTCAAACTGGTCTCTGCTCCAACTAAACCTTCCTACTCCAACTCCCACACTGTTTGACTGAAGCAGGGGGTTTTTATCACATGACTGACTGCTGGTGCTCTAACTGGCTTCAGGTGCTTTAGTTAATCTATAGCAAACCTTCCTTCCCTTGCAGGGAATAAGGCTTCCTGCTAACACTCTCCTGCTGCCCTCTGGCCATGCTGTATCACACCAGTTAAAAGACAGGAAACAAAGGGTAGGAATAAACTATCATTTTTCAGATGGAGTTTACAAATGGAGTAGCATTATATTAGTAATTCACATACATTTATATCTACCCACTATACAGTATGAGCTTTGGGCACACAATCTACTGCTACTAGTACACAATCTTCAATGTAAGACTGATCTGGACAGCAAATTTCAACTGAAAATATAGAAAACAGTTCTCACTTGTGAGATACTTTGACAATTAAGAATATGCAATGTGAAAACATTTCACGTTAGTATATTGCAAAATGTTGATAGTCGCCACTTTTACCAGATGCTAAACAGCTTAATCATTTCTGAAGAAAAAGAAAATGCTCATGCAAAACCTATAAAAATCTTTTAATACATTGTTGTTTGGCAGCTTTGATCAATAAACACCATGTTATGGTGTTGAAATTAACTTAAACTGTAGTCAAAACCATGTTGCAGTGTTTCTGGAACTGTTGAAAACATGTCACTTTCTCATTTTGGGTACTATTGTTTCAACTTGCTCACAGGCTTACAACATGATGTGATAGCTCCACATCATAGGGAAAGAAGGTGTCCCCTAGGGATCTGTACTGGGAATAGTGCTGTTCAACACATTCATAAATGATCTGGAAAAAGGTATAAACAGTGAGGTGGCAAAACTTGCAATTGATACAAATTACTCAAGATAGTGAAGTCCAAAGCAGACTGTGAAGAGTTAAAAAGGGATCTCGCAAAACTGGGTGACAAAATGGAGGATGAAATTCAATGTCAATAAATGCAAAGTAATGCACACTGGAGAACATTATCACATCTATACATACAAAATGATGGGGTCTAAATTAGCTATACACACTCAAGAAAGATCTTGGAGTCATTGTGCATAGTTCTCTGAAAAATATTGTTCAATGTGCAGCAGCAGTCAAAAAAGCAAACAGAATGTTAGGAACCATTAGGTAGGGATAGATAATAAGACAGAAAATATCATAATGCCACTGTGTAAATTCATGGTACATGTACAGTTCTGGTCATCCCATCTCAAAAATGTATATTAGCATTGGGAAAAGAGAGAAGGGCAAAAAAAAAAAAAATTAAAAAATTAGGAGAATGGAACACCTTCCATATGAAGAGAGAGAAATAAGACTGGGACTAAGAGGGAATATGGTAGAGGTCTATAAAATCTTGACTGGTGGAGAGAGGAAATAAGGATGTGTTATTTATTCTTTCACACAACACAAGAACTAGGGCTCACTAAATGAACTTAATAGGCAGCAGATTTAAAACAAACAAAAGGAAGTACTTCTTCACACAACACACAGTCAACATGTGGACCTCTTTGCCAGGGGATGTTGTGAAGGCCAAATTATATCGTGCTTCAAAAAAGAATTAGATAAAAACGTGTAGGATAGGTCCATCAATGGCTATTAGCCAAGATGGTCAGGAATGCAAGCCCATGCCATGAGTGTCCCTAGGCTCTGATTGCCAGAACCTGTGGCTGGATGACAAAGGGAGGATCACTCAATAATTGTCCTGTTCTGTTCATTCCCTGGTATTGGCCACAGTCGGAAGACAGCATACTGGGCTAGAGGGACCTTTGGTCTTATCCAGCATGGCTGTTCTTATGTTCTTACATAGTAGTAACAAGACTGGGCTCAGAACTTTGCAAGATGGAGACTATTATTTACAATATACAGATGTAGTAATTGTGCATGCAAATGTAGCTGTAGAGTGGACCTTTGTTCTACTGTCTAACCAGTATGTAGGTTTTGGGTCAATAGACTATATTAATAATATCTTTTGCACCTATTAGCACCATATCTCTTCTATCCCTTTAACCTTCCCCCTCTTATTTATCAGACAGGAACCCTTCACCAGTATCATGTGTTGCAAAAACCTACTGGGAGGCTTGAAATAAGGCTGAGGTTTACTCACAAAAGAACCTTGTGTGTATATTTGTCCCATCAGCTAGAAGTTATGGAGGAAGAAACAAGAGCAAGCAGCACTCAGGGCAGATAAGGTAAAGTGGCTTGTGGTATAGCTGCAAAGAAAAACATCAGGGGCACAGCATTTCCAGACACCCTGCACATTGTCATACTAGGGTGCATGTTTCCATTTCCAAAGTTAGGCAGGCATACTCTCTGCAAATACTTTCTAATAAAAAAACAATAACTATGCTCTGTAACCACTAAATATAGTATTTAATATTTACAGCTCTAAACTGGCAACAGTTTTACATATAAATTAGGAGTTGTCTGTCAACAGTCAATGTTCAGTAATGGTGAATACCAATTAGGTCTAATGCATGCAAATTAAACAAATCTTCTAAAATTATTCTTAACATTCTTCCCAGCTTTTTCTTGTCATTGCCTCCCAGCTGCCAGATGGAGTGATGCAGATTGCTCTGCAAAAGAGCCAACGTGTGGCACATGCTTATTTTTTGCCCTGGGAACATTACCAAGAGTTTGCCAAGGGTGTTGGATAAGGAAGTGAGGTGAGGAGAGAGTAGGATGACCAGACAGCAAGTGTGAAAAATTGGGACAGGTGAGGGCGGGTAATAGGAGCCTATATCAGAAAAAGCCCTGAATATCAGGTCTGTCTCTATAAAATCAGGACATCTGGTCACCCTAGGAGAGAGTGAAATGGCATGGCAATGGGGCAGGAATCATGCAAGAGTTGGCTGAATGAGATCATGCGCTGACTGTGAGACGGATATTTGACCGTATGAAAATGCATGTCACCTAGCAAGAAAGTGGAACTGTGGTGTAAGAAGTTCCATGGGGAAAAGAGAAGCACTATTAAAGAGCAACAACAACAACAAACTGAGATCCCTGGGCAACAATGTGGCAAAGAGAACACAGGACAGATTGGTTCTGCCTATCCATAGAAAGCATGTTCAGTAAGTATAAGAAGAAATGACACTGGGATCATTTCCTGTATTTGGCTGAAAGACCACCTGAGATAGGGAATTCCACAGGCCAATGCATGTGCTCGTGTGCATGCGCACACAATGTCCCAGAACCTGCATAGCTCTCTATAGACACAGATGGCCACGTAGAGTTGCAGTTCTCTTGCACATCAGGGTAGGGTGGAGGGGAGCTGGGATGCCAGGACTCAAATGTATGGGGTGTTGCACTATTCCTCCCTTTGTCTGGCAGAGTCCAGCTCCATGAGAGATTCCTGCTCAGATGTGCACAGCATCTCTGAGGGTGGTAGTGGAGCTGGCAAGTTTGACACTACTGCATTTGAATCCATCTATTGCTGTGGCTTACACTGCCATTTCAGATGTGGTCACTGCCTCTGCTTCCCCTGTCATTGGTATATTCAGTTAAAACAAAACCTGTCCTTCCTGGAGATTGTCCCAGAGTGCAACTGTTCACCAGCCTGGACTGGTCATTTCACTCCCATGCTCTTTTCAAGATTCTGTAGCAAAGTCAACAGAAGAAAAAATATATAAAAAGTAAACAATTCCTTCCCTGAAGTTCCTCATTGCAGGCCAGTGTTAAAGTCTCCAAACTCCCCATTTCTCCAGTGGCTTCGTAAGCACGCTGGGCAAGTTTCCAACCACTCCTCCTCCTTCAGTGGAGAGACCCACAAGCCTGCCCCCATTTCCTAGTTAGCACTGTTGCTTAACCTACAACTCCCCTCAGTCCTGGGAACTGCCGTTGCCATGTAGACTGAAACCAGAAAGAGGGTACGGCTGGACTTTGAACTTGTTTTAAAGGGACTAATTCACCGTGTGTCACCAACCATTGACCCAACGAGGGGATAGAGGCCCCCGATGGGTTGCAGAGGCTACTAAAGCCCTGGGGATGGAGTAGCAACCAGGAAGCCTCTGTGGCTGATATGTCTGGTGTGAGCTGATTTCAGAGGAACCCTGGTGCCCACTCCTTCTCTTCAGACTGGGCTCTGGGAACAGATGTAAAGATTTTCTTCCATTCCTTTAAGTTTCCCAGCTGTGCTCTGGATCCACAGCCACCAATGTTGTCAAAGTCAATACTGTTAAAAATGGCAAAAATATCAGTTTGAACCTGATAACTCTCCCCCCTCCACTTCCCACCCTGTATACAATCAAACACAGACTACAGTCTGCAAGGCCGTCCATTACTATTGATCTGTATAACTTGGCTCTGAATCAAATCATCAAAGGAAGAATGGACGAAAGCGCAGGTCCTGATTCCTTGCATGGAGGAACTTTTTGTGTTGAGATAATGTGAAACATTCAAAAGTCTGTCAGAAAAATGTAAGACCCTGTTTCATTTCTTTTGAACCTGTAACAGTCACAAAGTAGACAATTGGATCACCCATGGAAAAAGCCCCTGCATTTCATGAGAGCAGCTTTCATTTCTATTTGGGGATCAGTTGTGCCTTTGAGGCACTGGCCCACACTGGGGGTGGCACAGAGTCACACCACCTCAGCAGGATCTCTAATAGGCATTGTACCAAGCAAAAGGTTGGGTTCCCTAAAGAGAAGAGGCTGAGGTTTATCCAGCCCTAGTGACAATAAATACAGCATTAACCATTTCCCAGCTTTTACAGAGAAGCAGCTAGCACAGGATGTATCTCTCAGCTATGAATGAGTAGCTCAAATTTCCTGTATGCACACTGAGCTAAGTCTGTGGGTCCACCAAGCTACATGCCGTGCCAGAGCCAGGGTGTGCAGGAAGGATGGGGGGGGGGAGAGAGAGATGTCTCTAAAACACCTGTCCACTTCCCTGTTCCTGGACAGAGTGGAGGTTAAATCAGCCCTAACATAATTAAAAGCAGTCTTTAGGATGCTCTAAATTATTATGCTAGCTAGAATAATACTCTAAGGGCCATTCCCCCAGTAGGGGATTTCTGGAATGTTTCCTGCCCTGACTATGCTCCCTTCTGCCCCCATCCTACCGAGGATTGCTCCTGACACATAAATGGGGGTGGGCGGCTGTAGAGCCGAATTAATTGGCTTTAATGCACATGGGGATTGTTTTGTGTCAGGAGAAAACCAGCTCTTGTGTCGGAGCAGCTTTGCATCACAAAGGGAAAGAAGCTGGGGGCCAGGATCTGGACCAATCTATGCATGCATAATCTATAGTTCCGTGAACTAAGTTATTAAATCTTTAATCAGTCCTTGCCACTGAAATCAATGGGAATGTCATTTGAGTGAGGTGGGAAAAAACTCAAGTTCCCCCCTCCTCCAATATTTATAAGATTCAATAACTAAAAAAGGGACAACAATTTCTGTATGTCTGATCCTCCTTCTCATAAAGATCCAGTCTTTAAAGCTTACTTGAGGTCTTACCTTGCCCCTTTTCAAGCCTTTTGGCTGCCTTTAAAGCTACTTTTTCAAGGTCTCTTGAAGCAGGCTACTTAGCATGCTCTGGAAGGACTCAGGATTCAGCCTGTTGGTTCACCCTGCACTAATCCTGTTTCTGAAGATTTCAGTTAATAGTGGCCTGAATTGCTTTTTTTCTGGATCATTTAAAAAACTTCTGCAAAGTCATGCAGCCTTGAGAATCCATGTAGTTTCTAACCATGGTTATAGAAGTACTTACATAGCTTTAAAACAAACAAATGGGAGACCCTTCCTTTCTGAGCTTGATCGGATCAAAGAGCCACTGACACCTATCACTGTAAAAACCCACATGAATAACCAAAATGTGGCTTGTTCTAAATATGTGTGTAAGCAGAGTCAGGATAAGCTCTACACTGACATCTGGTGGAAAGAATTTCAGAGAGTGTATTTGCATAGGCACGCCTACCCTATCCCAGACTCCCAAGCTGTGGGACTGCTTGGTGACAAATTGCTCACCCTCAGTTGGATGGTACTGGCTAGACATGGGACATGGGTTCCAAAACCCAGAGAATTGAGAGAGGCTGGGGACAGGTATTTGTGCTGGGTGGTGCAGTCTCCTTGTGGAGCCAGAAGTACCAGTTGCATCCCCTCCTCTCTCCACTGTGGAATGTCAGAGTTGATTTGTTTATTCCCTTAAGAATTTAAATACAGGTTACTGAGCTGAAATCACTTTGGGCTAATGGTGCACTAGCACTGGGGCTCCCCCACTAAGAGCTGAGATCACTAAAGGGCTGAAATAACTGAGCTGAGAGCACTGAGTACTGTGCTAACTAGTGTGGGAGCCTGAAGATATGCTGTGGAACAGAGCGGCTGGCGGAGTGGAGCAGTTGTGGGGACGGCTGGAGCGGATCATGGGACAGCTGGTGGCAGCAGAGCGGCTGACAGGGCGGAGTAGCTGTGGAACGGGTGGAGTGGCCCACAGAGCGAGCGGAACTGAGCAGTTTGCAGAGAGAACTGGAGCAGCTCATGGAGCAGAGCAGCTGGTGGAGCGGAGCAGTTTCTGAGGACGGCTGGAGAAGCAGCGTGGAGCGGCTGGTAAAGCGGAGCAGTTCGTGGAGAAGGCGGAAGCAGAACCCACGGAAAGGCAGGGCAGTTGGCCCCGGACCACGTAAGGTGCCCCTCTCTATCCAGGCTGGGGGGGAGGGACCTCTACAGATAAACTCTCGAACTCTGGGGTGGCATTGACCAGAGACTTTTGGGTTGTTGGACTTTGGGGTGATGGGACTTAAAACCCTAAGGGGAAAAAGGACAGTGCCAAACGTACTTGGAGGTGGGTTTTTGTTTATGGTTTGTGTTATAACCCTGTTTGTGGTGTTTCTCCAATGGGATGCCGCATTAATTCCTTCCTTTATTAAAAAGATTTTGCTACACTCAGACTCCGTGCTTGCGAGAGGGGAAGTATTGCCTCCTAGAGGCGCCCAGAGGGGTGTGGTATGTGAGTGTCCCAGGTCACTGGGTGGGGGCTCGAGCCGGTTATACATTGTGTTACTGAAACGGAACCCCTGGATACTGAACCCGGCCCTTGTTGCTGCCAACTCAGAGGGGCAGAAGGGTTACATGTGGTTTGATATTAAACTTTGCTAAAGAGAAGCTCAGGCACATGTCACATTTTGTTATATTAGAAAGGTTGCTCAGCAGCTACATTTCCATGCACTGACCCCTAAATACTCTGTAGGGCTCCGTCTGCTTCCTGCTGTGACAACCTAACATCATTTGGGAGAGCGGGGAGAGTAGCGTATACATACCTGCCAACATTTGAAAGCTAGTAACAGAGACATCTGGGGAGATAAATAGGAACACATCTTGTAACTCAATTCAAATACATTAGATTAAGATCCCCTTTTGTTTAAGTTTGGAAAAATGCTCAGCATTAGTAGAGATTTTCCTTCTCAAATAAGTGGTAGGCTTGTGTTCTATATGTCCTTATATATGTAGTTATATTATGTAAACATATACTTGCCAGTTCGTTTAAAGGTGGAGGGTGCTCCTGGTGAGCAATTACTAGACTAGCTTGGTTTAGTCTGATCAGACATCATCTTTGCTCCTCCAGCAAAGAAAAGACAAAACATTAAAGGCTCAGCCTCTCATTCTGTTACAAACTAGCAGCTGCAATGTGATATAAGAAAACTCATTACAAATCTTTCTGTGGTTAGGATAAAAGAAAAGGGGGAAACAATCTAAGGTCTATATTCTTATGAGGTGATTCCAAAAAATGGGTATTTTGGGAAAGATGGAAAAATAATACCTAGGGGTCTACAATATTTTCTTATACTAAGATTTCAAGCTGATAGGTTAAAAGAGATGCTGCTGAATAATTTCAGGCTTTGTAAAACAATAAATAAATAAAACATAATAAAAAGTTTTTACTAAAACTAACAAATAGACCTGTACAATTAAAATTAAAGAAACAGTTGTATATGGATTTACATTTATGCCTGTAGCAGCCCCAATCCTGAAAATACTTTAAGCATATCAGTCTTTATGATATGCAGGAATCTTGAACTGTTGTAAGGTGCTTAGCATGCTCTTGGAAATTAATAAAGTTACAGTAGCAATTTTTGCATAAATAAAAACATCTTTTTTGCGAACGGAGGATATTTGCTCCAGGCTACACACACCTCAGAGTTCATATAGCCAGACTCCAGCTAGCCTCGTGGGTGTGTGCTAACAAGGGCAGAAGGTACAAGGAGTCTCATTCCATACCCCCAGCACACCCTCACATCCTTGCAGTCAGCATCTGCAAGGGAACACAAGAAGGTATATTGGTTAGCAGTGCTCCGTGGGCTACAAGGGATGTGTCTTGGGGTGGGGGTTAGGGCCATTTACTCCCTTGTTCCCAATGGACTAGAAAAGTCTGCGGTGACATGGGCATTGACTATTCCTTTCTAGAGGACCAGCAAGTGCTGCTGCCCAGTGCCCAGAAAATACAGTGCCTTTAGCAGGCATAATGTCTCTTTCCAGAGAGTGTGTGCACTGAAGGTGTTCAGCCCTTGTGCTGTGCTGGTTCTTAAGAGCCATAATTTAACCCATCGTGTTTTGTGTGTGATCTCTGTATAAATAGAGCATAAACAGACCTCAGGTGGGGATTGAGCCACAGGAACGATGAATTCCTTCAAATAAAAATCTTATGTGTAATAAGTGTTCTTAAAAACATCAAAAGAAGGAAAAGAATCCCAGAAAAACATGATGCATAGGAATAATTGTTCCTGAATAGAATGTTTTCCAGTGAGATATCAGTGGCTCTTTAAGACATGCTCTAATGTAGCAGAAATCTGTGGAATGTGTTTTATGATATAACAGTTTTACTAGAGTCTTTTTCTGAGGAAACAAGATTAACAGAAACATTCTCTCCTGTAGCGACTAATATGATTGTGCCAACTAAATTACCACATTGAGGCAGGTTTTTTTTCTTATAGGCACTTGTTCCTCCAGAATTCCACCAAGCTAGACAGGAGTTCCTTCCTGCCTTCTCACCCTCTTCCCCTCCCACCTTTCCCCCCACCTCCCAAAAAAAAGGAAAGAAGAAATACATGCTTAATTTACTCCATCCCGCCTACTGTTCCATAGAAAAAAAAACAAGTCCGATGCATTAGTGTGAAACATCACTTGAGAGGTAAGCAACCAGTAATGGCTCCTTCCTTTAAAAGGCATAAAATTTAAATTACAAGAGCTAGGCACTCACTAGTGCAATTTATTCAGTGAAATATTATAACTACATTAGTCACCTAGAAGACAAAATGTATAATTGCTACCCACTAAGGTTTTAAAGGAGAGAAAGAGGGGAGCAGAGACATTATAGCAACAATTCTCACATGAAGGTGAGGGTGCATAGTTACCACTCACTGCTGCTGTAATGGATAGAAATTACACGTGGCAAGTCCATGGAACAGAAGAGACCAAAAAATGTATTTGCTAAAAGGCTAATGGAAAGACATGATGAGAAAGTGATTAACTCCAAAACTCACTGACTAATCTAATGGGGAAAAGTGAACACTGTTCATTGATTGAAGAATCAGTTTTAAGACAGACAATGTGCTTGTGTTGCTCTTCCCTTATTTACTAAAGTACAAAATGAGACCTAAAAGGACAAGATCATAAGGCCCAAAATGTAAGCTGGGAAAACCGCTGCTCTCTGGAAGTAAACAGTATGGGTGAAATCCTGGCTCCAGTGAAATGAATGGCAAAAGTCCCATTGACTTCAATGGGGTCAGGATTTCTCCCTCATTGTTACTTCTTTTCTTTTCAAACATAGCACTTGGATATGATTTTAGTTCCAGAGGTAAATTATTTTCTGAGTAAGTTACTTCCATAGTGTTGTTCCACACAATCTAAACACTGAAGACAAATTTATTTTGAAATAAAATGTTTTAAACCTTGCAGAAATTCTTACTATTGTTTCAATTAGAAGATATGCCGTGTCTTCTTAGTCCTTGTTTCCCTAGTCCTTGTTGAAGATCTGTCTTTAGTTCAGCTTCCAGAAATGTGACTTTGATATATAACTATGAAGAGCATCTGTTGTCATGCTAGCTGGGACAAATGTAGAAGAAGTATCAATTCTTATACTTTAGAAGGTGATTGTGTAGATATGCATGTGTGATGCCTTCATTTTTGATGTACTGCAACTTTAAATTCTTCAGCACTTTGCTTGTGTGCTTAAGCAGCATCCATTTTGTTAGAGATGCTGCATCCTATTGAGGAATGGGGGAGAGACAAACACACACACTGCTCTCTTATGGAGGCTTTCTATTTGCTCTCTAATGGCATTTTTAAACTAAGAATATACAGTTTCCCTTTGTGTAAGGAAAAACATAATAGACAGTAAACTGATCAGCAGCTGGACCACCTAGTAAACTGGAGTATTAGTAATAGGATGAAATACAATAGTGAAAAGTGCAAGGTCATGCACTTAGGGATTAATAATAAGAATTTTAGATATACGTTGGGGACGCATCAGTTGGAAGCGACAGAGGAGGAGAAGGATGTTGGGGTATTGGTTGATAGCAGAATGACTATGAGCCGCCAATGTGATACGGCTGTTAAAAAAGCAAATGCGATTTTAGGATGCATCAGGCGAGGTATTTCCAGCAAAGATAAGGAGGTGTTAGTACCGTTATATAAGGCGCTGGTGAGACCCCATCTGGAATATTGTGTGCAGTTCTGGTGTCCCATGTTCAAGAAGGATGAATTCAAACTGGAACAGGTCCAGAGACGGGCTACTAGGATGATCTGAGGAATGGAAAACCTGCCTTATGAAAGGAGACTCAAAGAGCTTGGCTTGTTTAGCCTGGCCAAAAGAAGGTTGCGGGGGGATATGCTTGCTCTATATAAATATATCAGGGGGGTTAACGTTAGGGAGGGAGAGGAATTATTTAAGTTTAGTACTAATGTAGGCATGAGGACGAATGGGTACAAACTGGATATTAGGAGGTTTAGACTTGAAATTAGACGAAGGTTTCTAACCATTAGGGGAGTGAAGTTCTGGAACAGCCTTCCGAGGAAAGTAGTGGGGGCAAAAGACTTATCTGGCTTTAAGACTAAGCTTGATAAGTATATGGAGGGGATGTTATGATAGGATAGTTTAATTTGGGCAATTGATCTTGGATTATCACCAGATAAGTCTGCTCAATGGTCTGCGGGGAGATGTTGGATGGGATGGGAACTGAGTTACTGCAGAGAATTCCTTCTTGGGTGCTGGCTGGTGAGTCTTGCCCACATGCTCAGGGTTTAGCTGATTGCCATATTTGGGGTCGGGAAGGAATTTTCCTCCAGGGCAGATTGGCAGGGACCCTGGAGGTTTTTCGCCTTCCCCTGCAGCGTGGGGCATGGGTCGCTTGCTGGTGGATTCTCTGCAGCTTGAGGTCTTCAAACCAATTTTGAGGATTTCAGTAACTCAGTCCTGGGTTAGGGGTTGTTATAAAAGTGGACGGGTAGGGTTCTGTGGCCTGCCTTGTGCAGGAGGTCAGACTAGATGATCATATTGGTCCCTTCTGACCTATGAGTCTATGAATCTATGATTCTAGGAAAGATTTTAATTGAATACTACATAATTAGCTGCATTAGAGGCATTCTATGCATAATGAAGAATCTGGGATGAGATACTAAATTAGAGAGGCCATTGTTTTGTTCTAGTAAGTCAATTATTCTTCTTACTTTTTGAAAGCATCATCATTTAGATCCTGGTCCAAAACCCATTGAAGTCTATGGGAGTCTTTCCATTGGCTTCAGTGGGCTGTGGATCAGGGTCTCAGAAATCAAAATGATAAAGTTTATAGAGGTAACACCATTCTTTTGTTCTACGTAGGTTCTCATACCAACCCCATCACTGTGGTTTCTGATCATCTTCCAATAGAATATTAAGTGACTAACATCTGTCCAGTGTGATTTGTTCTCTCATCCTCTCCCTAAGGGGATAATTGTGTGTGGAGTAGAGAGTTTACATTTTAGCAGGGTTTTATTTAAAATAAATATCTGCTGCTGTATGTTAGTAACAGAGAAGGGAAGATTAATGAAGGGTGCCTCACACATGGAGTGGAAGATGGTGAAGTCTGTGATGGTCCTTAGTTCTTGTGGTAGTTTGTTTCACTGTCTTGGATGAGCCCCTAAGAAAGCTCTGTTTCCTGCACAGATAAGCTTTATTCTTATGTAGAAAATTCTTTCATGCCGGAGGAACAGAATTGTTGACCTTGGTCTTCATCCTAGAGCTTTAGGCAGTCTTTTAGATACCCTCACCTACCCCATTGAGTGCCTTGAAGATAAGGACCGAGTCCTTGAACTTGGGGAGCCAATATAGGGAGCAGAGGATAGGTCTGGTGTGTCTGCGGGAGCCCATGTTGCTGAGGAGACCGTGTGTTCTGTATTACTTGGAGTTTCCTAAGGGCTGATGGCTTTATGCCCAGGGATATCACATTGCTGTAGTTCAGATGGGAAGAGACAAAGGCATGTATAACCATGTGCAAACTCATTGTCTGCCAGGATGGGATACAGTCTCCTAGCCAACAGGAGATGGTAGGAAGCATTATTCAAAGATGCTGCTACGACACAGCTTAGTGTTAGTGAAGAATTCAGGAGCCCTCCTCAGCTGTGAATTGAATTGACCAATTACAGGGGTGTGTGTGCCATAGAGTTCAGAAACTTCAGAGATATTTTCAGTAGTACAGACAAATTGCTGTTTGGTATCTCATCAATTTCAAATAGAATGTAGAACCTCAGAGTTACGAGCTGACCAGTCAACCACGTACCTCATTTGGAACCGTAAGTACGCAATAAGGCAGCAGGAGAGACAGAAAAAAAAGTAAATACAATACAGGACCGTGTTAAACATAAACTACTAAAAAAATAAAGGGAAAACAGCATTTTTTCTTCTGCATAGTAAACTTTCAAAGCTGTATTAAGTCAATGATCAGTTGTAAATGTTTGGAAGAACAACTATAATGCTTTGTTCAGAGTTAGGAACATTTCAGAGTTACAAACAACCTCCATTTCAAAGGTGTTTGTAACTCTGAGGTTCTGCTGGAGTAACAGTAGCCTTGGTGGTGTTTGCAATGGCTGGCAGGATACAATGGAGTATCTAAGTTTGACTTAGCCTGATCCAGAGAATTAAAATAGAGTTGGAACTATCCTAACGGTTTTTCCATTTTTAATTGGTTGAAATATAGGTAAATGCAACAGACCCATTGATTCCAGTGTGTCCTGTACCAGTTTTTACCTATTCTACTTTTATCTATAAGAACATAGAGTAAGTATTTCTATGTCAGAGGAGATTTTTATTTCATCCTCATGAAGGAGTGGAGAAGAGACTTGCTCACTAATTTTTTCAATAATTTACTGGGTATTTTAAAAATACCCATGTTAGCTAGCCAGTGCAGTAAATAGCAGAGGTACTTCTAACTGAGAAAGGTCTACAGATGCCACTTTCTAACTTGTATAGTCTCTCTTTAATTAATAGCATTTAAAAATATTTAACTAATAGTTAAACACATGTAAATACTCATGCTACATATATATATATATTTGTCCAGTAGCAAGCTGGCTAAAGGGATGGAGATCATGGGTAAGATTCTGTGCTGTCTTATATTGAACTTGCTGCTCAATGGAAGGGGGATGTTAAGGCAGCTTTAGGCCACCTCTGTGCCCTCCCCATCCTAGACTATTCTTAGGGCCAAATTGTGGCACCCTCCTTGGGTTACCCTATGGGCTGCAGAGTTGCATGGTATCTCCACAGTGCCACATGCTGGATCTCTACTCCAGATGTGCCCCTCTCACTCTCAGTAAGTCCTCTGTGCCAGGGCTTGCAAAGGAGTCCTTGGAATTCAGCCTTACATCTATCTCCACAAGACCTGTGCCACAAGAATTCTTCCCAGCACATCCAGGGCTTCTAGGACCCATTTTCATCATTTCAACACTTTTATCTGATGTAAAGTGAACAGTTTGTGTGTGTGTGTGTGTGTGTGTGTATGTTGGAGGGGGGTTAGGATCACACCCTGTCATCTTTCATGAAAAAATGTTGCATTTTTTTGTCCCAATAGCTATACCCTTAACAAAGATACAGTGGTGCGGAGTGGAATATTGGCAGTGGTGCAGAGTGGAATATTTCTCTGAAATATATATTTCAAAGTTCCATCCAACCCAAATGTAGATTATTTAGCCATAATATTGTGCACATTTCCCTCTAAAAGTGTCGGTGCACGTCTTTCACTGGAGCCTATTCAGGAAAGTTGCTAAAATTGTATCACTGAGGAAGCAATACATCTAGAGTCAATCAGCTGGAAGCCAACTGGAAAATAATTTTACAACTCATCTTATCTTTTTTTGTTTGGTTTTGAAAGTATGCTTAATGTGAATATTGTTTACGGAGGGTTAGTTGCCAGAGCCAGATATGCCCATAAAAGATTATCTTCACTTAAACGTATATAGGACATCAAAGTTAAATCAGTGTCATTCTTAGCATCTGTACTAATTCCTTCTCTTAGATGTTAAGATCCCATTGGAAAAATATTTTTCCTTTCCTGTTTCTAATTAGATTTTGTAGCAATCAGTACACTGGTGCATTTTGCCATCCTGAAAGGCCTCTTGAATACTACAGTATCCTTGCGACAGCCTTATTTAGGACCATAAACTCTCATTGATCCTGACATCAAAACAGCCAGTGCATTCTTGGGCTGCATGTATAGAGGTGGCATGTTATCACACAAGGGGTTGGTCTCGCTTTTAGACATAGATCATCCCCTCCCTCTGTGGACAGATCCACTAAACAGAAAAGGACTCCGGTCTGTGGTCTCTATTCCAAACAGCCTACATTCTTAATAGACAAGGCAGGTGAAGGGTGAGAGAAAAGGAAGAAGTATACCCATTTAAAGCTGGAGAACTGAGGCAGAGAGAGATTAAATGACTTGCTCAAGGTCACACAACAAGTCTGAAAGAGGCAGGAGTTGAACTCTGAAGTCTAAGTTCCAATCCAATGCCTTAACCATACACAGACACCACTTCTGTTCTTCCTGAAAGAACAGGTTTCTGTGGGACCTGGAACACCAATGTTCTCAAATGTTTCTTTCCCACTGTGTTCTGTGGTTCCTTTTAGACTGCTCCTAATCCAGATTGTCAAGACTCAATAGTTCCAGGTTGATTTTAGAATATTTACTTATTTAATAATACTACGCATAAGGTCTGATCTTTTTTCCATTGCTATCCATGTGGAAATTCCAACTGACTTCAGTTGGGTCCAAAGCAAAATTTCCATGTGTACCCCTAATGCTCCTGGAGTCTGCATCAATATAAATGGCAATACTAAAAATTACCCATTTGAATGCACTCTAGGAAAAGTTTGATACCTATGCAATCAGATGTACTCGTAATAACAGCACTATTAAAATACATGGTCTATACCTGAATACAATAATCAATCAAGATACAACTCCACACAATTTTCATGGCTGTCATTTTGTGGCAACCTTATGGCCATTTGGAAGTTTGCAGTGACAGCAGGGATGGAATTTATATCCTACTGTTCCAAATAAACAGGGTCCTTACAACTTGAGCTAAAGGAGACTCTTCATGAACAATTAGCAGTATGGCAACTATGACGCACAGCTAAGCATTTCTTATTCCATTTAGCAGAGGACTATGAAGTGTAACTACACTAACAACTTCATTATATCATTAACTACTGTTTATGCTGAGAACAGAGTCATATAGCACAAGTGAGACTAACATCACAATGCCTTTAGCTCAGGAGGCTGCAAGACCAAGATATTTTTATCTAGGGTTTTTAGATATATGTCTGCTTGGGGAGGTCTAGACACATGATATTGTTTCCATTGCATAAGAGGTTTCCTCTTATGAACTAAGTAACTCCAATCTTGAACTTCGTTTATGCAGCACGAGTTACTTTCTATATGACCCATAGTCTTTGGCAAAGAAAGATGTTTACCCTTTTGTGGAGGGTAAACAGGCTTTTGAGAAATGCCAAACCCTGGAAACTCTTAGCTGTGCTGATGGAGGACTGTGGATTTGATTCCATTGGAGAATTTGCTTGAGTAAAGAGTAAAAACTCAATGGGGACCTCAGGATAGTGCTGTGGTCCAGTTTAGACATCATTCAGCCATAGCATGAAGGAAGGAGGGGAAGTTTCAGGCAGAAGTGGAGATACTTAATTTAAGCAAAAATCACAGGCTGACACACAGAGCACAGAAAAGGGTGTTTAACCCTCTCCATTAAGAGTTTGAGCATTAACACAGAGCCTGCTTAGCACAGGATACAGGGTGGAGTGAGAAAATAGCTCTAAACTACTTTTCTGTTTCTCTGAGTGTCTGCCTTACCAGGGGTTGAATTAGCCCCACAGTGTAACTTAGAGTGGACTGTAGGCTGGTCTAAGTTACACTAACTAGAGTGAGCCTCTAGGGATCATCACTGGGTGAGCATCACCTTCTCTCACTTCCAACCTGCTTGGAAATGTCCCTTTTGCCAGGATGGGTGGGACTGGGTGATGTACTGCTGTTATACCAGCTTTATGCCGGAACAGGATTCCCCTTGGGAAATCCCTGGCCAGCCTGTAGGGACAGCTCTCCATTGCTTTTGCACTACCAGAGTGGCACAAAGTGGATGGACCCAAGGTCCAGCCCACTGACTTCTCTTCCTTGCTCATCCCGGAAAGGGCCAAGGCATAGGCAGAACATTGCTTACACACTGATAGTACAGTTGAAAGTACACTGCATACAGTTCCACCACTGCAGAAGTAGGCTTTATTACAACTATATATAAAAGAGACTCAAAACGATGCAGACAACAAATAATAATAATTAATAATAATTGTACCGTAAGCAGATTTTCTGTGCTTCAAATGAGGGAGTAGAGCCAGAATTCCCCAAAGTACTTTGTTATTGCCAGTTGGCTTTATGTGGAAGTGCTTAGATACTACGGGGATGGGTTATAAAATCAAAGACACAGACACCACCACTGCAGATTAGTGCACTTCTTGCTTCTTATGCATAGAGACAGTCAGAAAAATCCTTTCTTTCTGATGAAGGAAGTTGCTGAGCATACGCCAAGGACAGATAATACTAGAACAGACAGCTTGCTAAGGAGAATGGATCCAATTAACAAAATCAGTCTTAGGAAATGTGTAATACTGGTAACTATAACTCTCCTACTTGGGCTCATGGATGCATCTACAGGAAGCAAGCAAGGACGATATCCACCAGTATCATATAGGGTCAAATCCTGAGGCCATGACTTGGTTTCTATTTAGTCCTTACTCAAACAAAAAAAAACAAAAGAAAAAGAAAAAAGAAAACCTCCCCACAACAATGAACCAACCCTGACTTCAGAGGGTGAGTGAAAACTCAATAATGTTCTCAGGATTTGGCCCATAGGGAAAAAAAAGTAAAACTTTATTCCAAGGTAAAAAAAAAATCACTTTAGCAGCATTTACATTATCCCAATTGTAATTTATTGCCTGGTGAAAAGCTGACAAGTTGCTGCAATCAGGCTCTCATACGAATAAAGAGAGAGAAAGGTGAAGGGCAGAGAACACTGCTGATTCATACACCGGAGACAAAGAGAGGAATGAAAAGCAGGAAATCAAAATGATTATACATTATGCTACATTGACATCCAGAGGACTCTGATCAAGGTCTTTTCCCCCCTCCTCGCAACCCACGGAGGAGGAAGTTTGCGGTTCCCTTTGTGGCAATTTCTCCAGTTTGTTCTGTTTGTTCCCATCCTGCCACAGAACAGACCACATGACTGCCCCCACCCCCAGTTTTATGGATCCCTGCACTACCAGGGATTCCCCACTCTTAAAGTGGTACCCCCACCTGGGAGAAGACTGGGGAAAAGAGGTCCAGACTATCTTTTCCCTCCAGGGGAGGAGTGGGCGAGAAACATGACACTCATTCCTGCCCAGCCCACAGAGGCCCCACCTTCTTCCCTGAGCTAATGATTGGCCTATAAATCTCAAAGCTCCCTTTAGTGAAGCATGGGCAACATAGATGATAGCAAATCCAAAGGAAAAAAACCCCAACAGAAATCATGATACTAACAAGATGTGTGCTAAATGTCAATCCACCATCATTCTGCTTTTCTCTTGTTTTGAGTGAAGGAACGAGTAAGATGGGTCAGTTCCCTATTCAATCTCATTTGTTATCATTGAGCTAATAGAGAATCATGGTCTTTCCAATGGCTAATGCACTCTTGCAGAATGGCCATGAAAATTTAGCAAGGCAAGGCACAAAGTTCACAACTACCCTTTGTAAGCCAGCGGTGTCGGGGCTCGTCCCTCTCAGGCACGGCGGGGAGCCAGGGCGCCTCCGTACACACAGCAGTTCAGGTAGGCCTAACCCCTCAACAGGCGTTGAGGGAATAAAGGGTCTGCAAACAAAGTATATCAGCCCAGGCCCTTGGACAGGGCGGGGTAGTAACAGTTCAGGCTCAGACCTTCAGCAGGCTGAGCAAACAAAGTACATCATATGTCCACACAGAAGGCCTCCTCAGGCCAGGGAGAGGGGGAGTCTGCCACCCTTGGGAGGGTGGCAGGGGGAACGCAGGCCCTCCCACTCCACTGCATACCTGTCTCTCACCAGCTTCATCTGGGAGGTCCCAGACCATGGGCTCCTCCGGGTACTGGTCCTAGGGAAGCTCAGGCCGTTCCTCGGGATACTGGTCGTAGGAAAGCTCAGGCCGCTCCTCGGGGTACCGGTCGTAGGAAAGCTCAGGCCGCTCCTCGGGGTACCGGGCGCAAGGCAGGTCAGGCCGACGTTCCTCTGGGTACCGGGTATGAGGTAAGTCCGGCCAGCGTTTCTTCGGATAGTGAGCGCGAGGCAGGTCAGGCCAGCATTCCTCTGGGTAGTGAGCACAGGGTAGGCTAGGCCCGGCGGGAGCTCGGGCTCCAGCATCTGTCCTCTCCGGCAGCCAGCTGCCAACTGAGTGCTTGGGCCGGGCTTTTATACTTCCTGTCCCGCCCCTTGACTTCCGGGGGGCAGGGACAGGCGGCAGTGGCTCCGCCCACTGAGGCACCTGCTCTGGCTCGTCCCTCTCAGGCGTGGCACCTCCTTACACACACACCCCCTCAAGGCTGGCTCCCGGGCAATGGGGCCAGGCTCGTCCATACCTCCCAAGCGGGAAAAGAAGTCAGCATTGGCGTGGTCCTTTCCAGCCCTGTGGCGGACGGTGAAGGCGTAGGGCTGCATAGCCAAGTACCACCGTTGAAGTCACATGTTGTGGTCCTTCATACGGCACAACCATTGGACGGTGGAGTGGTCCGTGACCAAGGTGAACGGGGCCCCAAGGAGGTAGTAAAGCAGGGCATCGCAGGCCCACTTTGCCGCAAGGGCTTCCTTTTCGACCACTGCGTAGTTCTGCTCTCTGGGGAACAGCTTCTGGCTGATGTAGAGAACCGGATGCTCCTCCCCATCCACCTCCTGTGAGAGGACAGCCCCGAGCCCCACTTCCGACGCGTCGGTCTGCAGGACGAATGGTCGATGGAAGTCAGGGCTAAACAAGACCAGCTTGCTACAGAGGCTTGCCTTAAGTGACTGGAAAGCCTCATCACACTCAGAGGTCCAGCGTACTTGTCACGGGCTGTCCTTGGTGAGGAGCCCGGTCAAGGGGGCGGCCATCGCCGCAAACTGGGGGATGAACCGTCGATAATATCCTGCCAGCCCCAAGAACTGGCGGACTTGGTGCTTCGTGGTCGGCGGAGGACAGTCTGCGATGGCCTGAACCTTGTTCACGAGAAGTTTCACTTGCCCATTTCCAACGGTATACCCCAAGTAGGTGGTCTCCCGCCAGCCGATGTGGCACTTCTTAGGGTTGGCCGTTAACCCGGCCGCCCGCAAGGACCTTAGGACGGCGGTGACCTTTTCTAGGTGGGTCTCCCACTGCCGACTGTAGACGACTACGTCATCTAGATAGGCTGCGACGTAGTCGTGATGTGGTTAGAGGAGGTGGTCCATCAAGCTCTGGAACGTGGCAGGTGCCCCATGAAGGCAGAAGGGCATCCGCGTGAAGTGATACAGGCTGGTTGGAGTGGTGAACGCGGTCTTCTCCCTGGAGGCCGGTTCCAGGGGGATCTGCCAATACCCCTTTCTTAAGTCCAGGGTAGTAATATAGCAGGCCTCCCCCAACCGGGCCAGCAGTTCATCTATCTGGGGCATGGGGTAGGTGTCAAACTTGGAGACGACATTAATGCGCCTAAAGTCAATACAAAATTGCTGGGAGCCATCGGGCTTTGGCACTAGGACAATTGGACTACGCCACTCACTTTGCGAAGGTTCGATTACTCCCAGGTCTAGCATCGCCCGCACCTCGTCGTCAATGATCCGCCCTCGGTGATACGGCAGGGGTCTGGTCGCGGCCCGGATCACCAGCCCCGGCTCCGTCTGGATCCGATGATAGACCATGGAGGTGTGTCCCAGCTGGGCCATAAAAGTACGGGGGAACGCTTGAAGGAGGCAGCGGGTCTGCTTGAGCTGTTCTTCCGTCAGCGTTTCCCCAAGCTGGGGTCCCTCGGGGTCTTCATTGGGGTGTACCTGGGGCCCTAGCTCAGGTTCCGGTGGATAGTGATTGATCAACAACCCTTCTCGTTCCCGCCAGGGCTTGAGGAGATTGATGTGGTACCGTTGGAGCTCTTTCCGCCGGTCAGGCTGACGAATTTCATACGTTACGGGGCCCACCTTTTGAACCACCTCATAAGGGCCCTGCCATCGAGCCAGGATCTTGGACTCACTGGAGGGGAGGAGGAGTAAGATCCAGTCTCCAGATTGGAAGTCACGGGTGTGCACATCCCGGTTGTACGTCTGGGCCTGCATTTCTTGGGCGGCTTTCAAGTTTGCCTGCGCCAGGGTCCCAGCTTATTTGAGACGCGCCTGGAGCTGGATCACATATTGTAGGAGACCCTGGGCAGGTGATGGGGTTTGCTCCCAGGTTTCTCTCATCAGGTCAAAAAGGCCCCGGGGTCGGCGGCCATACAATAGTTCGAAAGGCAAGAACTTGGTTGAGGACTGGGGGACCTCTCGCACTGCCAAGAGCAAGGGCAGGAGTAGCTGGTCCCGCCGGCGGAGGTCCTCCGGGGGAAATTTTCGTAACATGTCTTTCAGGGTTCGACTGAACCTCTTTACCAACCTGTTAGTATGGGGATGATATACCGATGTCCGCAGCTGCTTGATCCCTAGGAGCCCGCACACCTGCTCCAACAGCCGCGAGGTGAAGTTGGTCCCCTGATCTGTGAGGATCTCCCGGGGCAAGCAGACGCGGGCGAAGACCTTAACCAGTTCGCCTGCGATGGTGCGGGCGGTGATGTTACGGAGTGGGATCGCTTCAGGGAACCGGGTGGCATAGTCCAGCATCACTAGGATGTACTGGAACCCCACAACACTCTTAGGGAGGAGCCCCACCAGATCCATGGCCACACGCTTGAAAGGGGTCTCAATTAGTGGCATTGGGACCAGTGGTGCCTTGGGTGTCCTTGCCAGAGCGGTCAACTGGCAATCCGGGCATGAGGTACAATAGTCCTTCACCTCGCGGTGTATCCCTGGCCAATAGAAGCATCCCAATATTCGGGCCAGGGTCTTTTCAGTACCCAGATGTCCGGCAGCCGGGACATCATGGGCCAGTTTCATGACCGCCCGTCGATGACATCGGGGCACAAGGAGTTGAGTTCGGGGCTCCCTGGTGTGCGGGTCCCTCTCAACCCGATACAAGCGGTCCTGCCGCAACTCAAAGTGCGGTCACCGGGCTACTCGACCCAGATCGAGGATAGTCCCATCCAAGGTGGCGAGCTGCTCATATGCCCCACTGAAGGTGGGGTCAGCTCTTTGGTCCCGGCAGAAGTCCGCGTGGGCCAAGGGACCCCTTGCCTCCCCAGGGGAGGCATCGTCCCCATCCTTTATCTCGACGGGGTGGTCGGGGGAGTCCTGCTCATCCTCCTCCGTTTTGGAGGCCCCCCGCTCATCTTCCTTCCCTTCTGGGGTCTCTCCTTCCAAGGCCAGTACCGGACCCATGCTGCCTCCGGTATGTTGGTGCAGGACGGCCGGAAACTTGGGCCAGTCCTGGCCCAGGATCACTGGATACGCCAGCCTGGGTGCGAGGCCTACTATCAGCCGTCGGGTCACCCCATCTATTGTCAGTTGGGCCCAGGTGGTGGGGTAAGGCCGTATGTCGCCGTGGATGCACTGCAGGTGAATTTCCCCCAGGCGTGCATCCGCCTGGGGACCTAAGTGGTCGCGGATTAACGTCTGTCCGCAGCCGGAGTCGAGGAGGGCCACGGTCGGGTACCCCTCAACAACCACGGGCGCCGTAATCTTGGCAGGCTGTCGGCAACGGGCCCGAGCCTCCCCGGAGCAGACTTGGCCAAAGGTACACTCCATGTGGGGGCAGTCTCTCTGGAGATGTCCTGACTTGCTGCAAGAGAAACAAGGCCCCAGGTCGGTTCCTCCCGATCGGGGCCGAATCCTGGGGAAGTCCCGAGCAGGGTTCCAGGGCATCTTCCGGGGAGCAGGAGTTGGGGCTTGGGCCGGCCTCGCAGGTGGGGCTGCAGCCCGAGTGGGCATCGCCTTCTTCTCGGGGTTGGGACGTTCCGGCCCCGATGGGGTTGTTCGGCCAGTTGGGCCCACCCGGGCTTCCGCCGCTAGGAAGTCCTCCATCAGGGTGACAGCAGCGGCCAGTGTTGCCGGTTCATGATGGAGGACCCAGGCTCTTCCTTGCGATGGAAGGATGTGAGTGAACTGTTCGAGGATTACCTGCTCTGCCAGCTCTTCCGACGTTCGACGTTCGGGCTGCAACCACCGCCGGCAGGTCTCCCGGAGCTCCTGGGCCACCATAAGAGGCTGGGCCCCGGCGCGGTACATCAGGCCCCTGAACCGCTGTCGGAAAGTCTCTGGGCTTACATCAAGAGCATCCAAGATAGCGGATTTCACCTGACTATAGTCCTGGGCGGCCTTGGCAGACAAGCCTCGATAGACTGCCTGATCCGTTCCTGTCAGGTATGGGGCCAGGACGGAGGCCCATTGGTCAGGGTTCCACCCCGCGACGGTCGCCACCCGCTTGAAGGTGACCAGGAAGGCCTCGGGGTCATCACCGGGCCCCATCTTGGTCAGTCGGATCGGTGGGCAGGGGCTCGGGCCCCCATTTGTGCCTCCCGACTGGGCCCCCTCTCGGGGGGCCCGCTCCGCAGCAAGGTGCTGGAGGCATTTCAGCTGGAACTCCTGCTGCTGCTTAACCAGGTCCTGGATCAGCTGGCGCTGTTGAGTCCCCAGCTGCTCGATGACCTGCTGCTGCCGCTGGAGCTGGGCGGCCTGCTGCTCCTCTTGCCGCTGTGACTGAGCCGCTTGCTGCCGATCCTGGTTCTCAGTCAGAAGGGCGACGAGTTGGGACATGTCCATCTCGGGGGAGGGGGCTCCCTCTCCCGCAGCCCCCCGTTCACTGGCGTTAAGATTCCGCGCCCACATCCTGGGCGGAACTCCCCACTTCTGGTACCACATGTAAGCCAGCGGTGTCAGGGCTTGTCCCTCTCCGGCACGGCGGGGAGCCAGGGCGTCTCCTTACACACAGCAGTCCGGGTAGGCCTAACCCCTCAGCAGGCGTTGAGGGAATAAAGGGTCTGCAAACAAAGTATATCAGCCCAGGCCCTTGGGCAGGGCGGGGCAATAAACAGTTCAAGCTCAGGCCTCCAGCAGGCTGAGCAACAAAGTATATCAGCCCAGGCCCTTGGACAGGGCGGGGCAGTAGCAGTTCAGGCTCAGGCCTTCAGCAGGCTGAGCAAACAAAGTATATCATACGTCCACACAGAAGGCCTCCTCAGGCCAGGGAGAGGGGGAGTCTGCCACCCTTGGGAGGGTGGCAGAGGGAATGCAGGCCCTCCCACTCCACTGCATACCTGTCTCTCACCAGCTTCGTCTGGGGGGTCCCAGACCATGGGCTCCTCCAGGTACCGGTTGTAGGGAGGCTCAGGCAGCTCCTTGGGATACCGGTCATAGGGAAGCTCAGGCCGCTCCTCGGGGTACCGGGCGCAAGGCAGGTGAGGCCGACGTTCGTCTGGGTACCGGGTATGAGGCAAGTCCGGCCAGCGTTCCTCCGGGTAGTGAGTGCGGGGCAGGTCAGGCCAGCGCTCCTCCGGATACCGAGTGTGAGGCAGGTCAGACCAGCGTTCCTCAGGGTAGTGAGCACAGGGTAGGCTGTCCTCTCTGGCAGCCGGCCGCCAACTGAGTGCTTGGACCAGGCTTTTATACTTCCTGTCCCGCGCCTTGACTTCCAGGGGGCGGGGACAGGTGGCGGTGGCTCCGCCCACTGAGGGACCTGCTCTGGCTCGTCCCTCTCAGGCATGGCGGGGAGCCAGGGCGCCTCCTTACACCTTAGAAGCTGATTCCAGAGCTAGTAGTTAGAAAGACTTTCCTAATATCTTTAGCTAAACCTCCCTTATTGCAGATTAAGCCCATTACTTCTTGTCTTGCCTCCAGTGGACATGGAGAACCTACATTTTCCTTTGTCTTTCTCTTTCTCCTACTGTATTTAAGGAACCTCTTCTTATTGTCTTTATGTTCCTTGCTAGGTGTTACTCATTTTGTGCTTCAGCCTTTTTGATTTTGTCCCTACATGATTGTACTATCCTTTTGTACTCCTCCTTAGCAATTCATCTGTGTTGCCACTTGTTGTAGGATTCCTTTTAAAATTTTCAGGTAATTAAAAAGCTCCTTATTGATCCAAATTGGCCTCTTAATATTCTTCCTATTTCTCCTTCACATTGGGATACTTTGCAGTTGTGCCTATAATATTGGCTTCATGAGAAACTGGCAGCTGTCCTGAATTCATTTATCCCTTAGATTTTGCTCCCATGGGACCTTACCAACAAGTTCTCTGAGTTTGTTAAAGTCTGCTCTTTTGAAGTCCATTGTCCATATTCTGCTGCTGTCCATCTTTCCTTTCTTTATAATCATGAGATCTATCATTTCCTGATCACATTCACCCAAATTGCTTTCCACCTTCAGAGTCACAACCAATTCCTCCCTATTGGTCAGAATCAAGTTTAAAACAGCTGTGCCCTTTTTTACTTCCTCTACTTTCTGAAACAAGAAGTTGTCCTCAATACGTTCCAAGAATGTATTGGAAATTTATCTTTTGTACTAATACTTCTAGTTCTTCCCGTTTATTCTCCATACTCCTTCCAATTGTGTATAGACATCTGAGATGTTGAGCAGATTCCCCCAACTGATTTCCCTCTTGTTGCTCCTATGACCATATTGTTAATTTTCCATGCCCTGTCCCATCCCCGACCCCACCACCTCCACATCTAGCTATCTTTTAAGGTTTACACTTACCTGTAGACTTTTGCCATCTGCCCTCTTTGAACCTAGTTTAAAGGTCTCATCACTAGATTGGTAAGTCGATGCATGAAGATGCTCTTTCTCCTTCTTGGACAAGTGGACCCCATTTCTTCCCAGAAGAGCTCCTTCATGGAACAGCATCCCATGGTCAAAGAAGCTGAAGCCCTCCCATTGACACCCTCTGTGCAGCAATGCACTCATCTCCAGGATGTGCATGTCCCTGCCTGGGCTCTGAACCTTTAAAAGGACAAGAACACAACCTGCAGCTCTGACCAGAGGAGCAGCCTGGGGTAGTGGTCAGAGGGATGGATAAGCCTTGGCAACCTTTCTGTAATGTCTCAGATATGGGCTCCAGGCAGGCAGCACACCACCTGGGCAGCATGTCAGGTCAGCAGATGGATGCCTCCGTTCCCCTCAGAAGAGAGTACCTGACCACCAGCACTCTACACCTCCGGCTCTGGAGTGTGGGGGCAATGAGCCTCCCAGCCTTGGGGGCAGGTAGTTTCTCCTCCTCAGCCATTGGAGTCTTCTCCTCACTTCTTACTGCCAGTACACCATATTGATTCTTGATTGCACTGGACGGGAGACCTGTATGGGGACAGAGCATGGTGGGGGTTGGAGCATAGTTTACTGCCTGAGGTGGCCAGCAGCCAATCTCCTGCTTATAGAGCAGATGGTTATCCTTCTCCTCTGAGGCCACTGTAGTCATCAGCTAGCATCTTCCGTCCCAGATGTTTCCATGTGCATCCTGTTGATGAGGTCCTTGTGTGCCTGGGTGCTATGCAGAGGAACCACCTCTGACTGCAACTCTCTTACCAGCTTCCTTAGGGACTTCTTCAATAAACACCTTTCACAGCTGGTGGTTTTCGCTGCCTGGCTTTTGTCAGCAGGGACATGCAGGATGCACTCTCAGCAAGTCAAGACCAGGGCCTGGGTGGAACCCTTCAGGCTCAGGATTCCAGTCTACAGGTGCACGCAGAGAAAGTGCTAGCATATAAATTATGGTATGGTCTTCTATCAGTTGGTGATGCAACATCTGATATTGCGCTATAACCTAAGTGGCCCTTGCAGCACTATAGAATAATAAATGTTAAATAGTTCTATCCTTGCTTGATGTGTTTCATGGAGAGAAGCATTTTCCCACTGCCATGAATGTACAGTCTAATGTTAACCAATGTTCTAAAGAGGCCATGTGATAGAGCAATTGCAAGGCACACCAGAGATTAGTTTGCTGTCAGAGATAAAGGGTCAGATTCTCAGATGGTGTAAGTACCATAGTGCTGTTGAAATCAAGATATATGCTGATTTACAGTAACTGAGGATCTAATCCAAAAGGGTGCTGAATTTTCACCGTGTTAGTCTAATTTTACAGTCATGTAATTCAACTAAAAATCACAGTTAGAATGTGCATGCATTTGTGAGTTGTCTCAATGATATTTTTTTCTAACCGTGTTTTGACATATAGTGGTTTAGTATTTTCCGTTTGGAAAAGTGAACAAATGCAAAGTACAAATTTCCAAACATAATAAGGAGATTTAAGAGCAAGGAAGAGAACATTAGCATAACACACGGTAATTATTCTTATGCCAGTTCCTTTTTTTAATGTCGTCGCTGAGTCGCAGTGACATTAGTAGCACTGAACATTTCCCGAGGACAGCATGTAAATGCTGATGACTTCAGGACTCATTTCCTTTAGCATTCATTTTTAGCCATTTATATGGATTTTCAGGTTAGACAGGCGAGGGATTTTTGTTGTTTAAACACTTTGTGGGGGTGGCTTTAATTTTATGCAGTTTAAGAAATGCCTTTCCTCTCTGCTATTTGTGTTTGCATGCACTGACATAATTTCACTGCAGTTAACCATAGGGACCCTGGGCCTTAGAATGAGATATGTTAAAGGAAGCGGAAAGCTTTCCTTTTACATGTGGATCATCTCACAATGATCCATGCCTTTCCCCCTTCCAGAGTGGATTATTGCAATACACTTTGTTTGAGACTTATACCCGAAGATTCTTTGGAAACCTTACTTAGGTCTGATCTACACTACGCTTTTAAACCTATTTTAGCAGCATCAAACCGATTTAATGGTGCACCCGTCCACACTATGAGGCCCTTTATATCGATATAAAGGGCTCTTTAAACCAATTTCTGTACTGCTCCGTGACGAGAGGAGTAGCGCTAAAATCGGTATTACGATATCGGATGAGGGTTAGTGTGGCCGCAAATCCACGGTATTGGCCTCCGGGCAGTATCCCACAGTGCACCATTGTGACCGCTCTGGACAGCAATCTGAACTCGGATGCAGTGGCCAGGTAAACAGGAAAAGCCCCGTGAACTTTTGAATTACATTTCCTGTTTGCCCAGCATGGAGCTCTGATCAGCACGGGTGGCGATGCAGTCCCAAATCCAAAAAGAGCTCCAGCATGACCATATGGGAGATACTGAATCTGATCGCTGTATAGGGAGACAAATCTGTTCTATCAGAGCTCCGTTACAGAAGACGAAATGCCAAAGCGTTTGAAAAAATCTCCAGGCTACACAGTGCTGCGTGACAAGCGTAATGGAAAGCCAAAGAATCAAATGGACGCTCATGGAGGGAGGGAGGGGGTACTGAGGGACTCCAGCTATCCCATAGTCCACAGCAGTCTCCGAAAACTATTTGCATTCTTGGCTGAGCTCCCAGTGCCTGTAGGTTTAAACTCATTGTCCGGCGTGGTTCAGGGTATAGCTCATCAGTTAACTTCCTCCCCCCACCACATGAAAGAAAAGGGAAAGAAATTGTTTCTTGACTTTTTTCAATGTCACCCTATGTCTACTGAATGCTGGTGGTAGACTCAATGCTGCAGCAGTGAAGAGCAGTATCCGCTCCTCTCCCTTCCCGGTGGCAGACGGTACAATATGACTGCTATCCGTCGTCACCATCAGCCCGCGAGTGCTCCTAGCTGGCCTCAAGTGAGGCTGGCCGGGGGTGCCTGGGTAAAAATAGGAATGATTCCTGGTCATTCCCAGTAGATGGTACAGAACGGCTGGTAATCGTCCTCATCATAGCAACTGGGGGCTGAGCTCCATCAGCCCCCTCCCTTTCCTGTGTAAAGAAAAGATTCTGTACTGCCTGGACTATCATAGCAGCGGGATGCTAGGCTCCTCTCCCCCGCACCGCTTAATGTCCTGCCTGGATTGTCATAAAATGAGAGGGAGGCAGCCTCCTGCTGCTATCTCACTAACAAGTCACTGTTTCTTATTCCTGCATTCTTTATAACTTCATGACACAAATGGGGGGGACACTGCCAAGGTAGCCCAGGAAGGTTGGGGGAGGAGGGAAGAAACGGGTGGGGTTGTTGCAGAGGCACCCCCCGTGAATGGCATGCAGCTCATCATTTTTGCGGGATCTGAGACGGAGCAGCTGTGCTCTCTGATACACTGGTTTTCTAGTACACTTGCCCCATATTCTAGGCAGGACTGACTCTATTTTTAGAAACCATAAAGGAGGGATTGACTCAGGGAGTCATTCCCAGTTTTGCCTTTGCGCCCCCGGCCGACCTCAGCCAGGGGCACCCATGATAGCAGCAGACAGTACAGAATGACAGATAACCATCATCTTACTGCCAATTTACAATGGCAGCAGATGGTACAGAATGACTGATACCCGTCTCTGCTATCATGCAAAAGCAAACAAATGCTGCTGTGTAGCACTGCAGTAACACCTCTGTTAGCAGCATCCAGTACACATACGTTGACAGTAAAAAAAAAGCTGAACGGGCTCCATGGTTGCCGTGCTATGGCGTCTGCCAGGGCAATCCAGGGAAAAAGGGCGCGAAATGCTTGTCTGCAGTTGTTTTCCCTGAGGAAGGAATGACTGATGACATTTACCCAGAACCACACGTGACAATGATTTTTGCCCCATCAGGCACTGGGATCTCAACCCAGAATTCCAAGGGGTGGGGGAGACTGCGGGAACTATGGGATAGCTACAGAATAGCTACCCACAGTGCAACGCTCCAGAAATCGACACTAGCCTCGGACCATGGACGCACACCGCCGAATTAATGTGCTTAGTGTGGCCGCGTGCACTCGACTTTATACAATCTGTTTTACAAAACCGGTTTACGTAAAATCGGAATAATCTCGTAGTGTAGATGTACCCTTAGTGCAGAGTAAGCAGCCTGCTATTTCTTTCAGGGTGCATGTACAGCACTTCCCGCACTCTGTAGTCTGAATTAGCATCCAGTTCATGTGTGAGTTCAGTTCAAAGTGTCTTATTTGATTTATAAAACCCTAAATGATTTGCATCCTTACTGCCTTAGGGACCTCCTCTCTCCCTGTGTTATTCTGTGACTGCTGAGATCAGCTTATTTGCTGAAGCTAACAAATTTAAATTTCAGGGGCTGGAGGCAGAGATCGTTCAGCAAGGGGCTCTTGTCTCTAGATCACCCTGCTATTGTTGCTCCAAAACAGCCCTAGTTTGTCGCATTCCAGGGCAAACTGACAGGCCCATGCACTTTCCCAGGTGCACTCTGAGGGGGATTGTGACACTCTGACATTCCAATATTCACCACTGTCATGTAATTAGTATATGGTTTGTACAAAGTATGCCTAGTGAGAGAGCTTTCTAAAAGTCTTGATCTGCTAGACATTAATGTCTCATTGGATTGTATGTGCTATCATTGTATGTGAAGTTATGAAGTTTGGCTGTGTATGTGTTACTGAAACATGTTGTGAGGCTGAAAGAACCCACACGCAGCCTTTCAGGTACAACAGTAAAAAGGCCAAACAATGTTAACGGCTTATTGAGGAAACACACACAAGCACAGGATTACCCCAGGAACTGTGTACAATAGAATACTCTCAGAGACAGCACTACAAATTGGGAACTGTTTCATCTAGGTCATAGCAAAAAAGCTTTCTAGCAAGTGAGAAGAAGATATAAAAGGGAGAAATGTCATCATGGGGGGACCTCACTCTCCCTGCAACAACACACCTGGAAACACCTAAGGACTGAACTCTGGGAAGTGATAGTCCCAGGCTAGAAGGATTTTTAGCCTGTGTATG
Source organism: Gopherus evgoodei (assembly GCF_007399415.2). Lineage (NCBI taxonomy): Eukaryota > Metazoa > Chordata > Testudines > Testudinidae > Gopherus > Gopherus evgoodei. The sequence continues at coordinate 198,830,518 of NC_044322.1, read as the reverse complement.
AAAGCCTGGTAAAGCCGAGGCAGCTTGTGCCTTAAGAACCTGCCAGCCTGTTTATCCCTCAGGGGGAGAGTTTTCTAATGTATATCCTATCTGTGTTTAGCTAACTGGTCTTAACCCAGTCCCCAGAGCAAAGACCCATGTATTACATTGCAAAATGGGTTCCAAAGGAAATGGTGGAATTGCATGGTCCATGAAATTTAAACATAGACAGGACACTGTATTGGAGAATACTCTGTAGGTAACAATTTGGGATTGGTAGGGTGATGTGTTATAGAACTCTTTCCATCTGTACAGTCTATGATTCATTCCAAGTGCACTTGGCAAACAAAGAAGACTAAAAATAAAATTGTGACACATCGTGATTTTCAGTTGTGTTTATTTCCCACCTCACTGCAATAATGCGAGAATAGAGCTTGCAACTTTAATCCCTCTGGAACAGTGGTTCACCACACCCTGCCTACTCTACAGTCCAGGGCTCAGTTTGTGCTGAATGGATTACTGTGTGTGCTGTCAGCGGCACTACTTATGGCTGAGACTGGAGTACCTCTGGGATTCCTTTTTCTGACTTTGTAGACCTAGAGGACCTCTCAATAGCCTGAATTTTACAGGACTGTTCCCCTTTGATCCACAAAATCCCCTGTCCCATGGGGCTGGCTGGACTTGGCTCCCCTCTTTGGGTATTGCAACTTAGCCTCTGGTGCACAGGGTCACAGTGCCACTCACTCAAATTAGGCCTGGTAGCTCTCTTGTCAGGGCTGTGGGGAGGGAGGGTTTGAGCTAAGCTGGAGCAAAAGGGTGACCAGGGGCCCAGTCACAACACCCCGCACAGGGTGCCAAACCCAGGGAACCCCACAGGACAGGAGCTGCTGCTGACAGATGAGTGCAGAGCAGATTTCCTCTGCAAATCCACTGCCTGGGCCTTCCTTCCCCTGGGGGCAGTTCCTATTCCTCTGCCTACCACCTCTTGGGGATAGGAGCCCTCCCACTTGAAATCTTGGGAGGTTGCTAAGACATTTAATTCTACCACTTTCCACTTTAACGGTAGATATTTCTTCATTCTCAGGGTTGTGCAGGCTGTAACTATAACCTCCCAGTCAATCAAACTCATTGCATTAAAACAAAGTACTATCAAATAGAAAAGAAACAGATAAAATGAAAGATACCTAGTCTTGGGTGGTTTCAGCTCCACCTAGCTGAGCTAGAATGGGCTGTGAAATTTACTGAGATTGCAGGTAGGTTGCAATTAGTCTCTTATGGTTCATAATTCATATTTTTAGCTGTTCCTTGGAGCTGCTGGCTCAGTCTGTTTGTTCTAAATGTTTCTTGAAGTGGTGTGAGGCTGGACATGATGCAGTGGTGGCCACAAGTTTTCTTCTCTCAGATGCAACTAACACACTATCCAATATCTAGGGACATTACCCCCAATCCACATCTGTCCACACATCAGAGCTTCTTGCTTGTCGGTCTTTTGGAGCTGTTTGGTCAAGGATAGAAGCACAGGTTATTCACACAGAAATTACATAGGCATCCAGTAGCCTAATGCAACGTTATTACTCCTCAAGTAGCTCATTTACCTTTCAACCTCTCTTCTCCTTGTGCAGTCGATTGAGCATTCTATATGATTTTTTCCAGAAAGATGCTCTATCCAGTACATATTGACAGATGGTTAAAAATAGGAATTTCCATCCTGATGAAAATTCTGATATTTCAAAATTAGTTTTCACCCCAAATCGTGATGAAAAATTGAAGTAACATTTTTCATGGAATGAAAAGTTTTGAAAAATCAATTTGAAATATTTCAGTTCTATTTTTCGACAGGAAATCAAGTTCGCAGAACAAGCATTTTCTGTCAACCCCCCCCCACAATTTTTCAACAGAAAATTTCTGCCTAGTTCTAATATGAGATTAAAACGAATCTGCTTTGTAAGATTATTAAGGTTGGCATAAGTACACATTGCATATTCTTTACAGAATCTATCAGCTGGTACCAGCCTTCTGCATTCAGTATTGTAATTTGAGTGGAAGCAATATGAGTAGCACCCAGCATCTAAGAAAATCATCTGACCATTTGTCTACAACACAGATGCCTACCCTGGCCTCTTGAGGTACATCTACACTGTAATAAAAATCCTGTGGCACTGAATCTCAGATCCCAGGTCAGTTGATTCAGGCTTGTGGGGCTAAAAGTTACTGTGTAGATGTTCAGACTCAGGCTGGAGCCCAGGATCTGAGAACCCCTCCTTCATGGAGTTTCAGAACCTTGGCTCCAGCCTGAACCCAAATGTCTACATTGCAATTTTTAGCCCCCGCACCCCCTCACCAGTTAGGCGGAGAGCCCTAAGTGTTTTGTGTTTTTTCCCCTTTTGTTCTGTGATGATGTTTGGGAAACCATACTCTAGTAATGACTTGTGCTCACTAATCAGTTAGCAGTTTTCAATGAGTTGTGGAAGGGGCCCCTTCTATCCTTGGTCTTATTCCTGGAGTGATGTGGAGGTTGTCAACATGGTTGCTGGAGAGAGAAATAAATGGTAAATAGTTACATTACCTCCAGAACTCTGTCTGGCTATGATCAGTCACAGAAGTATGGAGAGACTCCACAAAGGGGAAGAGCGAAGGGTCAAATTCTGTCAGTTTCATCAATCCACTCCCAATGGAAACATTAGTTGTATGTGGCTAATCTTAGAACATTTGGCCTGAAGCCTTTCTAAAAGGTAAAAAAGGGCAGTATTATCATGAAACCCTTCTACACACTGGAATATTGCACTCTGTATGCCTCCAGGAGGAACCAGCCGGCAGCAGAAATCTATGAAAGCAATGTATCGCAGAGTAGATGCAAAGCCCGGGCAATTAACTCCTCTTGGATCAAATGGCTGGTTCCCGGAATGTGTTGAAACTTTCTTTACCAGTGATGTGAACCATTTGGTTTAAAACACAGCTGTTGTGCAGAGCTGGGACCTGGAGCACAGAGATAAGGGAGGGACAGAATTCACAAAAGGAAATCTGCAAGATTAAAAAAAAACCTCTAAAAACAAAACAAAACCTAAGAGAGAGAGAGGGAAAAAAAATCAGACGGAAGCTTAACAGAAAAAAAATCTCCCTAGGCAGGATTCAATCAGTAGTCCTAAATCCCTAAATAAATGTCTTAGGAAATGGGTATTGATCCTTGCCTAGAAGATAGGGCCAAAGACATTCATCAAAGGGGCAGATGAAAGACCTGTTTTTTTAATGATCTATAAACATAGGGAGTCTGAGTGGGGTCCCCTCTTTATTGTTATTCCCCCCTCCATGCACACACCCCTTTCCATGCAGTTCGCACATGTTTTGAAACAGAGGAATAGAGGTAAAATTGTTTTAATCTTTACTTGCCTTCCTCCCCCTGCAGTTTATTTAGACTGAAGATAAAAGTGCCAGAAATAACCATTAAGGGCCCAGCTATCCCAACAGAATGGCAGGGATCTGATTATTTTCCTGTTCAAAACTGCTCTACTCTTTTTTGTTTGTTTCCTTTCAAGTTGTTAGATTTATACCCTGCATGCCTCAAGCTGTTTATTGCGTTTCATGCCACAGTGAGTGAGAGTGGGGTTAATAAACCTGGACTTGGTGTTTTCATCTCCATACAGGCTTTTCTATCTCCCAGCTGCCTGGCACATTTTGTCCAGCTGGCAGTCACAAAAGAATCTGATGGTCATTGATATGCCTTTGGCAAGCTAATGCAGGCAGATACCCCTTGGTGAGGTTGGACATGCTTTTTCTCTCCCTTTGTTCTGTTTTCATTAAAACTATTGACTAAGGAGGTGTAACAAGATAGAAATTCTACTCCTACAACATTACATTGGGATTTTCAAAAGGGCCCAAGGTTATGTCTTCACTAGAAGAAAAGGTGTCTCCTGAACTCAAGTCAGCTAACTCAAGGTAAAATTCCAGTGAAGACAAGGCAGTTGGTGATTTTGGTACAAGTTTGCAGGTTAAGTTAAAGACTAGGATCCTGCAATGCAACCTGCTAATTTGTATGAAAACTACAAACTGCTTGATCTTCACTAGAATTTTACCTTTAGTTAGCTGACTTAAGAAGACACATTTTTTTCCCCAGTGAAGATATAGCCTAAGTTATTTAAAGGACAAGTACTAGTCACTGTCCTTGAGTCCTGTGGTCCTAAAGGCATGTCCATACATGCACAAGTTGCAGCATTTTAACTAAAGGTGGGATGTTAAACTGATTTAGTTTAAGCAGTGTAACTTTGTGTGTGGATGCTCTCACATCACTTTAAACCTCATTTGTATTGGTTTAACTTGAACCTGTAAATTATAGGTTTAACCTAATATATTTTAGGTTTAAACCAATATAAGAGCACTCAAACACAAAGTTACACTGGTTTGTTGTTACACTTTTAGTGTGTGGACCAGGCATAAGTCACTTAGGCACATTTAAAAAATCTCATCTTTAGGCATTGTCTTCTTGAGAAACTTGCACTGTTATAATTTTAGCTGTGAATTTAAACATGTGACATTCTCCTCAGGACAGCCAGAACTGTAATCCACCATGTACTCTCTCTGCCTCAGCAAGACAGTTTTGCTGGAACTTAGTTAGACTCTCCAGTCTGTTCACCCCACCAGAAAAGTCCTCAGTAGTGTCTATCTTAACCTTGCCTTGCAGGTAACAATCAGTAAGCCGACTTCTCGAGCTCCCCAGAGGCTTCTCTTTGCAGTGTCCGGTCCCTCTCACTGGACACTCACAGAAATAGTTGTTTGCTGCCTCCAAACACCAGACTGTTAGATTAGCTGATGACCCACACTTCACTTTAATATTCAGCACTGAGATGGCTTTGTTACAAAACAAGAATAAATTTATAAATCAAGTACACAGGTTTCAGTGATACCAAGTGAGAATGAAAAAAAGATTAAAAGGGTACAACCAAAACAAAATAAAACACCCTTTCTAGTGTCTAAGGCTTAACTTTAGCAAGCTACAATCTGCCTAAATAGCTCTCTCACTTGCATCAAGCTACCAGGAACTCAAGCCCTTCTGCCAAGAGGATCGGAGTCAGAAGCTGCTGTTACCTTTGTTCTCTAAGCCCTCGTCCAGACTAACCCGCGGCATCGGCGGGTTAAAATCGATTGCTCGGGGATCGATATATCGCGTCTAGTCTGGACGCGATGTATCGACCCCGAGCGCGCTTACGCGCGACACGGAATCGACACGGAGAGCCGCGAACATCGATGCAGCGCCGTCCAGACTGGTGAGTACCTCGATTTTAGAAATTCGACTTCAGCTACGTTATTCCCGTAGCTGAAGTTGCGTATCTAAAATCGATTTTAATATCTAGTCTGGACGTGGCCATAGTGAGGGATAATTAAAGTGTCTTTTTGCTCCTTGTTATATTCCTCAAAGTCCATTGTCTTTGCTTCAAGAGCCAAGAAGACCTCCTGGGAATTCAGACTCCAGAATATCCTTAGATGTGCTTACAAAGCTGTTTCTTTGCCACTTTTTAGCTTGATTGCTTTTTTACGATACATATAAATATACTGCAGGCAGGTAAATACACAGTTAGTAGTTCTGCAACTTTGTATCTGATTTCCTTCAGAACTCTTAGGTGAATACCATTTGTTCCTGGTGAGTTATTATTGTTTAAGTTATCATTTTGTTCTAAAACTTCCTTTACTGACACCTCAATCTGGGACAGTAGTTCAGATTTGTCACCTAAAGAGAATGACTCACATGTAGGGATCTCTTCAAATCTTCTGCAATGAAGACCAATGCAAAAATGAATTTAGTTTCTCAGCAATAGCCTTATCTTCCTTGAGGATTCCTTTAGCACCTTGATTGTCCAGTGGCCCCACTGATTGTCTGGCAGGCTCCCTGACACTGATGTACTTTAAAAAAGTTTGCTGTTAGTTTGTGTGTCTTTTGCTAGTTGTTCTTCAAATTATTTTTTAGCCTTCCTGGTTATACTTCTAAACTTGACTTTCTAAAGTGTATTACTTCCTCAGTAGAATCTGACTTCCAATTTTTTTTTGCCTTGCACCACCTTTTTTACTCTGCTGTTTAGCCAGCATGGCATTTTTTTTGGTCCTCTGACTGTTCATTTATTTGGAGAATATATTTAGTTTGAAACTCTGTTATGGTGCTTTTAAATAGTTTCCATGCAGTCTGCAGATATTCCACCCTTGTGACTGATCCTTTAAATTTCCATTTAACTAACTCCCTCATTTTGTGTAGTTCTTGTTTTTGAATTTAAATGCTACTGTGGTGGATTTCTTTGGCATTTCCCCCCTATTACCAACCGGTTCAGCTATATTCACCTCTTGGACCACAATCTGTGTTTCATTCAGGCTTATTTATTAACTGCCTCCATGACATAACATATTTCAGGCATACATATATAACTCTTTATACATAGACCATTAATACATCATGCAATGATTTTCATGACCAGCATGCGAGCTGTTTTTACTAAACACATTACAAGACATTGTTTGGCTAAATATTCTAAGAACAGTGTGTTGGTAACAGGTAACAAAACTGGAGGCCTAGATGTTAAGTAAGTACACTCAGTATATGTATATATGAAATATTGTTGATAGTTATGATTGGAAACTTTGCTTATTAACATAATCAGAGAGACTGGTCCCAGAAACCTTGGCTAGAGTCCTGGCACTAAGACAATTAATCCAAAGAGATAAGCAAGGATGTTACCCTTCACCCTTAGAACTGTACTAGGGTGACCAGATATCCCGATTTAATAGGGACAGTCCTGATATTTGGGACTTTACCTTATATTAGTACCCCCCTTCCCCCTCCCCATCCTGATTATTCATATTTGCTGTCTGGTCATCCTAAACTGTGCGCAGACACAGATCCACAATTACTTTGTGTGATTATGACAAGAGAAAACTGAACCTAAATTCTGCTCCAAGCCACCAAATACTGTTTCCAGTGGAGTGCTTCCACTCCATTAGGTAGGAACCAAAGTATATATCAGGAGTCGGCAACCTTTCAGAATTGGTGTGCCGAGTTTTCATTTATTCACTCTAATTTAAAGTTTCATGTGCCAGTAATACATTTTAACGTTTTTAGAAGGTCTCTTTCTTTATCTATAATATATAACTAAACTATTATTTTATGTAAAGTAAATAACATTTTTAAAATGTTTAAGAAGCTTCATTTAAAATTAAATTAAAATGCAGAACCCCCCCGGACCGTTGGCCAGGACCCGCGTGCCACCTTCAGCACACGTGCCATAGGTTGCCTACCCCTGGGGTGTGTGTGTGTGTGTGTATATATATATATATATATATATATATATATATATTCTTGTGGTCTTGAGGAAAGGAAAAGGTTTAACATTTTGTTGTCCTCCCTTACAGAAAACTATCATAGAGTTTAACAGGTATGAAACCAATACAATTCTATAGAAATTCAGCAAGGCACTAGTTACTCTTAAAAACTCATAACCTTTAGAGGATGATATCCATTCACTAGGCATTTTTAATCATCCTATAGAAGTGATATAATTCTCTATTAAATCCCATAGGATTAAAACAATCTGCAGAAAGACTACAATTTTCTATTAAATTCTATAGGGCTTTTCCATAAGCGTTTCATATCTCCTGCTACCTCTTTCTCTAAATACCTGCCTACAGGTATAACCCTGTGTAGCACAGTCTGGGGCTGGTTCACTTAAAACAGTGGTTCTCAACCTATTTACCATTGTGAGCCACATATGTAGCTCTCTGGGCTTTGTGGGAGGCATCCACACAATATATATAGTACCTGTATGGCCCTGAGGATGTCACATGGGCTGCAGCTGTGTGCTGATTGGACCACAACTGGTCCATGGGTTGAGAACCACTGACTTAAAAGGATGAGCATATTCCAGCTTCCAGCTAATTCTTTATTTAATTCAAGTACTGGGTAGTATTATTATAAATATGTATTCATATTTTGTGGAGGGAAAAATGTTTTTGTAGAAAGATCTGTAAGCAGATTTGTATATTCTTTGTGTATTTGTGTATTTGGGCAGGCCAGCCCATCTATCTCCAATATCAAGTTGCAAAATACTGACTAGAATGAAATTAATGGTTCATAAGTAAAGATGACTCAGTGCAGCTAAAAACCTTTTCTGATTATTTTATTTCTTTTAAATGTATTGAAACATAGATCAGGGGCACTGTGTAGGTGGAAATATTTAAAGGTTAGTAAGGGTGAAATCATCTCAGAGGGCTATTTGTTTGGGTTCAGCAACATAGATTAAGCAGTAAGGTATGTCTAGCTTCTTCCCAGCAAACTCACATGAGCAAGCTGCCACATACAGACATGCAGAAGATTAAACATAACCACATCTCTCTCTTTATTTAAATAAAGGGTCCAATTCTGTCACCCCTACTTATTCACATAAATAATCCTCCAGTTAGCAGTCCTGTGATGGTGATAAGTCGGGCTATATAAAATTCAGGCCTGCAACGATGTTCTAGGTAGCCGAAGTGACTATGAGAGGCCTACTGGTGGCTCTTTGGTGGAAATCTATATAGAGTGTCTGTTTTTTTTTCCCCTTTCACATTTGTAACTGCTTTGCTGCTGTAGGAACCGCTGTGCATATGTACCATTCTGCACACAGACACAGCTGTACCAGCTGACTGGAGGGTAACTAATGTAACACTGATTTTTAAAAAAGGCTTCAGAGATGATCCTGGCAATTATAGGCCGGTCAGCCTAACTTCAGTATTGGGCAAATTTTTGAAATTATATCAAAAACAGAATTATCAGACACACAGAGGAACACAATATGTTGGGAAATAGTCAATACGGCTTTTGTAAAGGAAATCATGCCTCATCATTAGAATTCTTTGCGGGGTCAACAAATACGTGAACGAGGGTGATCCCATGGATAAAGTGTACTTTAACTTTCAGAAAGCATTTGACAGGGTCCTTCACCAAAGGCTCTTAAGTAAAGTAATCAGTCATGATATAAAATGGAATGTCCTTTCCTGGACTAGTGGCTGGTTTACAGATAGGAAACAGGGTAGGAATAAATGGTCATTTTTCCAAATGAAAAGAGGTAAATAGCAGGGTCCCCAAGGATCTTTACTGGGGCTTGTGCTATTCACCATATTCATAAGTTATTTGGAAATGGGGTAAACAGTGAAGTGGCAGAGTTTGCAGAGAATACAAAACTATTCAAGATAGTTAAGCCCAAAGCTGACTGCAAAGAGTTACACAGGGATCTCATTTGGGCAACAAAATGGCAGATGAAAGTCAATGTGATAAGTGCAAAGTAATGCACATTTGAAAACATAACCCCAACTATACATATAAAATGGTGGGATCTAAATAAGCTGTTACCTCTCAAGAAAGAGATCTTGGAGTCATTGTGAATAGTTCTCTGAAAACATCCACTCAATGTGCAGCATTCGAAAGATCTAACAGAATGTTAGGAACCATTAGGAAAGGATTAGAAAATATCATAATGCCACTATATAAAGACATGATATGCCCACACCTCAAATACTGCATGCAATTCTGGTTGCCCCATCTCAAAAAAGATATATTAGAACTGGAAAAGGGATAGAGAAAGGCAACAATAATCATTAGGGGTATGGCATAGCTTCCATATGAGGAGATATTTTAAACAACTGGGATGGTTCATCTTAGAAAATATGACTAAGGGGACATGGTCAGTGTGTTGCAGATGGATTCCCCACTGACCATGTCTCTGGTGGCAGCACAGCCAGATGATAGTCTGGTTTCCCATGGCTGCTTCCTATACTCCCCCTTGGGTGTACATTCCAAGAATCGTCGTCCGTCTCCCCAGAGTACACTGCAGGCAGTAGTCCCAGTAACTCCTCAGCATCCAGGATGTCTGGCTGTATGGGTAACTCGGAGCCATCCTCGGGATAGCAGAAGTCTTCTGTGGACTCCTGCATCCACAGCAGGGAGAACACGTCTGTCCTTGGCAGTTGCTCCCCAACTGAGCTACAGGGTCTGCCTTTTATACTTCCTGCTCTGTACTGCCCCTCTGCTTCTGGCATGGAGAGCATGCCTTTTCAGGTTCCACCCGCTAGGGAGCATCTGGCTGCCCCTCGCTGTCAATCTCTGAGGGTGGCCACGCTTTTTCACTATACACACAACCGTAGAAGTATTTTGAGTGAAATGGGACGATTTCAGTGAAAATGTTGGCAAGGGGAAAGGAGATTCACATACAAAACATGAATATAGACATTTTACCAAAGTCAAATAGCCACTAGATTAGGATTCAAGGAGTCAGGGTTCTGTTCCCTGCTCTGCCATGGACTTTTTGAGTGACCTGGGGCAAATGACTTAGTCTCTGTGCCTCAATTTCCCAACTCTACAAGGGAGATAGTAATACTTCTGGACCTCTTTGGGATTTTGTGAGAATGAATTAATCATTGTCTCTGAGGCACCTGGACATTACAGTGATAGGGGTTAAGAACCTAGAAAAAGAAATGGAAAATCACATTTTTGGGGTACAAAATGGAGAAACAAAATGGCTAAGGTGTCCATGTGAAATTACAAGAAGCAAAAAATGTGAGCTTTGAACAGCTCTAATAGGATCCCTCTGATGGATGAATCTTTCCTTCAGCTCAGCTTGGAGCAGGTCAGTGTTTCTGGGCATGCCCATGTTTTGGTGGTGTGTATTGTAGCTGTGGCTCATTACATCGGTCTGTCAAGATGCATCTTGCTTTCAGCTCCATGCTTTCACACCCATCAATGGAAATTCAGTACAGAAATCTAAAAATATTGTCCTGAGTCTGTAGATGCTCTGCTTACTCACCGGCTGTATCAGTTCAGCCTATATTTGACAAGTGCTGCTACTGGTTCTGAAATATTTTATGACATATACAAGCTTGAATTTTTACATTTTATAGTCCTTGTGTTTTATTATGCTGCAAGACTGATGTGGTAAAGGCCCGTTAAATCTTGGATGCATGAAGGTTGGTCTTCGCCCTTTCTGCTCTTCATTCATCAATGGCTACGTTTACCCTTCTGTTGGCGTGAGGAGTACCTATGCTGCATGCCTCCCAGGCACGGGTGAAAATAGCAGCATAGACGATGAGGCACTGCTTAGGCCAGTAGAGTAAAGACATGTCAGAACGGATTGGTGTGTGCGTGTGTGGTGGAACAGGACCACAGTGTCACCACCTCACTTCCCCTCTCTGCTCTTGTTAGGGAATTGGCCCTGTTGCTCCTGTTTTTCCTCTAAGACTGCTTTCACTATGAGCTAGGGGTGTGATTCCCCTCCTCATGCACACATACTTGCACTAGCTGTCATCAAGCTAATGATAGCACACTGTAGCTGTGGTAGCACAGGTAGCAGCTGCAGAGGCATGGCTGAGCTGTGCTGAGTCCAAACCTATCGGTTTCAGGCATGGGCATAGTTTGAGGGAGATATGGAGGGCATTGTCCCCCCCAAATTGCAAGCCTCAGGCAGTGCAGCATATGCCCACCGCTGCGCAGCTTTGTTGGCCTGACTGAAGCTGCCCCCCCAAATAAAGACGGTTTCAGGTGGGTTTGTACTCAGCACGACTCAGCCGTGGATCTGCTGCCACTCCCTATGTGACCACAGCTACACTGCTATTTATACTCACAGTAACTCAGTAAGAGCTAGTGTGAATGTGTGTACACAGGCAGGGGAAATCACACCCCTAACTCATAGTGTAGACGTAGCCTTACACACACATTCGACTGTGTAGTAAAGACTCAGGGCCTAATTCTCATTTACTTAAAGTCCAGAGCAATGTAAAGGGGCCCTGAGATTAATGTGAATCAGGCTTTCATCCTTTATCTATTTTATTATTTATTAATTCCTAAGCACGCTTTCTATATCTGGCTAGATTGTCCATTAATAATTATAGTTTTCCAAGCACTAAAAGCATGGTATGAAAACCAAGTCTCCTGCCTGTAATCACATACCATTCACCAGTGCTGTTGGGTAAAACTTGTTGGCTGAAACTTTTTTTAACAAAAAGGGCAGATTCAGTGATATCAAAATGTTTCATGAATTTGGGTCAGTGTAAAACATAAAAATTTCATGTTGGGATTTTCAGAACTAAACTGTTCCATTTTTAAAATTCAGAATGGCTTTTTGTTTAGAGATTTCTTTCAATTTTATTAAAAATCGTTCAAAAATCTTTTTCAGTGATCAAAATTGAAACCAAACATTTTTTCCAGGTCAAATGAAATGTCTCATTTGACCCAAAAGGATTTTTTGCTTGGACTTTTGGATTCAAGAAAATCCTGAAAAAATTGTTGTTTGTTTTTATGATTGTCCAGAATTGCCAGTGAACAAGAAAATCTGTTATTTGCACAACTATATTCACCATTATTTCTGACTCATTTATGGTATCCTTTGTTCTTAGTCTTAAGTTTTCCTAGACCAAATCTTGTTGCTAGGAGTTTAAATTCTAGCCTGGCAAAGATTAATAGGATTTGGGTGTCCTAGAAACCATATGAGAAGTTAGCCTCTCACTTTCAGTTTGTGACATTGTTACAAAGAACTATATCTGTACTTGACAGAGAAAGCTTTTCCATAGTTTTCCTTTTTCTAGGCCTTAATCCAGTAAAATATTTTAAGGGGTTGAGAATTTTCAAATTCTTATATTAAGCACGTGCTGAAGTGTTTTGCTTGATCAGAGCTCAATGTACTTGAGCCACATACGAACTGTGTTTATAATCTTCAGGGTGTTTCATTTCTAGAGAGAACATCAGTGAAGTTTGTTTTTAGTATTTTCTTCACAACACAGTTGTGTATAAAAGCAAAGATTAGCAAAAATGTATATAACAAGAAATATAGATGTGCACCAAATATACTCAGCTCTCACTAAGATCATGGTTGCAATAACTATAAATATTTCTATGAAATGTGGTTTGCCCTTTGCAGGCATTCATGCAAATTCTGAATTTTGTTTCATGTGGGTTTTACTTTGAGATTCCAAAATGAATTCTCAAGTACAGATTCAGCCAGAATGGCTAAATTTTGCCAAGCTTCATGTGGAAACCAGAAGAAACTACGAGGGCCAGCTCCAGCTTTTTTGCCACCCCAAGCGGAGAAGAAAAAAAGAGAAAAAAAGAGAAAAAAAGAAAACCCCGATTGAGCTGCCACCGAAAAGGAAGACAGGGAGTGAAGGACCCGCCGCAGAAGACCCGGATGTGCCACCCCTTTCTATTTGCCGCCCCAGGCACCTGCTTCCTTCGCTGGTGCCTGGAGCCGGCCCTGGAAACTACTAATTCTGTGGTTTCCAGCTGAAAGCACAAATGGGCCCCATTTTGCTTGAAATTGATCACTGATTCACTGAAATTTCAGCTCACATCCATTTGAAACTAGTGCAGCCAGACTTGTTCTGAACTTGGTCCAGATTCACAACATTTCATTAACCTCAGCAACCATGCCTCAACTTTTGGATGTGTTTAAAAAAATACTGCACAGGGTTGTTTACTTATAGGAAATGAGCCAATATAATCCCTGGTGTAATTCCATTAACTTCACGCCAACCAGCCATACAGGGAGAATTTTTGCAAGGGGTACAAAAAGATATGCAAATACAACCATGGAATATAAGACAAATTCTAATATACTTCTACTGTACTTAGTGATATGCTGCCAATATATTTGAAATGTCTACCCATTAGCCTCTAAAAAGTCATATATTCCAAGGCTGTATGTGTGCTGCAGAATGAGGAATAGAATGACCAAGGAATCATTTTCTTTTTTTCTCCGTTTAAAGACCATTTGGTAAACAAACATATTAAGATGAATTTTGCAGGGAATATTTATACCTTGAGCATTTATACCTTGAGCATTTTACTGAAAAGTTTGACCATATTGTTAGACGATCATGGGGTTGCACTTGTATAAGTTCAAGTGGAAGTAGGATAGAAGACCATGTAGTTGATCTAGGCTATCCTTTCTTGGGCATAGTTATTGAAACACTTGACATTTCGTATATTCCAAAGACAAAAAAATGCGTTCTTCAGAAATACACCTGTCATAAACAGTTAAGTAAGAGTTAATAGAACAGAAGTACTTCATATCTCTTTTGCTGTAAAGGGTTAACAAGATCAGTGAGCATGGCTGTCATCTGACCAGAGGACCAATCAGGGGACAGGATACTTTCAAATCTTGAGGGAGGGAAGTTTTTGTGTGTGCTGTTAGATTTTGGTGGTTGTTCTCTCTGGGTTCTGAGAGTGACCAGACGTGCAACCAGGTTTCTCTCCAGTCTCCCTAATACAGGTTCTTATAAATTCAAAATAGTAAGTACTAGGTGATAAGGTGAGTTAGGCTTATGTTTGTTTTCTTTATTTGCAAATGTGTATTTGGCTGGGAGGAGTTCAAATGTGTATTTAGCTGGAAGGATTTTAATTTGTACTTGAATACTTAGGCTGGGAGGGTATTCCCAGTGTCTATAGCTGAAAGATCCTGTAACATATTCCATCTTAAATTTACAAAGATAATTTTTACTGTTTTTTCTTTCTTTAATTAAAAGCTTTTCTTGTTTAAGAACCTGATTGTTTTTTATTCTGGTGAGACCCCAGGGGACTGGGTCTGGATCCACCAGGGTATTGGTGGGGAGAAAGGAGGGAAGGGGGAGAGAAAGGTTAATTTTCTCTCTGTGTTAGGATTACTTTCTCTCTCAGGGAGAGTCTGGGAGGGGGAGAGAGGAGGAGGGGGGAAGGTGGATTTTCCTCTCTATTTTAAGATTCAAGGAGTTTGAATCACAGTGATCTTCCAGGGTAACCCAGGGAGGGGAAGCCTGGGAGAAGCAACGGTGAGGGAAAGGGTTTACTTTCCTTGTGTTAAGATCCAGAGGGACTGGGTCTTGGGGGTCCCTGGGCAAGGTTTTGGGGGGGACCAGAGTGTACCAGGCACTGGAATTCCTGGTTGGTGGCAGCGCTACAAGTACTAAGCTGGTAATTGAGCTTAGAGGAATTCATGCTGGTACCCCATCTTTTGGACGCTAAGGTTCAGAGTGGGGAATTATACCATGACAATACCTCTACCCCAATATAATGCGACCCTGTATAACATGAATTTGGATATAACGTGGTAAAGCAGTGCTCTGGGGGGGAGAGGAGGGCTGCGCACTCTGGTGGATCAAAGCAAGTTTGATATAATGTGGTTTCACCTATAACTAGGTAAGATTTTTTAGCTCCCAAGGGCAGTGTTATATCAAGGTAGAGGTGTATTTTTATGAGCCATAGGGATAAGTAATGTCTCGTAGGTGTGACTTAGCAGCTTGTAAGGTCTTTGGGGCAAGGACCTCACTTTTTTGTTCGGTGATTGTACAGCACCTAGCACAATGGGTCCCTGGTCCAAGACTGGGGCTCCTCGGTGCTACCTGAATATAAATAAATAAATAAATAAATAAACCATCTTAAGTAATCAAATCTTCACCTCCTACCCCCACTTTCATCTGATGGGAGAATTGTAACAGTGGGTTCATGGGAATTCCCAACAGCCCCTTCAATACACAAGCTACTCTATCAGGGTCCATCATTATATCATGCTTCGGAGTGTCTTCCTGGGCTTGTTTTGTTTTTTGACATCCTAGTGTGACTAGCTCAACTAAAGACATTTGCTTAGTATAACAGACTTAACTGTGACAGTGAATCGGAGAGGGCATGTAGAGATGGTTTGCTGCAGCAGGAGTTCCTGTGCCACAAATGCTCTCATGAACAGAGGTGGGGAGTTGAACCTCTGCAGCACGTGGAGATGGGCACCATGTGTGCCCCACCAAGCACAGGACCTATTCCAGTTGCGGGTGCAAGGATGAGCAGGTGCCAGACTACAGGGGTTCTTGAACTCAGGGGAACACAACGGCTTTCATTGCAACTAACCACTTGCAGAAGGGGAAATAGCTTCAGCATAGACGCTGATCATATTTCTCTGCCTCTGCAGTTAAGATTTAATAGTCTGGAGTTTTGTAAATAGAATCTCCTATATCTAGAAAGACTAAGCATTAGGGTTATGGTGGGAGAAGGGAGAGAAAATCTCTCCCCAAGAAGCCTCAGCCTCATAAGTATAGCCTCACCACTAGCCAAATGCCACCACATGCTCAAAGAGGTGAAAAATTGGAAGGGCATAGTGTGGAGAAGATCACTGGGAATTTATGTTCAGAGTGATTTCTCTTTGTTTAAAGAAAGGAGACCTCAAACTCAAATTTATTATTATTAATAATTTTATTGTAGTCGTAAAATGTTTTGCAAAATAGAAAAACTCTTCAAAAACTTCCATGGATTTTGCACTCCCACCCCTAAACTATTCTGATTTCTCCCTGGCCTACTGCAGTGGAATCAATATTACAGCTTGTGCAAAACACTGCAAGATCTCATGAACTACAGTCCTATTGATTAATTCATTTAGGAGGGAATGTTTGGCATACCAGCCTGGAAGTCAGGAGAGCTAGATTTATTCTTGTTGGTACTACTGGCTGAATATGTCACTTCTGTCAAGTCACGTGCTAGCTCTGTACTGCATTTTCCCTGTTTGAAAAATACATATCACACCTACCTCCTTTACAGATGTAGTTATTTGTAAAGTGCTTGAAGAGTCTCAGATTACAGGCGCTATGGCAATACCTATAATTTATTTAGATTTTCAAAGTGCTTCACAGAATTTAAATGCAATCAGGAGTCATATACAAGATTTGTACAGTAACTTGCTTCCAAATTTAGCATAGTCAATTATCAAATGAGTCACCCGTAACAATGGGAACAATCTATCAATCTGTACTCTTTATATGACCCCCAATGCTATAGTATCTGAGAGCCTCACAATCTTTAGTGTATTTATCCTCGCAACACCCCCATGAGGCAGGGGAAGTGCTATTATCCTCATTGGACAGATGAGGAACTGAGGATTGACCACATTCACACAGGAAGTTTGTGGAAACCGATCTCCCAAGTACTAAACTAGCAGCATAACCACTAGACCCTCTTTCCCCTCTTTGCATTACAAATACATCAACACACCTTCCCGAATGCTCAAGAACAGATATAGGCTTTGCAGTGTGCTCAGAAGGCTAACAACTGTGACGGACCAAGATGAGGGACAAGTTCCAAAGCCAAGGGATCATCATGGAGAGTAATTAGTACCAGTATTGTTATTTAATAGGGTAAAAATTTCAGAAGTGCCTAAGTCACTTTTGAAAATGAGTCACTGTCTCCTAAGTCACTATGATGGAGTGCCTACACCACCCAGGTGGTGAAAGGGGAAATGTGGACCTGAGAGGCCAATTAACACACAGGGCCACACTTGGAGGGCGGGCCATGCTTTATTAAAGATGAAGCCCAGCTGGGGAGGAGCTGGGTGGTGCTATAAAGAGGCAGTCTGGCTCAGAAGGAAGAGGAAGGGAAGAATCCTGTTAGGTTCTTGGTGGTAGACAGACTTGTGGGGGAACTGGAAGGTTCTTATAGGTGCACTCTCCTCCATACTGGGAGCAAGCTCCTGGGGCTAACACTGTTTCAGTGTTAACTGGGTCTTAAAGAATCCCTAGGAGGGTGCTGCTCATTACAAAGAGGCCAGCAGGGGCTGAGGAAAAGGCATGAAGAAAGTCTTGCGATAGGAAGAAGTCCAGGGAGCTGGTGGCAAGGTATTTGGTTGTTAGTCTCTGGAGTGGAACCCAGTGTGGGAAAGAAGCCTCTGTTACTCTACCAGCCACTGGGAAGGTGACATGGAGCCCCCTGTCATAAGGGGGTAAGGATGATAATGCCCTGAGAGAAGGGTGTAAGGACTAAGGGGCTGAGAGATGGAGTCTGGAACCTGATGCAAAGGCACTTGATTTTTTGTTTATGTTGTTACCCTGGAAGGGGTGGAACTGAGATGTGACCTGGCTGGAGGGCTGTCTCATGGGAAGAGAGATCACCACAGGACTAGAGTGTCAATTGGCAGAGGGTTGTAAAGAGGAATGAGCTACAGTGCCATGATCAGCCCAGAGGAGGTATGCTCTTCTACAGTTACTTAGGTGTGGGTTTTTCTTGAGGGTGAGATGCAGTAATTCAAGCTTTCCTTTGTGCCATCTATTCTGTTTGCTTTCTCTTAATCATGAGAGTTGGCAATGCTGGCTTGTTACTTCCACCTTGGCTAAACAGGAAGTGGGAATGGACCTTTGGAGTGGGCTTAAAGGAGGAATACTGGAAACTGCTAACTCGGGGAAGAGGCTTGGGCTGGAATTTTATCTTTTTGACTGATTTTATTTTAACTCTAGATCTTGGAGGGAGTGAACTTTGACCCTATACATGTTGTGATAACTGTGTTTTGGAGCAGGGGTGGAGGAACACCTTTCTTTTCTCTTAAACTACTCCTAAGTCACCGGACATCACAAAGCTCTCAAATTTTCCATTGTATTTATCAGTAGACATATTGCATATCTACATAACATCTGGCTTAAAATAACCACTTTAGGGAACTCTAAGACCAGAAACCTCAGATGGATTCATTCCCAGTGCTGTGTAAAATTTGGTCTAGATGGTTGCATGAAGTTAGGGCCCATAACTTTGTGTAGAGGAGACAGGGCCGGTGCAACCATTTAGGCAACCTAGGCGGTTGCCTAGGGCACTGGGATTTGGGGGACGGTATTTTCTTCGGCAGCAACCGCAGTGGCCGGATCTTCGGCCACCTCGGTCACCACCGACATTAAGGCGGAGGGAGCTGGGGTAGAGGAGTACGGGGATGGCTGCCTGCAGCAAGTAAGGGTTGGGGGGTGGCATGCAGAGAAACTCCCCACCCCAGCTCACCCCTGCCCTGCCTCCTCCCCGAGCACACTGTTGTTGCTTCACTTCTCCCGCCTCCCAGGCTTGC
Organism: Gopherus evgoodei; assembly: GCF_007399415.2. Classification (NCBI taxonomy): domain Eukaryota; kingdom Metazoa; phylum Chordata; order Testudines; family Testudinidae; genus Gopherus; species Gopherus evgoodei. The sequence continues at coordinate 198,811,706 of NC_044322.1, read as the reverse complement.
GGCGCCTAAGCTGATTGGCGCTACAAGCCTGGGAGGAGAGAGAAGTGAAGCAGCCACAGCGTACTCGGGGTGCTGGTGCTCGTGTGCACAGCAGCGGTGAGCTGGGGTGGGGAGTGTGCCTCAGGGCGGAGGGTGGGGGAGGGGAAGCTGCCGTGGGGGGGAGGATGCCTCAGGGCGGAGGGGGGGAGCTGCCGTGAGGGGGAGGGGGGCTCAGGATGGGGACTCAGGGACAGGGCAGCGCGCAAGGTGGAAGTTTCGCCTAGGGCATGAAACATCCTTGCACCAGCCCTGAGTGGAAACTAGTTTCTTTTTGCAGACTATAGAAACATATTGCAAACTGCAGACACATCTTGGGTTTGCAGCCTTCCCTACAGAACACTTGGTGTAAAAAAATTGATTAAATCTGTTTTAAAAAAAACTCTTAGTGTGATATTACACAATCTGAGCTGAAAAGATGTTGGGACCAAAGTTTACAGTGTGTTGCTTTTTTTTATACTAACAACTAAACTAAAAAGTCAGATGAATGAAACTCGTCTCTCAAATCCCCCTTTTTTCAATAGATAAGGGAGTTCAAGCCTAAACTTCCAGTCTAAATGACCTTTGCCAACTACCTCATACGTGATCTTACCAGAGTTCAAGCTCAACAGTGTCTGGCTGTGTCTAGGGCCACGTCCAGACTACCCGCCGTATCGGCAGGTTAAAATCGATTGCTCGGGGATCGATATATCGCGTCTAATCTAGACGCGATATATCGATCCCCGAGCGCGCTTATATCGATTCCGGAACTCCATCAACCCCAACGGAGTTCCGGAATTGACACGGAGAGCCGCGAACATCGATCACGCGCCGTCTGGACGGGTGAGTAATCCGATCTTAGATATTCGACTTCAGCTACGTTATTCACGTAGCTGAAGTTGCGTATCTAAGATCGATTTCCCCCCCCCCTAGTCTGGACCAGCCCTAGGACTAAGTGGATAGGAGGCAATCAAGAAAACACTATGCCCTGCAGCCCTTCAGGTTGGTGATTCAGTCAACAGTGCTTTTTCCTGTGCTGCTGGGAGTGCTGCCTTTTGATGAGACCTACAGCCACAGTTCAGACCATACGTGGCAGGTTAAAAAATAAGGGGTTTAGTCAGAGTGAGATGGCTAAATTCTAAATCTAATTTCTTCTATTCTTAAATTCCTCCATAGTTTCAGCTGGATAATGTATTTTTCTAGACTTACTGTCCTACCCTGTTGTAGCATTACTCTGGAGGTGGATGCATTCTAGATAAACATGAAGTGATCCTTTATATGTGACATGTAAAATGCCTTAACAGCTTTCTGAATGAAAGGTGCTCTGTAAGATTAAGATAACTGACATCACATACTTATCCTAGGTACTGCAAGTACCATTGAAAATGATATACCCTGGGCAAGATTCACCTCTGTCCAGGAGGGCAGCTACTGCAGGGAGCTTTAACAGGGAAAGCGGTCCTAGGCTATGCCTAGGAGGAAAATAAGTGTTGTGTTGAACATGTTAACACATTTTAAGTACTTTTTTTTTTAAATGGCACTTAGCACCTAGTGTAGATGGGGTTTAACATACCTGCCACATTTTTAGGTGACTAACCATAACCTGCTAAATTCATTTGTAATGGTTTTAAATCCTGTCTAAATGTAAAGATTAAGGTCCTAGTTTTTTTCAGATGGGTGTCAGCCTGACCTCCTGTCATGGTATAATCCCCCACTCTGAACCTTAGCGTCCAAAAGATGGGGTACCAGCATGAATTCCTCTAAGCTCAATTACCAGCTTAGTACTTGTAGCGCTGCCACCAACCAGGAATTCCAGTGCCCGGTACACTCTGGTCCCCCCAAAACCTTGCCCGGGGACCCCCAAGACCCAGACCCTCTGGATCTTAACACAAGGAAAGTAAACCCTTTCCCTCACCGCTGCCTCTCCCAGACTTCCCCTCCTTGGGTTACCCTGCAAGATCACTGTGATTTCAAACTCCTTGAATCTTAAAACAGAGAGGAAAATTCACCTTCCCCCTCCTTCTCTCTCCCCTTCCCAGACTCTCCCTGAGAGAGAAAGTAATCCTAACACAGAGAGAAAATTAACCTTTCTCTCCCCCCTTCCCTCCTTTCTCCCCACCAATTCCCTGGTGGATCCAGACCCAGTACCCTGGGATCTCACACCAGAATAAAAAAACAATCAGGTTCTTAAACAAGAAAAGCTTTTAATTAAAGAAAGAAAACACAATAAAAATTATCTTTGTAAATTTAAGATGGAATATGTTACAGAGTCTTTCAGCTGTAGACACTGGGAATACCCTCCCAGCCTAAGTATTCAAGTACAAATTAAAATCCTTCCAGCCAAATACACATTTGCAAATAAAGAAAACAAACATAAGCCTAACTCACCTTATCACCTAGTACTTACTATTTTGAATCTATAAGAACCTGTATCAGGGAGACTGGAGAGAAACCTGGTTGCACATCTGGTCACTCTCAGAACCCAGAGAGAACAACAACCAAACACTAACAGCACACACAAAAACTTCCCTCCCTCAAGATTTGAAAGTATCCTGTCCCCTGATTGGTCCTCTGGTCAGGTGACAGCCATGCTCACTGATCTTGTTAACCCTTTACAGGCAAAAGAGATATGAAGTACTTCTGTTCTATTAACCCCTACTATCTGTTTATGACACCTCCCTCTTTTCTTCTTCCCCTCTTTCCGCCTCCCTTCCTCCCCAAAACTGTGCCTGCTCCTACCTGCAGGCACAAATCTTGTTACATCAATCCATCTTAGTAGGATTTGCATTGTATTAACAGCAGGTGCAGTCTTTTTATTTTGTATGCCCAAAATGAACCCTGCCCTCTATAAATCAGGCTCACAAGGTGCTGTTTCTTCCTCCGACCAATATATATCTCTGATTATACCTGTGCTGGAAGCCTGATGCATCTTAAAACGGATGTTAGAAATACAGAAAACAAGACTGAAATCTGCAAAGGCTTGCTTGGGTAAGACATGAAATTATTTTACATTCTCCCTTACTCATTTGACAATTCCTGCCATTTAAGTGCAAGTGTATTTGCTTTTAAAGAGAGTAGCAGCTCTCCCAGAGGGCATACTTGGGAGCATTGTAAAGCATTTGTGGTAGCTTATTGGCATTCTCCATACTGTACCTATTTGAATGTTATTTCAGTTGGGAACAAGGACTTGCTGGGACAAATAATATTCTTTGCCAACTTAAAGGAGAGCTGAAATGGTTGCCTATGCGTGTATGGACACAATCGTCTCAACATCGCTTGCTCTAGGTAAATGCATATTGCACCTTCCTGCACTAGCAAGGAGACCTCTGCACCACTCCCACCTTGAGTTGTGGTCTGAGGAGCAAGTGGGTGGAAATGGAGCAAAGTAGAGTTCATCAGAGAACTCTTGATCTTAAATGCTTGAATTTAGGAGAGGTTAATGGAGGGAGAGATAATGGAGTCATCCATGATTCCAAGACAGACCTAAACTTGGTCCCTATATACATGGAAGGGTGTGTCAAGGGTCTTCTCGCATATAATATTTCATATAAGAGCTAGGTGGTATTCATGATTACTATTCTATGCTTTTGAGCACATCTGTGACCATTTCTTACAGCTTCTGACTGTGTCCCTATCTCATGTTTGTACAGCACCCAGCACAACAGGGCCCTAATCCTGACTGTGACCTTTGGATGCTCCCATAATGTAAATATATACTACTAGTAATGATAACTTAGCACATAACAGGATGGAGACAAAGACTACTGAAGCCAATGGGAAGGCTCCCAGACCCGTGTAATCCTTATAATCCAAGGATATGCTCCAAAATGCTTTACAAAGGTAGGGATAAGGCATCTTTCCTATTTCCCATGGGCTGGGAACAAAGCACAGAGACTGAGCAAATTGCACAAGGCCACAAAGGTGACTTAGTGGCAGAACTGGGGAACAAAAGCGTATCTCCTTACTCCCTAGTCAGTGGCTGATCCCCTAGACGAGAGCGCCGGTTTAGGTTAGTGCCGACCCTACATTGCATTTTGAGTCTTACCTTCTGAGGACTTTCTCTGTACTCCAATCCTGCAGCATGATCTCAAAGGGGCAGAGTCCTACAGTGCACTGATGGGGATGCTGATGCTTCAGAGGCAGTTTGTGGCAGGCTTGTTCCTTGCTTGCCTCAGAGAGCCTTGTTGATGAGTTTCACTTCTATTATTTTGGCTTCATCTTTCAGCAGTTTCCTAAATCTGTTACACTCAGGAAAGAATTATTCTTATTAAAGCCACAAATAAAATATACTGTGGGTCATTAAATAGTTGTAGGAAAGAATGTGGAATAGTATATTCCACACCAGAGAGCTGACAAGCTGATTAAAGCTCTAGCTTGGGCAGCAGCAGATGTATAGGTAGTGAAACTACAGGTGCTTATTGGGTGCCAAAGCAGTTTGAAAGCTAATGAGTCTGTAGCAAAGCAATAATGCAAGAGCCATTTAGTAAATAACAAGAAGAAGATGTGATTTGTCATGCTAGCCTTAACAGTAGTTTTAGAGCTTTTTTGGGGATAGGAGAAGAGAATATAAATTGAAATTAGTGTGATCATCTTTCAAATGGATAACTGTAAACTGGGACTGGCTTGGCTCAGGGAATGTAATGACCTGAGTTTTCCTTTATGACTAAGGAGTTATTACTTATGACAGCCAAGTGAGGAACAGTCTGTTTATTGAAAGTGGAATTAAAAGGAGATCCACATTTCAATATCCTTATGTGCTAGGGATTACCAGAATTCTGCTGACTTCTTAGCTCACAGTGAGGTTTGCTACGGTTGTAGATTAAACAGGGTCTCATTCCAGAGCCCTCCTTTGAGAGGTCAGCTCTCAGACACTCCAGGGGTGAAATCCTGACCCCACTGCAAAGCCCTCAATTGCCCTAATGGGGTCAGGAATTCACTCCAGATTCTCCAGGGGACATTACACCAACAGCCCTTATGGGCTTAATGTGTCCAGGTACAGCATCTCTTGTCCTCACAGGCAGTCCTAGGCTCTGCAGCCAGAAGTCCTCATTCCTTGGGTGTGTCCCAGGGTCCAAATGCTACTTTTTTTTTTTAAGGCCTCTCCTCCTTAGGAGACCAAACTGCCAGCCCATTCAGCAAGGATCAACAGCTTACATGCACTCCAGATATTTTTTTCTTCTATGAAAAAGCTCACTGAGCACTTTGCTGGGGGCTGAGTTTATATATACCTAGCCACAGTTATGTCACCTGCCAAAACGGAGACTCTGTGTGCGCTGCCTTGTTTGTATTGCTCTAATATGTAAAAGAGGACCTATGTGTGTGAGTGTGCACACGTGTGGTCTCAAACCCGTGGCTTGTGAGCCATCTGCGGCCCATGAACCTCCCCAATGTGGTTCCAGCAGTTTTAGGACTGGGTCTCTCCCTTGGCCACACCTGCCACCCCCAGGTGCTCCCCTCGGCGATTTAAAATGTCCCAGGGCACCTGCAGCACAGCAGAGCTGAGTGGCGTCTGCCTGCTCGCTCCATGTGTCTGCCAGTCCCTCCCTGGAGCAGGGCTGTGGCTCCACACTGCCGCTGCCCCAAGCCCCCCTGTGCCCAATGGGAAGCTGTGGGGCTGGTGCCTGGGGTCAGCAGTGCACAGAGGCCCCCTATCCTGCCCTGTCTTGGAGCCCCAGGTAAGCGCTGCACCTCCTGACCGCCTCCAAGAGCCTGCACCTCCTTCCCTTCCCACCCCCAAACTCCCTCTCAGAGCCTGCAACCCCACCCTCCTCCTGCACCCCCACTCCCTGCCTCAGCCCAGAACCTGCACCCCAGACCCTTTCCCCCACCCAACCTCTCACCCCTTCTACATCCAAACTGCCACCCAGAGCCTGCCCCCCAATACCCTACCCCGACCTCATCCCACACCCAAATTCCCTCCCAGAGCCTTAAGCAGGTGGGGGGTGGAGTTTTGGAGGGCAGGTTCTGGGCAGCATGAGTGACATATTGTCCCGCTGGGAGGATTTGAGGACTGGCACTGGCCCTAAGGTAAATTGAGTTTGAAACCCCTGGTGTACACAAACTCAATAAGATCTGGATGTTGGAACTTGCTCCAAGCTGAAATTTGTTGTGCTGTTCAGGAAAAACAAAATGGTCTATTTGCATTTCTCTCTTGTGTTTAGTATTCATGCTAGTGAATAGTTCTGGACTGACCACATGAGATTAAAAAGGCTGAGCCACAGAACAGGGATGCCATGGGCAATGACAGTGCAGATTTCGATCTTAGCAATAGCACACAATCTACACTATGCTTCAACTTTGACCATACTTCAAATACAATTAGGTAACTGGATTTGTGCAACTATTCCTCTAAATTAATCCTCATCCTGCAAACCCTGATCCACACAATTAAACTCTCAGACGTGTGTGTGTGTGCACGCACACAGGCCTGGGCCCTTAGATACTAGGTGGTTTTGAAACCTTTAGAGATTTGTGATAACCAATAGTAACTATATCTACACAGATATCTCTCAATAGAGAGAAAATATGAATCAGTTTACCTAAAATTGCCAAAACCATGGTATACAGTTATTAGGAGATAAACTAGCAGAGAACATATTGCAGAGATTCAAGATTCTTTGTGACTAACACTCTTACTTCTAAGTCTAACACTTCAAGTGTCATTTTTTTAACAAAAAGTAAAGCAATGCATGTAAAACAGCTCTCATATTCCTGATGAGAATAAAATCTCTCAATTTGTATTCAAAGCTTACGCGTCTCTCATAAAACACAAACACATCAGTCAAAAACATCTGTTACCCTTAATGGATTTAAAGAGCATGGGAGTCTGATCTAAATACATCCCTTGTATAAGATTAGATTCTGGTTGGTTTTCAAAATTTCCAAAGCAGAGTGGTGTAGTGAGACGTCAGCTCATCTCTGGCGGGGGGGGCGGGGGGAGGAAAGGGGAGAGAAAAAAATTACATAAAAGGTTAAGTTTCGACAGCTGAGCACCACAAAGAACATGAACATTCAGTAGATTTGCACAGAGTATCTGCTGAACGAATCTGAGCGATTTATAAATCTGTTTGCAAATCTGGCCCCAAACGCTTTACAATTCAAATGGGAAAAGGGGCTAACTTTGACAGATGGACCTTTTTCAGCAAATAATTCTGCTGCCTCAAATACAGCCATCCAGGACTACTAGGCCAGGGAAAATGTAAATGTATTTCAGTGGTGAGACCTCATCTGCTGAATGCTGTCCCAGAGGATGCCCATCAGAATCCCCTTTGGAGCTGTTTTCAGAACTAGTAAGTCACTCCTTTCTGGATCTCTCCATCATTAGCCATTGAACACTTACCCATCTGTGCTAAAAGGGGAGATTAAGGGAAGAGAAGGGGGTGTTGGAGCTTGTGCATTGTGCATGGGTTGTTAAAGGCAGCACTTCATTATGTTATGCACAGGGCCCAGGTGCTTTCTTTGGTGATAGGCATTAAGTAAATTATTCATATAAACAGTCAGCCAAGACAATTGTGCTGCCACAAGGCATAAAGCAGGCTGGGCTCCCCCAGGATTACAGAACTGCGCTTCTCCAAACAAGGGTGTGTGGGTGGAGGGAAGTGGAGCTGCTGCTGACAAGGAGGCTGAGGTAACCAAGTCTGAAACCGCACTTTCAGACTGGTAAAGAGAAACCACCATCAACTAGAATAACTATCCTTATTCTGGTGTATTTTTCTTTCAAATTGCTTGCCCTTTTCAGGAGACAATGCTGTTTGCAAAGATCTCATAAGGGTTGTGTGGGGGCACTAGGATATGCTTTTTTGCCAAATTATATCCCCAACAAATCACATAGCCTTTAGGTTTTGTCATCAGTTTTAATACCCCTTTCACAGCCACATCAGTGCTTGATTATGTGCTGTGGGGCCAGCTTAGGGCCATGCCTCTGGCCTACCCAAACATGTGCCTTCTACATGTGCATTGGGGCCTGTGCTGGCTGGTCCCTTGCATTCCTGGGGCCAGATCCTCAGCTGGTGTAAAAGAGCATAGCTCTGTTGACTTCAAACACTGCACCACTTGACCTATATGGTGGCTGCTACATACACTGTACCTAGTGTGAGCTCAATAATGCTGGTATAAGCATTTTATACCAATATAACACACACTGGTAATAGTTTATTCTCCATCCTGTATGGGAATAACATACTTATATCAGTATAGCTGTGGCCACACTAAGTCCAGTACCAGTATAACTATCAGTGTAGTTAAAAAACAAACTCACCCTGAAATAATCATATTGGTAGAACTTTCAAGTGTAGACTCAGCTTTTAGAGTTACACGGTTTTTTTTTGGTCCTTGTTGTTTCCCTTAACCTAAAATAATAATCTTAGGCCTATGTGTCTGTGTGTGAGAAAGAAAACAGTAATAGCTGCTTCGAAGTGCTAGTTTCAGAAATGCCAGTTTAAATTAAACTTTTCCAAAGCACACTTAATGGTGTCTCTACAGTGAGAAGAGCCCCTTGGTCACTGAACTTTAATCCCACTGGCCTGAGCAAAGTGGGGGCAGCTTTCCTATAGAAAGCTAATTCTGTTGTTTTTCACATTGTGTCCTGTGTGCATTTAACTAGCATGTGTAATACGGTAGAAGGAGCTCTTCTTGCTATGCTTGTTGCCTCAGTAAAAGGGCTTCTAGTATATAATGCTATGGATTTGCTCAGCAGCAATTTCACATCACTAGATAATAAGCAATTAGCACAACCTCACCACTGGGATTTTGTTACCTTTTTGTGTGCACATGGACTTTCTCACTGAGGTATCATCTCTCCCAGCCCATAGTCTAATCATCTTAAAATGTTTGCATTTTAATGATGAAAATCACATGAGGAAGTTCATAGCTGCAGCTGCTGTTAGGAACCTGACTTTTACATGTTCCAGGGCCTGGAATATCAAAGGTAAGATCAGTTAAAGGGGCACTGCTGCTGCAGTGGAGAGTTGCATAGCTCACGTTGCTGTCATCCCACACTGGGAGGCTGATGAAAACTACTAAGTGCCTGCTGCAAGAAGCTTCCTAATGGGAGTTCAGATTCTGGTGATAAGTGCAGCATAAAAACTCTGACTAGAGTACAGGGTGCCACTTAGCCAGAGATGCTGTTCAGGTTCAGTTCCCAAGCTAGCAGCGAAAGAGGAAACTTGGGAGCAGGCTCTGTGTTAGGCCTCAGAGAGGCACAGCACAGAGAGTGCAATCCAGAGCAGGGCAAGGAGAAGAGCGGAAAATGTGGCAATCTGTGGTATTGTTCCAGTTGCTAGATTCTATGCTGCTGTGGGAGCTGAAATGACCCCCCCCCCCGCGCAGCATAATTTAGAGCAGTCCCAGGGCTGATCAAGTTTAACGGTGGCCTTCCCTGTGACTGCCTATAGGCTGCACTCCAGTCCAGTATGTTGGTAGTACTGAGCACTAGGTATATGCACTCATGGACCTGGAACAACACCTAAGGATACTTGGGCCTGGCCTATGCTACAAAGTTAGGTTGACATATGTCCAGTTGCATAGACCTGGTTACGCACATGTCTACATTCAAATGCGTCTCTTGCTGACACAAGCAACCTGTTACTGTGGAGCTATTACACCACCTCCCCTGAGCAGTGCAGAGCCACGGTCAATCTACTGAGGTTGACAAGTGCAAGTGTTACTTGTGTTGGCCCTAACAGTCCTCCAGTGACCACTCCATTGAAAATTCTGAACCAGCCTACCCCCCAGGTCTTTGAAATGCCTTTCCTTGATTGCCTACCTTGGTACCTAGCAGTTTACCTGTGTGTGCAGCTGCCCAACCAACCGTGCTGGCTCTCTGCACACAGCTACTACACGTACTCCTTCCTGAAGTAGACACAAGGTACTGGATCTCCTGGTCTTCTAGGGGGAGAAGAGGCTGTGCAAGCACAGCTACAGACCAGCCAGAGAAAAACCAACATCTGTGAACAGATTGCATGAAAAGGGGGTGTAGGCAAAGGATCTGCAAGACTGCTGTGTGAAAGTGAAGGGACATACCACAAAGAAATGGTGGGCAATGAGATCTGGTGCTGCCCTGTGGACCTGCTGCTCTTACAACAAACTGTGTGCCATACTTCCCGCTGACCCCACAGACCACTATGGATACCTCAGAGGGGAGCTTGAGACAGGGACCCCTGCAACCATGAGGAGGGAGGAGTTGCAGTGGGAACTCCAACCATGCTGTGAGCCAGGAACTGTACGATGCTCTCTGCAGTAGTAGAACCAGGCCCAGCAGGGGGAGTACAGATGAGGCTGCTGACGAAGGGGAAGGGAACTCCGGTAAATGTTAGGGAGTATGTTCTAAAAAATGTTACATGGCAATCCGATTACCCAGCTGAGATCAGATCAATATCCTTGTCTGGGCAGAAGTAGAATAGAATGAGAAGCAGCACCTGCTTTTCACTTCTTTGGTTTGTTGGGCCAGATGGACAGTGGGGCAGCGTTGATCAGAATAAGAATGTCTCATCCTCTTGAGACAGCTCAGCAAAACTTCCACAGAGCTGCTCTGCAATCTTATCCTGGCGACTTCTAGGGCTTGCTGCCTTGTGCCTCCCACTGTGATAGGACACTTTCCCAGGACATGCTGATGTGGGTTGGCACCTTTGCAGTAAACAAGGTAGCAGAATGTGAGCTTGTGTGGTTTTGGAAAGCCAGTAGCAGTTGGGTTCTCTTTGCCTTTGTCACCCTCAGGAGTAAGATATCAACCAAAATCACTACCTATGAAAATAGAGCTAATATATTTAATGTAATTTCCCAATACCCGTATCCAGGCAAGGGGCCCAAACCACTACATTCAATGGAGTGTCCTCCCTCCTACTGGCCAGTGCTATAGTTATCATGGCTTTGAGCTGGAGTGGTGCTGTAGCGAGATGCTTCAAAGCGAGCGTCAAACATTTCATATTAAGGGTATCTGCAGGCATAATGTAAGACAGTTCTGAGACTTGACTTACGTTGTCCGTTGCGACTGTAAATTGAATGGTGTTTTTAATCAGCAGCCCTTGGCATAGACATCCTGAGGGGGTGCCTCCTCCATGCCTGACCATCTTCAGGAAGAATTGTAGGGAGGACATGCTTTGTGAGTGCCTCGAAGCCCCAGTTCCCTTGGACTGTGATCTAAAGGGTTGGAGGGTCCTTCAGAACACAAACCTGGGGAAAGACAGAGCATTTGCTACAGGACAGGGAAAGGCTGGGAGGCACAATAGGAAATCTACTAGGACTTAATGGCAGCAAGTACAAATTTTGCAAACCATGGTCGACCTACACATCCAAAAGTCCCAGATTAGAAGTCTTTACAGTCCTTGGAGGAGTCTCTGACTGTTGCCCCCTCCCCCCGCCTCTCCACATGGCATCATTGTGTACATCCTTGCCCTTACCATTCCATACCAGGGAAGGATAAGAACCATCGCTACACGTGTACTGACCCATGAAAACCATCGGTTGGTGAGTGAGCAAGTAGCCAGAACAGACTGCATTGAGCTGCTGTTTACAAAAATGTGCATACATCTACTCTTTACTTTCCCCAGGCAGAGAATAGCAGGGACCAAGCTCCACCAAAGCCCCTGCAGTGGCAGGGAAATGAATCTGAGATATTCACACCACCCTGGCATTTTTTCCCATACCTACATGCTGTAGAGGAAGGAGGAAAAAACCCAAGGTCTCTGCCACTCTGAGCTGTGGTGGGAATTCCTTCCTAACACTAGCAATAGTGATCCATTATACCTTGAACATCTGAGCAAGAACCAGCCAGCCCTACGCCTGACTGAGAATGCTCAGTGCCACCTCAAAGCCCTGGCCCAGTAACCATATCTGGAGATAGGACTGTTTGAAGAAGATTTAAAAAAAACCCTCACAGGATATACTGGGAGGAAGGGGTTGAATATTTGCCTGACCCCTGCAGATGGCTACCTGAAACTTGGAAGCATGAGCTTTTGCAACATGACATTAACTGGGAGTGAGTCCCAAGGTACTGAGCCTTGCCTCCTATTGTCACAAGCACCCCATCATATATTCAATCATAAATTTGTTCAGCTCTCTTAATGTGAACTGTTTACCCCCATAACTCCTCTCCTGGTTGGAAGGATGTTCTAGAACCTCCCACCTCTGATGGTTAGAAATCTTCTTCTGATTTCCGGGATGAATTTGCTCATAGCCAGTTCAGATCCATTTGTTCTTGTACCAACATTGTCCTTTATCTTAAATAGCTCTTCACTCTCTCTGATATTTACCCCCTAATTTATTTATAGAAAGTAATTATATCCTCTCCCTGCCTTCTTTTTGCTAGACAGAACAAGCCAGACTCTTCAGATAGCTTCCTGTAACATACTGCATGTTATAACTTTGGGATGTTTTTTCCTACTAGATCTGCTCTACAGAGTAAACAGCAGTGTCCCCTCAAATTACCAAAAGCACATCCAACCCTCATTTTGCGTCTGTTCAGCCAGTTATTGTATCTTTCTGTGGTGCTGTCGAGGTGGCCAGGGTACAGCTTTGTGAAGCAGGAGAGCAAGGGGCAGCCTGGGTCCCCAAGAATCATTAATGGTAATCAGCCAGTTGGGAAAGAATGTCCCTGCTTGCAGCTTTTTGAAACATCCTCTGTTCTTAAACATGTGTGCATCATGCACTGTCCATGACCACTGATGTTTGTGAAGTAGCCCTTTCTGCTGCTGTACTCTGTGGCAATTTGGACTGGGGCCACAGCCATAATAGAGATATGTGTGCCAATTATTGCCCCAATGCAGTTCAAGTACCCCATTATTTTAATGTCCTGTACATTAATGAGTCACAGTCCTGGGTGGCAGAAGATGATTAATAGCCTTACCCGTTTCAGTCACAATGGCCCCCCGGTTTCAATTTTCCAACTCCAGAATGATTTCCCACTGACTGATCACAAGACAGTGTTGCAAGTTCACAGAGAGCGATTGCTGCTCACTTCTCCACTGGCAATGTCACTCTGATTTGGTGTGTCTTCAGCAGAGAGCCTAAACAAGCTCAGCGCACAGCCCTAGAACTGTGGCCTTTTGCATCCAAAAGTGTTTCAGCCACTCTATATCATTCCAAGCCTACATTGTAATGCAATCCCACCAGTCAGTGCTCATTTCTCAGGCCCAGAAAGAGCTCTCCACCATGTTTCATGAATGCCAGTAGCAACCTGGTATTGTTTTTCACTGTGTCCATTAGTATCCAATTATTGTGCTCAGACATCTCCTAATTGCAATCCCACTTGTAGCAATACTCCCTCAAGCTGTGCAAATAGTGGAGAATCATACATTTTGTATTAGTAATGCACAGAAGAATTGCACTGAGCTCTGCAGGCTCCACGCTTCTGTCAGCGAGAGGCAGGGGCAGCTCCAGGCCCCAGCACGCCAAGCACGTGCTTGGGGCGGCATGCCGTGGGGGGCGCTCTGCTGGTCGCTGGGAGGGCAACAGGCAGGCTGCCTTCTGTGGCTTGCCTGTGGAGGGTCTGCTGGTTCCGTGGCTCTGGTGGACCTGCCGCAGGCGTGCCTGCGGAGGGTCCACTGGTTCTGTGGCTTCGGTGGAGCCACGGAACCAGCAGACCCTCTGCAGGCACGCCTGCGGGAGGTCCACCGGAGCTGCGGGACAGGGGAACAGCAGATCGCCCCCCATGGCATGCTGCCGTGCTTGGTGCAGCAAAATGTCTAGAGCCGCCCCTGGCGAGAGGGCAGTCACCAAAAAACACCCTATGGGACAGAGAGTTTTTTTTAAAAAAACAGTGCGCAAATTATGGGATTTAGAAAGTGGCATAGTGGTAACTTTATCCTTATCTCCCAGAAATCCCTGGGCAACTTGCTACTATCCCACAAAGCACTGCAAAAATGTCCCAAAAGGCATCGCACCAGATGGCACCGCGGAGCATACTAGGATACCTACTTGGGGTGCACTAACCTTTATGTTGATATTACATTGACACAAGCACTGCTGGTGAGTATGTGCAGCGTCAACACAAGCAACCAAGTGTGCCCATACCAGAGTTATATGCAGACTTCTGTGGCTGCATGGTAATGTAACTTGCATGGACTGAGCTTTGTGGTATACATGGTGCCAGAGGAATTCTCCCCACCTTATTTCAGCTCCCTAATGACCATGTCCACTGCTAGGCTGGGGGCTAGAAGCATAAAAACAGACTCACTGGGTCAGACCAATGAGCCGTCTTCTAGCCCAGTATCCTCTCTTCCTATAGTGGCCAGCGCCAGATGCTTCAGAGGCAATCAGCAAAACAGGCAATTATCTAGTGATCCATCCCCTGTTGTACATTCCAAGTTTCTGGCAAACAAAGGCTAGGGATACTCAGAGCATGATTTTAAATCCCTGCGCACCCTGGCTAATAGCCACTGATGGACCTATCCTCTATGACTTTATTTAGTTATTTTTGGACCTCGTTATAGTTTTGGCCTTCACAACATTCCCTGACAACAAATTCCACAGATCGACTGAGTGTTGTGTGAAGAAGTACTTCTTTTTGTTTTTAAACCTGCTGCCTATTAATTTCATGGGTGACCCCTAGTTCTTGTGTTATGTGAAGGAGTAAATAACACTTTATTCAAACCATTCATGATTTTATAGACCTATATCATATCCCCTCTTAGTTGTTGCTCTTCCAAGCTGAAAAGTCTCAATCTTTTTAATCTCACGTCACACGGAAGCTGTTCCATACACTTAATAATTTCTGTTGCTCTTCTCTGTACCTTTTCCAATTCTAACTTTTTTTTAGATGGGTTCACCAGAATTACACCCAGTATTCAAGAGGTGGTTATATCGTAGATTTATATAGAGGCATTATAATATTTTCTGTCTGGTTACCTATCCCTTTCCTAGTGATCCCTAACATTGTTAGTTTTTTTGACTGCTGCTAAATACTGATCAGATGTTTATAAAAGAACTATCCACAATGACTCCAAGATCTCTTTCTTGAGTGATAACAGCTAATTTCGACTCCATCAATTTGTGTGTATAGTTGCAATTGTTTTCCAATGTACATTATTTGCATTTATTAACATTCAATTTCATCTGCCATTTTGTTGCCCACTCACCCAGTTTTGTGAGATCCATTTGTAACCCTTCACAGTCTGCTTTGGGTTTAGCTATCTTGAGTAATTGTGTATTATCTACAGATTTTGCCACCTCACTGTTTAGCCCTTTTTTTCTAGATAATTTATAAACAGGTTGAACAGTACTGGTCCCAATACAGTTTCCTGGTGGACACAGCTATTTCTCTCTTTCCAGTTTGAAAACTCACCATTTGTTACTTCTGTTCATTTTTTTTTAACAAACATTTTAGCACTTCTATTGTCCAGTGGCCCCACTGATTGTTTGGCAGACTTACTGCTTCTGATGTACTTATTTTTTTATTTTTTTTAGTTAGTTTTTGAGTCATTGGCTAGTTGCTCTTTAAATTCTTTTTTGGCCTGTCTAATTATACTTTTACACTCGACTTGTTGCAGTCAATGTTCCTTTCTATTTTCCTCAGTAGGATTTGAAAGGATGCTTTTTTGCCTCTAATGGCTTCTTTTACTTTGTTGTTTAGTCATGGTGGCACTTTTTTGGCTCTCTTACTATGTTTTTTAATCAACCCTTTGCTCTCTTTATCCCAGCAACAATGTAAACTTATCTCCCTTTATGAATTAAAGTTTACAGGTATAAGGGAATCTCCTAGTATATTGAGAACAGAAATGATAGCTGTAGTCCTCTCTAGCTAAAATTACTGGCTGCTCTTTGAGTGTTATCTTTCCCAGTAGGCACATAGTCTGTGCTGTCACTTACATTAGCACATACCAAAGAGCTGTGCTTCATTGAGATAAGGTGGCAGTCAGAACACCTTATGCTCTTGGTCTTCTATTTGTATATACTATGAACAGATTATGGAAGGCCAGAGGCTTTTTTCCTCTTCTGGAATGCAATGCAGTACATTTTACTTTGGCAATACTGAGATGGTAGATTCACTACTTGTTATATTATTTACACATTGAAAATGGAATTCTTAAATGATTATTATAGTCATATAATGTGTGTACATAGAACAACAGACTTATCTGACTCCCTTTACTGTAGTATCTGAGCACCTCAAAATGTTTACAATAGTTTTCACCACAACACTCATGCGAGGTAGGGAAGTAGAATTTCCATTGTACAGATAGCTTCTCTGTTTCAGTTCCCTAAGTGGCTTGTCCAGAGTCACATCTGGAAGTCTGTGGCAGTGCAAGGAATTGACCCCAACTCTTCTGAGGGCTGGTCCACACTAGGGGGGGAAATCGATCTTAGATACGCAACTTCAGCTATGTGAATAACGTAGCTGAAGTCGAATATCTAAGATCGGATTACTCACCCGTCCACACCGCGCGGGATCGATGTTCGCGGCTCACCGTGTCGATTCTGGAACTCCGTTGGGGTTGATGGAGTTCCGGAATCGATATAAGCGCGCTCGGGGATCGATATATCGCGTCTAGATTAGACACAATATATCGATCCCAGAGCAATCGATTTTAACCCGCCGATACGGCGGGTAGTCTGGACGTGGCCTGAGTCCCAACCAAACACTTACATGTGATGACAGATATTCAGACCCATGAACAGTACATCTCCTTATCTCATTCACAGATAGCCAGCTATAAAAAAGGCAATGCTCTTCTCCAGTCACAAATGTTCTACACAGTGCTGAGGTACTCCTGTAAGGAGCTGAGAGCTTTCATTTCTCATTGTTAAGTGAAAGCTGGTAGCGCTCAGCACACCACAGAATCAAGCCCTGAATCTTCTAATTAATAGAGCTGGTTGGCAATTGGGTTTTTCCATGAAAAACTCCCACTTTTTGTGGCAAAACCAAAACATTGTTGGTGTTTGACAGCAAACATTTTTTGACCAGAAACCTTTTGGTTTTTGTGTTTTTATTAAAAAACCAAAAATGTTTGAGGAAAGTGCACATTTTCTGTAAAAACGTCTGTTTCGACAAAACCCCAATTTTTCATTAAAAAAAAAATCCATGGAAAATTTTTGACCAGCCTTACCAGTTAAACTTACTTTAAAGAAAAATCTCGGTGCTTAAAACCCTTTAAAATGTTTTTAAACTTTTTTTCCTGTGAATGTTTTATCTGATTAAACACGATGAAATCAATTCAGCTCCTCTTTAATTAAGAGGATAAATGTGATAAGAAAGACCTCACAGCAGAGTTGTTTGTTAGTGGTACAAGATTATAGGGTTCCTGCCATTTGGTTAAGTGTTTTGCTCTTGGTGTGAGAGAGAATTTCATCACTCTCCCTGAAGTTGCTTTTCCTTCTCCATAGATTCTATAGTGCCTCTTTAAGCCTCTTCTGTCAGAACACTTCGTCTTTTGAAATGTCCTAGTCTGATCCATCATTATGGTGGCATGTCACATTCAGTTACTATATGTGTCTTACTAACTGCAATGTAAGGCTGGCTGCCAGCCTAACTAATTGTGAGTGAGCCTTGCTTGTGATGCTGCTTGCTGGAAAGCACAGCTGAGAATAGTGTTTTCAGAGTTATCGCTAAACTTTCCTGGCTTAACACTTCCTCAGAAATGGGCATAATGGAACCGGAGACTGTATCCACACTAGACAATTTTTCACCAAAATTTCCCATAGTTGCTGATACCCTTGGTTCAACTCTATCAATGATAGCAATGGGAGTGACAGTGACAGTGCTTAAAGTGGTCTGAGAAAAGGGGAGGGATCTATCATCCGGAAACAGCAGCTTTGGTAAGACAATGCTTAAAGTGTGCCCCTCAGCAACCCAACTCTACGTAGGGGGAAAATGTTGCTGGTTCTACTACCCCTTATTGCTTCCCCGCCAGTGCAAGCACTAGGTAGTGTAGACGGAGTTCCACGCTTCAGGCACAGTCATCTAACCTTGACCAGAGCATATCAGTATTACATAAAGCTTAAAATGCCAACTAGCAATCCCTCACCTGTACTAAGAGTTTATCTACACTGCCTCACAGTGTGGAATACGGGTGTGTGAACTGCAGCACACCCTGAAGCGTTGCATTGTCACTGACCCATGTAGACCATGCTAGTGCAAATGAAAAGGTAACTAGTTCACTTCGACGTAGTCCTGTTTTGAATGGAATTAAGTGCTCCCCCCAAAACAAGTCATGAGAGAGGCTTAAAGGTCAAGGTCATGAGATAACATAAAATAGTAAATGTTGTGGGGGGGCGGTTGTCTTCTGGCTTCCAAGCCTCTAGGGTGAGCTAGTCACTATCAAGCTTTTCTCACAACCATGAGGGATAGACACTTTTAAAAAGTGAAAGCTGAGATTCTTACCTGTCTCCAGGATCTTGGTCTATGTGAAAAACACCACCCATGCTGAGCCTGGTGTTTAAAATTGCAACAGGCACCTTGCATCAGTCACACTTGCTTCACATTTTGAAGGTTTTCTCTAAAATCATGACAGCTTAACACTTGGCTGATTTTTTTTAAATGAAAACTGAGACTTTGAAGAACAGTTGAGGTCTGTCCCCAGCTATTCTTCTATGCCCGCTATGTGGGTATGCCACACAGTTTCTTACTGCAACATTTCTATTGCCAATAGCATTGTGAAACAGATATGTGAGCAATGCTTATTCAAATAAGGGCCCCTTCCTCCAAACACTTACTATCTAGCTTAGTATTTAAGTGTTTGCAGGACTGAGTTCTAAATTGACTTCAGGGACACTACTGCCCGCCATAGTTCTTACTACTGCGAGTAAGGTCATGTCTATGCTAGGAGTGCTTTACCAATATAGGAATGCCGGTATGTTATACTGCAAAGAAATCCTAGTGTGCATGCAGCTACCACTGCAAAGTTGTGCTTTGTACCAGTTTAGTAAAACCATCCCCCACAACAGAAACAAACTATACCAGTAGAAGTGCAGCTTTGCTGGTGTAACTGTACACTGGGGCCTTCTGGGGCACAACTATGCCAGTGAGAGATATCACACTGCTTCACACCCCTGACTGATCTTGCTATGCCAGCAGAAGTCTGTAGCGTAGACAACGCCTACGTTTCTTATCGTAAGGTTTTATATTCCCACCCATCACCATAGTATCTGAGCACCTTTCATGTAAAACCAATAGCAAAGTCCCTAAGAGCTTGTAAGATAGGGGGACTCTTACTTGTTAAAAAAAAAGTGTAAATATCTGTTGACCATAAGCATATAAAATTGATGTCTCATATAAAAGGAGAATGACATTTTTAAAATAGGTGTTTCCACATTTCCAAAAGATGCAATATTAGCATTAGATGCAGATGCTAACAGTTTCTAGTCCTTCATTTCCTTAGAAACTATCATTTTCTGCTATCAGTGATGATAATTCTCAAGGCCATGTGCAGGATGTACTGGCATCTTAGTCTGCTTTCACAATCAAAATGGTGTGACAGCTGTGTGCTAGTGTGCTGTGGTTACGTGCTGCATTCCAAACATTCCCACTGTACACTTTACCTGGCTTTCAAGGACATCGCTGATGGCTGCTCCCTTTTGTGTGCCTCTCAATTTAACAAAAGCAGAAACCAATTAAATAGCTGAGCTCTACTCTAACTTTTTAAAGCCACTATTTAATTACCTCTTTCATCAAAGGCTGTTCCTTCGTCCGTCATTGACACACAAATCAGGGATGCAATGCAGCTAACATCCTCTGCAACAAACACAACTGTGCACAAACAAACTTTGGGGGTGGAGTAAAATATGGTCCAGTTGCCAGGGAACAGGACTTGGGAATTGAGACAGGGCCTGTATTTCCAGCTTTGCCATCAACCCAGTCTGACTTGGAGCAGAGTGCTTAAATGAGGCATCCATTAAGTTGGTTTCCTTTTGTTTTTTGGCTGCCCAACTTGAGGCACTTGAGGTTGTGATGAGCACCCAAAATTCCTGTTGAAGCCAATGGGAACTGTGATTGCCCCACTCCTCTGAAAATCAGACCCAAGAAGTCTCAAAAGCGCTGTTTCTCCAACTGAAAAATGGGAAGTACCGAAAATAGCTATTTGTAAATGCTAAATATGCTTTTGTCATTGACATTTGGCTTGCACACAAGGATCCCAAATAGCATGATTTTCAGTAAATACACATTTCTATGTATATTGGTTATGGGTCAAATGCTGCTTGTCTGATATATGTACTTTTGGAATGGTACACACAAGTAGGATTTGGTCCCGTACTAGGCTGTGTATACAGAGGTTAACTAAAGCTGTATAAAACAAAGGCCATGTTGACGCTAAGAAAAAAGGCGTACTGGAACCTGTTAACTAGTCCATGTAACAATGCTAGAGACAACGAGGCAGTTGTGATTTTAACTCATATTATCTGGTTGAGAAACCTTTGGCTCCTCTCTATGGTTTACCCAGACCAGCTTTTGTTAACAAGATATATCTTTTTTCCTAGTGAGTAAACAGCCTGAAAGGGATTCAGTCCAAGGCAGGTTCTACAGTTTGCAGTATTTCAAATGAAGGTCAAGTTTGTAATTTCACATTGAGTCTTTGGATTAAAATGAAACAAAACTGAATCTGTAGAGTGTCACCTGGGTTTAAATGACAACAGAAATCCATTTTTTGAATCACTGGGGAAAAGAAAATGGCACGGCTCAGATCTTATCCCAGATTTGTCAGAAACATAGCCTAGGTTCAACAAAGGGTTCACATATCTGGGCAAGGTTCCAGGATTGTCACAAAACACAGCATGGCAAGTTCTTCTGGGATCTGGGTTTCATAATACAGCATTTGAATAGCTCTATGATTAGGTAATGTACTTTTTGATAGGAACCGATAGACAACATCTTCATGGCTACAGTCTAAAGGAATGATCCCTGCCTTGGTTAAACAAGCTCTAAAAGGGGCATTAGTCATGGGACAATCATTCAAGTAGAGAATGTGCCTAGCATCCTTGTTCAATACATATACTCCTTTTCCTCTTGCTTACACCAGCTGACTTGAATGCAACCGGGACAGATATTGCAACCCCATGCAGTATCTTTGGGGGCCATTGTATTAAATCTATGAATGGTTTAATGTAGGATTGTGTTCTACTCCATGGGGAAGGATAAATGCAACTCTTGTGGGAGTGTGATTAAGGTGAGTCAGAGAGACTAAACTCTAGAAAGGTACAACCTTCTGCAGTGTTCTGCAGTTATTGATTTACATTGGGTTTTCTGGAGGCAAGGAAATTAAGAAAGGGCTTTTACTATAAGAAGAAAAGTTTGAACTGACTCATGGCCTTCTTTCTAATACAGCAAACAGACAGGACCTTTTCTCCAAGGTTGGTCCCAATCCCTTACAGAAGGGTTGGAAAAACTTTGGTCTACTAAGGCGCCATAAGACTGGGTGACTCTTGGTGTGTTTAATATGTGTTTAAATCTGTTTATTGTTTTTTATGTTGTCTCTGTAATACGTTTACCTTAAGAATAAATGTGCTTGCTTAGAAAGAGTTGTGTGATAACTTGTAATTGCTGGCAAAATAGTGTACATAGCCCTTGGAGAGAAAGCAACACACAGATACTGGTCATTAGGCAGACTGGCTTGCTAAGTATATTGCAGTGTAAGGAAGGGAACTGTGCAGCCTTAAACCCCTGGTCAGAAGGGAGTGGGACAAGGGTTCCTTCCCAGAGACAAGTGATGGCAGGAGACCTGAGATCTGACTGAACACCTCTGGAGTGGACCATGGAGCGGGAAAACAGGTGCAGTTACCCTGAAACTGTGACAGGAACTACTCCTGGTTGTTGCAGGTATAAGTGAGGGAAGAGAGAAACTCACTTTTATGGATTATAAAAACGTCAAATTTCCCTTAAAAAGTATGACTCATTTACATCAAATATCAGAAATGTCCTTGGTTCCCAAGCAATTTTCTTCAATGGGCTTTCTTCCCCCATTACTCTTACACTTCCTATTTCTGTCTTTGCTTCCCCACTTGGTGGATTACTGAAGAAATCCATTCTGAAAGATGGTGTAGCCAGCATACCATCCTTGTGCAGTTTTCTCTTTGTACATGTGCATCCCGCAAGTACTGAGAGAACACTTATTTATTTGAATCTGTTCCCAAACATGGATATTGTAGGTCACAATGTTTTTAGTTCATGTGAATATGAATTTTAATATTTTTAGAACAGAATTACAGGTTAGCTGTAAGCAAATGAACAAATCATGCTGTTAGAATAGTGTCATATTAAGGCTCAATCCTTTAACTACTGAGTCCCTTCTCCAAAGTGCTAAGCCTCCTCAACTCCTGTTGACTTCAAGTCAATTGAAATGAATGAGAGCCAAGAGCACTCATCATTTCATACAAACAGACCCTTCATGTATGTCTGCCTATAGTTTTATACTGCAACCAATCACCATAGCACCTGAGATCCTTCCACATAAGACCAATAGCAAAGGCCCTAGTGAGATTCCCGGAGTCTCTGGCATTTCTCCCTTTTCAGGATAAAAATTCTGCATGGGATAGGGTTTGGGGCATTATAAGATTGTGTATATATAAATTTGTTTTTTTAGGTTGACTTGTTTCAGTGTAATTTTTGTTTGGATTGGTTCATGGTTATTGGGTAGAAAGGAGTGTCCGTGTTGACTGTCCTCTATGGTGGAAAGGCCTTTTAAGGAGGAAGGATTTGCAGTGTATCTTAAAGACTAAAAGAATCTGGCTAAAGATAGGAAAAGACTGTTTTTTAAAAAAAGGACTTATAAATATTCATTCAGGTACAAATGGCAAATTCATTTTAACATAGGGATATCAGATAGCAACTGTGGAAAAAAAACAGAACGGGGCGGAGGATAATAGGCGACTATATAAGAAAAAGTACCAAAAAAATGGGACTGTCCCTTTAAAAATGAGACGGATGGTAACTCTATTTTAACAGAATGCATGACCCCACTTACTTGCTACTCTGAACATTCTTACTAGAAAGTTTTTGTTCCCAAAAAGGTTTGCTGGAAGGGCAAGTGTTGCAAATACTTATGTCAACATATGACGTTCTGCAAATATGCCAGAATGAAAATCAATAGAGATGATACCAAGATATATCCACTCTGCAAGATGTGTTGGGAGCAGGCTTTAACAGCTGCCCACACTTTTGAATGTAATATTGTAAAGAAAATGATGCTCTTCAGATTTGACACATTGGATCAAGCGCTTACAAGGAACCCTGTGAGAGTCACCAAATTCAGTCTCAAATTTCATGGCCTGATATGATTATCAACAGACAAGACAACAACAACATGAGTTAGTTTGGGAGAGCAACTTGAGGACTGGGAGTCATTAAATCAGGAATCAGAAGCAATATCACTTAGCTGCGATGACCACCCAGCCCAAACATGCAAATTACTGGTGCCTACAGTCAACACTTAAAGCAACAGAGACAAGGTACGTGAGGTAATTATCTTTTATTGGTCCAATTTCTGTTGGTGAGAAAGACAAGCTCCAAAGCTTTTGAGCTTCTCTCTCTCCAAGAGAAATCAGTCCAATAAAAGATACTAAAGACCAACATGGCTACACCACCACTGCATATAATTTAAAACAATAGTCATGGGGAATAGTCTATAAGCCATGTATACTGTAAAACATATTTCTGCTCACAGTCTTTCAACTTGCAAAAATCCATCTGTTCCTGGATGATTTATAAATGGGAAGGGGCTAAATTTGTTGAATAAATTGTTAGCTGTTGTTAGTTCACCAAGCGGTGAAATCTGCAGCAGAAATGTAGCATAGGATGCATTAGCAATTTTAAGTGTGTCTGTAAAGGAATGAGGGGAGCAAACACTTTCTTCAAACAGAAGGGCAACTCAAGCCCTCTTCACTTTATTGTTGTCCCGGGGCCTGATTCATCTTTTTTTAATGGAAGCTGCATTAATGTAAAATTAACACAAGGAGAATCAGAACCTTAGCGTTTGTTTATGCTTGTGGTGGATTATTAGCATTCCACTACGGTGATGATGTTATCAATTGGCTGTGTTGATTGCAGCTCACTTCCCTCAGGCCATCCTCAGCCGCTTATTCATAAATTGTGCTTGAATGCAGACTAAGTTCCTTTTAAAGAATTATTTCACACAGCCTTTAATCTTTGATAATCTATTCAGCTGTGCCAATAGGCTGCTCCCATTTCCTTTCTGAGGCTTTGTCTTTGTCTTTACAGTGCTTCACTCAGAAGCAAAATGCGTTGATGTTTCTTTCACTGGAGTAGAAAAACATATATTCTCTTTCTTAATCTTAAAGTACATGTTCAGTTTAAGATTCAGGGCAATGTGGTTGTGTTTGCAAGCGTTGTATACACTGGGTGAAATTTTCCTGGATATCCCCTGGCAGGCTCTGAATAAATGGGCTTTGTAGAGGCAATTACATGGGTTGTGATGCTGGAGGAAAGGAACACACTCCTATGCCCATAGGCAGAGAATTGGAACAACTCCACTGCCTTTCTGCCAATGTTGTTATAGCCTCTTGATAAGCCACAGCCCCTGATTATCCCTGATCCAGTAGTCGTCCCCAACTCGTCCTCCAGCCTGTCCTCAAAATCCGCCTCTGCAATGGCTTATATGGAGCTGGAGTGCAGTCCATTTCTCCCAGACATGAGATGCAGTAGCCATCCAGCTGACTCCTTTTTAAGGACCTTCTGCAGCCCTTAAAGCTCTGTGTCAATCTTACCCAAAAGGAATAAAGTCAACTAGCATAATGAACTTCATTACAAACTCTTATTTTAATAGTGGCCACAGATGCCAACTATTTCCCCTCCTTATACAGGGGCTCCTTAAAAACTGTGGGGCAACTACAAAGAGGCTCCTATAGAACTGGAGAACAATACTGTATGTCCCCGCACAGTTAAATATTGGATTTCAATAATACTTAGCATTTATAGAGCATTGTGCATGTTTAGAACATTTTACACACACTAACTAGTAAATATTCACACAGCCCTGAAAAGGTTTAGTCATCATTTTACAGATGGAGAAACTGAGACACAAAAGTGAGGAGACTTGACCAAGACCACACAGCAACACAATGGCAGAGCCAGAATTTAGAAGACAGGACCTTCTGAGTACTAACTTGTCCTCATTCCTCCAGGCCCAGGTGCCATCCACATGTGCAAGTGGTTAGGGTATGATATAGCCCCAAGACTTGATGATGTAGGATGAGTGCACCATTTTAGTCTTTCCCTTCATGCACAATCTTGATATAGGAAGCTTTCCCTGTCTACTTCATCATGCTCCAACCCACCTATCTGGCCATGCTCCAATCAGTGCAGGATCCAAAGTGGTTTTAGGAGAGTCGGAAAGGTGGCCTTTATAGAACACATGTGCTTCTGTCCCTGGGGCTGCCAGGAGATGATTTGGTCCATTGCACAGTTTAGAGTAGTCCCAGGGATCCTTTAATTTGTGGTAGTAATAATGGTCCTCTAGGAGTCATTGTTATGCTCTTGTGATTCATAGCCAACACACTCTGGCTACACCTCTGATATGCCCACTAGGGGAGGGCCACAGAGCAGGTGATACTGGATCTATGCCAGCTAAGATTATACCAAATTGAGGGTTCTTCTTCGAGTGATTGCTCACATCCATTCCAGTTAGGTGTGCGCGCCGTGCTTGCACGTTCGTTGGAAACTTTTTACCCTAGCAACTCCAGTGGGCCGGCAGGTCGCCCTCTAGAGTGGCGCCGCCATGGCACCCGATATATACCCCTGCCGGCCCGCCTGCTCCTCAGTTCCTTCTTACCGCCGTGTCAGTCGTTGGAACTGTGGAGCGCGGCATAGCTGTCCTCCACGTCCCTAGCTCTCCTTGTTCTACGGTTGATAGTTAGTAGTTAAGTGTAGTTAGTTATATATAGTTAATAGTGTAAATAATATTGTAGATATTTGTTAGCCGGTTTGGGCCGTAGCCCTCCCCGGCTCCCGGCACCAGGTTCATGCCTGGTTCGCCGGGCTTCAAGCAATGTGCGGCCTGTAAGAAGCCGATGCCGACCAGCGACCCTCACGACGCGTGTCTAAAGTGCCTGGGGGAATCGCACAGGTTGGACAAGTGCCGCATTTGCAAGGCTTTTAAGCCTAGAACAAAGAAGGAGAGAGACCAGAGACTTAGGACTCTCCTCATGGAAGCGGCACTCGACCCGGCAGCTTTGCAGGCCGTCATCTCGACACCGGCACCGGAAAGACTCCCCGGCACCGAGCTTCCCCGGCACCGGGTGCAGAAGCAAGACCCTCAAAGTCTGCAACTCCATCCAGGCAGACTCGAGTGGAGCGCCCGGCACTGACATCTGCCGCGGCGCTACCGGCACCGTCGACTCCGGGCCCGGAGGGTCCGTCGACTCCGGTCCCGCCGAGCTCCCTCATAAGATCTGGGGTTGAGCTATTGGTCCCATCGACGCCAGAGACCTTCGCCTCGGCACGGGACCTCATTGCCCTGACTGAGTCAACTCAGCCTCCACCCCCGGTACCTCTGGTGCGGGTAGCGTCCAGGGGCAAACCTATGATGTCGGCGCCGTCTCGGGACTCGCGCTCGCTGTCGAGGTCCCGACACCATGGTCGCTCAAGATCCCGCCGCCGCTCGCAGTCCCGGCACCGCTCCCCTCGGCGGTACCGGTCGTACTCGCGGCACCGATCGGCCTCCAGACGGTCACGGTCTGGTTCCAGCCGCCGATACCGGCACCGGGACTCTAGGAGCCAGTCTCGCCGTCGATCAGCGCTCCGGTCGACCTCCCGGCACCGAGCTGGTGGCAGGTCCCGGTCCCGATCCCGGCACCGAGGCAGCGGCCGGTACCGGTCCCGATCCCGGCACCGAGTCCATGACAGACCCCGGTCCCGATCCCGGCACCGGTATGGCTCCCGGTCCCGATCCCCGGCATCGAGAACATCTTCGGCGCCAGGACGCGGAGACTCTTACCAGCCGCGGTCGGCCCCTCCATGGCCTTCCAGACAGCCGTCGGTGTCATCGCAGGCGGACAGTGTATACGTGCTGGGCACTGACAGACAAGCGGCGCTTTTCCAAGACCCTCCGCAACAGGACCAGGGTCTGCAACAGTGGGGGTTCTGGACACCCTGGGCGTACCATCAAGCCCAGGGCCCCCAACAGCTTCCTCCTAGGCCTGCAACGGCAGAGCACAGGGCACCGGAGGCGATGTTGTCTCGCCCCCCTCCGTCCCCGGACGGGGAGGACGGGTCAAAGCAACAGGACCCTGATCTCCCTCCTGAGCCAGAGGCGAGGGCTGAGGCGGACCCCCCGCTGGACACTCTCTTGCCAGGGGTCTCCTCATCGTCTTCTCCCGATGAGGCGGTGGCTGGCACTTCCTCTAATAGCCCTCCTCCTCTGGATCTCAGGGCACATCAGGACCTCCTCAGGTGCATAGCACAGAATCTGAGCCTGCAAGCTGAGGAGGTCTCTGAGATCAAGGACCCCGTTGTCAGCATCCTCTCCTCCAATGCTCCCACCAGGGTCGCCCTCCCCTTTATTCGGATGATCCAGGCCAAAGCCAATATGATCTGGCAATCTCCGGCCTCCATCCCCCCTACTGCACGGGGCGTCGAAAGGAAGTACATGGCCCCCTCCAAGGGCTATGAGTACCTCCATATTCACCCGACACCATGTTCCCTGGTGGTACAGTCGGTGAACGAGAGGGAGCGTCACGGACAGGAAGCCCCAGCCCTCAAATCCAAGGAGGCCAGGTGTATGGACCTCCTCGGCTGCAAGGTTTATTCGGCTGGGGCCCTTCAGCTCAGGGTTTCCAACCAGCAAGCCCTTCTTAGCCGCTATGCATTTAACTCTTGGGTGGCAGCGGATAAGTTCAAAGAGCTGCTGCCACAAGAGGCACGTCAAGAATTTGCGGCAATTCTTGACGAGGGCAAAAAGGTTGCACGAACCTCGTTGCAGGCCTCCTTGGACGCGGCAGACTCGGCTGCCCGTACCCTCGCCTCGGGGGTGACGATGCGCCGCATCTCCTGGCTTCAGGTTTCTGGCCTTCCTCCGGAGCTCCAATACACCATCCAGGACCTCCCGTTCAAAGGCCAGGGCCTGTTCTCGGAGAAGACAGACCCCAGACTGAAAAGTCTTAAGGACAATCGGGTCATTATGCGCTCCCTTGGAATGCACACGCCTGGGACGCAACGCAAATCCTTCCGACCACAGCAACAGCAGCAGCGTCTGCCATACCCCCAGTTCCGCCAGCGGCAGGACCTTAATAGGCGCCGCGGCAGAAATGGCAGGCGCAGGCCATCGGGCAATCAAGGGGGGCAAAACCAAAGCTCCTCTAAAGCCCCACCTGGACCCAAACCTTCGTTTTGAAGGTGCGCCCGAGGGCGTAATACCAGTATCCCCCATGGATCCTTTCCCCCCGTTTTCCAACCGCCTTTTGTTTTTCCTCCAGGCGTGGTCCCGGATAACATCCGACCGCTGGGTCTTACGCACGGTGCAGACGGGATACCGTCTGCAGTTTGTATCATTTCCTCCCTCCCGCCCCCCATCCTCGTCCCTCTTCAGGGACCCCTCTCACGAGCAATTCCTCCGCCAGGAGGTACAGACGCTCCTCAACAAAGGAGCTATAGAGGCGGTTCCGGAGAACGAGAAGGGCAAGCGGTTTTATTCCCGCTACTTTCTGATCCCCAAGGCCAAGGGAGGCCTCAGGCCTATCCTCGACCTGCGAGAGCTCAACAAATATCTAGTAAAGTTGAAGTTCCGCATGGTATCCCTGGGGACCATTATCCCATCCCTGGATCCTGGAGACTGGTATGCCGCCCTCGACATGCAGGACGCTTATTTTCATATTGCCATATGGCCACACCACAGACGTTTCCTTCGGTTCGTGGTCGGCCACCTTCACTACCAATTTGCGGTCCTCCCATTTGGCCTTTCTACGGCTCCGAGGGTATTCACAAAATGCATGGCCGTCGTTGTGGCACATCTTCGGCGCAGTCACATTCACGTGTTCCCTTACCTCGACGATTGGTTAATTCGGAGCACGTCGGAGCTGCAGGTCTGCAGCCACGTCCGCAGGATCACCGGCCTGTTTGCTACCTTGGGCCTCATGATCAACGTGGACAAGTCCATCCTGCTCCCCTCGCAGAGGGTGGAGTTCATTGGGGCCGTCCTGGACTCCACCGTAGCCAGGGCCCTTCTGCCGTTGCCGAGGTTCCAGTCATTGTCGGTGATCGTTCAGCGCTTGCTGGCAGCCCCCCTGACATCGATACGGACATGTCTAACCCTGTTAGGCCATATGGCAGCCTGCACATTTGTGACCGGGTATGCACGGCTCCGCATGAGGCCCCTCCAGTCTTGGCTCATCGCACATTATCGGCCGGCAAGGCAGTCACTAGACATGCTGATCACAATCCCCCAGGGGGTGTTGGATTCTCTCAGTTGGTGGCTAGACCAGTCCGTCGTGTGTGCGGGGCTCCCATTCCACCCACCCCAGCCCTCGGTGTCCCTAACGACGGATGCCTCCGATCTCGGCTGGGGGGCCCACCTGGGAACCCTGAGGACACAGGGCCTGTGGTCTCCACAGGAGATGGAACTACACATCAACATGCGGGAGTTGAGAGCGGTCCGCCTTGCTTGTCAAACGTTCTGTCACCAGCTTCAGGGTCGTTGTGTCGCGGTATTTACCGACAACACGATGACCATGTACTATATCAACAAGCAGGGTGGCACCAGATCCTCTCCCCTATGTCACGAGGCGATGCGACTCTGGGACCTTTGTATAGCCCACTCCATTCACCTCACGGCTTCCTTCCTCCCCGGAGTACGGAACACGCTGGCGGACCGCCTGAGCAGATCCTTCCTCGCGCACGAATGGTCCCTCCGCCCGGACGTCGCCCTCTCGATTTTCCAGAGGTGGGGTTGTCCCCGCGTGGACCTCTTCGCATCCAGGGGGAACAGGAAATGCCAGGCGTTCTGCTCCTTTCAGGGCTGGGAGCCCGGATCTATAGTGGACGTCTTCCTTATTCCGTGGACGACCCACTTGTTCTACGCGTTCCCCCCGTTCCCACTGGTCCACAGGGTCCTTCTGAAGGTGCGCAGGGACAGGGCCCGCGTGATCATGGTAGCCCCGGCATGGCCCAGGCAACATTGGTACCCCATGTTGCTGGACCTGGCCATAGCCAACCCAGTTCCCCTGCCCCTTCACCCGGACCTGATCACCCAGGACCACGGAACTCTCTGTCACCCGGACCTCCAGTCGCTGCACCTAGCAGCGTGGCTCCTGCGTGGCTGACCAGTTCTGAGTTGCGCTGCTCCACCCCGGTACGTGAGGTACTCTTGGGCAGCAGGAAGCCTTCCACTAGAGCGACGTACTCGGCCAAGTGGAAGCGTTTCTCCTGTTGGTGCGTGGAGAAGGGTCTCCTCCCGATGGAAGTTTCGGTGGCCAATATTTTGGACTATATTTGGTCCCTTAAGCAACAGGGCCTGGCGATATCGTCCCTGCGGGTCCACCTGGCGGCTATCTCCACCTTTCACCCGGGTGGGGATGGCCGCTCCGTTTTCTCTCACCCGACGGTGACTAGATTCCTTAAGGGGCTGGAACATCTCTACCCTAACGTCCGACCCCCTGCCCCTACCTGGGATCTTAACCTGGTGTTGTCTCGGCTCATGGGGCCCCCCTTTGAGCTGTTAGCTACTTGCTCCCTGCTCTATCTTTCTTGGAAGACTGCCTTTTTAGTAGCTATTACCTCAGCTAGACGTGTGTTGGAACTCCGGGCGCTCACGGTAGATCCCCCGTATACAGTCTTCCATAAAGATAAGGTGCAGCTGAGACCGCACCCTGCCTTTCTCCCCAAGGTGGTCTCAGCCTTCCACGTCAAGCAGGAGATCTTCCTCCCAGTTTTTTTCCCGAAACCTCATTCTTCACGCAGGGAGCAACAACTCCACTCGCTTGATGTCCGTCGGGCTCTCGCGTTTTATGTGGAGAGGACCAAACCGTTCCGCAAATCCCCCCAGCTTTTCGTGGCAGTAGCGGACCGCATTAAGAGGCTTCCCATTTCCTCGCAGAGGTTATCCTCGTGGGTAACGTCCTGTATCAGGACCTGCTATGACTTGGCTCACGTTCCTACGGGCCGTGTGACTGCGCACTCCACCAGGGCGCAGGCGTCGTCGCTGGCTTTCCTCGCCCGTGTGCCCATCCAGGAAATCTGTCGGGCAGCGACCTGGTCATTGGTCCACACCTTTGCTTCCCACTACGCCCTGGTCCAGCAGTCCAGAGAGGACGCGGCCTTCGGATCTGCAGTGCTCCATGCCGCTACTTCTCACTCCGACCTCACCGCCTAGGTATGGCTTGGGATTCACCTAACTGGAATGGATGTGAGCAATCACTCGAAGAAGAAAAGACGGTTACTCACCTTTGTAACTGTTGTTCTTCGAGATGTGTTGCTCACATCCATTCCACACCCACCCTCCTTCCCCACTGTCGGAGTAGCCGGCAAGAAGGAACTGAGGAGCGGGCTGGCCGGCAGGGGTATATATCGGGTGCCATGGCGGCGCCACTCTAGGGGGCGACCTGCCGGCCCACTGGAGTTGCTAGGGTAAAAAGTTTCCGACGAACGTGCACGCGCGGCGCGCACACCTAACTGGAATGGATGTGAGCAACACATCTCGAAGAACAACAGTTACAAAGGTGAGTAACCGTCTTATCTCCTCAGCTAATCACTTAGGGCAGCTTTTGCATTTCCCTGTGCCACTCTGCCATGGTCCATGTGCACGCCTGTGGAGCACAAATCTGATCCTTACTATCAAACTGCCTCTCATACAAGCTTTTTCATTTCCTGCATCTAGCTACTCGTTGGTCTGTCTTCCGCCATTATGGCTCCCTGTCAAAGCTTCTGAGCTGACTGTTAATAATTGATTGTCAGAGCTTTGGTTCCCTGACTTCAAAAATTTGTGTCAGGCAGGGATTATACCCCTAAAAATATGTCCTGGTGGTAAACCTGAATTGCCTTGTTCCTCCATCCGTGGCACTGATGCGCCACAATTTACCAACCTGACAGACCCTGGTTCCTTTCTTATCCTATGTAATTACTCAGCCTGCAGCAGCAGGATCCTATCATCTACTGATGCATATTTTTCATGGGTAACCTCAGTGACAGATGTCTTTCCAGTTGCTCTCACATCCCTTATAAATATCGAATCCATTCTTTGATCCTACTAAGCTCTTTGTCTCAATATTTTGGGGCAATGGGTCCCAATTATGCATTATGTGAAGTATTTCCTATAATCAGTTCTAAATGTCTTAACTTCATGAAATGTTCTCTTGTGGTATGATAAGAACCACTGATAAAGCACCTTGTAGCATCACTTCCAAAACTCTCACTAGTTCTAAAAACAGTTTTAGCTATTCTACCATCAGGGAAAACATTGTCTGTTGAAATTTAGGTCTGTCCCTACTTTTTGTTTTCTCAAGCCTAAAGTTAGTAGCAAGAGGGTGTTTTACCTAATTTCAAATCCACTTAAACATTTTCAGAATCCATCTAGGAGAAGACACTAAAGCTGGTTCTCCACTCATTTGTACTTGGCTCATACCAGTGCAACTTCACTGATTTCTACTTACATAAGTCTTAAGATCCTTTGAAGACAATGAATTTACTCCAGTGGAAAACAGGGTCAACCATAGTTCAGCTCCTTGAAAGATGCACTCCCGAGAAAGGCCTGTACACTAACCACATTGTAGCTATAGCAGTTAAAATATGCCTAGCTGAATTATGTGAGAATCCTTTTTTTGGAAGAAATGTGAATTGTGATATTAACGAGAATGGATTGGTATTGACATTTTTTTGGGTATAGCAGCTTTTAGTGGTCAAGTTAGCATGGGAATGATTATAGAGCAGAACTTGACAGAGTTCAATATGCTTCTTTTATTGACAAAAATAATCACTGTTTTTCACTGCTGTGAACATGACTCAACCAACCGAGATCTGGGAGCATGATCTGGAGTTCTGGTCTGGCTTGTGCAACATCAACAATATTCCAAGTTCCAACAGCAGAAACTGAAATATCTGTGGTGACGTATGAGCCGGAAAGACATCAGATGAGGTTTCACATCACAAGCTGAGTTTGTACTGCTGGCAGCTAAAAAGCCTGGACTAGGACCTTGGCTGCATCCTGACTGCTTGCTCTTGAGGCACAAAGCAGCAGCAAACACAGTGGATCTGGCCTAACTAGACATTCCCTAGTATACAAGAAATCCCATAGTGGTGTGGAGTCACTAATTGCTCTGTGTATCCCCCTGCCCCAGTGTAGGGGTGTGGCCAGAGTGCCTGTGTGCTGTATGGCTTCTTGGCTGCCAGAATAGCCCCTCGAAGTCATAGGCAGCCCTAAAGTTGGACTAAATTGTTAGGAGCCAACACAGGGGACAGCACCGGGGAGTTCCCTAGGTGCCTTTGAAAAGCTTTTGCCCAGCCCCCTGATGCGTTGACTACCTGCTCCTAATCATAACTTAAAGCTAAAGATATGACACTGTCTTGTAAACTGAGCCAGCTTCTCCTAGGAGACACTGAGATATTACATATGAATCCCCATGCTATTGGAGATACTCTTCAAGGAGTCAAGTATCAGAAGGGTAGCTGTGTTAGTCTGGATCTGTAAAAAGCAACAAAGAGTTCTGTGGCACCTTATAGACTATCAGATGTATTGGAGCATGAGCTTTCATGGGTGAATACCCACTTCATCAGACGCATGTAATGGAAATTTCCAAAGGCAGGTATAAATATGTGGGCCAGAATCAGTCTGGCAATAACGAGATTAGCTCAATCAGGGAGGATGAGCTTAATTTTTATGGTTCACTATTCTAGTATGAGATTAATCAATTACTGAGAATAGCCATGGGAATCCTAACTCCAGCCTGTTCCAAATTTAAGTTCTTTTAAACCTACTTTTAGCATCTGCAATTACAAACAGACGGTTAATTGGCACTCTTATTGGAGCAGTCTCAGCAGAGGCAAAGGAAAGGGCCAGGCTGTACCTATCCTGTGGAGGATTCACCAGTCAAAGCTGTCATTTTGTCACATTCCACTAGCTCTAAATTAATACAAACAAAATTATTGTAGTCTTACAAGACTAGTACATGGAGGAGATTGGATACAGTAGGTTATGTTCAATGGTATTAAACTATGGAAATAATACCAGTCTCTCTTCTTTGCATTAACTGGTTTACTGGTGCTGGCCCAGGCTTGTATCTTGACAGCTATTTTATACTGAATGTTCACTGAAGTTAGTAAGAGAATATCAGGAATACAGAGAGTACAGCAGTAGCTGTAATTGCAGCCTGCTGTGAAGTTGCATAATTTCTGGATAGACTTGGAGGGGAGCATGTAATAGTAATTATATACTCACACTGTAAGTTGCTGTTGACACAACCATTCCCCTGTGAAAAAAACACAGGCTACGTTCTACTCTGTTTCAAAGACATTGAAGTCAAAGCTAGAATTTAGGGAGAGTCTCTTGTCAAAGGCAAATGCATAATTTAGACCTAACCCCACTCAGGTTACAATGAGTTACCATTCATATTTTCTGCTTGTGTTGCTTTGCGGAATTCATGTGAGTTGTTCTTGACCTTGGACTTGCTATTAAACTTGAGAATAATTAAAATGTTTAATGTGCAGTAGTGGAAACTTCTTATATTAATATGGTTTCTCACATTTTAAACTATTTGGAAATCAGAACTTTCCCCTGATAGTCCTTATGTTCACAAGAAGATATATATACTTGGTAAATCTCAAATGTTTTGGTGAGTCTTTTGCAAGGAACTGAAATCTAGTGGGAAACTGTTTATTTACCTGTGGCATCAGTAGGTCTACAGTGAAGCAGAGAGAAGTTTTAGGAACAAAACTATATTTTCCTTTTTAATGGTAAAGAATCTGTCAGTTTCTTCTGTCACATGACATCCTGCACTTGTACTTCAGATGCTCTTCTAGGCTCTGTAGGAAAAAAGAAGTCAGTTAAATCCAGTATAATTTAAATTGTTTCAATTCAAACATGAAAATTGGAAAGAAACAGTTACCTAAACGGAAAAGCTAATGCAAAGAGAAGGCCAAATGGTCAAAGCAAACTGAACCAAATAGGCAGGCTGTCCTCAGGAAGGGAATGTCATGGATTCTGAACCTCACGGCCTTGCCCTAGTCCAGTCCAGATGGGAATTTAGGATTGAGACCCAGGATGAT
The DNA here is from genome assembly GCF_007399415.2 of Gopherus evgoodei. Classification (NCBI taxonomy): domain Eukaryota; kingdom Metazoa; phylum Chordata; order Testudines; family Testudinidae; genus Gopherus; species Gopherus evgoodei. Next base: position 198,776,566 of record NC_044322.1, on the reverse strand, counting down.
AGAACATTTTGTGTATGATTTTGTTATTTCAGACTTCTCCATGACTGGGAAGAGAGCCCAGGCTTGTGGGCAGTCTGCCTGACAGGCTGTCACAGAGCTGTGGACCTGTTGTTTTAATTGAGAGGGAATATAAATGGGCCCAAAGAGTCAAAGGAGATAACATGGCCCTGTCACTGTCCAATGTTAAAATGTGTTAAACAAGGTTCGGGGTTTGCAGGGCTGGCTCTAGGCATCAGCTGAGCAAGCTCGTGCTTGAGGTGGCAGATTCTAAAGGGCGGCATTCTGGCCAATCCTAGGGCGGCATGCATGCATTTTTTCCCCCTTTTTTTGTTGGTTCGCTTCTCTGGCCGCCCTGTAGCGGGTGGCGGCATGGAGGAGGGGAGCGCCCTGCTGGGAGCGGGCTGCGCGCTTCGTCTGCCCCAGATGGTGCCAGATCTGCAGCAAGCCCAGCAGGGCAGCCCACGTCCTTCCCTCCCCGCTGACCTTCAATTCACCTGCAAGCAGGAGCAGTGTGGAGCCCTCCCGGCAGGTGGCATGGCAGGAGGGGCCAAGTGGTGAGCACCCCGGCTGAAGGAAGCCCTGACCGTCCCCCTACTCTCTCTCCCCCCTGCTCCCTCCCCCTTACCCCCACTGCCTGGGGCATGTCTGCAGTGCAGGGAGTTCCACTAGCCAGACAGCCGGGGGAGTGGCACCAAAAGATTGCGCCCTGGCTCCAGCCGTCCTGCATGCTTTTTTTGTTGTTGTTGGGGTTTTTTTTTTTGCTTGCCGCTCCAGCCACCCTGCAGGTTTTGGGGTTTTTTTTTTGCTTGGAGTGGCAAAAAAGCCAGAGCAGGCCCTGGAGGTTTGGTATACAGAGACCTCAGCCTGTATACTACCATAAACATCCTTTTACATCTTTTATTAAAGATAGAGAAAAGCAAAAACAGGTAAGAGTTTGAGATGTAAACTATAAAGTAAGGTTTTCATTTTAATCACGTCCTTTGTTCTCTTTCCCTTCAGCAACAGGGAGTTTTTAGAAGGACCCCCCACCCTCATAGGATGATCTTTTATATGGTAGGAATTTGTCCTTTTTGGGAAAAGAGAAGTCACCTGAAATGGGCTGAACTGCTGCTGATCCTGTTTCCTAAAAGATAAAACAAGATAGATACACGTTCAAGAGAGGATAGTAAAAAAACAGCAAAGATAGAAAATTCAGCTTCTGTCTCTGGTGTTGACTTTCATTTGCAGCCTTAGTGTGGGAAAAACACAGGCACAGCACATGGTCTTATCAGTGACTCTGAGACCTGGAAAATTTGTACTAGCATCAAGCTGTTCGGGGCATGGCATTTAGCTGCCTCTTTCTGGTCACGAGCTTACTGCAGTGCTGCAAAATATACATTTTTAGCCTGCTGAGTCAGATTCTGATTAAATAGAAGGCAAAAAAGAGAGATAGGAAAGAGAAGAAAAGAGATGGGGAAGGAAAAGAACATGGGAGCTGGGGGTTGGTGGTGACAAAATCTCACATCCCCAGGGCAGTTTGGAATGATATCAGCCAGTGGTGATATCATCTGAGTGCTCTCCAGCCCTCTCTATTCAGAACATCTTTCAGGATTAGGACAAAGAAGACACAGTAGAGTCATGCTAGATCCCAGGGTCACCAGAGGAGGTAGAGATGGCAGCCATAATGGTGAAATTTGCTCCTTCCCCTTTCAATTAGCAACTGTTGCATTTGCTCCTGTCCATTTGTATTTTCTCCCTAGACCCTACAGTTTCTTTTTAAGAACTCCTAAAGGTGGTGATGGGGTGGAATAGCTCATCCTGTTATTATTTTGTTCACCAGCTAGGCCTAATTTCAGACACATCAATTTGGTTTATTAATTTCTGGTCCCATACTTTGCTTATTTACCAGGCATGACCTTAACACAGGCCTTGAGTTGTATCAGAGGGCCTCTGCTTGGGCTAATGCAGTCTGTCTCCCTTTAGCACCTTTCCCCATCAACATTTATTGTTCTAGGTTATTATGACAGTATAATCTTTTTCACAGTTTCTACAATTGAGCTCATGTCATAAACAGATGGTTAAGGGTTAATGCCTCTTTTACCTGTAAAAAGTTAAAAAGTTCACCTAGCCTAGCTAACACCTGACCAGAGGAACCAAGGGGGGAACAAGATGTTTCAAAAGGAAGGACGGAAGTTTTCCTTTGTTTAGAGTTTCAGTTTCAGCCAGAGTGAAAAAGATCAAGGAATCAGCCTCTTATCAGAGTAGTAAGTTTTAGAAAGGAATAAATAGGTTTAAGTTTATTTCTTTGTAACCTGTCTTATGCAATTAGAGGTAGAATCAAATTGGGTATTTGGGTTTTTTTTATGTAACTAAATTTGTGCCCAGGGGGACATCCTCTGTGTTTTGAATCTGTTGTCTGTAAGAGTAGCTGGTATGCTAATCTCTCCCAGAGGGTTTTCTTTTACCTTTCTTTTCTTTAATTAAAAGCCTTTTTCTTAATACCTGATTGATTTTTCCTTGTTTTTAGATCCAAGGGGATTGGATCTGGACTCACCAGGGATTGTGGGGGAAAGGGGGAGGGAAGGTTAATTTCTCCTGGTTTTAAGATCCAAGGGGTTTGGATCTGTGTTCACCAGGGACTTGGTGAAGTCCCTCAAAACTACCCAGGGAAAAAAGTAGTGCTTGGGGGATGGTGGCAGCGATACCAGATCTAACCTGATAATTAAGCTTAGAAGTGTCCATGCAGGTCCCCACATCTGTACCCTAAAGTTCAGAGTGGGGAAGGACCCTTGACATCTCACAATTAGAGTAAATTTGTCAGTCCAGTTGTTACAACAGACTCCAGAAGCCCCAGCTCCAGGGCAGTATGCCTGGCAGACTAGGTGAGAAGGCAGGAAACCAGCTGGGTCTGGGTTCTGTTTGGAACTTCACCAAAAATTTCTCTCAGCAGAATGTTCAATGTTAACAAATTGGCAAAATCTAACAATTTCATCAATTTTTTTCCAACCTGCTCTGAAGGACAGGATGGTTGGAGGAAAAGAGAGTGAGAACCACTCCCCCAGGCATCAGTGGCCTAGATCATATGTTAACTCAGTCAAACCCTTCTGAATATCAATATGACGGTTGTTCAAACATTCTTTTGCTTTGTTAAAAGGACAATATGAGGAATAGGTCTAAAATTAGACTGTACCAGCTGTGTTTGGTTTCTGAGGATGTGTTTAAATACACATGTACAAGGCCCTCTTGTACACAGTTACTTTTGTTCTTTTGAAGCTGCAGAGTATGGAAATGCATGATTGCTGTCTAGCCTGCTGCACTTCTAGAGGTGCTCAGAGGACATGTCAGGATTTTAGTAAAGTTTCACTCTTTGTTTGGGGGGAATAGTACTGGGACATGAAACTAAAAAAAAAAATGTAGGGAAGGTTAACTTTAGACATTCTCTGAACAGATGGCATTCCTACTTGCTCCAAATAAAGCCGAAAAGTTTACGTACTTTTGGGGTTTGGATTGTTTGGTAAATTAGATTAAAACAGAGCACAAGACTAAACTTTCACCTCAAGCTTTGCTGTTCTGAGGGTTCTCTGCAGGACTTCCCACCTCCTCTGCCCCTTATTCAGTCAGACTTGTGGGTTACACCCACATCTTTTAGAATAAAACTGCATCTGCTACTATAAGCCATCAGTACTTACCAGATAGCTTTGAGCAAGGCTTCCAGTGCCTAACAGGGCAGTTCAACAAGAGTCCCGCAGCCTTATGCATAGCTGTAGATCCTGTCTGCCCTTCTGTTAGACTCTTTAATGCAACAGAGACTGTCCTGTATTCTCCCTTCTCATGGGGGAAAAATAAAACCCAGCCCTCAAGACGATAGGAAAAATCTGAGAACTGTGACTTTGGAAACCTAGAAAACCAGACTGAATTCCCCTCTAGAGGAGGAGTTTGCTGGGTGGAGGGGCACCTAGCAGAGACCAAGGATCTACTGGGAAATCCAGTCTAAGTACTTACTTTAATTATGTTTATTAGAGTGGTGCCTAAAGTAGGAGTAGGGCCCTGTTGTGGTGGGCGCTGTTCAGACAGTCCCTGCCTCAAAGACCTTACAGTCTAAAGAGACAGGATAGATACAGGGTGAGGAAAAGGATATGATGCACAAGCAGAGTGAACAATGTGATGGCAACTGTTTGTCCGTGATTCCAGGGTGGGGAGATTTGATTTAGTTAGGAGAGGATCTGCTAAATGGAAAGAAAAAGGAAGGGAGAGGGGACATTGAAAGCGTTTGGGGGGCACAGCAGGGGAGAAGAGGGTAAGAGGGCCAGCTGTGGAGTGAAGCTGAGGTGAAGAGACTCAGGGCTGGTCTACACTACGGGGGGAAATCGATCTTAGATACGCAACTTCAGCTATGTGAATAACGTAGCTGAAGTCGAATATCTAAGATCGGATTACTCACCGGTCCTCACCATGCGGGATCAATGTTCGCGGCTCCCACTGTCAATTCCGCAACTCCGTTGGGGTTGGTGGAGTTCCGGAATCGATATAAGCGCGCTCGGGGATCGATATATCGCATCTTGATGAGACACGATATATCGATCCCCGAGCAATAGATTTTAACCCGCCGATACGGCGGGTAGTCTAGACGTAGCCTCAGAGAGGGTTGGAGCAAATAGCCAGTCAGCACAGGACTGTAGAAAGTTCTCTGAATACATTGTCCTTTCCTAGTGCAAGTCACCAGAGAGTCGCACCACAATGCACAGTAAACACAGCACTTGAGCATCACTGGCCAGCTGTCTTCCTCCACATTTTGCCGTTTTCACACAGCCTTAAGTAGCAAGCCATGCAGCACCCCATCCAGTCAGCCACATCATCAAACCACACTCCCCAAAAGGCATCCCGGCCCCCGGCATCAGTCCCTGCAAAACTTACTTCACCGGACTTCCTCCGCTCATCCAACCCACATGTCCAGTGCACTCAAGTTTTCTTTGTCTCATCCTCTCCATTATATTATGAATCACTTTAGTCATGCTGTAAATTCAGATGATTACTTCCTAATTAGTCGTGTGTTATGCCAATGTGCAGCAACAGCCTGCAGCATTTCAGTTTGAAGGCAGAGAGCCTCTTAATACCCTATTTCCTTAATGTCCATGTCTCACATGCATATGGCAAGATGCTGAAGACAAGAGACTGCAGCAATTTCATTTAACACTTCACGGTAATGCCTTTGCTTCTCCAAATGTGACTGAGCATTGCTGGAGCAGGAATCTCCAGTCCGGTTCTTTGTCAGATCTCTAAGGCTATGTCTACACTATGAGCTAAGGAAAAGTGAAGCTACACATCACGTAGGCTATGTCTACGCTATGTGCTAAGGGTGTGATTCTGCTGCTCACGTACATATACTCGTGCTAGCTCTCATTGAGCAAGATTGAGTACAAATAGCCATGTTGTTGCGGTAGTATGAGTAGTGTCAGCAGAGGCATGACTTAGCTATCCTGAGTACAAACCCACCTGAAACCAGCCGTACCTCCACTGCCACTACCCATGCTAGTGCAGTGACGTTGCTATTTAGGTGTGTGCGAGCTCGAGTAGTATGTGTGCCCAAGCAGGGGAAATCACACACCCCTTGCTCATTGTGCAGAACAAACCTAAGTGAAGTTCAGTGTCCCTTGTAGTCATGTTACCCAGGTATTTCACTGCACTCAATGCACTGCAGTACTGCCTCAGATGTGGGTAGGAATAGATTCTTCTTTACAGCAGACATAAATGTCACACAAAAAAGAATGGCGACAACTTGTGATATTCAGCATTAATTTGCGCTCTGCACTTTCTGCCCACCTGGCGAGGGATAGGTGAATCTATGACAGCAGGGAAATGGCTAGCAACATGTTTCTAGAATAAATCAGGCTTCTGAGGAAGGAGACTAGTTAGGTCTGCAATATGTAGAGAAGCAGTCTGCTTCCTGAGGACCTGGATTATTCCAGAGCTACATAGCTATCCATCTCCTTGCTGTCCACAGATGTACCTATTCCTCTCCAAGTGGGGTAGACAGTGCAGTACAGTACTGTAAGTAGCATTAACTACTGCTTTCTTTTCTGCCTGAACTCATTCTAGTTTCAGAGCATTCTGCTCCATCCCCTCATCTATAGCTTCTCATGATTCCTCACAATCCTTCAGAACCCAGCCACCCAGTATTTGTGTGCAAAGGTTTGGCTGGGTTGCATAAGCAGCGAGCATGCTATATAGCCTCCTATTCACCACTTCGATGAATTCTGACTCCTCTCCACTGGTTTTTCCTTTTATGTGGGCTCTTCTATGCAGCAAGGGATGATTGCCTCTGGTCCTTACTTCTCCCCACTCCACCCCACCAACCTTGAGTGTCTTCGGAAAGAATTTTAGTTTCCTTCTCTGACTATAAGCTGCTCTTTGGTTTTGTCTTGAGTTAAAAGATTTCTCAGCCAGGCTGGTCTATGATAATTGGGTTTTCTTGATCTCTTCAGTTCCATTTTTTATGATGAACAGAAACACTGTGACAACACTGTCCAGTAAAGCAGTTCAGAGATGACTTTAGGGATTGGTGAAAATGGCCAAGGATATTGACACAAACAGCATTTTCTCTCCAGGCTTACAAGAAAATGAAAGGAGATTATATCCCAAATGCCTATGCCAAAGGCAAAATTCACATTTAGTTGGAGAAGTAGTAAATATGACTCCTTAGGGTGATGTGTAAGTTGATGTTTCTGGGTCTGAAATCTCAGCTTAGTTTTATCCTTTATTGTGTTGCACTTTCAGGGAACTACTGAAAAATGACACTCACTGTCCACCAGTGAAATTCTGTTTATTCTACAACATTTCTGGGCCCTGATCTTGCCACCTTTACTTAGGCAAACTCCTGGGGCAGCTTCAATGTTCAGCTGTGGCCAAGGGCCAGCTGGCATAGTGGAAGGGAGTGAGGAGGGCTGTGGAGAAAACTCAGTCGCTTAGGGCCATCACAAACCTCAACACCTTCCGCCTGAGTGCAAGATGTACTTCTTAGGCCTTGCCTTCTTTAACAAATACTTAGCAGCATGTAGATTTAAAATAACAACGGCAAAACGCTCCATTGCACACACAATTCTCCCTCTTGCGGAGAGGAGGAGAGAGAACAAACCACACATGACAGATGATAGTTCTGTCACTTAATGCACTAGGGAAGACACTCAGATACTAGGGTGAGGAGGGCAGTAGAATAATTTGTGTAGACTAGAATAGGGCATGAGTGAGGGCAAAAATGGCTTTAAAACTTCTTTGCACTCCCAGGATTGTTTTGTGCTGGGCTGGTTGTCCAGTGCAGATTGGAGAAGCCTTAAGGTTTTGTTTTTTGTCAGCTGCCAAGAGCCCCAAAGGTCTGGCATCTGGGGGTCAGCAGGATGCAAGTGTAACTCCCTGGCATACCCTGAACACTCCTCTCCCTGGTCATTTCCCCCCTGCCCATGGAGACTCAGGCTTGGCAAAGGAGGTGGTACTGGAATGGTGCAAAGTTGCCTCATGGCCCAGAGAATACAGGCCTCTGCATTTTATTTCAGTAAGTTCAGTTTCTGGAAACACAGAGCTAGCTTCTTCACTCTGCCATGGTTACTTTCTGCTGCTCGGTCAAACCTAAAGGGCCATAAACAGACTGTCTGGTAAGCTAAAGATTCCCCTGAAGCCACTCTAACCTACACCAGACCAATGCACAACCATGCTCAGGAGCAGGGAGCTACAAAGGGCTTTTTGTGCCCCACCCCAACACAGCTGAACCCAGTGCTTATTAGTTGCAGCTGAAAATCTGGCTCGCAGTGCTGAAGCACTCTTAAGGAAAAGCATATGATATGTTTCAGAGTGGTAGCTGTGTTAGTGTGTATCAGCAAAAAGAACAAGGAGTACTTGTGGCACCTTAGAGACTAACAAATTTATCAGTCTCTAAGGTGCCACAAGTACTCCTCGTTCTTTTTTCATATGATATGTGTTGCCATATCCTGCTCCATTAGTGGACACCAGATTGTGATAGAATACAGCCTCTGAATCCTACATGCTGCTAACGTTCCCAGGCTCTGGGTAGTGAATGGTCACTGTTCATAGCTCTGAGTTTTTCAGGCTATTACTATGTGCAGACCCAATGTCTAACTCCCCTCTTGGGAGTAGGGCCCCACAGTGCAGCAACCTAGACTCCAGAACCACTGTCTTGGCCCTCCCAAGCTTCCAGTTGCTTAGACACATTCCCTCCAGAGTCAACCTGGCTATGGGAGGTCTGGTTTCCCTGGTTATGCCCTTCAGAGATAATATGGCAGGAAAACAAGGAACAAAGGCTCAGCAAAGGAACATCTTAAATACACACACTTTATTCTTAAGAAGCATCAGGGTATGTCTACACTACGGGATTATTCCAATTTTACATAAACCGGTTTTGTAAAACAGATTGTATAAAGTCGAGTGCATGCGGCCACACTAAGCACATTAATTCGGCAGTGTGCGTCTATGTACTGCGGCTAGCATCGATTTCCGGAGCGTTGCACTGTGGGTAGCTATCCTGTAGCTATCACATAGTTCCCACAAAAGCAGCAAAGAATCCTGTGGCACCTTGTAGACTAACAGACGTTTTGGAGCATGAGCTTTCGTGGGTGAATACCCACTTCCTCAGATGCATGCATGCATCCCACGAAAGCTCATGCTCCAAAACGTCTGTTAGTCTATAAGGTGCCACAGGATTCTTTGCTGCTTTTACAGATCCAGACTAACACGGCTACCTTCTGATACTTGACATAGTTCCCACAGTCTTCCCCGCCCATTGGAATTCTGGCTTGAGATCCCAATGCAAAAACAGTATCCCGGGTGATTCTGGGTAAATGTCATCACTCAATCCTTCCTCCCTGAAAGCAATGGCAGACAATCATTTCGCGCCCTTTTTCCCTGGATTGCCCTGGCAGACGCCATAGCATGGCAACCGTGGAGCCCGTTTTGCCTTGTCACTGTCACCATGTGTGTACTGGATGCTGCTGACAGACACGGTACTGCAGTGCTACACAGCAGCATTCATTTGCCTTTGCAAGGTAGCAAAGACGGTTACCATCCCTATTGCACCGTCTGCCATGCCATTGTAAATTGGCGATGAGATGACGGTTATCAGTCGTTCTGTACCGTCTGCTGTTGTCATGGGTGCTCCTGGCTGGCCTCGCTGAGGTCGGCCAGGGGCGCAAAGACAAAAATGGGAATGACTCCCCGGCTCATTCCCTTCTTTATGTTTTGTCTAAAAATAGAGTCAGTCCTGCCTAGAATATGGGGCAAGTGTACTAGAGAACCAGAGAGCACAGCCGCTCCGTGTCAGAGCCCCAGAGATCCCACAGAAATGATGAGCTGCGTGCCATTCTAGGGTGTGCCCCTGCAACAATCCCATCTGTTGCTTCCCTCCTCCCCCAACCCTCCTGGGCTACTGTGGCAGTGTCCCCCCATTTGTGTGATGAAGTAATAAAGAATGCAGGAATAAGAAACACTGACTTTTCAGTGAGATAAAATGAGGGGTAGGAACCCTCCAACTGCTGTGATAGTCCAGGCAGGACAGAATCTTTTCTTTATACAGGAGGGCAGGGGCTGATAGAGCTCAGCCTCCAGTTGCTATGATGAAGACGGTTACCAGCTGTTCTGTACCATCTGCCGGGGATGACCGGGAGTCATTCCCATTTTTACCCAGGCGCCCACGGCCGACCTCACCGAGGCCAGCCAGGAGCACTCATGGGCTGCTGCTGATGATGGTTAGCAGTCATATTGTACAGTCTGCCATCAGGAAGGGGATGCTGGTGTTCAGTGCTGCAGCACCCTGTCTACCAGCAGCATGCAGTAGACATAGGGTGACATTGAAAAAAGGCGAGAAATTTTTTTTCCCCTTTTCTTTCGGGGCAGGGGGGAAGGGTGTAAATTGACGATATATACCCTTAAACACCCGGGAAAATGTTTTTGACCCTTCAGGCATTGGGAGCTCAGCCAAGAATGCAAATGCTTTTCAGAGACTGCGGGGACTATGGGATACCTTGAGTCCTCAGTGTCCCCTCCCTCCCTCCATGAGCGTCCATTTCATTCTTTAGCTTTCCATTACGCTTGCCACACAGCACTGTGCTGTGGACTCTGTATCATAGCCTGGAGATTTTTTCAAATGCTTTGTCATTTCGTCTTCTGTAACAGAGCTCTGATAGAACAGATTTGTCTCCCCATACAGCGATCAGATCTGGTATCTCCCGTATGGTCCATGCTGGAACTCTTTTTGGATTTGGGACTACATCGCCACCCGTGTTGATCAGAGCTCCATGCTGGGCAAACAGGAAATGAAATTCAAAAGTTTGCGGGGCTTTTCCTGTCTACCTGGTCAGTGCATCCGAGTTCAGATTGCTTTCTGGTGCACTGTGGGATACCGCCAGGAGGCCAATACCATCGATTTGCGGCCACACTAACCCTAATCTGACATGGCAATACCGATTTCAGCGCTACTCCTCTCGTCCGGGAGGAGTACAGAAACCGGTTTAAAGAGCCCTTTATATTGATATAAAGAGCCTCGTTGTGTGGACGGGTGCAGGGTTAAATCGGTTTAACGCTGCTAAATTCGGTTTAAACGCATAGTGTAGACCAGGCCTCAGAGTTAAAGATCTATTGAAAACAACAAATTCCTCTACACAGTCCCCCTCAGTCTGACCTTACTCCTTTTGTGAATCCCTGGTTTTGGTCCAAGTCCCTAAGGGAGGCAACGTATCTCCTGCCTATACCATTCCTCCTGGTCTGGCAGTATATGGCATGTAGAAGCTCTGCTTTTTTAATAGGCCCTGTCCTTCATTGATCAGATACTCTGCTGGGGAATCTTCACCTCTTCCAGTCATGTGCTTAAACCAGGGAGAATTCCTGCTCCCGCTTCTCACCAAGCAGGTTTCTCTCAAGAGAGAGTCCATTCAAAGGCAAAGGCCCTGCTGGCAGAAGCCCCATTGTTCAATCAGGTGAGAGAGACATTCACTGATGATGGCTCCTTGATTGCTTGGTTACACATGTTTGCTGGACATAGCTCCTCTCTATGTGCCAGGTTTCCTGCTAACAAATGGATGATTTAATAAGCACTGACTGTTTCAAGGACAAATAGTTTTCATAATACCAAATGGAATTCATAATTGGAGACAGACATATTCCCCAAACTGTCACAATCTGCAAACAAAACAACTAACATGTAGTTGCTGGAACCCTAGTGGATTCCTTAGATACTGCACTGCTGGTATGGAGTTGTATTGTTCCTGACACTTAATGTAGCAATGACAGGAGTGGGTCTGCTCCTGTTACCATATCCAAAGGTCTGGCTTCACTGCAGAGTTAAACTGAGTTACCTACACTTGAATTACTCCTCTTCAGTTAGCTTAGCTCGAGTGAGACTGCAAAATAACTTTCAGGTTACTGTGTCCGCACTGGCACTGCACTCACTTGTGTCCAGTGGTGAGACTTCTGGGGGCACATCCCAGGGTTCTTAGTGCTGCAGTAAGCTGAGTCACTCCATGAGTAAAGAGAAAACTTGCTTGTCCTTTCTGGGAACAAGGGGGGGAATTGTGGGAAGGTGTTGAAAGTCCTGCGGTGCTCGCATGGCTCTAGCCATCATCCATACCATTTTACACGGTGTTGGCATTAGCAGCTGATGAGTTGTGCTCAGTTGAGTTGTAGCCTATATTCTATACTCCCTTCAGGCCAGCCACTTTACTCAAGTGAAGGGCTTTAGGTGTGGAAGGGATTCAAGTTAGGGGCAACACTCGAGTTGACTTTGCAGTGAAGATAAGCCCAGATGCTTCTGCTCCCTGCAAATCCCCTTGCATGGTTAAGGGTGTAGTAGCCTTATCTGGCCCCTCTCTGCCCCCAGAAAGGGAAAAGACAAGAGGGTTATCAGGCCAGAAAGTGGCAGAAATGTGTAAGTGAAGGGAGTCAGGCCACCACCTCCACAAAGAAGAGTTAATATTGGAGATCCCAGGGCTCAAGGGAGAAGTCTGGCTGGGAAGGTGTTTGTGGCAGGAAGGTTGTGGGAAAGAAGTGTGCAAACTTCCTAATCCCAGGTCTGTGAACATTCACGTACATTGGCTCATTGTATGCAGGCTTCACTAGAACCTATACGTCCGCTGATGTCAGGTCTGTTCCTGATTGTAGGCAAAGCTCTCACGTGATCCATGCTAACTGACAGCTTTAAAACCACTACTTTGTTCAGAATCACCGATCTAATTGACATATTTCTATAGTTATGGAGACTCAAAGACATCAGTTTGTCTTGCTTCGCTCAGGTTAACTATCAAGGCTAAAGGTTAGCCTAAATCCTCTACACAGCTGTCTAAGCAAAACATGACTTAATGATATGGTCCCTCCTTTATCTAAGTATGAAGACTTTGTCTTAATGCAATCAGTTCCAGGATGCAAAAATTGCCTATTTCATCTTAAAGCATGCTTGATTTAGTTAAATATAGCCAGATAGCTGGTTTAGAAACCCCTTTGGTTCCTAAATAGAAACTTTAAGAACAGAAACTCAAGCCCATTTCCCCTGAATATGAATTCTTTCTCCTGACAGCTGTCTTTTCCCTTTTTTTCTCCACTGGCCCCTTCATTGCATTATTTGTGACACGATACTGAAGCAGCATTTTTCTGGTGTTAAAAGAAGATTATGCATTTTTAATTTCACTCTGCATAGAGCAGACAAAGCAGGGAGAACAGAAATCACCGTTCTTAAGAGTCTAAATCTAGAGCAGCTGAGTTTGGTGAGGAGGGGAGATGTCTGAGAGTAAGGATCCTTCAGGTATCAGGGTGGCTGTGTGGAGGCAGGGAACCTCTCTGACAGACCACCTTAGCTTCTGTAGAACTTGGGTAATCGCTCTGGGCAATGGGAGGCTGAACTGCCTGCCACTTCCAGGAGGAGGAGGAAGGCAAGTCCCAATCTCCTGGTGGAAGATTAAGGAAGAAAATCTGAGTGCAAACTTGTGGGATTTCTACTCCCTTTTAGGGGTTATTTTCCTCACTCCCTTCAGGGAAACATTTGAGCTTGATATTAGCCCTTAAAACATTCACTATTTTTAAAATTAAATCCATCTGTCTCTGGTACTTCTATTACTCATTACTATCGTATCTGGGCACCACACAATCTTTAAGATATTTAAGATAAAGCCAAGTAGAGTTGAACCTTGCAAAAGGAATTAAAACCCATAGTAAAAGGTTCTATAGCCATATAAATAAGAAGAAAACAAAGAAAGAAGAAGTGGGACCGCTACACACTGAGGATGGAAAGGAGGTTAAGGATAACCTAGGCATGGCCCAATATCTAAATAAGTACTTTGCCTCAGTCTTTAATAAGGCTAATGGGGAGCTTAGGGGTAATGGAAGGATGACAAATGGGAATGAGGATATGGAAGTGGATATTACCACATCTGAGGTAGAAGCCATACTTGAACAGCTTAATGGGACAAAATCGGAGGGCCTGGACAATCTTCATCCAAGAATATTAAAGGAACTGGTGCAAGAAATTGCAAGCCCTTTAGCGAGAATTTTTAATGAATCAGTAAACTCAGGGATTGTACCGTACGACTGGAGAATTGCTAACGTAGTTCCTATCTTTAAGAAAGGGAGAAAGAGTGATCCGAGTAACTATAGGCCTGTTAGTTTGACATCTGTAGTATGTAAGGTCTTGGAAAAAATTTTGAAGGAGAAAGTAGTTAAGGACATTGAGGTCAGTGGTAATTGGGACAAAGTACAACATGGTTTTACTAAAAGTAGATCGTGCCAAACCAACCTGATCTCCTTCTTTGAGAAGGTGACAGACTATTTAGACAGAGGAAATACGGTAGACCTAATTTACCTAGATTTCAGTAAGGCATTTGACACGGTTCCACATGCGGAATTATTAGTCAAATTGGAAAAGATGGGGATCAATATGAGAATTGAAAGGTGGATAAGGAACTGGTAAAAGGGGAGACTACAACGGGTCATACTGAAGGGTGAACTGTCAGGCTGGAAGGAGGTTACTAGTGGAGTTCCTCAAGGATCGGTTCTGGGACCAATCTTATTTAACCTTTTTATTACTGACCTTGGCACAAAAAGCAGGAATGTGCTAATAAAGTTCGCGGATGACACGAAGCTGGGGGGTATTGCTAACACGGAGAAGGACCGGGATATCATACAGGAAGATCTGGATGACCTTGTAAACTGGAGTTATAGTAATAGGATGAAATTTAATAGTGAAAAGTGCAAGGTCATGCACTTAGGGACTAATAATAAGAACTTTAGATATAGATTGGGGAAGCATCAGTTGGAAGCAACAGAGGAGGAGAAGGACCTTGGGGTATTGGTAGATCACAGGATGACTATGAGCCGCCAATGTGATATGGCCGTTAAAAAAGCTAATGCGGTTTTAGGATGCATTAGGCGAGGTATTTCCAGCAAAGATAAGGAGGTGTTAGTACCGTTATATAAGGTGCTGGTGAGACCCCATCTGGAATACTGTGTGCAGTTCTGGTCTCCCATGTTTAAGAAGGATGAATTCAAACTGGAACAGGTTCAGAGATGGGCTACTAGGATGATCCAAGGAATGGAAAACCTGTCATATGAAAGGAGACTCAAAGAGCTTGGCTTGTTTAGTCTAGCCAAAAGAAGGCTGAGGGGGGATATGCTTGCTCTTTATAAATATATCAGAGGGATTAATATTAGGGAGGGAGAGGAATTATTTAAGCTTAGTACCAATGTAGACACAAGAACTAATGGGTATAAACTGGACACTAGGAAGTTTAGACTTGAAATTAGATGAAGGTTTCTAACCATTAGAGGAGTGAAGTTCTGGAACAGTTCTGGAGTAGTGGGGGCAAAAGACATATCTGGCTTTAAGATTAAGCTTGATAAGTTTATGGAAGAGATGGTATGATGGGAGAGCCTAATTTTGGCAATTGATCTTTGATTATCGCCAGATAAGTATGCCCAGTGGTTGGTGATGGGATGTTGGATGGGATGGGATCTGAGTTACTGCAGAGAATTCTTTCCTGAGTGCTGGCTGGTGAGTCTTGCCCACATGCTCAGGGTTTAGCTGATCGCCATATTTGGGGTCGGGAAGGAATTTTCCTCCAGGGCAGATTGGCAGAGGGCCCGGAGGTTTTTCTCCTTCCCCTGCAGTGTGGGGCATGGGTCACTTGCTGGTGGATTCTCTGCAGCTTGAGGTCTTCAGACCACAATTTGAAGACTCCAATAACTCAGGCATAGGTTAGGGGTTTGTTATAGAAGTGGATGGGTAGGGTTCTGTGGCCTGCTTTGTGCAGGGGGTTGGACTAGATGATCACATTGGTCCCTTCTGACCCTAGAATCTATGAATCTATGAATCTATATTTATTTGAACAGTGCCACTCTAAGGTAGATACTATTATCCCCACTTAACAGATGGGGTACATAATGTCAAAGTAATTTGCCTTCTGGTCACACAGGAAGTCTGTGGCAGAGGAGGGGTCTCCAAAGGACCAGGCAAGTACTCTAATCACTGGACTATCCTTCCTTTCAACTAGACTAGTCTATATAACCACCAAGTATAGTTTCCTGTGGAGATTTGTTTAGAACTCCTACTGTACTTTGCTATTGCAATGGAGTCTTTCACATATCTCACTATTACCACTGACTTCAGATTTCTTTAGATAGTAGCTGATAAAGTTCAAAACAGCAATTTCCACCAACAAACAGGAACTGGAAGCTTAGAGAGTTAATAGAGCTTTTTCATCTCAACCTAACTCTGATTTAATTTCAGATAGCAGGAAATATGCCAGCTTTAGCTGCTAATTACTCATTGGAAATTATTTGTAGCAGGCCTCCAAGCTTCCTATTACAAAAATGCACTGACAATGCTGGCAGCAGAAATGCTACATTTTTCGGGGGGGGGGGGGTGGCGGGGGCTATTTGGATTTTGCAGTGATCTTCTGTGATGATGTCTGAAATACATCAGGCTATGTGACCAGTAATTTTAGCAAATTCAGAAACCACAATTCAGTATTTCCTCAGCCATCTCAGAAGTGCAGGCAATTTTGTCCGTTTTTCTTTAATGTGCTAAAAGTTTTTGAATAATTCTTTGGAGTGAGTTGGCATTAGTAATTAAATTTCAATTCTCATTTGCTCTTGAGTCTAACTCAGCAAGCTCTCTCAGTGCCACACTCTGCTGCACTCTGATTATACTCATTTGGGAGTAGAGCTTTAATTCACCCTAAAAGATTTTTTGTTCTTTTCGAAAATGAGATACTGTTTCATTATGACTAAGCAGTCTGCACATTGTACTCTCTATTCACAAAAGGCCAGCTCTTTCCACCTTTAAACACTGCAATTAGACACCCCCGCATAGTGGCTGACTCTGGTTTGCAGAGCTTGGGCTAAGGGGGTGTTTAATTGCAGAGTACACATCCTGAGTTCAGGCTGCAGCCTGAGCTCTGGGACCCTTTCGACCTCACAGAGTTCTAGAGCCCATGCTCCAGCTGGATCCCAAATGTCTACAATTAAACATTCCCTTAGCCTAAATCCCACAAGCCCAAGTCACTTGGCATGGGCCAGCTGCCAGTTTTTAATTACAGTATAAACATACCCATAATGAATATAACCTAGGCTTAGTCTATGAATAGTACCACCAGGTAAAGGTGACATGTTATTCCAAAGAAACTCAGCATACCGGTAAATGGTGTGGTAATAACATGCTTTTTGGTTAATGTCTCCTATGTCTGTAGCAATTATATTTGGTACTTCTATATCATCTTTCATTCCAAGGATGATCTGTTTGATGTTAAATTTCTTTGGCACCTAGGCAGTAGCAATGACAAAGCAGTTTATAATATCACCTAACCCTCACATTATACATCTGAGAAAGAAGCATTTGCCTCAATTTTCTAAGCTTTAAAATTGACGTATGGTGACTTGCCGATATTGCAGAGCTGAGCCCACGTCCACACTACAGGGTAAAATCGATGTTATTAAAATCGATTTTATAAAGCAGGCTTTATAAAATCGATTTTGCGCGTCCACACTAGGGCTACTTACATCGATGTTGAGCGTCCATGTTCCCTGGCATCCATGTTTTCCCTGAGCGTTGCACTCTGGGTACCTATCCCACAGTTCCTGCACGGGTCCCTGCCCTTTGGAATTATGGGTTACTAGCCCAGTGCATGATGGGATCAAAGTCCCCGTCCTGGGTGGTTCTGGGTACAGCCCCCCCCCTTCCTGTAAACGGCACACAGTCAGTTCGCGCTGTTTTTACTGGCTGCAGTGAGGGAAACGCCATTTTGCAGCAAGCATGGATCCAGGTCTGCTCTTGTCCTTGATCGCGAATGCTGTAAATAATTCACGCATTCTCGTTCTATCACTGCTGACCCATGATGCAGAAATGCAAGAGAGAATGCTTGAATGCGGGGACGACAGCGATGACGAACTGGAGAACGAGTTTTCTGACACCCCGGGCCCCTGCACGTTGGAGCTCCTGACGGTTATGGGTGAGGTTCTACCCGTTCCGCGCCACTTTTGGGCACGGGAAACAAGCACTGACTGGTGGGACCGCATAGTCCTGCAGGTGTGGGACGATTCGCAGTGGCTGCGGAACTTTCGCATGCGTAAGAGCACTTTCTTTGAACTTTGTGACTCGCTTTCTCCTGTCCTGAAGCGGCATAACACCAGGATGAGACCAGCCCTCACAGTGGAAAAGCGAGTGGCAATAGCCATATGGAAGCTTGCAACGCCAGACAGCTACCGGTCAGTCGGGAATCAATTTGGAGTGGGCAAATCTACTGTGGGGGCTGCTGTGCTGGAAGTATCCAAAGCAATCATTAAGCTGCTGCTTCGAAAGGTTGTGACTCTGGGAAACGTGCAGGCCATCGTGGATGGCTTTGCTGCAATGGGATTCCCTAACTGTGGGGGGGCCATAGATGGAACCCACATCCCTATTTTGCCACCGGAACACCAGGGTGCCCAGTACATTAACCGCAAGGGGTACTTTTCGATGGTTCTGCAAGCCCTGGTGGATCACAAGGGACGTTTCACCAACATCCACGTGGGATGGCCAGGAAGGGTTCACGACGCACGTGTCTTCAGGAGCACTACACTGTTTAAACGGCTGCAGCAAGGGACCTACTTCCCTGATCAGAGAATAACAGTTGGAGATGTCCAAATGCCTATAGTTATCCTTGGGGACCCAGCCTACCCCTTGATGCCCTGGCTAATGAAGCCATACACAGGCAGCCTTGACAGTGCTCAGGAGTTGTTTAATTACAGGCTGAGCAAGTGCAGAATGGTGGTAGAATGTGCATTTGGCAGGCTTAAGGCGAGATGGCGAACGCTTCTCACTCGCTCAGATCTTAGCCAAACCAATATCCCCTTTGTCATTGCTGCTTGCTGTGTGCTCCACAATCTCTGTGAGAGCAAGGGGGAGGCCTTTATAGCGGGGTGGGAGACTGAGGTAAACCACCTGGCCGCTGATTATGCGCAGCCGGACACCAGGGCAATTAGAAGATCTCACCAGGATGCTGTGCGCATCAGAGAAGCACTGAAAAGTAGCTTCCTCATGGGCCAGGGTACAGTTTGACTGCTGATTTTCCTTTCAATTGATTGCTGCCCTCCCCGTCTATGCGGTGTTGCTGCTGCAAGATACTTTGCCTGCAGCATTCCTCAATTGCTTGCTTAGGTTACTTGCGAGAGCTGTCCATTGGAAAACATATAATTCTGTATTTCCCAATTATTACCTACCTCCACCATTAGCTGCTTCCGTCTGCTGCTAGGCACAGGACCTGCAACCTTCCTTAACTGCTTTTTTATTGAAAATAAAGTTACTACTATGTGTTACAAGAATTGTGTTCTTTATTTAAAATCAGATCCTTTCATCAATCAAGCATCATGCTTGTTGTTACAATACTGTGCTTGAAATTTCATAACTCAGCGTTCTATGGGGGACGGAGCGAGGGAGGTTTGGAGGAAGGGGGAGGGAGGTTTGAAAGAAGAAAGTGCATCAGAGTAGACAGAACAAGAATTCTCATGGACCAGGGTACGGTATGGCTGCTTTCTTTGTTTTCCCTTTATTACCCATATCCCCAATTGTCAAATCCTGATGCTGATAACTAGCTTCCGTGCAGCTTTCCAAAGCTGCTTGCTTCAGTTCATTACCAAACTACAGTCACACTTCCTTAATAGCATGACCTGAGAGTAAAAATAGGCAAAGGTGCCATGGGAGAAGTTTGGATCATTAGAGGAGGGAAAAAACAGGACACAAAGGGCTTTTCAATCTAATGAAAGCCTTCTGGTTGGAGTGTCCGCAGCAGTGGAGGGGGCTGGTGTAGAGAGCCTTCCCCCACGCGTTCTTACACGCCTGGTTCTGGAAGGTGTGGGACAGGGTGAGTACTGAGGGAGGTTATACACGGGCTGTAGGGGCATTCTGAAACCACGGAGCTCTTGCAGCATATCACGGAGGATGTCAGTCTGATCACGAAGAAGATCCAGAGTTGCTGCTCGCCAGCGCTGATCTTCCTGCCACCTGACATCATTTTTGGCGTCCCTCCTGTCTTCGCGTTGACTGGCAGCCTCCCTGTACTTTGCGACCAATTGCTTCC
Organism: Gopherus evgoodei; assembly: GCF_007399415.2. NCBI lineage: Eukaryota > Metazoa > Chordata > Testudines > Testudinidae > Gopherus > Gopherus evgoodei. Next base: position 198,756,995 of record NC_044322.1, on the reverse strand, counting down.
AGTCTCCCTGCTGAGCTCTCTCTGTACGGGTCACTGCCATAATTTCGGTGAACATGTCCTCACGCGTCCTCCTTTTCCTCAGTCTTCTTATGATACCCCCCCCACGTGGATGAGAAGCGAGAGGGAGGCTGGAGAAATGTGCAGCTGTGTGTGGGGGGGTGGGGTTTGGAAAGAGTGATAAAAGAATCATGAGACACATTTCACACAACCATTCATACAGTCTTTCTCCTCACTGACCTGTGCCTGTTACCGAACCTTGAACATTTTACTTTACCACAAGGTCACCTTAGGATTCCTTTAATACTTATTGCTTGTGGCTGAGGACAGAGAGTTCTGCTCAGACGCAGGTCAGGGAAGCACACAGACCTTGTCCGGAGAAAATGGGAAGTTAATAATGGCTAGTAATCCCTGTAGTAGATTGTACTGGTAATCAAGCTACTGTCCTTCCCTGCTTTGCTCTCGCGTTCCCCGAACAAGCAGGTCTCCTTGCCTGCGGTTTGCTGGGTGGTTCGGGGAACGGGAGAGCAAACCGCGGCGAGGCTGCTCTCCTTCCCTGCTTTGCTCTCGCATTCCCCGAACAAGCAGGTCTCCTTGCCTGCGGTTTGCTGGGTGGTTCGGGGAACCGGAGAGCAAACCGCGGCGAAGCTGGTCTCCTTCCCTGGTTTGCTCTCGCGTTCCCCGAACAAGCAGGTCTCCTTGCCTGCGGTTTGCTGGGTGGTTCGGGGAACGGGAGAGCAAACCGCGGCGAGGCTGCTCTCCTTCCCTGCTTTGCTCTCGCGTTCCCCGAACAAGCAGGTCTCCTTGCCTGCGGTTTGCTGGGTGGTTCGGGGAACGGGAGAGCAAACCGCGGCGAAGCTACTCTCCTTCCCCGGTTTGCTCTCGCGTTCCCCCAACAAGCAGGATGGAGACTTTTCTAAAAACCACCTCATGGGTCAGTGTTTTAGGAAAGGTAAGAAAAATTACACTCACCAGAGGACGGTCCCTCAGCTTCATTTTCTGGAGTACTGCCTTGAGATGGCTGGCAGGGAACCTCAGTAAGGGTGAGGAAAAGATCCTGGCTGTTTGGGGGGATAAAATGCTCTGTGCTCTCTGCTGGAGCCTCCTCCTCTTGGTCCTCATCATCCTGATCATCGCCATCAAATAAATCTTCCGTAGTTGCAGGAATCACGACGCCCACCTCTGAATCAACAGACAAGGGGGGGTTCGTCGTTGCGCTGTTCCCCAATATTGCGTTAAGCTCGTCGTAGAACCGGCATGTTTTGGGGGCAGAGCCTGACCTGCCCTTTGCTGCTTTGGTCTTCTGATACGCCTGTCTGAGCTCTTTCACTTTCACTCGGCACTGTAACGAGTCCCTGGTATGTCCCCTCTCCCGCATGGCATTAGAAATTTTTTCAAAGGTTTTCTCATTTCTTCTGCTCGAGCGCAGTTCTGAAAGCACCGACTCTTCTCCCCATACAGCTATCAGATCCTGTAACTCCTGTGTGCTCCATGCTGGAGCTCTTTTCCTATTTTCAGGAGACTGCATTGTTCTCTCTGCTGCTGAGAGCTCCACGCTGTGCAAGCAGGAAATGGAATTTCAAAGTTCCCGGGGCTTTTCCTGTTTACCTGGCCAGCAGAAGAATACCTTTACCTGTGTAGAGCGGCCACTAGAGCACTGTGGGATACGTCCCGGAGGCCATTAACTTCGATGGCCGTCCACACTATCATAAAATCGATTTTAAAAAATCGATTTTGGGGTTACTCCTCTCGTTTTGATGGAGTTCCAAAATCGATTTTAGGGACCCTTAAAATCGATTTTATGCACTCTGTAGTGTGGACGGTTACAGCTTAAAATCGATTTAAAGCTCTTAAAATCGATTTAAAGCTCTAGTCTGGACCTGGCCTGAGAGTAGAACCCACTTTCCCGCTTTCAGCACTACACAACAATTAGTCCACCTACCGCCAAGATGGCATTGCTGAATATAGTCACTCCTACGGCAGTTTCTAGACAAGAGTGGAGAGAGGCTTAATGTTCCAAAGCAATGGAAAGAAGAGGCTTAAATGACCAAAAAGGAGGAAAAATGGGTCTGTGCTAGAACTGGTAAATAAATACATAAGCAAATACACAGAACATTTTGATTTTTCAGCTGAAATTTGAATAAACATTTTTTTGGCTTAAAACCAAAATATTTCCATCAGGAAATATGGCTGTGGTGCCTCCTGGGAATAGTCATTTGGGTACCTTCTTCTCCTGTTTTCCTCCTATAGGTTGGGCTCCCTGGTCAGACTACATTTTTCATGATGCCCAATGATCTTCCCTCTTGGAAAGGGGAGGCAGTGGACCATGGGAGTCCCTGACCTTGATGCATCATGGGAGATATAATCCAGGTGGGGAGTCTGATCCATAGAAGAGAATGGAGTACATGAGGCAACTGAAGCACAATAGCACCAATTCCTAATCATAATATTTTAGTTTACAGGCACCCTTTTTAACCAAAATAATAAATAATAATAATAAAATAAATAAAAGATAAAAATTTTCTGAGAAGACACTTTTTTCACAAAAATAGTAATTGAGCTGAAAATCCAATTTTTCATTGAAAATAGTTTCAAGTAACGTTTTTTGTCCAGCCCCAGTCTGTGCCTTTTCTTGCTGTCTTACAATTAATATAAGGAATCCCTGACAGGCTTTTTCTACTTGTTTTTTACATTTAAAATGTAGGTCTTGTCTAGCCTAAAATTCATTGAATGGCTAGAGAACTGGAAGAATGACAAAGAAACCATGCCAGTTAAACCGGATTGAGACAAAAAATGGTTTCTACTTTGTTTTTATTCTTTGGGCCTGGTTCTCCAATGATGTCACCTTGTGTGGTCCTTCACACCTGCACAAAATGCAAACACTTGTGTAACGAGCATGAAAAATTCAGACTAGGTAGTGTTCCACCCACTCTGCCTAGCAAATGACAAGGTGTAAGGACAGTGGAGAATCAGGCCCTTTGTTATTTTTTATTTTAGTCAACCTGTATCTAAGGAAATATCCCCACCCCAAGTATTCAACATTCACTGTTAATGAAGGGGTCAGAGAACTCCACTCCATGGTCCCAAAGAGAGCTTCAAAAACACAGCAAAGATAAATCTTGATATGACTCAATTTTTAAAGAAAAAAGACCAACAGAAGACTATTTTTTTCCTGGAGAAAGGAAGCTTTTCTAGTTGTCCCTAGCCGTTGTAAAGAGCACAACCCCAATTTTTAATTTTGTAGGTCACTTTAAGGCAGATCTACAGATTTGTTAACAGAAAATCTGAGTGGAAAGGGGTTTATTTTTCTTGCCTAAAGAGATCCACAAATTTGGGGCAGAATGGTAGCATTGGTCACCCATATAGAAACAACCCCAATTTGCTTTTATTCCTAGGTAAAATACCAGCTGCTAAACCAGAGTCTGCTTGGGCTGCTAGACTAGATGTACATGTTGCTATTGTTTCTCTTGCTGATGCTGAAACAGTTGCTTCTAATTCATTTCCTACAGTTTAAGACAATCCAGCTGGACATCTGCCACAGCCTATATAGTCAGTGGCTTCCATTTCCTCAGTCTCTATCGTTGCTTCCAGAGAATTAAGTTCTGGTGCAAAAGGTTATGTACAATACAGTATGCCACAGTGTTCCCAAAGGAAACCCAGCTAAGAAACACAAATAAACAGAGGGCTGGTCACAGGTGAAGACATCACTGAAAACATTATATTTTAGCAAGCGAACGTGTGGGCCGTGCACCCAGCAGCCACATTTGGGCTTCCTACACCCCAGGGTATTTTGGCAAAACTTTCCCAGACCACATAGTTGAGAGCAGACACAAACAATACTAGGGATCAGGCTGATGTAGATCCACCCCTGCTTCATCAGCTGTGCCCAGATCATATTGGGCATTGCTGAAAATATGGATCCCACTGTATATTGGTTAGAAAATAGCTATGAGTGGGAGCAAGTGGATACAATTTACATGCTGAGGGACTGAAAGGAAGAGGATGATAAAACAGGAGGGTGTAAAATAGTGTCTGTGAGATACTGTTTTATCTTGTTGTCACATTCTGGGGAGCAGCCTAACCATCTGCCCTGCAACCTTGGGTGCCTCACAATGCTTTGCTATTGTAGCTTCCAATCTCTCACAAACAACATGCAGGTAATGCTCTGCATGTCTGTGTATAGCTACAGCCCTGGGTCAGTCACTCTGGCCCCAGCAGCCTGTGAGCAACACTCCAGTCAAACTCTGGCTACTAGCAGTCTTGGTTACTGTTTTGCAGTGACCTCAATGCACTCCCAGTCCTGGATTTTCCCCAAACCAATGTTCTGCACTGTCAAGCCCTTCCCTGGACAGTTCAGTTATTAAAGTCCATTGCCCCTGTCAAGGGTCAATATTTAACAGTCTGCTGCTTTAACTGGAGTTACCAAAGCATTCAGTTTAAATATCGCACTGGATTAGTTTAGATTAAAAATAAAACAAGTTTAATTAACTACAAAGAGAAGTTTTAAGTGAGTAGAGTAAAAATATAAGGCATTAAAGTCAGAAATGGTTATAAGAGAAATAAAGATAAAAGGCATTCTAGTAGCTGAAACTTAAGCTAGATTTGGTTCAAGGTAAAATCCTCACCACATGTTCCCAGCAACATGGCTGACCAAATTCTGAGGTCAGGCTCCCATCCTCTGCAAAAGGGCTGGTACTTTTGTCTTCTTGAGTAAGTGTGAGAGAGAGAGAGAGAGAGAACTTAGGATGTTTTGCTCCTCACTTTTATAGTCCAGTCACTCTTTGAAATGTATTTTCCTGAGGGTTACCCCTAGGTAAAGTTAATTACAGCTGTGAGGACCGAGACATGGAGTCTAGTGGTGAAAGAGGTTCCATGCTGTTTGCTAAAATGCAGACTGATCTGTTCCTGACCCCCTCCCCCATCCTTGTTTGCCAAAGAATGGCCCTTTACAGATGATTTCCAGTCAGCTTTGTGACACCTGGCTAGAGGTGTCAGCTTGTCCTTTGCCTTTGAAAAAGAGATTTACGCCTCCCCAGACATGTCAGGTAAATGCAATGATGCTGTAGCTGTGTTCGTCCCAGGATATTGGAGAGACAAGGTAGGTGAGGCAATATCTTTTATCGGACCAACTTCTGTCTCTCACCAATTGAAGGTGGTCCAACAAAAGACCACCTTGTCTGGTAAACACATTTCAGTCATAAGCTGAAATTATGTTTGTAACTCTTAATAAGCATTTTGTACACACTACACAAGAATATTAATGATCAATGTGTTGTTAGTTTTTAAATGATACCTCACAAGGCATATTTTGTACCAAAATTATCACAACAGTCTGTAGGGTGTGAATTCAGAGTGCTTAGGGTCACACTGACTCCTTCCTGTTAGTTGCTTTCCCTCTTGCTATCCCTTAGGCATATAAATTTCACATCCATCCATTTTCTGACCATTATCCACCCATGTGACAGACAACACCATTTCCAGTCTCTCTGACCTATTAAGTCTCCCTCTTGAGCACTGGTATAGTAGATGCATGGAACTGTTAAAAGCACGTGTTACTTTACTGTTAGGATTGGTGTATTTTAGCTAATAATACTAATTAGAATTTGTTCCAAGCCCCATGACTGGACAAGCATTTTCATGTACAGTGGCCAGGATTTTCAAAAGTGAGTTGGAGTGGTTCGACTGGAGTGCCCAACTGGATATACCTGGATATACTTTTCAGAAAATACTGAGCACCCATTCCCTGAAGATTAGGCCCTTCTGTGGTATCAAGTTGGTAACCCAAAAATGGAGGCCTCCAAAATGACTTCTAAAACTCTTGGCCAGTATCTTAACTGCCTGACCTTATCCTACAACTCTCTTATTTATGCACCAGTTATAGGATATATTTTCTTTCTCTCTAGTATCCATAATAAAACATGCTGCAAAAGATGAGAGACTTGAAAGGTCAAGCACCTGAGTCAAAACATACAGCTTAAAAGTGCTTGCCCGGTTATCAGTTCCGCTTTGTACCTCTGGTGCCGCCAAGCTGCTGTCAAGCTAGTTTAACCATCCATTTGCCGATTGCCCCAGAGCAGGGGAATCTTTGGGTTATGCAGTTGCTCTGTCAATTCCTCTCTCAGTCCCTGGCAATGGGATGTGGCTGCTGAAAAGTGGGTGTAGCCAGGATATCCCTATATCCTGGTGGCTGATTGTACTGAAATGACTCTTGGGAGGGCTGATGGCAGCTAGCATCTACTGAAAAGAACTTGAAGTCCAGATCCTGAGCAGCTGTCAAGCTGTGCTCAGCATAGTTCAGGAGGGCTATGTGCAAAATTTCCTTAAAGCTGCTCTTGGCTGCAGCTCAAGTTCAATTCAGTGGGTATATCATTGCAGTGGAGGTGATGTTATATTGCTGAACATAAACATCATGATGATCTGCTGTCATCTCAGCAGAGCGCTGTGCTTTCACAGACACTAGGACCTGAAAAGCAGCAACAGACTGTGGAGGATGATAAGCTAAAGCCTCATTTATTACAATCTCCTCTGAAATCAGTTACGCCCCTTCCTTGTGCCCAGGATATATATACTGCTTCATTATCTGCATTTGCAAGATAGGACAACCTGGCAAATGCAAAATCCCTGCTCCATTAAGATCCTTGTCAGGATCACACATTTGAAAGATCTGGAACAGACAATCTTAAGCCTATACATTTTCTGTCAGTGCTTAGCAGCAGGAGCTTAAAACTGTTGTTGCCAAGGAAGAATAGAATGAATGACTTGAGAATCTTTAAGAAAGCTCTTGAGTCACTTAAAACTGGGCGCCTGCCTGAGCAGGCTAATACACAATGTTAATGATCCTTGGAGCACACAATCAAAAGTTAATGGAAATATTTAATTTCCAAGGCCAAGCACTTGGGCGTATGCTAACTCCTATGATTTTAAAAGCAGCAGCATCTTCACATCTGGATGGATGCATTTTAATTTTGAATTGCTTAAGTTTTGATCACTGCAGTTTTCTTACACCTTAATAGCTATTGGTAGACCTTACTGAGTTCCTTACCAAATATTTATTTGTTCACAATATATTTCTTAACGTTTTATCAAATAAAACATTAGCCATGTATTTGAGCAAGGAAAAATTCATTCTCATTGACTTGACAAGATGGCTGAGGTAATAATTTTACTGGACCAACATCTGTTGGTGAGAGAGAGAAGCTTTGTCATCAACTTGGCAGCAGTAGAAACCAGAAGCCAGTTCTTCAACTATACTAACTTAGACTGGCTCAGTATCTGACACTGAATGGTAGAGTTCGGTGCAGTGCTCACATCTCCCTCCCCAAAAATCTTCACTGTCCAGGCTGCCTGCCAATCCCTCTGTCAATCAGGTAGCTACAGTGATTCTGAAATATTTAAACAGTGCTTCAGTGGTGCTGTGGAAAGGTTCCATGACTGGTAACACAAGTTCAAGTGGTTCGAGAAGGAGAATAAGGGTATGCTTACACTTCAAGATAGAGCTGTACATTCAAAGAGACATACCTATGCTAGTTCTGATGGAGCTACCATACTACAAATAGTGTATAGCCATGGCGGCAGGAGTGGCAGGAGGGGGTAGCTGCCAAAGTTCATACCTGTCTGAGACACTAGGCACATAATCAGGGCAGATAGCCCCTTCCACAGCCATACTCTGTGTTTAGGGCACTAGATGGATCAGAGCTAGCATGGGTATGTCTCCTCATGCTGGAATTTACACCTTCCAGATCAAAGTGTAGACAGACCCTAAGAGCCAGGACTCATGAGTTTATTCTTAGCTCTGCTACTGACTCATAGTGTGACCTTCGGAGGCCTCTTAAGGTATAATCTGCACTGGAAAAGGAGTGCTCGTATAACAATACTGGCAAGCCTTCTACGGTGTAAATACAGCCTCTGCCAGCAGCAGAGTGCTTTTGCCAGTATAGCTCTGCTATACTAGTTCCCTGAAAGAAACTAACTTTCCCGCCAAAAGTGCTTTTTTGGAGTGGCATAACTGCACCTACATTAGGGATTTTGCTTTTTATTAAAATGTAAAAAAAACCCACACCACTAACCAACATTATTCCTGGCCTACAGTATTAATGTAATTAATTAATTACTTGTAGTTGGGCCAGAGATTTTGTGGATCAGCAGGTAGGACCCCCACCTTGGAGGTGGGAGACCCTGGGTCCAGTCCCCCTGCTTCCATCACTTTCATTATTGATCCACTGTGGAACAGCATCAACAGGAGAGATTGAGGGATTTTCCCCACATCAGAATATCCCAGAGCTCAAAGCACTCTCCTGAGAGGTGGGAAACTCTGGTTAAAATCCATCCGGCAAAGAGAGGAGAATTGAACATGCATCTTCTACATCCCAGGAGAATGAGATAAAAGCTGGCTACAAGTTATAAGATAGGACCTCTTGCTTCTCCTGTAGTAGCAGCAGCCAGATTTTGAATGGGACTTGATCTAGTAGGTAGCCTCAGAGCCTGCCTGTTAGATCAGGCCCTGCATATGACTTAGATGGCCGAATGCCCATCTTCCCCATGAATAGCTCTGGGGCTTAGGTGGGAAATAGCATTTGGACACTAGGAGCAGGCAGCAGGGCACATGCTCAGAGGCAGAAAAGTGGGCCCTGAGGGAAGTTTTACCTTGAAATTGTAGGCACCAAGCTCATTTAGGTGCCTGTAGGGCTCAATGGGAGTATTGTGGATCAGAGTGGAGCCAAAATTTGGACTTAGATGCCTAAACCGCAGATATGACTAAATCTGAGGTTTAGGAGCCTAAGTACCTTTATGGTTCTGGGCCCAGGTCTCTAGGACACTGCTCCTGCAAAGTCCCAATACCCTGAACTGCTGTTAAAACTTTCTTGGGACTTGAGCATGTGCAACACCTCAAAATAAACTTGGGACTTCCCATAATTGGCGTCCGTTTCTCTGATCATTAAAATGGAGATAATAGGGTACTTAACTCACAGGCATATTGTGTCTAAATTCATTACAGTTGTAACTATTTTACACTTCTTAGTAGAAGGCATCATAGAAGCAAAAAATATTTGTTTATTACTATTAGTGGGTTATTGCTTAAAAGACACATGAATAAATAGCTTTGGAATGTATATTTGCCCATAAATAAGACACATGAAAGAGTAATACAATGGCAACTTCATAAAGGAACATCTGCTAAAGAAAACAGCCTATGCAAAATCATTGCATATTGAGATCATTCACTAACCAGCTTCCCACTGAGGACTCAATGTCACAAATGGGTTATATTCACTGGCTTTTCATGTGTTCAGTGTTGGGTTCCAATCCTGAATAAAGCCATGGGTGGAAATGAGTCTGGATAGTCTTTTCCACATCCTCTTTTATGCACAACTTAATTTAGCACATTATCAGGTTCAGCTCAAGAGACTGGAGAACTATGACAGCAGATGTATTACAGATCATAATTCAGATGCAGTAGCAGAGCAGTTTGCACAGCAGCAGGCTTCTTCAAGCCAGCACACTTGATCTCTCACATTTCTGATCTATAGATTGACTCAGTTTTAAAAGTCCTATTTTCTATTAAATAGAAACTCAGGAACGAGTCACCACAGATTATGGCCAAACATAGAATGGTCCCAAGAGGGAAAATGCTTGTTTGTCAGTATTAATTAGGGACAGTAAAAGGAGGTTGGAAAACAAATCAGGAATGGCTTAACTTTTTTTCTGTCCAAACCACCTTGGGTGGAAGTTGAAGCAAGGGAGCACGAGGAAGTATAGACTAATATTATTCAGAACATGGAAAGGAAAAGAGGCTTAGCTAGACTTTTGAACCCGTTGAGGTTCACCCAGTACTACTCTGTATTAACATAACGTTGAGCTTGCTTCTCATCTTCTATACAAAATGCGGCATCACTGTTCTTTACAAAAACAGAGTCATGGCAGGCAAGGAGTTAAGCAACAGGGTCAGGGGAATTTTATGTAAGCCTCTAGGTCTGAAAGTCAGCATTTCTCAACCTGACATGTTAACGTATGAGGTCACCAGCTCCTGGGACAGATGGCTCTCATACCATATATATTTACCTGTCAAAATACCAGAGCTTTACAGTGACTGCCACACTGTGTTGCGGTGATTTTCTTGGTGGAGATATATGCATTTGGAGTTGCATTTTTAATGCTCAGTGGAATCATTCCTGTTGACAGAACAAGACTGATGTGTTAAAGTGAAGCACAGATAAGAGCACCAAAAACACTTTAATGCTCTTATCAGGAGCTATTTGTGAATTTGCCAAACATTCTGAATTTTTTCCTTTGTTAGTGGATATAAAATTCTTATTAAAGCATAAAATAGCTTCCTTGGGGATTTATTTTCTAGTCATTTACTTAGGATCAGAATTGAAACGTTCACTGTTCTAAACATAAGGGAACAAATTAATCTCTGGTAACATTCTGATGGCTTCACTGTGACAGCAGGGAAGATACAGGCACAGGTTTAGGTCCAATATTAGAGACTCTAATTAACTGTCATTGGTTCAAATCCCAGTAGCCTTTCAAAGCAGATGCACTGAATTCCATGCAGTGCATGCGGGCTTTGGATCTTAAAACCAAAGGTAAGTTTTTCAAATTTGTGTACTTAAAAGTTAGGCAGTTAAATCCATATTTAAGTGTCTATAAACATGTGGCCTACTCTTCAAAGGTGCTGAGTACTTCCAGCTCCTGTGGAAATAAACAGCAGTAGCAAATATCCAGCCCTTCTTAAAATCATGCCACTTAAATTTAGGTGACTAAATATTGATATAATTACCTAACTTGAAGCACTCATAGTTGAAAACTTTGTCCCAAGCTCTTTTCTCCTCTGTGTGGGAAACTAGAAATCCCTTGGCACTTCTCACAAAATCAGGGGGTTGCCTTAGGTTATGTTTATATGTACAATGCTGCAGCAGAACAGCTGCAATGATACAATCTGGTGAAGCTACTCTGTGCCATCAGGAAACAGCTCTCCTGTTAGCATAAAAAACCCACATCCCTGAACGGCAGAAGGGTAAGAAGCTCTCCCACCGACATAGCGCTGGGCACGCAAGTGCTTGCATCAGTGTAACTTATGTCACTCAGGGCAGGGGAATATTCACCCCCCTGAGCAACATAAGTTTTTGGTGACATAAGCCATAGTGCTGACGTAGCCATAGTGTTCTTGATCAAATTTCCCTCCTCCGTCCCCTGGGGGTTTGTAGGATGCTGTATCAGTTGTTTTCCCTTTTCCCCCTTCCTAGAAGTAGCTTATTTCATTGCTGGTTTATGTATGATCATTTGGGATTGTTGAGGATGAAAGGTGCTATGTCATATAAAGTGCCATTACTGGTATTTTTTTGCACCTACAGCCAGGGTTGCATAAAACTACCATAATTGATCTGACGGAAAAAGAACAAAGAAAATGAAGATATCGTGCCTTCCATGCAGTGTGTAGCAGGTATCTATGTTAGCTGCTTCCTGCAGCAGAAATTTCAGGATGGGTATTTTGCTGTGTAAACCAGTTCTGTCAATTTCCATTGCATCAAATTTCCTGGCATGATGTGATTTAAAATGGGAGCACAAATAGATCCTGTGGCATGGGAAAATGTTACTTTAAAGGGAAAATGTTTCTCTGATGCTCCCTGTGGTTACCATGCTCCATACAGTTACATATAGTGTGCAACAAATTTGGGGCTGCATACATACTGTGCATACAGCCTGGTCATTGACTTCTGTAAATCACATCCTCCTGTGGCATGGTGAATAGAATTTAGGGGCAGGACATTCAGCTAACCAATCTCAACTTTGCACTGCTTAGGGTAAAAAAGAATTGGCATTCGTTGTCAACAGTATTATGGTTCAGTCCATGTTTAAAAACACTAGTGGACAAATATTAAATGGACGAGAGAAAACAATACTGTTAAAATACTTGTTCTCCACGGTCCTCATGGTTATATTCACCCACCATGTTAGTGATCATGAGGCTTATATACCACTACTAAGTCCTACTGAAACCTTTTTTTGAGGATGTAAGTGATGGGCATCCTACGCACATCACCTACAGATCCTGCATCTTTAGCTCAAGCTGTCATAACTTATGCTTTCTACTGCAGAGTTCCCTTGTTCAGTCCCCAGTTGGTCAGGTAAGATGACTTCCTTCATACAAGCAAGGAGAAAATGTCTTCAGATGAGACTGAGGCAGAGAAAGACAGGAAAGCTGTTTCAGCTGGTGGGAATTGTAGGGAGAGCAGGCTCTCAGAAACTGGCCAGGCTCGGTGAAGGAACAAAGGCAGCAAATATGAAGGAAAGGAGCAGAGTGAGACAAGGTCCATGAGGCAGGGTGGTGCTAATCTATGGAAGGCTTTTAAAAATGAGATACAGTAATTATAGCTGAATAAGATGGGTAGTGTGGCTTTTCTTTCTCTTTTTTGTAGATATGAAGTTGGCCAGGAACATTTTGCTGGAGTCCGGAGAGTTGGGCTTTCAGGAGGCTTTAGAGAAGGGAAATGAAAAAAGAAAAGGAAGACTACTAAATATTGAGATTGTTTCCAAAGATTAATCTTTGATAGGTGAGGTCCTTGGACCTCTGTTAAAGTGCTTGTATTACTTATCGAGGGGGAAAAACCTCACATTATTTCCCTCCTAGATTAATAAAGGAGCCTGGGAATGCAAAAGAAATTGTTATTTTGGCTCGTGTGCTTACTACTAAACCAGTCTAATAAGGAACTGAAATTATGAGCACATTATAAAAATCCTGTACGTGACTAAAATAAAGTGAAAAGTCCTTGAATAATTGCCTCATTCTTTTCATAGGGGAAAAAAAACCTTATCACACAGAATAAAAACATCACTTAAGTGAGGCTGTTTTGCATCTGGTTCTCTGTGTTGTGATAACAAAGGCCACGTTGTAAGGAGAATGTTTACTGCAATAAGACACTAATGTATTCATTGGAATCTAAAATGTTCTATGAGAAACTCAACAGTACAAAAGTAATTAACATTAATCATCATAAACAATGAAAGTAGCATTATCATAAAGTGATAGTGTGCACGGAAATAATACATGAGCGCCTGGAATAAAAAAGCTGCTTCTACATAGCCTCTGCAGTTATCTCACAACTGCTTGTATTGCATTACGGATGCTTTGCTGCCCGAATGGGTTTTGACCTTAGCACAGTGTAGTTTTTTCCAATGGGTACTGTGACAAAGTTCCTCCTCTACCTTGATGGGTCCTGCACTTATTGGCAGATTTGCTCACTTCAGTAATCTTCCCCACAGTCTGGATCAACTCCTACTGTGTCTGATCAGGAGTTGGGAGGTTTGGGGGGAACCTGGGCCCGCCTCTACTCCAGGTTCCAGCCCAGGGCCCTGTGTATTGCAGCTGTCTATAGTGTCTCTTTTAACAGCTGCATGACAGCTACAACTCCCTGGGCTACTTCCCCATGACCTCCTCCAAACACCTTCTTTATCCTCACCACAGGACCTTCCTCCTGGTGTCTGATAATGCTTGTACTCCTTAGTCCTCCAGCAGCACACCCACACCCACACCCACACCCACACCGCTCCTTGTGCCTTTTGCTCCCAGCTCCTCACACACACTTCCTCTCCTCTGGCTTTTCCCTGCTTAACTGGAGTGAGCTCCTTTTTAAACCCAGGTGCCCTGATTAGCCTGCCTTGATTGGCTGCAGGTGATCTAATCAGCCTGTCTGCCTTAATTGGTTCTAGCAGGTTTCTGATTACTCTAGTGCAGCCCCTGCACTGGTTGCTCAGGGAACAGAAACCTTCTCCTGTGGCCAGTAGATCTCCCTTCGATTCCTCTGCTGTAGAGGAAGGAGGGAGAGGGCTGCTGCTGTTCCTGCTGGGCGCTGGGCCCTCGCTGCTGCTGCAGTTTCTGCTGCTATTCCTGCTCCTGCTGCTCCCCTGGCTGGGCTAGACACCAGCACCCACCCCTCTCTCTGCTATCTGCTTACTGTCTGGCTAGTAGATTCCCCCCCATCGGTTGCTGCTGTTACTCCACCTACAGTCCTTGGGGGGGACTGCTGGCCTACTTCCCAGAGAGGGGGGAGTGAGGGACCCCAGCTCTTGTTGCTGAGGACACCATCTGAGCGGGTTCCCTCCTGCCTGGACACCAGACCACCACCATCTGGAGCTGCTGGGGCTACTGTAGCTGTTGCTGGGGAGCTGTTGGTGCCTGGAGGAGGAGAGGAAGGAGAAGTGGACCGCCTGCTGCTGGAGACCATATGAAGACCATTATGGAGGGGGCATTCCTGGACTGAGTCTTTTTCGAACTGTGCTCTTGTGGTGGGGGTTTGGACTGTGTCTGTTGGGACACCAGGGGTGTGATGTGGAGCCTGCCCCCGGTCCATCTGTATCCCCTTTTGCCCCCATCACCATTGTTGCCCCCTCCACCAGCCCTACTGGCTGTTTTCCTTCTGCTTCGGACTCCTTCCTCTGGGACTGAGCTGCTCGCCTGGCTCACCATGCCCGCTTCCACTATTTGGGCCTGCAGCAGCAGCAGCCAACCATTGACTTTTTGGCACAAGTGCCTGTGGGTGCACCACCTCCCCTCTCCCCCTGGACTGACCCCTTTCCTTTGCCACATTTGTCAGCCCCACCAATTTCCCTCTGCGGCCCTGATAGTCCTGCCCCAGCCCTGCAGCTGTCCCCGTGTCCCTCTTCCCCATTCCCAGCTCACTCTTTTTCCCCGCCCCCACCCTGTGACCCCCCAGCCCTGATTGGTCCCTCCTCTCGTGTGCCCACCCCACCTCGGCCACCGCTGCCGATCCACCTACCATCGCCCCTGCTGGGGCACTGGCGGTGGCGAGTACTGGGGAGACCTCCACTGCTGCCACGTCCCTCACCCCCTCTGATTCGGGGGGAGCCCCCCCAGCCAGTGGGAAGGGTCAGGGTGGGGAGAAGGGTAAGGGCCCCGCTAGAAAGGCCAGGCCCTCCATGGCGGAGACTGCCCCAGCTGCTGCGGCCCCACTACCGGCTGTGGCACCCCTCCCCGCTATTCCCTCCACCAGCTCTGCAGGTGTCCCTCCCCCGGCCCCCAGGGCATACGCCCAGGTGGCAGCGGCCCCCCCCCCCGCCTGCCGCCGCTCCTCCGAACACCACTTCCACTACCATCTACAGAGGCCGGGGCCCCTTTCCCACCTTGACCAGGAAGCACGGCATCCGTTGCCTCCTGGTGCCCGCCTCGCCCCACCTGGAGAACTATGTGCGGGCGTTGGCGACGGTGGTGGGGCCCACGGCCATCGTGGTGGCCTCCAAAATGTACGGGAAGGTGGTCTTCTTCCTGGCATCGGAGGCCGCCACCCAGGAGGCGGTAGAGACGGGCCTGGCGGTGGGGGGCGTGTTCGTCCCCCTGGAGCCATTGGAAGACCTGGGGGTCCGCTTAATCTTGACCTCCGTCCCTCCCTTCCTGCCCAATGCTGCCCTGCTGCCTGCCCCTTCTGCCCTGGGGCACCCCATCTCCGTCATCAGCCCTCTACCCTTGGGCTGCAATGACCCCGCCCTCCGTCACGTTCTCTCGTTGCGCCGGCAAGTGCAGCTTCAACTGCCGCTGGTGGCGCATGGAGGAGAGGTGCTTGAGAGGTCCTTTCTGGTCCCCTACCAGGGTGCCCACTACCGGGTGCATTATTCAACGGGGGAGGCCCGGTGCTACCTCTGCCGGGTGATCGGGCACGTCTGGAGGGACTGCCCCTTGGCCCAGCACGGAGGAGCGTCCGGGACCCCTGAACCCTGGCAAGGTGCCAGCCCTGTCATCACCGGTCCCCCTGGCTGCCCGGCACCTGAAGCTGCCCCTCCTCCTCCTTCTCGGTCCACCTCTGTGTAGGAGGGTGTGGTGGAGATACCGCCGGACGTGGGAGGGGGCTTGTCCCAGGGGGAATCCTTCCCCGTTTCTGCTGTCCCACCACTGCGTCCTCGAGTCCCTGAGCCATTGCCCTTGCCCCCCAACCCGACCCCTGTTAGCCGGCCCCCGGATGATGCCATGGAGGGCTGGTCCTTAGTGCCAGAGAAGCAGGGCAAGCGGAAGGCTCGAGCCTCATTACATCCTTCGGATTCGGAGGCCTCCTGGAAGAGCAGGAAGGGGGGCACCGATGACGAGCCTTCTGCTTTGCCCACTGATGACTCCCGTTGTGTGGTGCCGGCTGGGGACGCCGTGGCAGCACCGGAAGGTGACACCACCCCTCCTCCGGGGTCCCTTCCCTTGGAAGCCCCGAGGGAGCCTCTCTCACCCCCTTCCCCCTCGAAGCCTCTGGGAGCGCTGAGGTGGGCGTCGCCTCGGGTGCTGGCGGGGAGGGCCCTGAGATGGTGGACAGTGATCTCCCTTCCATCTACAAGGAGATCGAGGCCCTGGGTTTGACCCCAGTCATGCAGGGGGAGGACGACCCTCTGCCGGCGGGCCTCGATCTGGGCGACCTCACCACGGCCCCCCTGTCCCCGAGTTCCCTTCCCCTACCCGCTGCTTCTGCTCCCACCTCTGAGGGTTCCCTGGAATCTTCCATCGCGGCTGCGGGTGGCACCCTGTTGACGGCCGCCAAGCCCATTGGGATTCCCAGGGGGTGTCCCTCTTGGATGTGGAGGACCCACCCTCCTTCCTAGGCAGGGACCCCGTTGACGAACATCTATCTCTGGATGCTGAGGCAGCCGCCCGTGCCACAGTGGCTGAGCCCAGCATCGTTAGGGGTCCCCTTCCCACTTCCCAGATCCCTGAGCCTGGACGGAGGAGCCACCGTCCAGCGGCTCAACTATAGAGGATCTGGATCCTGCCTCTACCTCCTTCCCGGATTCACTCCCTGATCCCCGTCCTACTCCTGTTAGCCTGTCCTTGTCCCCTCCACCTCCTGTGATGCCAGTGCCGCCCCTGGGAATGCCCCCCAGGGAGAGGCTTCACTAGTTTGTCCTTGTCCTGACCCACCAGGGGCTGCTGTTCTCCTTCCGCCGTCCCTTCTTCAATCTGGGAGCGGGGCCGGTCGCATGGCGTCGGCCCATCTGACGCCATGTCGGGGGTCTGCCCCCTGCCTGCCCGCCTCGGTGGGCCATGGGGCTGTGATGGGGGCCCCACTGGGGAACAGTCATCGATCAATGACCCCGCCCACCTATGCGCTGAGGGAGGAGCTGCGGGAGTTCCTTGAGGACATCCGTGGCTCCCGTAACAAAGTCCAGCTTGCGCTCCGGCGGTGTGGCGATTTCCATCAGGTTCTCTGGGCCGCGAGGGCCCTCATGGTGGAGGGTAAGAGGACCGGGAAGCAAGCTGCTGAGGCCTACCGGCGGGTCCGCATTTTCCGTGACTCTTTACTCACCTACGGGGTAGGTCACGGATTGCTGCGCGGCCTGCCAGAGGCCGTGGGCGTGTCTGCCGGCGAGGATCCACCCCAGCCCTCCTCGTGGCACCAATCATCTTTGCCACTTTAAACACCCGGGGCTGTAGGATGGGTTTCCGCAGGAGCCAGGTGCTCTTCTTCCTCCGGGAGAGGGGGTACTCTGTGGTTTTCCTGCAGGAGACCCATATGGATCCCACCGCTGAAGCTTGCTGGTGGCTAAAGTGGGGGGACGGGGCCTACTTTAGCCACTTCTCGGTTTGCGCAGCTGGAGTGGCGACCCTGTTCTCCCCCGACCTATGGCCCGAGGTGCTGGGGGTCGCCGAGGCTGTGCCGGGTCGACTGCTGCACCTCCGAGTCCGCATGGAGGGGCTTGTGGTTAATCTTGTTTACTCCCCGACATTGGGCCCAGAGAGGCTGCGTTTTTATCAGCAGGCGTCTGCCTTTCTCAGCTCCCTGGATCCTCGTGAGTGCCTAGTCCTGGGAGGGGACTTTAATACCACCCTCGAGGAACGGGACCGCTCGGGGACCGAGCAGTGCTCGGCCACCGCGGACGTCCTCTGGGAGATCATCGAATGCCACTTCCTGGTGGACATCTGGCACGACCACCACCTGGATGATGTCTCGACATTCACCTTAGTCCGGGTGGAGGCGCATCAGTCGCGCCACTCCCGGCTGGACCGTATTTACCTGTCGCGTTTCCACCTTTCACGGGCCCACTTCTCCAGAGTTCGGCCAGCCCCCTTTCCGGATCACCACATTGCCACCGTGACGGCCTCTCTCTGCGTGGAGAGGTCGGGGCCGGCCTATTGGCACTTTAATAATAGTTTGCTGGAGGATTCGGGTTTCGTGGCATCCTTCCGGGAGTTCTGGATGGCCTGGCGAGGGCAGAGGCACGCCTTTTCCTCGGTGCAGCGGTGGTGGGATCTGGGGAAGGTGTGCGCCCGGCTCTTCTGCCGTGACTACACCCAGGGTGCCAGCCGACGGAGAGATGCGGCGATAGGGCAGTTGGAGCGGGAGGTCTTGGAGCTGGAGAGGTGTCTGGCCGCCAGCCACGAGGATCCATTCCTCTGCGGAGCGTGCCTGGAGAAGCGGGAGGAGCTCTGGGCCCTTGAAGACCATCAGACCCGGGGTGCTTTTGTTCGATCCCATATCCATCTCCTTCGGGAGATGGATCGTGGCTCCCGTTTCTTCTACGCCCTGGAGAAAAGGAGGGGGGCCAAGAAGCACATCACCTGCCTCCTGGCGGAGGACAGCACCCCCCTCACGGATCCGGCGGAGATGTCCGAGAGGGCCAGGGCCTTCTACGCGACTCATTTCTCCCCGGATCCAACCAATTCTAACACTTGCAGAGTGCTCTGGAATGGTCTCCCGATGGTCAGCACGGGTGACCAGGGCCGAGTTCTTGGAAGCCCTCCGTCGCATGCCCACCAATAAATCTCCAGGCATAGATGGGCTGACCCTGGAATTCTACCACGTGTTCTGGGACGTCCTTGGCCCAGACCTGGTCACCGTCTGGGCCGAGTATTTGCAGAGCGGGGTCCTCCCTCTCTCGTGCTGGCGAGCCGTGCTCGCCTTATTGCCGAAGAGGGGGGACCCCCGTGACTTACGGAATTGGCGTCCCATCTCGCTCCTCAGCATGGACTACCAAATCATTGCAAAGGCTTTCTCGATGCTGCTAGGGTCCGTGCTGGCAGAAGTGATCCATCTAGACCAGACCTACACCATCCCGGGCCGCACCATCTTTGATAACTTGTATCTGGTCCAGGACCTTCTGGAATTCGGGTGTAGGGATGGTCTGTCGTTCGCCCTCTTGTCCTTGGATCAGGAGAAGGCGTTCAACAGGGTGTATCACGGGTATCTCCTGAGCACTTTGCGAGCGTTCGGCTTTGGACCCCAGTTTGTGGGTTTTCTCCAGGTGCTGTACGCTTCTGCGGAGTGTCTGGTCAGGCTCAACTGGAACCTGACTGAGCCGGTCAGCTTCGGGCGGGGAGTGCGGCAGAGGTGTCCCCTCTCGGGCCAGCTGTACGCTCTGGTGATCGAGCCCTTCCTCTGTCTCCTCCGCAAGAGGTTGACGGGGTTGGTGCTTCAGGAGCTGGAGCTGCGGATAATCCTGTCGGTGTACGCTGACGATGTGCTCCTCGTGGTCCAGGACCCAGGTGACTTGGCTCGGGTGGAGGCTTGCCAGGCTGTGTACTCGATGGCCTCCTCTGCCCGGGTTAACTGGGTCAAGAGCTCTGGCCTGGTGGTCAGGTACGGGTGGCAGGCGAGCTACCTCCCACCCATGCTTCAGGTGGAGAGCGAGTCCACTGCTCTATCTTGGCATTTACCTTTCTGCCACGCATCTGTCTCCGCTGGAGAACTGGCATGGTTTAGAGGGCAGGGTGACTGAGCGGCTCCGGAAATGGATGGGAGTACACCGTTGCCTCTCCCTTCGAGGGAAGGCGCTGGTGCTCAATCAACTGGTCCCGTCCATGCTCTGGTACCGGCTCAACACCCTGGTCCTGGCCCCGGGTTTCCTGGCCAGCCTCCGGACGATGATTCTGGAGTTCTTTTGGCCAGGGATGCACTGGGTCTCTGCAGGGGTCCTCCACCTGCCCCTGGAGGAGGGAGGACAGGGCCTGAAATGCCTACACACTCAGGTCCATGTCTTCCGCCTCCAGACCCTGCAGAGACTCCTATATGGTGCAGGTAGTCCGGCGTGGAGTGTATTGGTGCATGCCTTCCTCTGCCGCTTCTGAGGGCTCCGATACAACTGGCAGCTCTTTTACCTCCATCTGAGAGGTCTTCCGCGAGACCTCTTCGGGCTGCCAGTCTTCTACCAAGACCTCCTCCGTACCTGGAAGCTCTTTTCAACGACCAGTTCCGTGGTGGCCACCGTGGGGGCCCGATCTCCTCGCGGAGCCCCTGCTACACGATCCCCAGCTTCGTGTGCAGGTGGCGGAGTCCCCCGCGGTGCGCTAGAGGCTGGTCTTGGTGGGAGTCACCAGAGTCGGAGACCTCCTGGACTACGACCGGGGAGAGTGGCTGGATCCCCTGATGCTCACTCAGCACATGGGGCTCTCTAGACCTCGTGCTCCCTGGTGCGTACTTCAGGAAGTGAAGGCCGCTTTACTGCCTGCTGCTCGGGCTTACCTCGACCGGGTCCTGAGAGAGGGCATGCCCTGCCCACCCTCCACCCCAGGCCCCATGGACATTTTTATCGGGCCTCTGCCCCGTGGACCCAATCGGCCCCTCATCCTTTCACTGTGAGCCGGCTGCATGGTCTGCAGCCAGTTCCGTTCCAGGCCGCGCCACAGAAACACCTGTACACGCTCATGCTTCACACTCTCCACTACCTCACCCTCGCATCCCGCCCTGATACCAAATGGCAGGACCTCCTGCCACCTCTCGAGGGTGAGAGGCCCCAGTGGGCCAGCTTATTCTCTGCCCTGGTCCCGAGGCCTGCCGGGGATGTCAATTGGCGGCTCCTTCACGGGGCCATGAGCACGGGCGTGTACTTGGCGTGGTTTATCCTTGTCCCCAACACCTGCCCTTTTTGTGGCATGAAAGAGACCCTGGCGCACATTTATTTAGAGTGCGTGAGATTGCAGCCCCTATTCCGGCTCCTCTTGAACCTTTTATTGCCTTTTTGGTTTCACTTTTCCCCTCACCTGTTTATGTACGCACTCTCCATTCGTGGCCCCACAAAGACATGGGATATCCTTGTCAACCTGCTCTTGGCCCTAGCCAAACTAGCCATCTACAAAACCAGGGAGAGGAGGTTGGCTGACGGGATTTCCTGCAACTGTGGGGCCTATTTCTGCTCCTCCGTCCATTCACGCATCCAGGCAGAGTTCCTCTGGGCAGCGTCCACTGGCTCTCTTGACGCTTTTGAGGAGCAGTGGGCGTTGTCTGGGTTCTCTGCTCGGTGTCCCCATCAGGTTCCCATCGTTTAGCCCTATGACCTCACTCCCGATCCTGTTTTTCTCATTAGTTGTCCCTCGTACTTATTTAGTGTCATGGACCTGTGGATCCTCCCCTTAGGCTGGAGGGAGGTCCTTTAGAAGTGGGCAGGCTTTGCCCGCCCACCTTCTGGATACCAGTAGGACCAGACTCCTGTACCCCACTGGTCTGGGTCTGTCACAGTACAGTTCATTTTTCACAGCTCCACACATGTCTTCAGGATTGGGGCTCTGTCCTGCTCCCAGTAAAATTCCTATTGGTTTAGCAAGATCAAGTTCTTGGGCCCCAAATCCTGCAATGACTTAAATGCATGCTTGTGTTTACACATGGTGTGGTGAATCAGGCTCTCTGGGCACAAATGTCTGAAATGTTTTGCTGGCTGTGCCAGGAGAACATGGAAAATAAGCTGTCAAATTGTCAAATCTAAGAAAAACCCAGTTACTGACTATAATAGGACTCTTCACAGTGCATAAAGTTAAGCATATGTCTAAGTTTTGGCAGGTCCAAGGCCTTGGATTGAAAATGCTGTTTCATTACAATGGTGCATATTTGCATTGTGACAAATTTCATTACCAATTACACAAAATCATGCCCAGGACAATTAAAGAGTTGGACTTTTTCACTGTTAGGTACAGGTGCAATAAAAATATTCTATTTTCATAAAATTCTCCTTTACCTAAAAATAAAATCTAAGCCAACACAATCTCCCTTCAATTCTTTACATCATAAAAATTAGCCTTATTTTTTTTCCTTTGGAAACACCTACATGGGGAAAAATGATTAAGAGTACTTCACAAAACTAGTTTGCCTAGGAAATTACCCATTATCATGTATTAAATAGAATGACAGTCCCATTCCAGAGCTCTGCTGCAGTATTATATTAACGTTTCAGATATGCCACTTTCTCTTCTTCTTGTAATTCCTGCAATTATACCCTTTCAGATTTATAAAAGTGCCTAGTTTTTGTACTTCTAATGCACTTTTTAGTTCTTCCATTCTGAGATTTTAACTAAAGGCTGCATGAATTTGTTTTTCCTAATTTCAGCATTTTTGGGTACATGGTCCATTTAGACTCCGTGTGTGTGTGTGCGTTTGTGTGTGTGTGTGTAGTTGGAAGGTAGGAATAAATGTACGGACAGAAAATGTATTAAATACTTCATTGCTTTCACAGGGCACCTATTTGTGTTAGCCTAGATTTTAGGTGGCTTCTGTCTATCCCAAATTTCAGCTGTGTGAATAATTGATTTTTTTTTGTAATTCAGACAGCAAACTGAAAAAAAAAACCCAGAAAATATTCAGTTTGGTTCCAAACATATTTTGAACCAGTCAGCAAATTGGAAAAGTCCATTTTAGGACCTAAGGTTGAATTACCACTCTGGAGGCAGGGATTGAATTCAGCCCTTAGCATGGAAGCACATCATCAGCACTTACGGTCTGCTAAGATATTAAGCAGAGCCTAGGCCTGGTGCTCTAACCCTTCATGTGCATGTGGAGTGCTATGGGTGAGTGACACACTGTGGGTAAGCTCACTGCAGAAGGACGGAACCCTTCTTCTCTGGCAGGCCACTAACACCACTTTCAGGACAAAAACAATGAGGAGTCCTTGTGGCACCATAGAGGCTAATGCATTTGGGCATAAGCTTTCGTGGCCTAAAACCCACTTCATCAGATGCATGCAGTGGAAAATGCAGTAGGAAGATATATATACATAGTACATGAAAAGATAGGGATTGCCTTACCAATTCTAACAAGACAATTCAATTAAAGTGGGCTTTTAGCAGCAGGAGGAAAAATCACTTTTGTAGTGGTAATTAGGGTGGCCCATTTCAAACAGTTGACAAGAAGATGTGAGTAACAGTAGGTGGGGAAATAAGCATGGGGAAATATTTTTACTTTGTGCAATGGGCCATCCATTCCCAGTCTTTATTCAGGCCTAATTTGATGGGGTCCAGTTTGCAAATTAATTTCAAGTTCTGCAGTTTCTTGTTGGAGTCTGTTTTTGAAGGGTTTTTTGTTGAAGAATTACCACTTTTAAGTCTGTGACTTTTTACTATGTGAAACTCTGATTCCTCCCTCCCCCTGACCCCGTTTAAAAAGTAATTGAGAACCTCTGGTCCATTCTATTTGTTTTTTCTCCCTGCTCCAGCAGATTAAAGCTGTGCTAAATTTGGCTTAACTGGCCATAGGGCTTCTAGATGCAACTGCAATACAATACAAATAAATAATAATAAATATTCCAGAGGAAAGTACACAACCCTGATAATGGACAGTTTATGGAATCATTTTCCCATGGGGGATTTTTTTTTTTAACTAGTGGAAGCATATGCTCTCTGGTTTTTAAAAAAAAAAAAAAAGAAAAGAAAAAGAAAGCCAGATCAATATATACCTAGGAAATCAAAAAGTTCATTGCTAGACAAGCCATGTCAGTAGTTGCTCACTATAAGACCAAATGTCTCGTTTGATGCTGTTCTTGTCAAAATCATATTTCACCAGGAAGCTTCCAGGGAGCATGAGAGTCTTTGAATTTGTTGTTGAAATGCTGTGCAAAAGTACTTCAGGTTCAAGATAAAACCTTCCCTCCACACTGTTCCATCCCCTGCCCCTTCCCCATATCACTGCATGATGGGATAGGGATGGGTGTAACTTGTTTGAATAATTTATATATATATACACAAATAAATTATTCAAACAAGTTACACCCATCCCTATCCCATCATGCACAATATATATATGCACAATTTTGGTTGATCCACAACTATTTAAAAATTTGACACAATAGTTTTGGCTGGGAAAAAGTTTCCAGGTCAGCTTCTGAAAAGTGAATATGTTGTCTTCCTCCCATACCTTCAACCCAGTGGTTGGGACATGTGTTTGAGATGTGGGAGACCCAGGTTTAAATCCCCACTCGCAAGCAGACAGCTGAACTCAGATTTTACCTTCACCCTTTTAGGTGACTCCCCTAACTATCAGGTGGTGGGCTATTCTGCTCTCAAGGCTCCTGTTGAAGCCATTCCACTTCGTATACTTAATTAGGCGAAAGAGAATATGAGTGATTTTATAGCCTGGTGATTAAGGCACTTGGCTGTGACATAGAGAGATATGGATTCAAATCCCTCCTCTGAGTCAGGGAATGTTTACACTTAAAACAATGCAGCTGCACTGCTGTAGTGATGTAATGAAGAATCTCTACGCTGATTGGAGAGAGCTCTCCTGTCAGCATAGTTAATCCACCCCTCTAAGAGGCTGTAGCTATGTCAACAGGATGAGCCCTCCTGCCAGGGCCGGTTCTAGCCATTTCGCCGCCCTAAGCACGGCGGCACACCGCAAGGGGCGCTCTGCCGCTTGCCGGTCCCGCAGCTCCAGTGGATCTCCTGCAGGCGTGGCTGCAGAGGGTCCTCTGGTCCCGCGGCTCTGGTGGACCTCCCGCAGGCATGCCTGTGGCTGCTCCACCAGAGCCACGGGACCAGCGGACCATCCGCAGGCATGCCTGCTGGAGGTCCACCGGAGCCGCCTGCCGCCCTACCGGCAAGCGGCAGAGCGCCCACCACGGCATGCCGCCCCAAGCACGCGCTTGGCGCGCTGTGCCTTGCCTCCTGCCCACATAGAGCTGTCTACATGGTGGGCTGAGTTGGTATAACTGTCACTCAGGAGTGTGGCTTTTTCACATGTCGTATTTACTGATCTAGGTTTGTAGTGTAGACCAGCCCTCAGACAGAGAGAATATTTGAATCCAGTTCTGCTTTCTGAGATCTGAACCATGGGAGGGGTATCAACAGGACAGTGTTTTGGTCCTTGGAGAGAAACAGAAGCAAGAGTACTGTTTCTTGGGACCAGGCAGAAATGCCAGGCTCCTGCACAGGAAGACGCGGCTGCATTTTGATTGGTTTCTGCTGCTGTTTAAGGAAATGGGATGTATGTATATTATTTTACAAATAGACTAATGATTGTCACAGATTTCTCTTTTGAACAAGAATGTCCCAGGCTTTACCTACCACTCAGCTAAAGATAAAGAGGCAACAGTAAAGTGGCAAGAATCTCTTGAAAGACCATAATCACTATTTACCTCCTTTAGTTTTCACTGCTATAAGTTACTGGTAATTAATTTCAGAGATGTGCTGGACAGTCTTTGTGACTTCAGCAATACACCAAAAGGTCTGTATGATGCCAATACAAATATTGTAGGCAATGCGTATACTTCCTGTGACAAAGTTACTAGTGTACATTATATCCTGTTATACACAGTACCAGTATTATACACAATCCAAATAAACATTTACCTCTTTCTCTAAGTGCTGTTCTTGGCAAATGTGTTGCTTTTTGTTCTGACATCTCTCTTCTGCTGTGGAGTATGTGTGTGCGGTTTTGTTTGTTTGCAATCCAGCCAAATCTAGCTACACCAAGAGGAAGAAGAGCAGCCAGGTCACACTCCAGTAAAGAGAACAAGAAATGTATTAGTTAAAACAGCCTTTGAATTCTTTCCCCCTTGGAGATAATAGTGCCTTCTACTATCAGAAGTCTGGATTAAGTAGAAGTTAGCACAAATCTTCCCGTGAAGGGGTCAGGTTACCACTGGCACCTCCTGGTGGCCAGACAAGGCATGGTGGCCAGACAAGTGCTCTCTTCACTGGTACATGCTGGTTTTGGCTGTTCCCCAGTGTTGTGGCCTGCCTCTTCCTGTGATTTGCCTCTTGAGTCAGATGACTTCAAAGTCATCAGAACCTCCTGGATTTTCCCTCAGGGAGGGACTTTCAGGCAGTGATTGTCAAGGAAACTCCTGCCTTCTGTCAGCTCCTCTCCTCAGGAGCTGAGGGTTGGAGGTATAGTCTGTTCCCTGGTCTGGCCACAAAAGAGCTGTTCTGCTTCCCTTTTAAACTCCTTCTCTGGCTGTGCATCTCTTGCAGGTGTGGTGGGGCAGAGCTGGCTGAGCCCAGAGCAGCTCCTTAACACTTGTTCACCCCATCATGCTTCCCAGGTAACAAATGGATAGAATTACTGAGGGGAACAGGAACAAACTGCAGTAGTAGTTAATTATGATTTGGTACATGTCTTTCATTAACCTGTTGTTTCCTTCCCTGTGGTCCTCAATAAGCCATTTTTCAAAACTCTCCTTGTGATTGCTTTTCTGGATGAATCATCCCATCAATCTGTAACAGCCATGATGTTGTGTTACATTCTGTGCTATGGCATTAATGAGCCTTGACTTATGCGTTTTGAAACAGACTGATCGATATAATGAGTTTATAGAGAAAACCTGAAGAACACAAGGTTCCTGGCAAGCAGAGCTTTCACAGCAAAGTAACTTTTTGTATTTTTTGTTTTTAAACAGACTGACCACTGAGTGAAGTGTTTGGGTAATATGCATAAAGCAGTTGTCTGGCAATAGGTGTTGTGGGATAACAATGATACCAAGGTCATGTCAATCAAACTCTAACAAACAGGTTCCTTGGAATGAAGGAGACTCACAATCACTTATATGTGTAGTGACACAATGCAGTAACCATTCAGTTATGAATAGTGCACCCTAGTATTTGCAGTCCCAGTTCAGAGTAGGACTTAAGTGGTGGATAAGTCTTGTGCTGGCCCTCTGTCTGGGGTGAATTTCTTTGAGTAATCTGGCCCCAGATAAGGATGACAGTCTAACTATATGAAAGCTCTAGTCCCTATCGAAAAGAGAATTGTTATTTTATGGAGGTTGGTCACAAAGACAGAAGAATGTTCACTAGTAGACTTCTTTGATGTTGGCAAGTCAACAGCTGGGACTATTTTGATACATGCGTTTCTGACAATAAAAATCCTAGTGGAACATGCAGAATTAAAATACTCCCAGAAATAATGGAAGGATTTGAAATTGAATGGGGCTTCACAACTGCGGAGGAGCAATACCTACTTACCATTAAAAGCAAGCAAGTGACTTATGGAGGGCTGAACTGATCTGATGGATACAATAAAATATCTAAAATATTTATATGTACTACTTATATACCTTAAAAAAGCCATCCAATTGCCCAGGAGAGGGCTGGACAGTGTAATACTCATGTTTTGGGGAAAATTTGGGATTGGGAGTGTGTTGCAAACAGTAACAAAAGCTGCTGGAAGCCAGACTATGCCTGGTGTTCGCTGACTGGCTGCTGGGGTCAGATCTGATGGACAGGGCTGTGCCTTTACACAGACACAGACACTCAGGGTGTGATTTGCATGCTGACAGGCTGATTGTGAGCAACTCAAGTTGAAAGCTACAACGGAGAAGCATCATGAGGCACCCCAGGTTGCATGGTAAGGTGACAGCCCCTCACTAGTCTGGATTTCACCCTGGAATGTCATAGTGGTGTAAGGAGGCACCCTGGCTCCCCGCCGCGCCTGAGAGGGATGAGCCAGAGCAGGTGCCTCAGTGGGCGGAGTCAGCACGGCCTGTCCCCGCCCCCCGGAAGTCAAGGGGCGGGACAGGAAGTATAAAAGCCCGGCCCCAGCGCTCAGTTGGGCGCAGGCTCCTGGAGACGACAGACGCTGGTGCCCAGGGTCCCGCCGGGCCTGACCTGCCCCGCGCCCATTACCCAGAGGAACGCTGCCCGGACCTGCCCCGTGCCCACTACCCAGAGGAGCGCTGGCTGGACCTGCCCCGCGCCCACTACCCAGAGGAGTGCTGGCTGGACCTGCCCCGCGCCCACTACCCAGAGGAGCGCTGGCTGGACCTGCCCCACGCCCACTACCCAGGGGAGCGCTGGCTGGACTTGCCTCAGACCCGCTACCCGGAGGAACGTCGGCCTGACCTGCCGTGTACCCGATACCCCGAGGAGCAGCCTGAGCTTCCCCACGACTGGTACCCGGAGGAACTCATGGTCTGGGACCCACCAGATGACGCTGGCAAGGACCAGGTACCCAGAGAGGGGGAGGTTGGAAGTGGCCCGGGGGTAGCTGACCCTGGTTTGGCTCCTGAAGAGCCCAAACCTATGTCAGTGTGTTGCGGCCAGGATCCCCACTGACCGCAGCGGGTCTTGACCGCTGCTAGGGCCCCGGGCTGGAACGCAGTGGAGTGGGAGGGCCTGTGTTTCCCCTGCCACCTGTAACTGGGTGGCAGACTCCCCCTCTTCCCGCCTATTGCCACTGCTCTGCCCTGACCCAAAGGCCCAGGGCTAATTAGACTTGTGTTTGGTGCCCCATCCGAACCAAGGGCTGGGCCCCTTTGACTTTTGCCACTGCTCTGCCCTGACCCAAAGGCCCAGGGCTAATTAGACTTGTGTTTGGTGCCCCACCCGAACCAAGGGCTGGGCCCCTTTGACTTTTGCCACTGCTCTGCCCTGACCCAGAGGGCCAGAGCGAACTAGACTTGTGTTTGGTGCCCTGCCCGAGCCAAGGGCCCGGGCTGATACTGTGTTTGCTCAGCTCCTGCTAGAGGCCTGAGCCTGAACTATTACTGCCCGCCCTGTCCAAGGGCTGGGGCTTATCTACTTTGAGAGCCCCGACCCCGGCTAGAGGGCTGGGGCTCTACCTTGTTTATAGACCTTGTACCCCGCTCAACACCTGCCGAGGGGCTAAGCCTACCCGGACTGCAGTGCGTAAGGAGGCGCCCTGGCTCCCCGCTGCGCCTGCGAGGGACGAGCCCTGACACGACCGGCTTACAGTGGTCAGGCCAAGTATTCGTGGTGCGGCAGAAGGGAGAGGGCACAATGCAAAAGAAAAACAAGGGATAGAAAAGGAGGGACAAAATTGTGCATGACTTTCACAGTGAATAATGCTGTTATTCAGCAAGGTAGCTAGGCCTTTGCTTAAGTACTTTACTGAATCAGGGCCTAAGGCCCCAAAAGATAGATGCTTACCTAAACATCTTGTTTATGAGTAACTGAGCCAAAAAGTCTTGTTGATTAAGCTTTCTTGCAAGATTTCCAACACTTCCTCTAAGCTGTAATGCTGAGAGTAAAGCTTCTTTTATGATCCCTTAGCCCTTCCAGGCAAAATAAAAAAGTACAATGATTTCCAAAAATTATATAATACTACAGTGTTCACTTAAGTTTCAGTTTAGATTCTCAAGTGGGTCTGGTTCAAACTCTGAGCTCAGATTTGTGATGCTTCTTAGTTCTAACTCCTGCGGTGGAAGAAATCCATTAGGTGAGCCAGTCTATTCCTTTGCTAGTGCAGGTCTATTCCCACCCCCAGGAAAAGTCCCACCATTTCTATAAGGACATCCTTCAACAACTTAGGAAGTTTCAGCGTCAAGAAATTTGCTCTAAACTTTTCTTTTCAAAATTACATCCCATTAGTACTTTCTCACACTCTAAATGATTCCTAGAATCTGAACTCTTGATAATAAAATTTGGCTTATAAAGACAACATGTAATCTAGTTTAGCTTCTTTCCTTTCTGCCCAAAATGGCTGGGGATAATATTTTCAAAAGCACCTAAACAATTTAGGAGTATAAGCCTCATTGAAAGTTGATAGGGTCTAGGCTCTTAAGTACCTAAGTCCATTTGGAAAATAGAACTTGGGCTCTTAAATCACTTAGGTGCTTCTGAAAGTTTTGCCTTAGGTATTTATTCATAGAATATCAGGGTTGGAAGGGACCTTGGGAGGTCATCTAGTCCAACCCCCTGCTCAAAGCAGGACAGCCCCAGACAGATTTTTGCTCCAGATCCTTAAATGCCCCCCTCAAGGATTGAACTCACAACCCTGATCTTCTCTGGAAGTGTCTTCCAAAGATAAGGGGCCAGGTGCTGAGAAAAAGCTCAGTCTCCCATCCTCACAAGTACTGCTTTTTAACGATCTCTTAGGTAGCTTGAGCCAATTCCATGGGGGGCTTACCACATGCCCCTCTTTAGTGATCACTTAGCCAAATGCCATTTAGCTCTTTTAATTTTTCCTTATAAGACTATCCTCCAGCTTTTTAATCATTGTTGTTTTTCCCTGAACTACCTCCAGTTTGTTAATAGCTTTCTGGTAATAGAGGTGCCCAGAACCAAACATAACATTCCAGGTGCGATTGCACCAGAACCATATTTTTCATTTAGCATTTTGGAAGTTCATTAGTCATAGTCATTTGGCAACATATAGAGCATGCTAAGTGACTTTTTCAGTCTAGGCAGTTTTATCTATTTTTTTAAACTGGCATATCCAAGTGTGCACCACAATTCATTAGCAAACCTGGCTCACCCGTCTGACAAAAGGCTTGCAGCTAAGCAGAAGTCTCTCCGTTGCCATTTGTGGCAGTATATTAAGGTGTATATGTGGGTGGGGGTGAGGGAGATGATGTTCAGTGAATACAGTAAAGTCAATTTCTGTGTGATTTTAATGAGACAATCCTGGTGACATCATGGGGATATAAACCATAGATCTAGACCATTTTCTGCAGTTTATATATAAAATATAAAGAACTTCAGAAAAAACAGATGCTTGGGGTATTAAATTCGTGCATTATTCTCCCTTTCAAGTTAATTTCCTGTCCGACACTGGTTCTTCTTAGCTGACAGTGGCACTGCACTATTTATTCACTGCAAATCATCAGACAGAGGTTGGGAGAGTGGATGTCTGCCCCTCGAAGCCATTTCTTTAGCAATGCTGTTGGAGCACAGTTCAGAATTATCCTTAATAGAGTGGTTCTCAAACTTTTATACTTGTGACCCCTTTCAAATAGAAAACCTATGAGTGTGACCTCCCTCCCTCCCCCTTATAAATTAAAAATACTTTTTTATATATTTAACACCATTATAAATGCTGGAAGCAAAGTGGGGTTGGGTTGGAGGCTGACAGCTCGTGATCCCCCATGTTATAACCTTGCAATCCCAGAGAACCTCTGCCTTAATATGAAGGAGACGCTGAAACTACTTGGGAAGGCAGATGGAGTTTTTTTCAGATCCATAAACTTGTCTGCTGCATGTTTTACAGCACATTCATCATGTCTGCTTCTTTTGCAGCTTAACCTTGTTATGCCATCCCTAGGTTTTAGCTGGATGGTCCTGGGAATTACCTGGCTTGCTAGGAGGCCTTATTTTGCCCTCTCTGTCATACATGCCTCAGTTCCGCATACAAGTTGAAACCCATGGGACCGCTTCAGTCTCAGCACATTGCTGTTTTTGCAAACCACATGGGGAAGGAAGTAGATGAATGTGGCTAGTCAGATGGTTGACCATCCAAGAAGGCATGGGAAGGTCATGTAGATGACTGGCAGTGGCCAGATATGTTGCCTTAGTATCTTGGAACCTGATCCAGCTCCACTGAAATCAGTAGAAATTTTGCTATTAACTTCAGTGCAAGCCGGCTCAGGTTCAATACAATACAGCAGTGCTATCCCATAAAGTGTGAGGTTTTCTTAATTTCTACTGGACTGGGCCTGTTGGGTACAGTTTACTGTGCTGGAGAGGATGATGACTGCAAGTCTGCGAAGAAAAAAAAGTTTATCTTTGTTAAACAAGACAAATATTTCTGGTGGATAGCCCAGATTTAATTAAAATAATGCCAAACAGACAGCACAAATGTTACCAGTTTCTCATTGGGAAGGTAGCAATGTTCTACAACTTTATTAAAAACAACATGTTACAATGCATGTAACTTAAGACAGGGAATGTTGTTTTTAAAGCCTTTATTTTTATTGAAACAAAGAAACACCATCTGAAAAGCCAAGAGAGAAAATAACTTTAGCAGTGTGCCAGCCCTTGCAATTTTAAGTCCTGTAATATTTGATGTTTTATTTAAAGCCCCAGCTGCTGGAGTCATGTGAATATATGAGGATTTCCTCTTTCATTCTTAGAGGACATTCTTATCCCTCCTGGTAGCAGAAAAAAGCTTGAAAATGTGACCCAAATGCATCCCAAAGCTCACAAACCGTAATGCAAATTCATTTAAAAAAATCTAGCTTGGAAATTCTAAATTTCATTGAGGGGGGAGGCAACCTCATGATTTTGGAATATTTGGGTTTGGCAGTATTAATACTGACAATACTGTATACAAGAAACTTGTAGCAAGCAGTTTTTCAATTACTATAATCCAGTCAAGTCAGATTGCAATGCATACCAGCCCAGACTTGTTTTCCCCATGTGTGTGTGTGTTAGCCCCAAGAATGGAGCTCTGACAGAATAGAAGGTCAGAGCACTCATCCCTAGTCCTATGAGGAGAGGAAATATCAGGGAGAGCAAGTTCTGGGAAAGCTCCACCCTGGTTTCAAGACATGGTGCACACCAGGCTTGCTCAATAGGTAAGATAGGAGAAAAGCCTCTTAGTAAAGCATAGGGGAAGGAAGGTCTAGTTATCATGCCTCTCTTGGCAAAGCATGCTGGGAAAAGGGGAGAAATCTGGGACCTTCATAATTAAGTCTCCTCTTCTTCTCAGATAATGCTTCAGAGAGCAATAATATGGGGAACCATAATGTCTGGGCTGAAAAAGGCCAGAGGTAAACTTTGGAGAGTACAGGTAGGGGGAAACAGGGGTTTTCCTGATCCTAATGTCCAAAATGGGGGAGGAAAGCTTTTTAGTATGACGACTAGAACAAGAAAACCAAGGTCAGGTGTCATGAGGGACTTTGTTCACTGCAGCACGAGGAGCTCAGAAATACAAACCGAGCTCAGGCCACTTGCCCATAAACTCTAGAGCTTCACTCACCACTCAGTAGACTAATAAGATCCCTTTCCTACAACTCTGCTGGCCTGCTTGCACTTACTGCTGATGAAACATATATCACTGAGCACATTGGGGAACTGGCCTATGTAATCCATCTCTAATGGCATGATACCTTGGTTTTAAGAACCTATATCTCCATGACGTCTTCATCATATGGACCCATAGGAAGGAGGCCCTTGAAGAATTCCACCTGGATTTCAACAATTTCCACCCCACCATCAACCTCAGCTTGGACTAGTCCACACAAGAGATCCACTTCCTGGACACTACAGTGCAAATCAGTGATGGTCACATAAACACCACTCTATACCAGAAACCTACTGACTGCTATACTACCTACATGCCTCCAGATTCCATCCAGGACACAGCACACGATCCATTTGTCTACAATCAAGCCCTAAAATACAGTCGCATTTGCTTCAATCCCTCAGACAGAGACAAACACTTACAAAATCTCTATCAAGCATTCTTAAAACCACAGTACCCACCTGGGGAAGTGAGGAAACAGATTGACAGAGCAAGATGGGTACCCAAAAGTCACCTACTAAAGGACAGGCCCAACAAGGAAAATAACAGAACACCACTGGCCATCACATACAGCCCCCAGCTAAAACCTCTCCAGTGCATCATCAATGATCTGCAACCTATCCTAAAAAATGATTTCCCACTCTCATAGGCCTTGGAAGGCAGGCCAGTCGTCACTTCAGACAGCCCTCCAACCTGAAGCAAATACTCACCAGCAACTACAAACCACACCACAGAACTAACCCAGAAACCAATCCCTGTAACAAACCCCGTTGCTTTCTCTGCCCCCATATATTCTCTAGTGACACCATCAGAGGACCCAGCCACACCATCATTCACCTGCACATCTACTAATGTGATATGTGCCAGCAATGCCCCTCTGCCATGTACATTGGCCAAACTGGACAGTCTCTATGTAAAAGGATAAATGGACACAAAATAGATGTCAGGAATTGTAACATACAAAAGTGAGTAGGAGAACACTTCAATCTCCCTGGACATTCAATAACAGATGTAAAAGTAGCCATTCTTCAACAAAAAACCTTCAAAAACAGACTTCAAAGAGAAACTGCAGAGCTGCAATTCATTTGCAAACTTAACACCATCAATTTAGGCTTGAATAGGGACTTGGAGTAACTGGCTCACTACAAAAGCAATTTTTTCTCTCTTAGTATTGACACCGCCTCATCAATTATTGAGAGTGGACCACATCCACCCTGACTGAATTGGCCTTCAACATTGGTTCTCCACTTGTAAGGTAACTCTGTCCTTTTTATGTCACCACTTTTGTGGTGGGCAAGGAGAATTGAACCCAGGGGTGAAATCCTGGCCTCACTGAAGTCAATGGCAAGATTTTTACTGACTTCAGTTGAGGCACGATTTCATGCCAGTTGTCTAATAAACCAGACCTAAGTTTTATCCACGCAGCTACACTATGTTTCAATGTTAGTTCTAGATCTCTGGCTTTGGTTCTTCTGTCTAGCCCAGGTAGATCACATTCCCTTCCCAGAGCCAGAATAGAACTCAGGATTCCTGATCTCTAATATTCCTAAGCAAGCAGAGTGTGTATCAATTTGTCTTCTAGTGGCTGATTTGCAGCAGAGCAATTTCTCCTTAAGTTCAGGTGGTAGCAACCTGTGCTGGACATCTGAAGTTCCAGGGTTCAACTTTTCTTAATGATATATGTAGTTTGGTCCTTATGTGTGTGTATAATGCAATCTATTTTCCCAGTTTTCTTTTGTAAAATGGATTAATTCACACCAAGCAAACGTCCTTAAAAACAAGGTTTATTTTTTAAATGACATCTATCAATGACAGCATGAGGTGCTACAGATTTTCCTCATTCTGGTTATTTGTCACATTTTGCTTCTCAAAATTGGCATGCTTGAAGGTTGAGAGACATGAGCACAGCAACTGTTCAACAGTGCACAGCTATGCTACACAACAGTTGACAATGAATACAATATTTTTCACTTCCTGTCCTAATAAAATAAAAGGACTGTACATAAGTAAACTTTAAATGCCAGCAGTGTTTAATTAGCAACAGAGTTATTAGAGACTTTTAGCTTGCACATGGCTTATCCTTTAAAAATGATGTTTTCAAGAAAATCATCTTGCTGAGCATATTTGTCATGTCTCTGTGAATCATGCAAATGTCTTTTTACCCTGTGGGATTTCAGACATTCCTTTTATAAATACTCTGTGGTCTGCATAGAAGTAATCTCCAACCCTAGGATTTTAACTATAGAGAGAATAATTGCTTTTTATGAGATCTTGACCTTTTGCTTAATATAAAGTTACACTGGCACTACCATTTTTTTTCTAGCCTCTTATATTCATTCATCCCACTTTATTGCTTCACTTGTCTGTATCCACCTTACAGTGTATGTCAGAACTATTGGTCTTATTTTCAGCTTGGTAATAGAGCTAATAATTAGGTCTCAGGGCTTAATGGCCAATATCCATTTTCCTCATTTTTCTGTTGTGAGCCATTACACATGGGAGACAATGATTTCTGTCTAAAATGAATATCTACATTTTTAACTTTGAAGAAAAAAGAAGGAATACAGGAAAGAAGAATTTGTTTCCACATGAGCTATTTTTAATGGCTACATGGTTTCAGCACAAAAGTTGCCATTAGAATACATTTTGATATCCATCAGGTTACTGTGCAAACTTGGGTCACATTCTAGTTCAGAAACCCTTGACTAAACTCATCCGGGATGTATGCATATTTAGGAGTGCTGATCTTGCACAGGAATCTGATCATGGATGCCTCATAGCAACAATGATGTTCTATTTAATAAAGTTCCAGAGGTGGGTACCTTTTTGCATCAAAACACTTCAGTGTTGATAAGCTTCATAATGAAACCTTCACTAATAGATACATGCTAGTAATTTCCAACAAATATATTCTATATTGGCTCACCAGGTGTTTACCATGATGGAAAAGTGGACTTTATTTCAAGATTCTATCATAGAAATTACTGGAAAACAAGTGTAACTAAGGAGAATGAAAAAACAATGTTGGATTACAGATGATACAATCAAATTATGGGAGTGGAAAAAAAAGGCATGGTGCAGAATGGATGCACTGGAAAGTCAGAGTCAAGTCAGTGAACAGAGGAAGATGAGTAGAATAGACAAAAAGGAATGCCTTGAGCAAGTAGTGTTAAAGGCCAGTTGGAATGATCGTAATCAGTGGTGGAATAGTATGGTGCAGTGTATTGAGGAAGCCTCTAAAAGACATGCCCAGAATATATTTGAGACTTTGAAGGTCCTAACTTGAAGTCAATCATCACAGTGTCTGCAGGTTAATGACAAAAATGGGAAAAATGTACCATGGCTACATCATAGCAGTGCGAAACTGCTGCTGCTGCAAACCTATAGGATAGGTGTCCAGAGCATAGGATTAGTGTCTGTAGCTGTATTTAAAATTCAAAGAAATAATAACATATTGAGAAGACTGCTTCTTTTACTCACTGTAAAAACGTAACCTTGATAAAATTCAAAACTGGTTTGTTATTTTGCTGAACACAGGGATCGTAGCAATGCAATTTGTAGCATATGCCATCCCCTCTTAATACAAACAAAAAGAAAACAGCTGCCCATTAACATACTGACAATTTGACTCTGTCCTGACACAACTTGTCTGGTTAAGTGGAAAGGTAGCTGAAGATCATGTTAACTTTGGTTTACATGTTTGCCAAATTATTCTGTATAAAAGCTAAAATAAGTTCTGTAAATCAAAAGCCATTTTGTTTTGGTAAAAGGACAAGGCGACCTCCTTTTCGGGTCAGGTTCTTATTCCTCAGTACCTAGAAAAGGTGAGAAAATGAGAAGAGTGGGAATCTAACCTTGCCCAGCAAACAGGGCTGGTGCTACCATTAAGGCAAACTAGACAGTTGCCTAGGGCTCCAAGATTTGGGGGCACCAAAAAGCGGTGTCCCCAATTTTTTTTTTTTACAGAGTTCCTCCCCAAGCGCGCGGTCGCTGCACCACTTCTCCCGCCTCCCAGGCTTGCAGCGCCAATCAGCTGTTTGGTGCCACAAGCCTGGGAGGAGAATTAGAGCAGGGGCGGGGTGCTCGGGGAGGAGGCAGAGCAGAGGTGAGCTGGGGTGGGGAGGTGCTGCATGGCTCCCCGGGGGGGAGCTGCCGCGGCGGTGGGGGGCACCTCAGGGTGGGGGGGGGGGCGAGGAGCTGCCACAGGGCTGTGAGGGGGAGCAAAGTGGAAGTTTCGCCTAGGGCACGAAACTTCCTTGCATCGGCGCTGCAAGCAACAGCTCCCTATAAAGACCAATGAGGGGAAGGGCCAGGTGCACTGGCCCTTGTGCTTTTGAGCTGTCAGAGGTTCAGATGTCTAGCTCTCTCTTGTAGTACAGTACAATCTTGGCAGTGGCTATTAGCCTGCAGTAGTTACTTAAGTTGGGGTTGTTTGTTTGTTGTTTTGGGAAAGCAAACTTGCATACGCGGACCTGCTCCGATTAGCTAGATCAATCGTGCACTGAGGACAATGCAAAGCAGGCTAGGGTGGGAGTCAAGATAGAGATACGCACCTGTCTGTTTCATCTGTCCTCCACAGTTGGTGTTCATCCCCGGCTTCTGTCATCTGGATCCTGCAGCCCCTTCATCGCTGACATCTGGAAGGTAGAAGAACATCTTGTATTATAAGTTCATGTGTGTGCCTGTGTGTTATTCTGAATCTCCAGAATCATTAATCCACTCCCCTTTCCTTCCTTTCCTTTGTCCCTTAGTAAATAAAGGTTGTTGTTAGTTTACAATCGTGTGTGTGGCTTATTGGAATCCAGCTCTGATAGATGGGCTTAACCGGGGAGCCTTACAGTTTACCTCCAGCTGAGTCCCCCTAAGTCTTCTGATCAGATCGGCCTAAAAGAGATAAAAATCCTTACAATCAGGTGTCCACGTATATATACAAAAAACCTCCTTTTAATTAGTACCTGTGATACTGAGTTGAGACCTTTTCTGTCTTTCTGGCTGGCACACTTATTAACAAAGCCTTCGTTGAAGGTTAAAGGGAACTGAGGCTGGGACATCTCCATTCTAGTCAGGATTCTTTAGTGAAGTTCTAGCCACCTAACCTTTGTTCCATTACCCCATTCCTTCTCCCATCTTAGTTCCAGTAATCTCCTTCTTCTTCTTCTTGCCTGCTGGCAAACCCTGTCCTACCAGCCCTTTTCATTTTCATTACTCACCTCATTTCTGCTGGTGGCTAGTACCGCCTACTACATACCTTCCTTGTTCCCAGTCCTACTAGGAACACAGATGGACTACCACTTTGAGCTGTACAGTCAATTCTATTCCAGGATAATATCTTACAATAGCTAATACTAGCTACTTCAGAGGAAAGTACATTAATCTCTAGGACTTACAATTATGGTACATAAGACATTTCTTCTTAACCCCTCTCATTTAGTTATTGTCTTCTTACCTGAAACATGGGTTTGTCTCTTATTACTTATCTAATATAACTGGATATTCTGTTCATATAATAACCAATAACTTGCTGTCTCTGTCATGCCCCTACATCCCAGTATTTATATTGGGTAAATTATTAACGCCTCTGATTTGATAATAATACATATAACATCTGTTTCATCACTTATGTAAAATGTCTTTGTATTCCCTTACACAAAAGTTGCAAAGTCTTAGCAGGTTGCCTTTCCGTAAACAAGTAATTAAGAATAGAGCTGGTCAGAGAACTTTGACAGAACCATATTCCATCAGAATATGCAGTTCTGTTGAAGCATTCTCAGAAATCTGGTTATTTTATGCTGGACTTTCATTTTGGGAGAATATGGAAATGTCCAGGATTTTTGTTTTGAAATGACTTTTCACTCTGAGTATTTTAAATTTTGTTTTCTATGATAAAGAATTCAAAATTAAAAGTAGAAATTAGAAAAAAACTATTTCAGTTGATTCCAAACTATTTGTTTAAAATTTTCTTCATGGAGAATTTTAAAATGTAGGGGGGTTGTTCTTATTCAGAACAAAGCCAAATTTCGACATATCAAAATCCTTTGTGAAGTGGATCTTCCATCCTCTCACTGCTCTATTAATTTTGATCCTCCAGATTTAATTCAGGCAAAACTTCCATTAACTTCAATGATTTTTGTATAAGTAGGTTCTACAGGACCATGTCCCCAGGAAGTACTAACAGATGCTTTAAAAGGCCACAGGTTAATATAGAGAAACTTTATCCAGCTAGTCACCCAGGAAAGTGAATTTTCCTAATTTCTGGTATTGTCCTTTATTCTTCGCTGCAAGTCAGGTCAGTTAAAAACTCCTAAACATTTATCATTTTGCTACATTTTTTGTAAGCCTTTGTCTGATCTCACCTACACTGGTTGTATGAGAGTACAGCTCCTTTGACTTCAACTGGTTTCTTTCCAGTTCTCACCAGTGTGAGAATAGAATTGAGCTCTGTTTTCAAACAGGTCCAATAACAATTGCTAGTGGCTTTCATTGCCCATCCAAAGCATGAAGATGTGCAACCTGCCACCAAAATTGCAAAGCAGTTCTCCAGCTGAGCAGCCCATGCTTATTGGATGCAGAGCATTCATCCATCCGTAGATTTTCTTGCTGGATTTAGGATGCCCAGTAGGAAAAAAAAAACATAACAATGCACCCTCTTTCTACCATCTGGCTGGAGCAGCATGAATTATTTTGAGTCAGTGGCATTAACACAAAGCAAACATATGTGATATTTTTCTAACTGCTTATGACTGATTTTCTATCACTCAGAGATTATAATTAATCCTAGTTCATGTACAAATAAAAGGCAAGAGGAGAACTTTCAACACTGATTCCTGTATAAAAGCTCTCCGGTGTGCCAGCAGAGCCTTAACTCCTAGAGTGCTATGCTCTTCTGCCATGGCACTCAAAGATGTGGCTTTCAATGCAATTCTAATTCAGGGGACCACAAGCTGTGCTGTATATCCAACTGTATAGCTGTAGAGCTACATAGAGTTTGAGACGGATGTGTAATATCTTACTGAAGCAATAGAGAAGCTAATAAAGCCGTCTCATTAAAATTAAGCTTCTATCCCTAGAACGCTAATTTAAGGACATAGGATTTTCCACACAGATTAGGCCATTGGACCATGACTTCAGTATCCTATCTCCTGAGTGTGGGTTAATGCTGGATTCAGAGGGAAAGATACATGCCCCTACCCTATACATGGCCTCAAGTCTATTGCTAGGACTGGGAAAGAGATTCTTTTCTGTAGGTTATGAGTTTACACCAGGAAACATGAGTCTTTGTTTCCCTTGTATATTTTTAGCTCTAGTTCACTGGCAGCATTCATCTGAATATGGCAATGATAACTATAATCAGACAAGTGAGAAATTCTGAGCTGAGTCTTCGCATTGAACTGAATAGTCGTGAACAGCACAGCCATGCATCAAGGATGCAAATAACGCACAGAATTCAGGCGAAATGTACCTATTTTCTGTTTGCACTCACAAATGAAACTGGTAACTGGTATGTGGTTTACAGTCTCTTTGCAATTTATGGGGGGCTAATCTCACCCTATCCCAAACTTGCTTTGAAGAATATGTACATGACAAGGAATGGTGCCATTGTCACTGGAGGAGGGGCAAATGGTGACTTTGGGAAAACAGTGTAGGGTTTATATAAGAATCTGTTTTACTGACCCTTACTTTGTGGCCTGATGCTTGAATTCTATGAGCATTGTTGGATGGAATTCTCCTCTGTCTTCAGTGATGAGAGATAACATTGACCCATGGTAGTTGTTAGCCTACCTCTCTGAAATCCAGGGAAGGCTGGGATTTGTAGTCCAGCAGGCAGTCGTATCCAGATTCCTAGCTTCTGGCAAAGCCTGATGGGATATCAGGGGTGTATATAAATACTGGAGCACATATCCCACAGACCCAGTGATATGGAAGAATTTGGGATATGTGAACTATCTTTCCTGGAAGACAAGGGCAAGTAACTCCATTTCCTTATGTTTTACATTGTAGGAGTTTTCTTTGTAATGACTCCAGGGTGGACACCTCCAAAAACATCTGGAACAACCATGAAATGTTGTGCAGTTCTGATCTCTTTTCAGACCCTGAAAATAAAATTATCTATAAAAGGGGGATCTTTGTGTTAACACATTCCAAGAACTTACTTTTTTTGGTTGGCCTGCAACAGCAACCTGGCAGAGTGTCTTAGATGCTGTACTAGATACCAGGTAAACATCAGGAGAGAGGTTATACATTTTCTCCCTATAAGATACATTTTTTCAAGCAGAGATGCTAAGAAAATTTGCTGCACATGTGCAGACCTGAAGAATGTCTGACATCAGGACCTGCATGTTTTTGTTAAATGGGAGACATTCATTTGCACAGGGTGCTCTATCTACTTACAATCCAGAGAAGATCCTCAGCTGGTGAAAATTGTTATTGACTGGAGCTTAAGTTGTGCCCCAGAATTCATTTCCCACCTCCGAGTAGTTCTTTTTAAAGGAAATAACCCTACATTTTTAAAGGAAATAACCCTACATTTCATTGCAAACCATTATCAGTCTAACAGTTGAAAGAAGACCAGTTAAGCAAACAGCAGAGGTGATTAGAATCTAGGCTCAGTTGTGGTAATGGCACCACTGTGCAAAGTGAAAAGAGGAAAAGGTCAATAAACCAGTCGCCAAGGAAACTGTTTTAGAAGCTAAATCCCATTTCTTCATTTAGAGGGAAGGCAGCACTTTCTAATGAATTTCCTAGGTGTCTAATACACTATCTCTACCTCTTACCACTCTTCAGAATATGCCATCACAAGCACGTCACCCCAAATCCTTTATAACCAGCTCTTCTCTAAACCACTGGTGTCTGGGAGGGTGGAAGAATTGTTAGAGAGCATGGCCAGACGACTGTCTTTCCTGTTACTTTAAGAGAGTAGAGGATGAAGATAACAGAAAGTAATTCTTGTAAAATAAAACACTCCCCCACTCTCCAAAAAGACTAGGGTGGCTCAGATTAATCCCTGATCTAATTCTATCAGAGCTGCTTGGCCTATATATTTCAGACAATACATTTTTTTTCATTTTTTCCCTTTTCTGCTCTATTTGTGAAACATTAGTCAGCTGATCCCAATTTAAGTGAATATATTAGAAGTAGTAAACAAATGATTTTATCCTGTTTATTTGGAAGCTCTGCATTTTAACTAGTGGGCTGTTATGTGGCCAGTAACCTAAATTGGATGCAATTATTTCTCCTTCAAGATTTGATGGCTGAAATTTCTAAGAATAGGAGATTTCTGAATTCGACAAATTTTCCGACAATGCTGTTTTTAGAATTGTGAATATTTTCGTGAATAGCCATTGGCGCACTGAACTCTTGTGACTATTAGATTACATGACCTCATGAATAATAATCTGAACATGGTGAATCCTTCTTTGGATTTTTACTGTCCAATTAACTCACATCTATTAACAAAGGGATTTAGACTAAGGGAAGAATTTGGATCCATATATGAGAACTAGTGGTAAATATGCAACCTCCAGGCTGTAACCTACCAGTCAAACCCATTGCACTGAAGCAGAAGTTTCTTGGGGTGGAGAGCAGGCTGGGTTTACACTGGGTGTGGTGTACCCTTAACTCACCTAGGGATTCTTTTTTCCTGGCATGTTCATAAATCTCTTGAGAATTTGCACTTCTGCAGTAGCATTCTATTTGCCTTAAACATGCAGAATCTCCATTCATTTTTTGCAGCTCTGTTCATCCCTTTTCCCTCCTTCCCTCTCCTCCTAGCTGGTATGGTTACAGCCATTTTCTGCCTGAGAATTCTGGTCTGCAAGGAGTTTTTCTCCTCCGGGACTTCCACCAACATTAACAGCCAGTATTAGCAATTACTGGTAAATAAAGCCCTTTATGCCTACACAGGAGAATAACCGTTCGCACATCCAGTAGTTCTCCTGAGGCCTCATTTCTCATTAAAACAAACTGGAGTCTACATTATGTATTTTTGATATAGGTCACAGCAGTGGCCTAGGAAAATGATGACAGTAAATCCTGTTGTTTTCCCCAAGCAAATGCGTCCATGCATGATGAGATTCTGAGGAGACAGAGTGCAGAGACCAGTCATGGCCTCAGTTGTCTGAGTCCTTGCCAGGACACTTATGTGCAAATCCCTTTCTTTCTGCTGTTCTGAATGGCACAAAGGGATATGAAGTTAGGGAAATATTAGGCAATCATGAGAGATGAAGGCTGTGGTGTTACTGCAGGGACTTATCAGCATCTCAAGCAGCTCAAAGCAAAACGACAGGAGGCAAACTACTCTCTTCCCTGAAATCCTAACACTTGGGAAATAGTCTGGCAGGATGCAAAACAAAAGGAACCCAATAAAAATGGCTACATTACATCCAACAGATAAATAGTTTTCATTTCAAGAAGGCCCGTGCCTGTGATGTGCCGATGTGCACAGCACCATGCAGAATAAGATCCAAACGGAGGGAATCCGATAGGGAAGATTTCTTTCAAGACCTGATCTTTGACTAACTTAACTTTGAATATTTTCTGTGCTGTGATTTCAGTCTGTGAAGCTTTCAGTGCAGTCCTTCCATAATCACTTCACTTACAGAAAGGAA
The DNA here is from genome assembly GCF_007399415.2 of Gopherus evgoodei. Lineage (NCBI taxonomy): Eukaryota > Metazoa > Chordata > Testudines > Testudinidae > Gopherus > Gopherus evgoodei. The sequence continues at coordinate 198,713,509 of NC_044322.1, read as the reverse complement.
CTTGGCTGTTAAATGAGACCTTCAAAACTGAGGCCCTGACTAAATGAACTTTGGTGATATGTCTCAGAATGAGGGATGTTTGCTCCAAAATATTCTGTCAAAATTTCCTTTCTTGGCAGCATTCAAGGTGTTGTGAGCCAGTTGGTTGATTCCCTCCTCCCCAGGGGTATCTGCATTTCAGCAGTACTGTTAAGAGTTTTATTTTTAGATTTTTAAATGGGCACCCATCATATTTTTTCAGGGCATATGGACTTAAATTACCAAAAAGCTCAATACCGACCTCAATTGACTAATAATATCAACTAGAACACAATCTCATAACCAGCTATAGAGAAATACTTCTCTATCACTCAGTCAGGTAAAAGCCTAAGGGCATGATTTTCCGAACTGCTGAATAACTGAATAAATTTGGAGTTGTGGGCTCAGCACATGTAGGTACACGTAGCTCTACAAATGTAGGCACATTAGATTATGATCCTATTGGAATGTGTTTAAAGTATGCTATCTAAACATAAGCTATCACTGTTCCTCAGTATAGTCCACTGCTGATTAAAATGAAGACAATGGTTTTGTCTTGTGAAGATACATATGGCCTGATTTTGATTTCGTAGATCAGAGAGCTAACACTGTTGAGATCAGTGGAGTTACTGGTGTAGAAGTGGTTTTAGATCAGAGTTGGGTCTCTCTTTTAGTTCACAGATACTTCTGCTAAGGGCCTGTCAGTAAGTAGCTTAGATTTTGGGTTGGAAGATTCATGGAACATATTGTGAATCATTTTTAAGTTGTGTCATTTAACACCTTCTTCATGCCATATGTCCAGTCATATCTTTTCCAGCTCCCACTCATAACTTAGATGCCATCTCTTAGCGTGCTAAATCTCAAGGTTCTTCTTTTGTTTTTTGAAACCACCGAGTAACATCTTCAGTGATTTTTTTGCCCAAGGCAAAGTTTGCACATGTGCATGACAATTGTGCTGCACATTTGGGGAAAAAATATCTGTCTATCTATCTATCTATCTATCTATCTATCTATCTAACAACTATATAGTTACTGTGCTATCTATTTTATGAAAGGGTTAAAGGCAAAAGGATTTGGATTAGATTAAACCTGGCTGGCACAAGGAGATACAAACTGAGCCTTCTTGCATAAAGGAGGCCAGATGTAGGAGGTACTTTTGCGGAATGACACATGGTGTTTTCACCGCTGCTGTCCCTCAGAGATTGTGCTGGCAGTAGCTTTAATGTCTGCTGAGACCTTCACAAGAACTAGAGCTGGTCAGAATATTTTCAACTAAATAAAATTTTATCAAAATATTGTGCTTTGGCAAAGCTGTAACATTTTGTGGAAATGTCTCTGTTTCAGCAAAGTTTTCTTTGGGAATGCTTTTTCGGTCCATGGCTCTCTGGTCTTAGGCTATGTCTACATTACAAGGGAGGAGTGTGATTTCCTCTGCTCATGGACACTTACCCATGCTAGCTGTCATCAAGCTAGCATAAGTATACATAGCAGTGTACTAGCCAGTTTCAAGCAGGTTTGTATTCTGCATAGCTGCTGCTGCCCAGGCTACTGTGGCTACTCTACTGTTTATACTTGCTCTAGCTAGATAAGAGCTACAGTGAGTGTGTGTGCATGAGCAGGGGAATCACGCCCCTAGGGTAGTGAGAGAGAAAGAGAGAGCTCAATTTAAAAGCTCAGATTTTCAATGTGCAAATCACCATTTCAACACACAGCCTTTTGAATGTTTTTGCTAGATGGATTTTGGTTTGGTTCCAGTGCGGAACAAAAACAAATGTTATCCTCCAAAGTTGCTGTGAAGCAGAATTGCCATCTTCCATGCAGCTCTCACAGGAATCCAGCAGGCAGTGGTTGCTGAGAGGATGTAGTGAATCAACATTTTCACTGACCACTCCCCTAACTAGCCAGCAGTAGCCCATTGTTGGGTAAGTTCTTTCCACCCACTCCCCTGGTGAGAGAGGAGGTTACCATCACTGTTCAAAAACAACAAGGAGTACTTGTGGCACCTTAGAGACTAACAAATTTATTTGGGCATAAGCTTCATCAGATGCATGGAGTGGAAAATACAGTAAGCAGGTATAAATATACAGCACATGAAAAGATGGGCATTGCCTTACCAAGTGTGTGTGTGGGGGGGGTCAGTGCTAACGAGGCCAATTCAATTAAGGTGGAAGTGGCCTATTCTCAACAGTTGATTACTTTTGCTCCTCTGCCATATACATTGGCCAAACCAGACAGTCGCTATGCAAAAGAATAAATGGACATAAATCAGACGTCAAGAATTGTAATATTCAAAAACCAGTAGAAGAGCACTTCTATCTCCCTGGACACTCAATTACAGACTTCTACAAGAAACTGCAGAACTGGAATTAATTTGCAAACTGGATACCATCAAATTAGGCCATAATAAAGACTAGGAGCAGATGGGTCAGTACAAAAACTAATTTTCCCTCTAATGATACTCACACCTTCTTGTCAACTGTTTGAAATGGGCCACCTTGTTTACATTGGCCTCATTAGCACTACAAAAGTGATTTCCACCCCTTCTTGTCAACTGTTGAGAATAGCCCACTTCCACCTTAATTGAATTGGCTTGTTGACACTGACCCCCTACTTGGTAAGGCAACTCCCGTCTTTTCATATGCTGTGTATTTATACCTCCCTAGTGTATGTTCCACTCTGTGCATCTGATGAAGTGGGTTTTAGCCCACGAAAGCTTATGCCCAAATAAATGTGTTAGTCTCTAAGATACCACAAAGACTCTTGTAACTTTTGTTTAGACATAAAAGTGGAAATTCTTCAAGAAAAAAAGACTTCAAAAACAGACTTCAATGAGGAACTGAAGAACTAGAATTAATTTGCAAACTGGACACCATCAAATTAGGCCTGAATAAAGACTGGGAGTAGATAGGTCACTAAAAAAAGTAATTTCCCCTCTGCTGATACTCACACCTTCTTGTCAACTGTTGGAAATGAGCAATGTCCACCTTTTTGGCAGACTTTCCAGTGGTGGTGGCCACGCACCCTAGCTTCTGATGATGGAAGCCTATATAAACCTAATGCATAAAGCCTGTTAACTCAGGGAAGCCCTATGATCTGTGTTATGCAGTAGGTTAGACTAGATGATCACTGTGGTCCATTCTGGCCTTATAACCTGTGAACGTACTAATTATTTTCCACAGTAGATTATAACATCCTATGGCTCACAAATGTTAGGGGGTAATAAAACCACTTCAGTAGTTCATATATCATGTCTGTCCACACGGAAAATTAAGGGTCAGTCCTGCAGTAGGTGTTCATGCAAATTTCCTGTTGGTCGCAATGCAAGTTTTACCTGCATGAAGCCCTAAGTGGATGTCATAATAGATTGTCTAATATATGGAGTGTAATGATGTTATGAAACCTGCAATAAGAGAGTGGAACTGGAGAAAGATAATGAAGTTTCTGGAGGGATGGCTATTGGTGTGGGACTAAAGGCCTGGGAGCTTAAGGGTATGTCTAAACTGCAATTAAAAACCGTGACTGGCCTGTGCCAGCTGACTCAGGCTCGGGCTGCAGGGCTGCTTAATTGCAGTGTAGACTTCTGGGCTTGGTCTGGAGCCCAGGATCTATGACGTGGGAGGGTCCCAGAGCTCACGTTCCAGCATGAACTAGAATGTCTACACTACAATTAAGCAGCCTCACAGCCCGAATTCCACAAGCCTGAGTCAGTTGGCATGGGCCAGCTGTGGGTGTCTAATTGTAGTATAGTCATACGCTAAGTCTTGGAGTTGTTCCTCGGTATTGTCAGGAGAGAAGCAGTAGTGCCTGAGCATGTGATACTGGGCTTCTAGTATATTTAAAAAAAAAACAAGGTTTCTTATTACTTTTCCTACTATTTTCATCACTTATTGCCAATGAAATAGAACCTATTAAAGACTGAAACCAGGATGTGCAGAAACAAGCAAAAACAATGTTAAATAAAATATTGACCTTTGAATAGCTATAAGGTTTGGGTTCCCTTGGAGAGTTGGACAAATGTTTGGGTTTTATTTATTCAGAAATTGCTTACATCAGAAGTTATCTAGTAAGCTTTCTCTTCCTATATGATTTTGCAGTGTTTGCTAAATTTTATAGTGTCATATTGCAAAGTAAATGACCCTAGATATGAAAACAGGCAACGTGTATTTATAAAAGGGAATATAGATGTTTATGAGTAACTGTGAGCCGCTGTGGGGGGTTTTTAGGCCAAAATTTGCAATATAACTGCCAATTTCATTGCTCTCAATGATTTTGATGGGATTTTGGGTGCTTAGTAGCTCTGAAAAATGAGGCCTCTTATATGTGCCTAAATATGGATTTAGGTGCCTAACTTTAGAGTTTAAAAAGGTTAGCCAAAGTTTCCAGCATGACTGCCTTCAAATAGTTCCAAAATAACCGTTTTATTTTGGGTGATGGATGAGAGATGTCTTGGCTTTACATCCAAAGCATACCATTATAAATCACTGCTTTTCATTTGTAAGGAATAAATTTTTATTCAAACGTTGGCATATTTATCATTTTGAGGCCAAGCCTGATATGAATTCATTGTGGAAATGCTGAGAACTCAGGGAATGTATCTTATTAAAAGCATGCAAGGTTTGCTATTACACCTGTATATACATGTTTCAAAAAGTTAAAAAAGATGAGTCCTCCATAGAATGGTTCCTGTAAGTTAATGTGTTTGATCATATGACTACATAAATCTGTTGTTCAAAAGGCTACAGAAGATGTAAGTTTTTTGTCATTAGAAGTAAAGCACAGACCTAATCATGCCAGTATCTTTGACTTTTCATGTCTCCTTAATGATCCAATATGGTCTATTTATCTAAGGCTGCTTACTCTGTGAGATAAAAAAAATGGAATAGCTACCATATTTCTGTTCATCAATTTGTCCTATAGGAAATTGTTTCTTGATCTTGCTAAAGGGCCTTCATCTAAGCCATCTCTCCAGAGGCCTTTAGCCTTAGCAGCTAAAGTGGGTAATTAGGGCTGTCCCCACTGATACAGATTTTCATGAAATCTCTCATTTCTTATGTTGTCATTCCTCTAAAGTTGCCCAGCCTGAATGGAGGCTGTCAACAAAATTTCTGTTCAGAAATTACCCAGGTGTCTCTTCCTGATAGGAACCAAGTGCTACTGAGCCCTTTTGACTTCAGAGGATGTAAGGGCGCCTGAAACCTCAGAGGAGCCAGCTCACTAACTATAGCTCCACTAACCTAATGGGGCAACCAGGATACAGATTTTGATTGTACCATGAACTGGAGCATCATTCTATGCCTGAGCATTTAGACTCGAGACATATGGTGTATAGAACATTTGGTGAAATTCACCCCTGACACTCAAGGCTAGCGGGTGGAGCTGCTATTCCAACCTAGCTGCAGCCCCTCTGGGCCAATTACACAACATACTGTTGACACTGGTTTCGCATAAATGTTAATCTGTGGCAACTCAATTGACTTATTGTGTTCTTTCATGCTAGACTACTTAGGGCTTATGAAGAGACCATTTCTATGGTTAGGGTATGGGTAAGCAATCTTCTACAGCCTCTTAGAAGCCTCTTACAAGCAATCTTCTACAGCTTCTACAGCCTCTTACTTTATGAGGCTTCAGTGTTGCACAGGGCTTAATGCTAGTCCATTGCACTGCACTTACTTTTTTAGATAACTAATCACCCAAAAGACACAGACAAAAATAACTTCAATAGGAGACCTTACTGTTAAGAGATATGTCTACAGAAAAATGTCAGAAAAGCCTTTGTTCAACAAAACTGTGAAAAGAAAAGAAAGAAGAAGCAAAATGCTCAGTAAATCTAACCTGAAATTCATTAGATATATGCAGGCCTTAATATTATCCAGAGAATGTGTTTTCTTTGTACTTTTTTAGAGCTTATAGTCAACATGTCATTATTTTCCTTCTTTCTTCACAAGGCTGATTCTCCTTTCATGCCAGTGTAAATCAGTAATGACTCCATTTATGTCAATGGAGTTACATTACAGTGCACATTTATTTAAAAAAATAAATAGAATCAGATCATGTATGTTTCTAAGTAGCTAATGGGAGAGGAGAGGGGAAAGAGACCTGGAGCCAAAATGATGTCTATAAATTTCCCTGGATTCCAAAGGCTATATGGCCTGTGGGTGAGGCTGTGCCTTTTATTTCAAAAGTGTTTGATGTTTGTTCTCTTTATTAACATTTCTATTCTTTGTGATTCTAGATTATTTCTGAAAATATTTCTAAACTGGGGGGAAAATATGAACCAAAATATTTCACACTGGGGTTAAGGAAAGTCAAGCTGGAAAAAGAAAACACAGTCATGTCACAAAAAGATCATGTAAACTGCTAATCAAATTAAATAAGATGCAATTGGCCCTAACTTCATCTTCTTTCTGCTGCAGAGCTCTTATGTGTGAGTTTACAAATACTGGGGCCAATATTTTGTTCTACTTAATCAAGCAGGGGGTGGGGAGGGATAGCTCAGTGGTTTAAGCATTAGCCTGCTAAACCCAGGGTTGTGAATTCAATCTTCAAGGGGGCCCTGTGGAGCAAAAATCTTTCTGGGGATTGGTCCTGCTTTGAGCAGGGGGTTGGACTAGATGACCCCCTGAAATCCTTTCTAACCCTGATATTCTATGAACCCTGCTTTCTTTGCATAGTCAAAGCTTCCATTCACTGCACTGGGAACTTGGAGTGCAGAAGGAATGCAGGATCAAGTCCAAAATTTTGCTTCACTTTTCCAAACAATTTCATTTGGCTTTTCTCCTCCTCTTGAAGGGCCTAACCCTGATGCCACTGAAGTGCATGGCAAAATTCCTAGTGCCTTCAATGGGAGCTGGGTCAAGCCCAGATATCCCATATTTATACAGCTGAACTAATCTTTTTCAGATCTGTCTATTTTTTACTTATGTGAAATGTTTTCAGTGACACACAAATTCACAGAACCTGTAACTATTTTAAATGACCAGTTTTTTGTTGCTAAATCTTGCCACATCCTTCATTTACTTCACTTAAGGTCATTTTCCACGACTGCTTACTTACTGTGTAACTGGCAGAGTTCAAACGCACCCTTCTGACCAACACTTCATTCATTCCCCTTCATTTCAATGTGCGTGCAAAATAACTTCCTGCTGTGGCATATGCTTTTTTTAAATGGACAATACTTTTCTTTTGGCCATTTAATACAAAACTGTTTAGATGCTCACAATCCATGTGCCTGCTCTGGAATAGATGTAAATCTATAATTTAAAGAACTTAACACCCCTACCCCTCCCAATTTGATGCTTTGGGAAAGGATTGTGTATAGAGATTATTCTATATTATGGAGAGGCCAGATCCTCAGCTGCTATAAATTGGTGTAGCTCCATTAAAGTCAATGAAGCAACACTGTTTCACTCTAGCCCTTTGAAATCGTGGACACTGGAAAGAATAGAATATGAAATGTTTCTTCTAAGGTTTTGTCAACAGGGCTTATTTTCTTTCCTTGAGCAGAAGAAATTTGAAAGAAATACTGTTAAATGGAACCTCTTTTGTATTTTATTTTCCTGACAAGTGGAATTGTTTATTGTCTAAGGCACTATTTCAATAGTGATCTGTTTGTGATTTGTTTTAAAGTTTATACACACACTCACACAGAACCCAGTGAGAATGTTACAGAAAACAGAGTTTTTTGTGTATATTTTACATTCTCTGTGGGTGTAAGAAATTGGGGCTACCCACCTTAAGAGCAAGATTGTGTCTTGCCTTGCAGGAATAAGCGAGAATGCACCAGGAACCTTCTTTTCATGTATACTGTACAATGGCAGCCCCTTCACTTTGGAGAAAACAAGGCCTGCTTCTGTGTCTTCCCAACACCTCAGGGTGCAAGTCGCCCAAGGAAGTGGCTAGAAGAGAGCATAAATCACATTCCCCTCCTCTGTACCCTGTGCAAGAACCAAACACATTAGCAGTCGTGATCTGGGGAGACCGGAAAGGGGGACATACTCCTTTCCCCTTCGATATTGACCCATGAAGAACCCTTGTCTCATGATTGCTATGATTTTTCCTCCCCTAGCTTCCTGGGCGGGCAAAGAGCAGCAGACAGCAACATCCACAGGAAGTTCATTGTGCACATTCCGTATGGACAACAGGAAGCTGAGGGAAGGACAATTCTTGGTGCAGCTCTTCACTGCCTCGCAGGGGCGGCTCCAGGCACCAGCGCACCAAGCGTGTGCCTGTGGCGGCAAGCTGCGGGGGACGGCCTGCCAGTTGCCATGAGGGCTGCAGTCAGGCTGCCTTCGGCAGCTTGCCTGTGGAAGGTCCACTGGTCCTGCAGTTTCGGCAGCAATTCAGCAATGGGTACACAGAAGACACGGGACCAGCAGACCTCCTACAGGCATGCTGTTGAAAGCCATTTGACTGCCGTGCTTGGAGCGGCAAAATACATAGAGCTGTCCCTGCTGCCTCATCAGAGGCCTGTGCCTGTCTAGTGTGATCTTGTCCCTAGAGTCTAATAGGATGTCATTTTGGCTTATGGGATATGTTTAATTTTGCTGACATATTTACCCCTATTTTGTCTGTTAGGTTGGGAGGGTGTTTTTTTTTTTTTAAAGGCAAGCCAGAGCTGAGTCACTTCCATCCTCCAGATGAAATTCATGCAGGCTACTGCAAAACAGTGAACAAACAGCAATATTCTCAGCAGTGCTGATGGGCCCTATTCTGCCAGGGGCTGAGCATCCTCCATTCCAAAGGGAAGCTGAGGAATCCCTGCATCTCTCAGCAGATACTTGGCATCTCACAGGATTGGGCCAAAGATGACTGCAGTGGAATGGTACATACTAAGAGGAAGGACAATCCAGTGGTTAGGGCATTAGCTGGAGACTTAAAAGACCTAGGTTAAATTCCCTGCTTTTCCACAGATTTCCTGTGTAACCTTTGGCAAGTCATTTTGCCTTCTGTGCCTCAGTTCCCCATCTGTAAAATGGAAATAACAACACTTCCCTACATTAAAGGAGAGGCGGGGATATGAGGATTAATACGTTAAGGATGGTGAGGCACTCAGATACTGTGGAGACAGGGGCTATATAAGTACCTTAGATACTTACTATTGCTACTACTTTGAAAGTTCCCAGTGGACTGAGAGAGATTTTTCAATCCATATTATGGGGAATACAGATAGAAAATCTTGAAACTGGTAGAAATGTTTTAAGTGTATCGTCGGGATGGTGTTCTCTTACTGAGTGTCATCTGGACTTCGGAAGATGAGGGATTGTGAGGGGGCTTAATTTCAGGTCTAAATGTTTCAAAGAAAGAATTTTTTTTTTAAATCCTTCAACTAATTGAATACATGGATTACTTTCAAACTCCCCCTTCCCTCCAGACCTACCCATCATGCACTTGGAGAGATGATATGGAAAAGATAAGTTCTGGTACAAAAGAGGAAGGGAAAGGACTTGAATAAGAAAACCCAGAACAAACACAAAAGATAAGTGTGGTGTGTCTCTTTCTGTCCCTTTTTTGGAAGGGCATTAGATGAGACTGAAAAGGAGGAGAGTTAAGACTTATCAGGGGCCTAAAAGCTATGAGCTTGGGTAGCAAGTTGTTTAAGCACATATATAGTCAGGGCTGGCTGCAGGCACCAGCTCAGCAAGCAGGTGCTTGGGGCGGCCAAGGGGAAGGGGCAGCATGTCGGGCTCTTCAGCGGCAATTTAGCAGGGGGTCCCTCAGTCCTTCTCGGAGGGAAGGACCTGCCACCAAATTGCCTCCAAAGAAGAAAGCGACGCGATAGAGCTACCGCCAATCACGATCGCTTTTTTTTTTCCGCCACTTGGGGCAGCAAAAAGTCTGGAGCTGGCTTTGTATATAGTCATTTCTTATGCAAGTCCAAAGGTATTTATGGTTATCCTGGGTAACCTACAAGCCATGAGACTCAAAGCTAAACTTGGCAATTGTTCCCTGAACACAATCAACCATGTCCAGAGGAATCTATTTCTCATATTTCTAAGATCCCAACACCAATATATTTAGGTGCCAGAAGCAGACTTTGGCATGTACCTTAAATGTAAATCCCCTTTTGGGTATCTTTTCCATTGATCCTGTTGTAGTTGGGGGTTGCTAGTGTTGGATTGAGATAGTATAGCCTGCCCAATATTTTGCATTTTCAATTACCAAAATACTGTGATCCACCTAGCAAGACAGATGAACAGCTCTTGTCATCTTCTTCTTTGTGTTACTTATAAAGTTAGTATCCTGAATGCATTTTGCTATCTGCACAGGGCTAGCCAAAAAAAAAAAATGTCACAAGACCAAGTGGGGCATATTCTGTCATAGAATCATAGAAGATCAGGGTTGAAAGAGACCTCAGTCGGTCATCTAGTCCAATCCCCTGCTCAAAGCAGGACCAACCCCAACTAAATCATCCCAGTAAGGGCTTTGGAAAGCCGGGCCTTAAAAACCTCTAAAGATGGAGATTCAACCACCTCCCTAAGAAACCCATTTCAGTGCTTCATCACCCTCCTAGTGAGATAGTGTTTCCTAATATCCAACCTAGACCTCTCCCACTACAACTTGAGTCCATTGCTCCTCCTTCTGTCATCTGCCACCACGGAGAACAGCTGAGCTCCATTCTCTTTGAACTCCCCCTTCAGGTAGTTGAAGGCTGCTATCAAATCCTCCCTCCCTCTTCTCTTCTGCAGACTAAATAAGCCCAGTTCCCTCAGCCACTCCTCATAAGTCACATGCCCCAGGCCCCTAATCATTTTTGTTGCCCTCCACTGGACTCTCTCCAATTTGTCCACATCCTTTCTGTAGTAGGGGGCCCAAAATGGGACACAGTGCTCCAGATATGGCCTCAATGGTGCCAAATAAAGGGGAATAATCACTTCCTTCAATGTGCTGGCAATGCTCCTTAGCATTAGTAGCCCAATATGCCATTAGCCTTCTTGGCAACAAGGGCACACTTTTGACTTATATGCAGCTTCTCGTCCACTATAGTCCCCAGGTTCTTTTCTGCAGAACTGCTGCTTAGCCAGTCGGTCCCCAGCCTGTAGCAGTGCATGGGATTCTTCTGTCCTAAGTGTAGGACTCTGCATTTGTCCTTGTTGAACCTCATCAGATTTCTTTTGGCCAAATCTTCCAATTTGTCTAGGTCACTCTGGGCCCTCTCCCTACTCTCCAGCATATCTACCTCTCCCCACAGCTTGGTGTCATCTGTGAACTTCGTGAGGGTAAAATCCATCCCATCATCCAGATCATTAATGAAGATGTTGAACAGAACTGGCCCCAGGACCGACCCCTGGGGCACTCCACTTGATATCGACTGCCAACTAGATATCAAGCTGTTGATCACTACTCGTTGAGCCCAACAACCTAGCCAGATTTCTGTTTACCTTATAGTCCATTCATCCAATTCATACTTTTTAAACTTGCTGGCAAGAATACTGTGTTAGACCGTATCAAAAGCTTTGCTAAAGTCAAGGTGTATCATGTCCACTGCTTTCCCCATATCCACAGAGCCAGTTATCTCATCATAGAAGGCAATTAGGTTTGTCAGGCATAACTTGCCCTTGGTGAATCCATGTTGACTGTTCCTGATCACTTTCCTCTCCTCTAAGTGCTTCAGAATGGATTCCTTGAGGACCTGTTCTCTGATTTTTCCAGGGACTGAGGTGAGGCTGACTGGTCTGTAGTTCCCTGGATTCTCCTTCCCATTTTTAAAGATGGGCACTATATTTGCCTTTTTCCATTCATCTGGGACCTCTCCTGATAGCCACAAGTTTTCAAAAATAATGGCCAATGGCTCTGCAATCACATCAGCCAGCTCCCTCAGATGCATTGCATCTGGCCTCATGGACTTGTGCATGTCCAGCTTTTCTAAATAGTCTTTAACCTGTTCTTTCACCACTGAGGGCTGCTCACCTCCTCCCCATACTGTGCTGCCCGGTGCAGCAATGTGGGAGCTGACCATGTCTGTGAAGACTGAGGCAAAGAAAGCATTGAGTACTTCAGCTTTTTCCACATCACTCATCACTAGGTAGCCTCCCCCATTCAGTAAGTGTCCCACACTTTCCTTGACCATCTTCTTGTTGCTAACATACTTGTAGAAACCTTTCTTGTTACTGTTCCTATCCCATGTAACTGCAACTCCAGTTGTACTTTGGCTTCCCTGCATGCTCAAGCAATATTTTATACTCCTTCCTAATCATCTGTCCAAGTTTCCACTTCTTGTAAGCTTCCTTTTTATGTTTAAACTCACTGAAGATTTCTCTGTTAAGCCAAGCTGGTCGCCTGCCATATTTGCTATTCTTTTAGCACATCGGGATGGTTTGTTCCTGTGCCCTCACTAGGCTTCTTTAAAATACAGCCAGCTCTCCTGGACTCCTTTCCCCCTCATATTAGCCTCCCATGGGATTCTGCCCATCAGTTCCCTGAGGGAGTCAAAGTCTGCTTTTCTGAAGTCCAGGGTCTGTATTCTGCTGCTCTCCTTTCTTCTTTTTGTCAGGATCCTTAACTTGAACATTTCATGGTCACTGATGCCCAGGTTGCCACCCACTTCTACTTCCCCTACCAATTCTTCAGTGTTTGTGAGCAGCAGGTCAAGAGAAGCACGGCCCTTAGTTGGTTCCTCCTGCACTTGCATCAGGAAGTTGTCCCCACCACTCCCCAAAAACTTCCTGTATTGTCTGTGCATTGCTATATTGCCCTCCCAGCAGATGTCAGGGTGATTGAAGTCCCCCATGAGAACCAGGGCCTGTGAACCTGTCCGCAGTTGAAGTCAATGATTTGCTAACATCTAGCTAAACATAGAATTTGGCTCACTGAAAGTAAACATGTCCACATAGCAGTTGTCAAAAATGAACATTGCTCACAAAATAAGATGTCGGTTTCAGCTCCTGGCAATGACTATTAAAGACAAGCTGTGGTTCTCTAGGTCAGAGGTTCACATAGGTCACAGAGCAGACTGCATAAAGCTGAAGGGGAAAACATATAGCTTGTCTCCCAAGCTCTTGCTCCTGGTATTTCTGTCATTCAGCATAGATCCAATTTTCTCTGACACAGTGAAAGAGAGAGAGATATTAACCCAAACATTGGAGACACCACCTAAGGGGCGTCAAAACTATAGCAGGGCTGCACTGGCAACAAGCCAGCAGTCTAAGACTGATCTAATGTTTAGATCTAAATTTACATTATTTGTTAATGCTAATAACTGAATGTGGACATAATACTTGCTTAGAACCTAACTCTTCTTGTATTCGCATGGGTGCATCTGTGTAAATGAGAGCGGGATTTGGCCATGAGATGGATGAAACTCTCTGATGCTTGAAATCACCAACAATAAGAACCTGCAGCCTCTCAACTTCATCCTTGCCCTCCAGCTATAATGAGACTTCATTTTAGGATGCTCCAGCTGGGTGTCTCTACACTACTTCCAGGTGAGTAGTGATAAATCTAGCAGTGACACAGATAGGAGAAACAGGTCCTAAGCCCTTGGGAGTAAGGTCAAGGCTTTACTAACAGTATCATGCTCTTGTCATACAGCACATCAAATGGGTGAACTCGTTCATATAAAATAAGAAATGATCCCATATCATCTAAAAAGAGCAAAATATGTGTTGATATTTGATTTAATTTCACTTGTGTCTCCACTTTATGGTTGTAGCTGGAAGTGGAAATTATTATTCTTGATCACCATATTTCTGGCCCAGTAGAATCCAGGTACATATATATACTTCACGGGATTACAGATAAGTGGCCTCCAAACTAGACATGATCCCAAAACAGAACACAGCATCCAAACTCTAGTTTGCAGCTCAGGATAGGAATTTTGCCTCTCAAGCCTAAATGCAACCTCCTCCCTGTTTTTCTTTACTGTCACTTCACCCACTCCCACATTTCTATTCTGCCTTTTTCAAACTGATTTCATGTTCTTTCTATTAATGGGGTTGTTCCCAGCTGTCAGGAAGCAAGTTCTGCTAATAGACTGTCTGGGTTCTGAAGCCAGGGTGTATCATATGTATTTTCTCTTCCTGCCTGCAGCACTGCTCATATGGTTTGTTACAGAATTTTTTCATCTCTAAAATGAGAGTAGTTACAGAAAATAGAAATATACATATTTTGCCAATGCACAAAGGAATTGAGTAAATCTACTTAGTGATACAAAAAGGCATAATAAATCGTAGTTTTGTTAGGAAGTTGGTAGATGCTTCAGGGAACAAATTTGACAACGATGTAGGAAGCGTCAGTAATTTTCCTGTTACATGACTGGCAAATTGGCAGGAAGAATAATAGGCAGCTTGATTCAGGAACCTAAATAAGTGGCCTGATTTCTCCATCCCCATCTCCCCTTTCTCCCCAGAGGAAGTTCTATTGATGTGACTCAGCTAAGGTCATGAAACAAGTCAGTTACAGAACATGGAATAGCTAGGATTCCTGACTCCCAATCCTTTGGGCTGACAGCCAGACCACGCTTCCCTCCCACTCACCCCTGGTAAAAGAATAACAGCATTCCTATATTACGGCTAAATGATTAACTGAAATAATCCTTCAGGTGCCAATAGAAGTCATTACAATTTGCCCAGTGCCTCTGCATGCAGTCCTATGGGGACAAGAAGGAGCCATGGAGTTCCAACTATCTTTATCATATGTCTTTCGATCACTTCACTATTTCTATTAGCGCCTGCGTAGAATTTTTTATTGTTTTTTTTTATAACAACCTCCCATTTCTTCTATGATGGAAGCCAACTTGAACAATAATAAAACCTCAGCAACAAAGAGACTCACATCCCCTTGTGCTCAGATTTCCGAAATGAAAATGGCAGTCTGCCGTAACAGTAACTCTTGCAGAGTACTTAATTTAATCTCCTTCAAGTGTTATTCAGAATGCATTTAATGCTGCTGAGGATGCCCTTCTTCACAGTAAGGTGTCAGTCAGGTGTCTTCAATTTGGAGAATGTAGAGCAATCAATACCGTTAATAGTACTGCAAACAGAGAGATATTGGGGGTGTTTTATCTAGAAGATGCTACCTACTGAAAATGGTCTGGCTTCTGACATTGATCATGATAAATAGACTGTTATATCAGTTCAAGATGAGAACTTATAACAGCGTGAAAAGGAATGAGCTGAACACAAGTCACGTGGCAGAACTCTAGACATTCCTGACTGTGAGATGATTGACTAACTGGTATGTTTCACACACATACAGAGTCCCAAAGACTTGCTGTAGTTTGTATATCCCTCCACCTCCCCTTATTCTGTGCTCTTTTGTAGTCAGAACTGTTCACAGAAGTTCTGAAAGCTACACATTATAGAACATCACGGAGCTGTCTGTTGAAAGCTCCAGGTGAAAGTCTTTGACTGTTGAGGTTAGGGATGGCACAAGCATGTTGGATTTTCATTATGGATCTCATCCTGTGCCAAATTTGAATTCATCGGCAAAGATCCCATTAACTTTAATGGTACAGGGTCAAATTTTAGGTATGGGACAGCTGCGATTAAAACCCTGCTTGAACAGGCCCCAGTATGAATTTAATGTTGTTGCCTGGGATTATAACTAGGATAAACACTTTCTGGAAGAGGGAGTGATTACGGCTGGACTAAGGTCTGAATGGAATACAAATTGAGTATAATAATTAGAGATAAATGAATTATTTGCATTAAGTAATTTATTAGATGAACTAGTTTAACCTGTTTCTATGCTTGTGGAATGCCCCAAAGCAGACAAGTTTCCACAAATTTACTTGTTAATCAAATGCATTTGACAGCATTTTTTAAATGTCTGAATTGACTGTGAATCATTTGAGCATTCAATAAGCAATACATTGAGTTATGTGGGTTAGTTGTGATTGCTGATATATCTCAGAGGTGTTTTTCTTTTATAATATTATGTTTTCTCTTATACTCTTGAATAAATTTCTGTTATCTTGAAGAAGTAACTGCAGTTTTGAATCTCAGGCAGGAGGTATCCATTTAAGGAGATAGAATAGGTAAACATGGTGAGGAAAAGACTGAGGAAAAGATTAAACCGTTTCCTTTCTGGACCACAATAGACCTTTCCTGAGGCATCACTCCTATTAAAAATAGGCTACTATAAGAATTATTGACTGGCACAGCATTTTAATATAGTCTTCTGTATGGCATTTATACCATCTAAGGGCTGTGCATGGTCTTAGGCATAAAAGATCAATTGCATGCCTCTGTGGAATGTGCTATCCTTTTGTCAAGGGAGTTTGTGCATTTGCTATGCTAAATTATGTCCCATATAAAAGGTACTGTCTACTTTCACTGGTCATCAGCCAGTGAGGAAAAAGGAGAGGATGGAGAAATCTGTTTGCCCAAAACACAGATTTAAGCTCCATAAAGACACAAGGGGCTGGTCCTAACAGTGGCACCAGCATAGCTTCATCCCAGCAACCTGGTCTTTCTGCCGGTCATAGGCCATAGGGAAATTCAAGGAGATGCTGAAAATATTAAAATATTGTTCTGTTCCACTCACTGTTTAACCTAGCAGGTAGTTGCAGGCAGGGGGCTATCATTTAAATCGAAAGGATGTGGCGGTGCAGTTTGCCTAGGCAGAGGCTGATGGGTGTGATAACAATACACACGCATTTGGGGGAGAGGGGTGAATCTAGCAGTGTTACATCTTTGAGTCATTCAGACATTGCTGCAAAGGCAGATACTCAAGAAAATATGAAGAAGGAGAAGGAGTAGGAAGGTACTGATTTGAAATGCCATTTAGATGGAAGTAGTAGAAATATGAGGAACTTGCTGTAGGATGCTAACTTCTATTATTTCTGTGATTGTATAGTATTTATTACAGCAGCTCCTAGCACCACCAGTCACACTGGGGCTCCAATGGGCTAGGCACTGTGCATATCCATAGTGAGAGTCAGTGCTTGTGCCACAGAGCTTACACCCTTAATACACAGGACAAAGAACAATAAGGGCATCAGGCACAGAGAGGGGAAATAATTTGTGTAAATTCACCGAGCAAGTCGGTGACACAGCTGGGAATAGAACCCAGCTCTCCTGAGTCCCATTCTAGTGCTGTATCCACATGTGAAGTATTCTACTTTGACAATGTCCAAAACTAAAGAACACATAGTACGGGGATTATGCAGGGAGAAATTGGCACTGGAATGAGCAAGGCTATATAGAATAGTAGAAATAGAATTTTCTACGCAACAATCTCTACTGCTTCATAACAGCAACAAGCAGCAGCACTGAGTACAGTATCTGAAACATACCAGTGGCAGAAATCATGTAGATGGTGTTTTTTTTTAAAAACTTATTTGGCTTGTTTGGTACGCCAACTGATGATTAACTGTGGAACTGACCCAAAGAGTTGAGTACCTCCTCTTGCTGAACCAGAAGGTCCAGAGGTCCAGGAGGAGGTGAGAGGCAGACCGGCTGAAAGTCTCTGCGTAAAGATATAATTGGTAAAAAATAGGGGTGACATCATGTTAGGGGGCTCTACTGTATACCACCAAAGCAGAAAGAGGAGGTGGATGTGGCATTTCTAGAACAAACAACATACATATCCAAAACACAAGACCTGGTAGTAATTGGGGACTTTAACTACCCAGATATCTGTTGGAAAAATATGGCAAAACACAGAATTTCTAAGTCCTTGGAATGTATTGGGGACTACATTTTGTTTGAGAAAGTGGAGGAAGTAACGAAGGGGACAGCCATTTTAGTCTTGATTCTGAGCGACAGGGAGCAATCGGTAGTGAATCTGAAGGCGGGAGGCAATTTGGGTGAAAGTGACCATGAAGTGATTGATTTCATGATTCTGAGGAAAGGGCAGAATGAGAGCAGCAGAATAAGGACAATGGATTTCAAAAAAGCCGACTTTAACCAACTCAGAAGTGGGAAGAAAATCTAAGGGAGAAAGGGTTTTCAGTGTAGATTGCCATGTACTTTTAGGGGCAAAAGAAAAATGCAGAGCTGTTATTTACCAGGCTGCACGTGGCAATAGACTGTATAGGTAAGGGATGCAAGGAGGGTCTGGGTCACAATGCAAACTGCAGGCATGCACACAACTAAAATTAATTAATTAAAAGTTTTATTGGGGATAGTTACAAGGGGTAGGGGAGCAGCGTATGATTAGCTAATAGCGTTAATGGAACTTAAAACATACAATGGCTAAAGTATTTACTATTAAACAATATTTATAAACAAAGATGCAGTAAACAATATTTACAAACACGGATGCAGCATGACCAATACTTACGAATACAAACCAACTCATAACGACCGGCAAACGTAGAAACTCTGCTTAAAACACGTGAGCTGAGAGAGGCTTCGAGGTGATCAGGCTCGATTACGGGTGTGTACAAGGTACACAGGATTCGTTTCTTTCTCCTCTTCTGCCTGCACATGGCAGACCAGCCTAAAATACCCACTATGACATCATAGAAGTGTCATAGGGGACGGGGCCCAAAAACTGTGTGTGTTCGTTTCTCATAGACTCATAGACTCATAGGTCAGAAGGGACCAATCTGATCATCTAGTCTGACCTCCTGCACAAGGCAGGCCACAGAACCCCACCCATCCAATTTTATAACAACCCCTAACCCAGGACAGAGTTATTGAAATCCTCAAAATTGGTTTGAAGACCTCAAGCTGCAGAGAAACCACCAGCAAGCGACCCGTGCCCCACGATGCAGGGGAAGGCAAAAAACCTCCAGGGTCCCTGCCAATCTGCCCTGGAGGAAAATTCCTTCCCGACCCCAAATATGGCGATCAGCTAAACCCTGAGCATGTGGGCAAGAGTCACCAGCCAGCACCCAAGAAGGAATTCTCTGGAGTAACTCAGTTCCCATTCCATCCAACATCTCCCCACAGACCATTGAGCAGACCTATCTGGTGGTAATCCAAGATCAATTGCCCAAATTAACAATCCTATCATAACATCCCCTCCATATACTTATCAAGCTTTGTCTTAAAGCCAGGAAAGTCTTTTGCCCCCACTACTTCCCTCGGAAGGCTGTTCCAGAACTTCACTCCCCTAATGGTTAGAAACCTTCGTCTAATTTCAAGTCTAAACTTCCTAATATCCAGTTTATACCCATTCGTCCTCGTGCCTACATTAGTACTAAACTTAAATAATTCCTCTCCCTCCCTAATGTTAACCCCCCTGATATATTTATATAGAGCAAGCATATCCCCCCGCAGCCTTCTTTTGGCCAGGCTAAACAAGCCAAGCTCTTTGAGTCTCCTTTCATAAGGCAGTTTTTCCATTCCTCGGATCATCCTTGTAGCCCGTCTCTGAACCTGTTCCAGTTTGAATTCATCCTTCTTGAACATGGGACACCAGAACTGCACACAGTATTCCAGATGGGGTCTCACCAACGCCTTGTATAACGGTACTAACACTTCCTTATCCTTGCAGGAAATACCCCGCCTGATGCATCCCAAAATCGCATTTGCTTTTTTAACAGCCGTATCACATTGGCGACTCATAGTCATCCTGCTATCAACCAGTACCCCAAGGTCCTTCTCCTCCTCCGTCGCTTCCAACTGATGCGCCCCCAACATATATCTAAAATTCTTATTATTAATTCCTAAATGCATAACCTTGCACTTTTCACTATTGTATTTCATCCTATTTCTATTACTCCAGTTTACAAGGTGGTTCAGATCTTCCTGAATAGTATCCCTGTCCTTCTCCGTGTTAGCAATACCCCCCAGCTTCGTGTCATCCGCAAACTTTATTAGCACATTTCCGCTCTTTGTGCCAAGGTCAGTAATAAAAAGGTTAAATAAGATCGGTCCCAAAACCGATCCTTGAGGGACTCCACTAGTGACCTCCTTCCAGCCTGACAATTCACCTTTCAATACGACCCTCTGGAGTCTCCCCTTTAACCAGTTCCTTATCCAACTTACAACTTTCATATTCATTCCCATCTTTTCCAATTTGACTAACAGTTCCCCGTGCTGAACCGTGTCGAACGCCTTACTGAAATCTAGGTAAATTATATCTACCGCATTTCCTTTATCTAAGTAATCCGTCACCTTCTCAAAGAAGGAGATCAGATTGGTTTGACACGATCTACCTTTACTAAATCCGTGTTGCAATTCGTCCATTGACCTCTATGTCCTTAACTACTTTCTCCCTTAAAATTTTTTCCAAGACCTTGCATACTACAGACGTCAAGCTAACAGGCCTATAATTACCCGGATCACTTTTATTCCCTTTCTTAAAAATAGGAACTACATTAGCAATCCTCCAGTCATACGGCACAACCCCCGAGTTTATCGATTGCTTAAAAATTCTCGCTAACGGGCTCGCAATTTCACGCGCCAGTTCCTTTAATATCCTCGGATGAAGATTGTCCGGGCCCTCCGACTTCGTCCCATCGAGCTGTTCAAGTACGGCCTCTACCTCAGTTGCGGTAATATCCACTTCCATATCCACATTCCCATTTATCATCCCTCCATCATCGCAAGGTTCCTCACTAGTCTTATTAAAAACTGAAGCAAAGTACTTGTTTAGATGTTGGGCCATGCCTAGGTTATCCTTAACCTCCATTCCATCCTCAGTGTATAGCGGCCCCACTTCTTCTTTCTTTGTTTTCTTCTTATTTATGTGGCTGTAGAACCTTTTACTATTGGTTTTGATTCCCTTTGCAAGGTCCAGTTCAATGCGGCTTTTAGCCTTCCTCACTTTATCCCTACATGTTCTGACCTCACCAAGGTAGCTTTCCTTACTGATCCTGCCTTTCTTCCACTCCCTGTAAGCTTTCTGCTTTTGTCTAATCCCCTCTCTGAGTTGCTTGCTCATCCAGTTTGGCCTAAAACTCCTGCCCATGTTTTTTTTCCCCTTTCTCGGGATGCAGGCTTCCGACAGTCTCCGCAGCTGCGACTTAAAGTAATTCCAGGCCTCCTCCGCATTTAAATCCACTAATTCCTCCATCCAATCCACTTCCCTAACTAATTTCCTTAACTCTTTAAAATTAGCCCTCGAGAAGTCAAAAACCCTAATCCCAGATCTACATTTGTTTATCCTTCCGTCTAGTTTGAACTGAATCAGCTCATGATCACTCGAACCAAGGTTGTCCCCTACCACCATTTCTTCTACGAGGTCCTCACTGCTCACCAACACCAAATCTAAAATGGCATCTCCTCTCGTAGGTACTTCAACTACTTGATGAAGAAATCCATCCGCTATCACATCCAGAAAAATCTGACCCCTATTATTCTTGCAAGTACTCGTCCTCCAGTCTATATCCGGGAAGTTGAAGTCCCCCATAATCACACATTTCCCCTTTGTGTTTACTTCATTAAAGACATTAAAGAGGTCTCTATCCATATCCCAATCAGATCCCGGCGGTCTGTAGCACACGCCAAGCACTATCTCAGGGGAAGCTCTAGTTGCTTTTTTACCCAGTGTGATTTTCGCCCAGACAGACTCTGTCTTATCCATTCCATCGCTTCTTATTTCGCTACAATTAATTTCATCATTGATGTACAAGGCTACTCCACCACCTTTGCCTTTCTTCCTGTCTTTTCTAAACAGCACATAGCCTTCAATACCCGTGCTCCAGTCATGAGTACTATTCCACCAGGTTTCAGTTATCCCTATAATATCCGGTTTCACTTCCTGCACCAGTAACTCCAGTTCCTCCATCTTGTTACCTAGACTCCTCGCATTACTGTACAGACCTTTTAATTTTCAGCGTTTGGCATCAGTGACATTCTTTCCCCCATCGTGCAGAGACCTTTTACCTCCAGCATCACCCGTTACTCTGGTTTCTCCACTATTCCTCCTTGGATCAATTCTTGGGACCGCAAGGGTATCCCCTCTCACTTTGTTTACTTTCCTCTCCAGGTTATATTCCGGCGTGGAGATCTCCCGAACATCTCCCAACCATCTCCCCCAACTTCCTAGTTTAAAGCTCTCTTGATGAGGTCGGTGAGCCTCCATCCTAGAATTCTATTTCCCTCCTTGCTTAGATGAAGTCCATCCTGAGCGAACAGTCGTCTATCCGTAAACGCTTCCCAGTGACCGTACATCCCAAAGCCCTCCTTATAACACCACTCCCTAAGCCATCTGTTGATCGCCATAATCTTGTCACTCCGTCGCCCCGCTCTAGGAACCGGCAGAATCCCACTGAAGATCACCTGAGCCTCGATGTCTTTGAGCCTCTTCCCCAGTCTGGCATAGTCCTCCTTGATACAGTCCAGCGAGTAACTAGCCGTATCATTCGTTCCCACATGAAGCACAATCAACGGATTCTTTCCCGCTCCCGCTAAGATCGTATTCAGCCTCAGGTCCACATCCTGTATCTTAGCCCCTGGCGGACAGCACACCCTTCTGTTCTCCCGATCAGGTCTAGTTACAGGCCTATCTACTCTTCTCAGTAAAGAGTCTCCAATCACGTAGACTTGCCTTTTCCTGGCGACAGTGCGATTCTGCGGTCTATCCCCCACAGCAGGTGGTCGCAATTCCTTTCGATTTGTATTCGCCCTTACAGTCCTCCTAGGGCTCATACTTGGTGTCGCCTCCATCGACTCCTCCCCTCCTTCTGCAGGACTAGCTGCTCACCTCTTCTTCCTCTCCCTTTGTCCTTCAGCAGCCTGCTGTGCTCCATCTTCATTTCCCAAACCTGTTCCTGAGTTCTATTTCTCCATCGCTGGCCCGTCTTTTCCTCTGCCTGGTTCTCCTAGTCACATGCTTCCACCGTCCACTTTCCTCACCCAGCAGCCCCTCCTCAGAGTCCTTTGGTCCTGCTTCTATCCGCTTGTCTGAGCTTGTCCCCTGAGCCTCATCATGTCTGTGTTCCATCAACTGCTCGAATCCCCTTCTAAACTCAGCCAGAGTTTCCACTTGCATCTCCAGTCCCCTTACCTTTTCCTCCAGCAGCTCTATCAGGCGGCACTTCATGCAGATGAAACTCCTTTCAGGTGCTCCCTCTAGGACCATGTACATGCCGCAGCTACCGCATCCGGTCATCCTCAGTGTGTCTGCACCTGCTACCTCTGCCTCCATCGTAGCGCTCCAACTCTGTGCCTGGCAATCCACGCCTCACACCACACTGCAGGCCACCAACAAGCGCTGGGCTGCTGGCAGACCCCTGCCTCTTCCCTGGTCTGCCTTCCTGGTTCCTCTGCCTTGGTCTCTTCTGATTGGTACAAGCAAAGTTTACACCAAGTAGGGGAGCAGGTGCCTGAAAGTCTGGCTTCACCCCCAAAAGGTGAGGAAATGCATATAGTTCAGAATGCCTTTAACACTGACTGACAAAGGAAGAGGCCAGGGCAATACCGGTATGGGCAAGTCTTTTAGGATGCAGACAGGAACTTATCTTAACATTCAGGAGATCATTTTCTCAAGGATACTATAGTAAAGGCACAACTGCAAATTATCCTTAAGCAAAGGAAATACAGGAATAATAGTAAAAGGCCAGTATGGCTCCACCAGAAGTTCTTTAATGACCTGAAAATCAAAAAGGAATCCTACAAAAAAGTAGAAACGTGAATAGATTGCTAAAGAGAACAAAAGGATAGCACACACATATAGAAACAAAATCAGAAAGGCTAAGGCACAAAATGAGTTACTCCTAGCAAGGAACATAAAAGGGAATAAGAAGAGGTTATTTAAGTATATTAGGAACAATAGAAGGACTAATGAAAGTCGAGGTACTCTGCTTAGCAGGGAAGGAGAGCTAATAATTGATGATGTCAAAAAAGCTGAGGTGTTTAATGCTTATTTTGCGTCTTTCTTCACTTAAAAGGGCAAAAGGGTGACCAGATGTTCAACACAATTAATATTAACAACAAGCGGGGAAGGAATGCAAGCCAAAATAGGGAAAGAATAGGTTAAGGAATATTTAGATAAGTTAGATGTATTCAAGTGAGCAGAGCCTGATAAAATTCATCTAAAGTACTTAAGGAACTGTCTTATGCAATCTAGGAACTGTTAGCAATTAGCTTTGAGAGCTCCCAGAGGATAGGTGTTGTTCCAGAAGACTGGAGAAGGGTAAACATAGTACCTACCTTGAAAAAAGGGAGCAAAGAGGACTTGAGGAATTATAGACCAGTCAGCCTTTGATACCTAGAAAGATACTAGAACAAATTATTAAACAATCAATTTGTAAGCACCTGTAGAATAATAGGGCTATAAGGAATAGCCAGCATGGATTTGTCAGGAACAAATCCTGCCACACCAATCTAGTTTCCTTCTTTGACAGAGCTACTGGTCTAGTGGACGGGGAGAAGCTGTAGATGTTCTATATCTTGATTTTAGTAAGGCTTTAGACACAATCCCACATAACATTCTGACAAACAAACTAGGGAAATGTGGTCTAGATGAAATTACTACAAGATGGGCACACAACTGATTAAGAGATTGTACTCAAAGAGGAGTTATCAATGGTTCGCTGTCAAACTGGGATGGTGTATCTCATGGGGACCTGAAAGGGTTGGTCAATGGTCTGGAACTATTCTATATTTTCATTAATTACTTAGAAATGGCGTGGAGAGTATGCTTACAAAATTTGCAGATGAGTTCAAGCTGGGAGGTGTTGTAAGCACTTGGAGGACAGGATTAGAATTCAAAATGACCTTGACAAATTGGAGAATTGTTCTGAATTTAACAAGATGAAATTCAATAAATACAACTGCAAAGTAGTTCACTTAGGAAGGAAAATTTAAATGCACAACTATAAAATGGGGAATAGCTGGAGAGATGGTAGTACTGCTGGAAAGATTCTGGAGCTAAAGTCGATCACAAACTGAATATGGGTCAACAATGTGATGCAATAATGAAAAAAGCTAATATAATTCTGGGGCATATTAAGAGGGGTGTAATATGTAAGACATGGGAGGTAATTGTCCCCTCTATGCATCACTGGAGAGGCCTCAGCTGGAGTACCATGTCAAATCATGGGTACCACACTTTAGGAAAGATGGAGACAAATTGGAGAGAGTTCAGATGAGAGCAACAAAGATGATTAAATGTTTAGAAAACCTATCCTGTGAGGAAAGGTTTAAAAAACTAAGCATGTTCAGTCTTGAAAAAAGACGACTAAGGAAGGACCTGATAGTCTTCAAATATGTTAAAGGCTGTTATGAAGAGGACTGTGATCAGTTGTTCTCCGTGTCCACTGAAGTGAGGACAAGAAGTAATGGGCATAATCTACATCAAGGGAGATTTAGGTTAGATATTAGGAAATGCTTTCCAACTATAAGGGTAGTTAATTCTGGAATTGGCTTCCAAAGGAAGTTGTGAAATCCCCATCACTGTGGGTTTTGAAAAACAGGTTGGACAAAGACCTTTATTTGATTCTGCCACAGAGCGGGGTACTGGATTTGATGACTTCTCATGGTCCTTTCCAGCCCTCCATTTCTATGATTCTGCACAAAAACACAATCCTAACAATTTCTATGCATTATCCCAGGTAGAGGGCAAGCCATTGTTGTGTCTGACAATACAGAACCTTTTCTTGAAATTCATTTTCTGTATCTGTCTCTGGTACCTTGTGAGGTCTCTCTCTATTCCCATCACCCTCTTTCTCTCTCCTTTCTTTGACTCTAGGACTGGAAGGGACCTCGAGAGGTCATCGAGTCCAGTCCCCTGCCCTCATGGCAGGACCAAATACTGTCTAGACCATCCCTGATAGACATCTATCTTACTCTTAAATATCTCCAGAGATGGAGATTCCACAACCTCCCTAGGCAATCTATTCCAGTGTTTAACTACCCTGACAGTTAGGAACTTTTTCCTAATGTCCAACCTAAATCTCCCTTGCTGCAGTTTAAGCCCATTGCTTCTTGTTCTATCATTGGAGGCTAAGATGAACAAATTTTCTCCTTCCTCCTGATGACACCCTTTTAGGGATACCTGAAAACTGCTATCATGTCTCCTCTCAGTCTTCTCTATTCCAAACTAAACAAACCCAATTCCTTCAGCCTTCCTTCATAGGTCATGTTCTCAAGACCTTTAATCATTCTTGTTGCTCTTCTCTGGACCCTCTCCAATTTCTCCACATCTTTCTTGAAATGCAGTGCCCAGAACTGGACACAATACTCCAGTTGAGGCCTAACCAGCGCAGAGTAAAGCGGAAGAATGACTTCTCGTGTCTTGTTTACAACACACCTGTTAATGCATCCCAGAATCACGTTTGCTTTTTTTGCAACAGTATCACACTGTTGACTCATATTAAGCTTGTGGTCCACTATGACCCCTAGATCTCTTTCTGCCATACTCCTTCCTAGACAGTCTCTTCCCATTCTGTATGTGTGAAACTGATTGTTCCTTTCTAGGTGGAGCACTTTGCATTTATCTTTATTGAACTTCATCCTGTTTACCTCAGACCATTTCTCCAATTTATCCAGATCATTTTGAATTTTGACCCTGTCCTTCAAAGCAGTTGCAATCCCACCCAGTTTGGTATCGTCTGCAAACTTAATAAGCGTACTTTCTATGCCAACATCTAAATCGTTGATGAAGATATTGAACAGAGCCGGTCCCAAAACAGACCCCTGCGGAACCCCACTTGTTATACCTTTCCAGCAGGATTGGGAGCCATTAATAACTACTCCGAGTACTGTTATCCAGCCAGTTATGCACCCACCTTATAGTAGCCCCATCTAAATTGTACTTTCCTAGTTTATCTATAAGAATATCATGCGAGACCGTATCAAATGCCTTACTAAAGTCTAGGTATATCACATCCACCGCTTCTCCCTTATCCACAAGGTTCGTTATCCTATCAAAGAATGCTATCAGATTAGTTTGACACGATTTGTTCTTTACAAATCCATGCTGGCTATTCCCTATCACCTTACCACCTTCCAAGTGTTTGCAGATGATTTCTTTAATTACCTGCTCCATTATCTTCCCTGGCACAGAAGTTAAACTAACTGGTCTGTAGTTTCCTGGGTTGTTTTTATTTCCCTTTTTATAGATGGGCACTATATTTGCCCTTTTCCAGTCTTCTGGAATCTCCCCCGTCTCCCATGATTTCCCAAAGATAATAGCTAGAGGCTCAGATACCTCCTCTATTAACTCCTTGAGTATTCTAGGATGCATTTCATCAGGCCCTGGTAACTTGCAGGCATCTAACTTTTCTAAGTGATTTTTTACTTGCTCTTATTTTATTTTATCTTCTAAACCTACCCTCTTCCCGTAAGCATTCACTATACTAGACATTCCTTCAGACTTCTGAAGACCGAAACAAAGAAGTCATTAAGCATCTCTGCCATTTCCAAGTCTCCTGTTACTGTTTCCCCCTCCTCACTGAGCAGTGGGTCTACCCTGTCCTTGGTCTTCCTCTTGCTTCTAATGTATTGATAAAAAGTCTTCTTGTTTCCCTTTATTCTCATAGCTAGTTTGAGCTCATTTTGTGCCTTTGCCTTTCTAATCTTGCCTCTGCATTCCTGTGTTATTTGCCTTTATTCGTCCTTTGTAATCTGACCTAGTTTCCATTTTTTAATATGACTCCTTTTTATTTTGTAGGTCACGCAAGAGCTCGTGGTTAAGCCAAGGTGGTCTTTTGCCACATTTTCTATCTTTCCTAACCATCGGAATAGCTTGCTTTTGGGCCCTTAATACTGTCCCTTTGAAAAACTGCCAACTCTCTTCAGCTGTTTTTCCCCTCAGTCTTGATTCCCATGGGACCTTACCTATCAGCTCTCTGAGCTTACCAAAATCCACCTTCCTGAAATCCATTATCTATTTTGCTGTACTCCCTTCTACCTTCCCTTAGAATTGCAAACTGTATGATTTCATGATCACTTTCACCCAAGCTTCCTTCTACTTTCAAATTCTCGAGTTCCTCCCTATTTGTTAAAATCAAATCTAGAACAGCTTCCCCCCTAGTAGCTTTTTCAACTTTCTGAAATAAAAAGTTGGCTGCAATGCAGTCCAGGAACTTATTGGAAAGTCTGTGCCCTGCGGTGTTATTTTCCCAACATATATCTGGATAGTTGAAGTCCCCCGTCACCACCAAATCTTGGGCTTTGGATGATTTTGTTAGTTGTTTGAAAAAAGCCTCATCCACCTCTTCCACCTGATTAGGTGGCCTGTAGTAGACTCCCAGCATGACATCACCTGTGTTTTTTACCCCTTTTAGCCTAACCCAGAGACTCTCAACATTTCCATCTCCTATGTCCATCTCCACCTCAGTCCAAGTGTGTACATTTTTAATATATAAGGCAACACCTCCTCCCTTTTTCCCGTCTATCCTTCCTGAGCAAACTATACCCATCCACACCAACATTCCAGTCGTATGTATTATCCCACCAAGTTTCAGTAATGCCAACAATGTCAAAGTTGTATTTATTTATTAGCACTTCCAGTTCTTCCTGCTTATTACCCATACTTCTTGCATTTGTATATAGGCATCTAAGATACTGGTTTGATCTTGCCTCCCAGCTTTGCCCTGACTCTCCTTTCTCTCTGCCATTATAGCCCATGCTCCCGCCTGTTTCCAACCCATCTCCCAGGTCTTGTTCCCCACTTACCTGTGGGGTTTGCTCACCTGTCCCCGTTGAACCTAGTTTAAAGCCCTCCTTACTAGGTTAGCCAGTCTGTGCGCAAATAAGGCCTTTCCCCTCCTCAAAAGGTGAACGTCATCTGTGCCTAGCAGTCCTTCCTTGAATAGCATCCCGTGGTCGAGGAAGCCAAAGCCCTCCTGGCAACACCATCTTCGCAGCCAGCCATTCACCTCCATGATGCATCTGTCTCTGCCCGGCCCCTACCTTCGACAGGAAGAATCGAAGAGAATACCACCTGCACTCCAAACTCCTTCACCCGTACTCCTAGAGCCCTGTAGTCACTCTTGATCTGCTCAGTGTCACACCTCACAGTATCATTTGTGCCCACATGGATGAGTAGCATGGGGTAGTAGTCAGAAGGCCGGATAATCCTCGACAATGCCTCTGTAACATCTCGGATACGGGCCCCTGGCAGGCAGCACACCTCCTGGGATGAACGGTCAGGGCGACAGATGGGTGTCTCTGTCCCCCTCAGCAGAGAGTCTCCACCACCACTACCCTATGTTTCTTATTATCAGTGGTGGCAGCAGACCTCCCAGCCTTAGGGGTACGAGGCTTCGCCTCCTTAACTGTTAGGGGTGATTCCTTCTCTTCTGTATCAAGAAGAGCATAACAGTTATCTATTACCACAGCAGGAGGGTTCACATCAGGGATGGAACACTGCCTGCTGCCAGAAGTAACCCGCTGCCAGTGTCCATCCTGAGCCATCTCCTCCTCCACTGGTGTGTCAGTAGTCCTGTGAACTGGGACAGCTACGTCAGCTGTCTCCACATAGATACTGTCCAGGAATTGCTCATGGATACGGAGGTTCCTCAGCCTACCCACCTCCTCCTGTAGCTCTCCCACCTGCTGCCTGAGAGATTCCACCAGTAGGCACCTTCCACATTGGATGCCACTACCAGCCTGGATATCAGAAAGTGGAAATTGCAAGTTACAGTCTTTGCAAACCCACACCAGAATCTGGGTAAAAGCGTCCATGCTTTGGTGCTCTGTCTGGCTACAAGTGCAGGTGGAGGAGACAGAAGCAGTGCTGCCACAGGTGTTGCGGGTCCTCCTCACCATCGTAAGCCTCCCTCTGTCAAACTCTCTCAAATTCCCGTCTGCAGCTCCCTGTCCACTCTGCTCTGCTTTAAACAGAAAGGTTTTGGATGTGGCTTGGTTTATAGGTTCAGGGGACCAATGGGTCACAGATGAGACCAACAAGGGACCCCCACTCCCTTCCTACTCCCCTTCAGAACTCCCTTGCAAAACTCCATTAGCAGCTCCTGTTCACTAAGCTCCCTGGTCACTTGTGCACAGCTTTATAAAGCCCTGGCCTGAGTGAATGCCCCGCCCACTGGTTAAGGCTCAGCCAATTACCAGAGGCTTCTAGCTTTCAAACCTTCCTTGGTAGCTTCCTACTCAAAGTTATTCCCCCCACCCTATCCCTTTCTCCAGTCCCACTATTTGTTCTGCTCTGCTGGTCTCTGTAGCTATAGCGTTTAAGCTGAATACTTGAAAAACTCATCTTAAAATTTCAGTCCTGAAAACATGCCACTGTGACAAAACTTATTCTTAGCTGTATCTTGCCAAATGTCTCCCATGCTGAGTCCTTTAATTTACATTTATTAATCAGATGTTCAGACACTTGAGTTCAGTGAAGTCCCTCCTCCCCTCAACAGGCCATCAGTAATCAAAATCCATCACTGATTTAGTTGCTTTGTAAAGAATATTAATGTTAAATTCCTGCCTATTAGAGAAGACCTGCCCCACTGAGACTGTTGAGCCTTGCAGGCAGCCTCTGCTGCTTTTCCCTCTATAAACATCATCAGAGCTACTTAAGCTAATTAACTATAGGCTCAAGGATGTTAATACCTCAAGATTTATGTACCAGGCACAAATCATTCTAAATCTTCAAACGACGAAATACAGCTATTGGTACTACATTTATGCTGGATCTTTAAAGCAACATATTTTCAGTTTTTGACAATATCTCATACCAACCCTGAAAGAGTTAACTGTGCATTACAGGCTGAGGAAGCCCCACCCCTCCAACACTGCTAGGCATGCTCAGCCTGGAGGCAGAGTATAAAAGGAAGCAACCCAACTCTGTCTGGGCAGGCTGCTGAAAGGGGAAGATGCAGACTGCAATCTGTCCAAGGAGCTGCTACAGGCCCTGACTGAAGAGCTACAGGATGCAGAGTTCCAGATGGACTCCAGGCTGCCTGATGAGCCTGGAGAGGAGACTGTGCTGGCAGGAGCTGTACCACTTGAGGACTCCAGAAACCTTGGGGAATTGTGCAGCATCGCTGAGGAGAAAGGGTAGGAAGCAGTCCAGGGGACTTAGACTCTTCTCTGGTGAGTGAACTGAGGAACCAGTCAGTGTGTTTTTGGAGGATCCCTGCTGACTTGGTGGTGAGTACCACACCACTTCCAGGGCCCTGGGCTGGGACTTGGAGGAGCAGAGAAAGTCCGAGTCCCCCACCTTGGGTGCCACACACCTTTAGGTAGTGCCTAACTTCCCCAATGAGCCAATAGGCCACCCAGCACCCCAGAAGTGGGGACCTTTGTTGACTCTGGCCGTTAGGCCATGCTGCCCTGAGTGGGAGGGAAGCTTTATGGACTCCAGTCACTAGGCAGTACTACCATGTAAAGTAGTAAGGGTCATCAGCATAGGACCTAACTGGCTGTGGTACAGCCTCTGCACTTCCTTCTGAGACTCCCGACACCACATGACAGGATGTACCTACCTCATGACAGATACCTAGGTAACTAATTCTATCTTTGCTCCCATTAAACCTAGAAGATACTACGGCTGAATTCTGCAAGGCGATACGCAACTTCAGGAGTATTGAGCTTCTTGAGCTCCTGTTTGCTTTGAGCCCTCAGTGATCATAAGCGTTACTTGCAACCACATTGATGACTGAAGAGAGAAAGTAATTTACCAGAAGAAATCATCTTCCCTCTAGAAGCCATAATCACCAGTAAAAAATTTATGGGTCTAAATTCAGAGATGAGCATAAATCTAAATTCAGAGGTATTTCTAGAGAGATATTAAGTTGGTGCAACTTGTATCTTCCGTCCCCTCTCCCATGTTCATTAACATTACACAAACTTATACTCTGTCTACCATCTCTTAGACTTGGATTCACACTCACTCACCAGTGTGTGCCTTGCCTTACATATCACCTCAGAATTGATCCCACAGAATATAAGGGTCCCACCCTGGTCCCTTACAATTCAATGGCGAAATTTCTGTTGACTTCAGTGGTACAGAATGGAGTCTTAAATGCATCTTAAGTAGTGTAATGTGAACACCCAAGGTCCAAAAGAAGAAGGAATGCAACAAGCACAGTAACTAGCTGAAGGATGCAAGAACATGTAAGGGTTTGCCTACATCATAGGTGCCGACTCCATGGGTGCTCAGCATCCACCAGACACAGCTGTTTGGCAAGGTCCTGGGGCTGGACACCAATCTGCTGTTTGGTAGCTAGTGGGTGGTGCTTGGGGAAGAGTAGAGAGGAGCCAGAGGCAGGTGGAGGAGCCTTGTGGGAGGGGACTGAGAGGCGCAAGCAAAGGGCAGGAGGGGGTGGAGCGGGACTGGAAAGAGGTGGAGCGAGGGGGGAGGGGCTTCGAGGAAAAGGCAGACTGGGGCGGAGCCAGAGTGGAACACCCACTGGGAAAAATAAAATAAGCAAATGAGTGCATGGCAAACCAGAGTATGACTCTACAACACACCAGCTTGCTATGCAGTGATTCATTATGTAGATATTGCTACAGTGCAGTGAAAGTCTTGGAGTGCACTGAAAATTCACACCCTGGCTTCCTGCACAGTAACTCATCATCTGGACAAACCCTTAATTATGGCAGGCCACTCCCTGTCATAATTCATACTTTCTTCCAGCTCCTTGACACGTGGCCTCTAATTTAGATTCAGGAAGTGGGTGCAAGTAGGTCTAAGGCCCAGATTTTAAAGGTATTTAGGCATTTGCGCAGCATTGCAATGCCTAACTGATTTAGGAGTCTAAATATTTTCAAAGGGATTTCGGCATTGTGCTAGGCACTGTGTATACCGGGGTTTCAAACATGCTGCCCGCAGGCCGCATGCGGCCCGGGAGGTTATTTTCTGTGGCCCATGAGGACCTTGCAGCCCTCCCGCCCTCCTCCAGCATTTACCTAGAGCGGCTCCGGCCTGCTGTGCACTGGGGGCAGGTCATCCCATACAAATGGTCATATGCAGGATGGCGATTCAGATTATAACAGATGAGATGTATATGAAATCCGTGAAGTCCCCAGTAGGGACATTAATTGTATCTGAATTATTGCCAGACTTTGCCCATCTTCAGTATTTTTTGTCAAATGGAGAAATCTAGTTAACCTTTGGATATAAAAATGCAAATAAAAGATGGCTGCTCAACAGGAGCTAAGAATATCTAGCCAGCATTTTCTTAAAATAAGCTAATTCATTTGGACCACTAAATTGGACCAGTATTTTGGAATAGTATTTGAAATGAAGTGTTTTTCCCAGTTTTTTCAGTCTAGTTAAAGGTGAACAAAAGTCCACATCACAAAACCTGCTGTCACCATTGATGTTGCATTAGTATTAATATGGGTGAAACTTAAATGATCAAGAAGCTGACTTTAAATAAGCCTCAAAATATTATTACCATTAATAAATATTTATATTATAATGTCTAAGGTCCCAGTCAAGATTAGGATGTCATTGTGAGAGGTGCTGTAGAAACACGTGTGAAGATCAAGTCCTTGTCTGTGGTATCTGAAATTTTTTTTATTTAAGTATTCAAATCTTTTTTTTTTCGCAATTTAGATTATAAATACGCTTTTTCATCTTCCGTCTCAGTCCATCTCCAGCTCTTTGCCTGTTATCCTTCTTTTAACCCATCCAGATTTCCCTTTCTCTCCTCCATTTAATCCTTCAATTATCCTAACCACCTTCCCAAATTGCTCTTTATCCCTGACCATCAAGCTTGTCAGGGAAATGTCCCTGCTGAGCTTGTAGGTCATGAGTTATCAGGTTTCCTTGTCAGGGGAATAATAGAATCTAATCTCCCATCCATCCTTGATGGGCCCTGAAGTCTTTGGTATTCGAACACTGTGACTAGCCTAGAAGAGATTGCCATATTAACTGTAACCCCAGTATAGGTTTCTATAAGTGCAAGAAGCCTGTGGGGACCAGAGAGACATAGGGAGTTCTTGTCTCACAGCACCCCTGCAAGGTAGGTAAGATTTCATTAACTAACGTTTTGTAAGGTGCTTTGATATCCTTAGATGAAAGGTGCTAGAGAAATGCAAAAATTGTATGTGCTAAATTTATCTCAAGACTTGGCTTCCACTCAGGCTAAATCATTCTGTTTTCCAGACCAGGGCTCCAGTGATTCATTAACTCTGGGCTGGATTGGCCTGCACTGGAGGGCTTTGTAAGCAAAGAACAACATCCAAATGCATAAAAGAAATATGATTTTCCATTGT
Organism: Gopherus evgoodei; assembly: GCF_007399415.2. Lineage (NCBI taxonomy): Eukaryota > Metazoa > Chordata > Testudines > Testudinidae > Gopherus > Gopherus evgoodei. The sequence goes on along the minus strand of NC_044322.1, from coordinate 198,679,532 downwards.
AGTTTTGCACTTTTGTATATACTGTACTCTATCCCACCTTCCATTTTGGTGCACTGAATGCTCTCTGATCACCTAAATGCTTCATCTGCTGCATGCCTGCATATACATGAAGTTGTGCTTCTGCTGAATTGACCTAGGTAGTTTATGGGATTGCAGCTTTTTCACTTCTTGCTGAAAGGAATGAATTGTTACAATTTGCCTATCCCTAAATAACTCAATTTTCATTCTAACTAACATGAAGAGGGAAAGGGTCAATAATTTGCTATTTTTATCCTCATTCATATTTGTGTTCAGTGTATCAAATTAAAAAAACTTATCTTGATGTTCATAGAGGTAGCAATTTCCTTTTTGTGTGTTTCAGTTCAAGGCTTCTTCAGGAAAAAAACAAAATTGGCCTGTCTGTGATTGAATATGTTATCTTGTTTGTCTCCAATATTGTTTATAACATTTAATAATGAACATCCCTTTATCCATGATTTCATGGGTAAAGTGGCACATAGGATGTGAATCAGCCAGCAATGTGGAAATACTAACTCTTTGTACCCTAGGCTCTTGAAGATGAATCAGAATCAAAAAAGGTGCCGGATCCCAGTATGTCAAATGAAATTAAGTCACCTTCTTTTGAGGAGAGGAGATGTTGCAGACACCATATGTGCAAAGCATTCTCAGGCAGGAACTAAATGAATCCTTCAACAGCAATGTACTATTTCACAATTACCACGCAGTTACAAATGAAGCAGTCAAGGGATTAAGGTATTATTCACTTTACCTGCCTAAGGATAGGAAAAAAAAATTACCTCATTTCTCAAAGGATAATTCCATCCAATGACCACCTAGAAGGTTGCAGGAATTGGATACTGAGTCCAAAACTGTATTCTGAGGGGAAAAAACCCTATATTCCTGCAAAAATCTGTTACAGGTGTTAATATTGCACAGTTAAGCACACAACAGTCAGAAAATACCAAAGTTAAGGTTGCATTTTGGTGTAAAGTGCTCTATCCACCTGAATGAGTGGTTGACTCTAAAACCTACTGCTCTAGTGTGGTTCCCTATCTATGCTACCCAACCAGTGAAAAGAATGGAGATGTCTTACTGCCAACTCCCATAATGCCTCAGCTCAGATGGATGAGGACCAAATCTTCCCTCTTCTGATTTCCAGTCCAGGTCCTCTGACAACAGGGAGTAGTGGCTCAAAGGTGGGGGATGCTTAGTCTGCCCAAAAAGATATGGCCCTGCCAAGCCACCAGATGACTCTCGTGTGTGGGTTGCCACTGCCATTCAAGAAGGGGTGGGATCATGGACTGGCACCACAAGAGAGCCCTTATGTTGGGGTGTGCCAAGCATCCTGGATTATTTTAATCTGCCCCTGCAGCATAAGGGGTACAAGCTAGTGTTGCTATTTTTGCTGAATGTACTTAAGGGACGTCTAGTTTGGGTGGGGAAGTGGCCATAGCTTTACCCCCATGTATGAGCAAGTGCCAGGAAATTGTACCAGATGACTGCAAGATTATCCTATATAATGATGGTCTAAGAACTCATGCAGGAAAGAGCTTTCAGGGACCATGATGAAGCATTACGCCTTTAGTCATCAAACCACAAAGCCTTCAGTGATCATGGCTCAGGCATTGTATCCACTTCCTCTACGTACTGCCCTCAGAACAACTCCTGCTCCTTGAGCCACAATATAGACCTCAGAGAGTAGTAGATCTGCAGATCTCCTGACCACTCCAGGAGAGAATATGTGCTCCATTCTTCCAGGTGTAGGGAGAATGTCATGTCTGAATGGAAGACAGGGAGTTCCAGAGAAAGTAAATATATGTACACACACCAATTTATATACACACAAAATATATACACACACATGCATTCCAGAGTACACAGCCAGACTATCTGTAGGAATCATTAAGATACCATTGATTTGCAGTCACTTCTGGGATGGAAGATGGCAGGCACTGGATGCTAAAGTGAAGAATAATTTCTGCAAAAACAGAAGAAAGTACAGGGACAGTTTTTGTTGCTAATTTGCTTTACTTTTTAGGTTGATAGATTGCAATGAATGGAAATGGTGTTTGGTAAGTGTGATAAATAAAATGGGGGGATAGCTCCCTTTGATGGACACCCAGCCAGCCAGTTAGCTGTACAATCCCTCTTGGTAGCTGTTCTTTACTTGCTTTACCTGTAAAGGGTTAAAAGTCCCCCCCCCCAGGTAAGGGGGGAAAAAGTGGGCACCTGACCAAAAGAGACAATGGGAAAGTAGAACTTTTTAAAACTAGGAAAGAAACTTTGCCTTTGTCTGTTCTCTTTGTCTGTTGTCTGTTGGAGGGACAGAGCAGCCACGCTATAAGCAGCTAAACCAGGTACGACTATAAGTCATCAGATCATGCCTAGAACTACTTATCTGAACTCCAAATGTGTAGATAGATCAGAATGTTTAGCTAGACGCGATTAGGGTATGTCTTCTATTTCTTATTGGCTTGTGGACTCCTCTGTGCTAACCCCAGACACTTTTGTTTGCTTGTAACCCTTAAGCTGAACCCCCAAGAAAGCTATTTTGGGTGCCTGATTTTTGGAATTGCTCTTTTAAAATCTAGCAAAAGTTCCAGATGCATTTTCTTTCTTTTTGTTTTTAATAAAATTTACCTTTTTAAAGAACAGGATTGAATTTTGGGTGTCCTAAGAGGTTTGTGTATGTTGTTTGATTAGCTGGTAGCCACAGCTAATTTCCTTTGTTTCCTTTCTCAGCTCTTCCTCGGAGGGCAAGTGAAAGGGCTTGAGGGTACCCCACAAGGAGGAATTCCCAAGTGCTTCTTCCTAGGTTCAAAGGGGGGGTTGTTGCTTTTACGTGGTGGTCAGAGAAAAGTGTAACCTTGGGAGTTTAATACGAGCCTGGGGTGGCCAGTATTAATTTTTAAAATCCTTGCAGGGTCCACTTCTGCATTTGGAGTGACATAGTTGAGATTCAGCCTTGACAGCAAAATTTAGCTTTTCCCTTGAAAAAAGCGTCATGGGATTGCCAATGGATTTCATTTATATGCGATGCTAAATACAGCCCTTCTGGAAGTAGAGAGCCCCCCAGTGGCATGCCAGGAAATTAGTTCAATACGAACTCAGAGAAAAGAGTGCTATCTACCTACTGATTTATTCATCTCACTTCCAGCAATTAGATTTTCATTGATGGTCTCACATCCTATGCTGATGAATCTTGTGAGATCTGATGAGAGTATAGTGCAAAGATAATAGTCCAAAACACCACTTTGACGGTACTTTTTTCTGGGAGCAGGAAAACCTTATTTAGCAAAAAACCAAAAACAAACAAAATACTGGCCATATTTTCATTAGTCTTGTTGCTCTATATTGGAGTCTTGTCAGGCATGCTGGTATGTTTAAGAAGTGATGCTTTAAGAATGTTTTTTGGCATTTAATGAAAAATCAATGTCAAGCATCTAAAATTTACAAACACCCTTTCCTGGCAACAAAGAGTGAGTCATTGATGGAATATACTGTGAATGGGCCAAATGCCATTTTGCTCCCTAGAGGTGTGCAATGGTTAATTATTAAATATGCAAAAACCTGTCATTTTAAAACTGCTTGTAAAATATCTCCAAATGTAAGCAAATGACCAATCATCTAAAATGCCTGATTTACAATCCCTTTACCAATAAAATAACCAAAAAGTGTAATATTAATGATCTTTTATGCTTGTATCTCCCTCCATCTAAGGATATCAAGTCATGTTACAAACATTAATCAAGTCTCATGACTCTCCTGAGGTAAGCACCAACATTTCTTATGCCCATTTTCAATACCATGAGTGTGTGTTAGTCCTGATGAAAGCTGCATTATTGGAAGGACGTGAGGTTTACAGGATCCACAGTACAAATACAGCAGAGGCAACAGCAGAGGAATATGCCATCCAGATCAATTTATCTAGTTCTCTTTTAAACTCTGTTATAGTACTAGCCTTCACAACCTCCTCAGACAATGAGTTCCACAGGCAAGGACTGTGCACTGTGTGAAGAACTTCCTTTTATTTGTTTTAAACCTGCTGCCCATTAATTTCATTTGGTGGCCCCTAGTTCTTATATTATGGGAACAAGTAAATAACTTTTCCTTATTCACTTTCTCCATACCACAGGTGAGTAAAGTAGGGCGCAGAAAGATAATTTGTCTAAGGTCATTCAGCAATCCAGGAATAGAACCAAGTAGTTTGATCCAATACTTAAATCAAACATATTTTAACACTGCAAACAAAATAATGTAATAGATATAAATAGACTAGCATATAATGAGATATATACACCAAAAAGACAAGACTAAATAGCATACAGATGATCTTAAAAAAAAGAATTGAGAGGAGAGATGTATAACTGCACACTTGCTCAGTATGGTACTGTAGTTTGTCAATAAGGAGGAAATTAATGATAGCTTCTAGGCTGTCTCAATTTCTTTCAGAACATAGTTTGCATCAAAAGACACAGTTATTTGTATTGGCACATGTGTTCTTATTTAGCCAGCCTTTACACAATGCAGCCACAACCCTTTTCCAAGTACTTGTGGCTTAGCTTCATGACTAACTGTGGTAAAGGTTAGCATGATGGTGCCACTGGCTCCCACTCAGATAAGCCACTGACACATCTCCCAGATCAAATGACGTAGATTCCTGAGGGAATTTTGATCTTGGAATTTCTCATCCCTTCCCACAAATCCTCAGCCGAGGAGGCAAAAGTAGGGCATGTGTTGTAAAACTCAGGGAAGGGCCATATGTCAGACACAATAATGTATGCAGTGCCCAGAAGTGTGGGAGTTGCAAGGCTGATTTATTACTGTGCTAGAGAGAAGATTATTCTGAAAGGCCTCTTGCCATTTTCCCCTAACGCAACCACAATGAGGATCAGCCTTGCAAGAGGAGAGAGGTCAATGACACAGGATTACATAAGGCTGTTTGCTATGTAGAAAAACGCAGATGGTCTAAAAGTGTTTCATGTTTTTAAATGAAGTCACATGTGAGAGAACTGCAATTTAAAGCAGAAGAGAAGTCTCTGAAGACTGAATACAGCAAAGGTTGTTTTGTTTTGGTTTAGTTGGAAATAATTTGAGACCGTCTCCGAGAAATAGATTTAGAAGAAAATGCTTAGCTCTCTGACATTCCAAGTGATTTAGAATAATTCCAAAAGCCTCCCATTGCTTATGCTTCATCTTAGAGCACTTTGAAGATACATTGCAGAGACTTGCACATGTCCTGGTCTAAAAGTAACTGATTCCCAATACGTATTGGGTCATATTACTGTTCCATGAGGCACCAAGCAAGATCAAGGCACGATAACTTTTTTTTTTTATACTTGTTTATTCATGTATGTTCAGGATAAGCCCCTCTCTGTTGCATCTCTGAGGTATGTCACTTACTTCCCAATTTACCTCCAACCCACCTAAACCTAGTGCTACCGTACTGTTTTTTTAAACCCATGTCCCATAAAATTTCCTTTATTTCTTGTATTTTTCAATCTGGGTCTTAGTTATATAATAGAAGTGTCCTTTTATTCCTGTGGATCTTGAAGGGTTACTTTGCATTTACTCTAACCAGCTTTTCCTTATAAGCAGCCCTTTCCTTAAAAAAGCATGGTGTAACAAAATGAAACTACACTATGATAAAAGAAAAGAGAACTCACTGTAGAGTAATAGTCATTTCTATCAAGGTGAAAATTCATTTCAGATGCAGACATAAAAAGAACAGCATTTCAGTAAGTTAATTTATAAGATAAGTGAATTACTGTGCTAGATATTATATATTAAAGCAAACTTAATGCTCATGAAAAGTAGAAGACTTGACAGAGAGACTGAATGAGACTGGAATGTTCTCTCCTAAAAGAGGTGTAGCATCAGCTTTAATAATACTTAGCTCTTATGTAGAGCTTTTTATCAGTAGCACTTCACACTATCATTATCCCCATTTTACAGGTAGGGAAACTAAGGCACAGGGAGGAAAGTGACTTGTCTAAGGTCATCCATTAGTTCAGTGGCAGAGGTGGAAATAGAACCCAGGTCCCCTGAGTCCCAGGCCACTCCTCAATCCACTAAGCAACACTGCCTCTTACAATAGCACTGTAAGTGCCTTCCTCTGCCACATCAAAGTGCTATAGCCTTAGCTTTGAAGGACAGTCAGTAGTGCCAAGAGTGTAGGTCACTCAGTGTCCATCAGTCCTGGGAGACTGGCAACGAAGGTGCCAATTAGCACGTCTCTGATGTGAAAGCCTGTTCATCAGTAACTGGATTGAGATCTCGTCTTCATTTTAATGGGGCTTTGAGATCAACATTTAATAAACTTAAACATTCTCATATATTTGGAGAGCTTCCAAGATCATGTGTTAAAGAATGAGAAGAAGATAACTGAGGCAAGTAAGAGAAGTTTCCAGTTCTTTACTTATTCATTGTGACAGACCCAGACCAGTGGGGTACAGAAGTCTGGTAGAAGGCAAACATACTGGTCACTGGATGAGTAGTTTTCTGTTCCCTGAGTGACCAGAGCCGGGGCTGCACTAGAGAAATCAGGAACCTACTAGAACCAATTAAGGCAGACAGGCTGATTAGAACACCTGCAGCCAATCAAGGCAGGCTAATCAGGGCACCTGGGTTTAAAAAGGAGCTCACTCCAGTCAGGCCAGGGGGAGCTAGAAGAAAGGAAGTGTGGGTGTGCTGCTGGAGGACTAAGGAGTACAAGTGTTATCAGACACCGGGGGGAAGGTCCGGTGGTGAGGAGAAATAAGGTGTTTGGAGGAGGCCATGGGGAAGTAGCCCAGGGAGTTGTAACTGTCATGCAGCTGTTACAGGAGGCACTATAAACAGCTGCAATCCACAGGGCCCTGGGCTGGAACCCGGAGTAGGGGGTGGGCCTGGGTTCCCCCCAAACCTCCCAACTCCTGATCAGACACAGGAGAAGTTGACCCAGACTGTGGGGCAGATCACTGAGGTGAGTAAATCTGCCAATAAGTGCAGGACCCACCAAGGTAGAGGAGGAACTTTGTTACATCATGTATTAACTTAGGCAGGCTTTTCACTTGTCACTCAAATAATCATAGGGAGGGGGCAGTTAAGATGGGAGAACTCTGATTATTAGGCACCAAGACAATCTGGTAATAAAGATGTGATACACAAGATGAGACTGAAACATTATTTTCTGGCCAGACACCTGACATGCTTCAGGGGCCAGAATTCACTGATTCCCACAGCTACTGTTACAAACACAACTGTAAATGTAAATTGCACATGATACCGGGGTGGAATTGTTTTCTGGAGTAAGTCCATCATATAAGAACAAAGCCACTTGCCTCTTGAAAGTAGAATAACTTGTGGTGAGTAACTGAATGTGTCTAAAAATAAATCCATAGGAATAAGTTTTAAGAATGTAACAACACACCAACTTCTGGAAAGATTTCGCAGCAGTCTGTGTTGCCTGCTCTTTCAATATCTGGGAACAAATCAGGAAAGAATTGAGCCTCATTAGCAAACTTAGTTATTTCAAGAACTCTTTGATTATTAAAAAAATTGTAGTGTATTGGAGTGACAGGATTAGAGTTTTACATTTGTTTGGTGGGAGAGTTGTAGCAAATTTAGCCATTGTGATAAGAAGTTACTCTGTGAATTAACACTTAACAAGGGGAGTTAAAGTAAATTAGAGGAGAAGGAACAACAGGCCTCTCTCCCCTTCCCTCATGGTAAAATCAAAAGGGAATTTGTTCCCCCCTCCTTCCTCTCCCAAGGTTGATTAAACTTCTCTCCCACATAGCTCTTCTTCCTCTTTGGCTGGTGTGGTGAGAGCTCCCCCTCCTGTTTCACTTTCCTTTAATGACAGAATAACAGCCAAGAGTGTTTAAAAGGTTGAAAATAATACTGTGGAGAAGATTGATTGAGGGATTGAGTCATGAATGCCTGTCAGTAGTTCTACTCAAGTACCCCAATTTTTAGTACTAGAATGCAACTGGGTTTGTGCATAGATTTCCCCAATGTGCCTGTGACACTCTGTACCTCAAAGTAGCACCCTGGAACCCCCATATTCACCACAGTCATATCATTCTGATATGTGTTGTACAAAGTATGCCTTGTAGGGTGTCATTTTAAAAGTCCTGATCTGTTGAACATTAATATCCTGTTGGATTGTATGTGCTAGCATTGTATGTGAAGTTATAAAGTTTTGCTATGTGTGTGTGTTCCTGAAATACGTTGTGAGGTTGGGAGATAACTTTCAATTGCAACAAAGGACCTGCCAGCTAGTATTAATAGCTTATCCACATCCATCAAGGAAAGAATCCACTATTATCCCAGAGACTTCTCAGAGAGAGCACATATGCAGTGGGGACTGCCTGATCCCCACATTATGGCAAAGATCTCTTCAGCAAGCTGGAAGAAAATATAAAAGAAGGGAAGTGACATCATCACTTGCCCTCTCTTCCCCCCTCCCCTGCCCCCAACTCAACACCTGGAAGAATGTCTGGAAGACAAAAACTTTCAAGTGGGGAAAGGTGGTCTCAAGCTGGAAAAGGGAGTCCAGTCTGTGTATTGAGGATCTGTAACCTGCTTGTACCATCTGTTAGGGTGAGGCACCCCTTGATTCATATCCTATTTTATTTGTAGAACTTAGACTGCAAATTTATCTTTGTTTCTTAAGTAACCAACACTGATCTCGATGCCTGCTGCTTATTATCACTTACAATCTATCTTTCTGTAGTTAATAAATCTGTTTTATATTTTACCTAAAACTGTGGGTTTGGTTGAAGTGTTTGGGAAATCTCAGCTCAGATTACAAAGGCTTGTGTGTCCATGCCTAATTGAGAAAGTGGTGAACTGGATAATGAACACACACTGTCCAGGCTCCTGACCAGTGCAAGATGGTATAGTTCTGGGATGCAAGGCTGTGGAGCTGGGGGAAATTGGCTAGAACCTCCCTATTGATGGCTTATGAGTGGCTGGGAGATCATTCTTGTAACACAGTTGGGTTTGTCCCTGCCTGTGGATGTCTGTGAAAGCGCAGTGCCTGTCAGAGGTTTGTAGCTTGATATTAGTGTGAGAGGCAGTCCAGGTTGGTGAGTTCAGAAGGCTCAGCAGTTCCACAGTGCGGGATGCACCCCGGGGACCCAATCATAGTGCACTTCTGCCTGTGTATTGTTCACTTATGATCATACAAACTTGTATGTATTAGGGAAACACCTCTTTAAAAAAGTTAGAAGAATCTAAGTTTGTCAACTGAGTTTATCATACCGCTCAAATGAAATATGCAATATGCTAAAAATCAACTCAACATTCCATGCCAACAGGACAGATCTTTGAAAGTTATAGCTTTGTGCAGAGAACTGGTATAGCCCAGAGTGACAGTTTATTGACATCAGCCATACTTCAGACAGTCTGAAATGTCCAGAGACTTTAGTCTCTTTTTCACCTTTCACATTAGGCCATAGTGTGTTTATCTCTCTTGCTTCTGCTGAAATTTTCCATTCCTCAGTCCACAGGGTTCTGCAGATTCTTCCCTTATCTGCTACTTAACCCTTTTCCACAACAGGAGTTAGTAAATCTCTTCTTATTGCCCAGATTCTCTGTAATTTTCTTCCCCACATTTTATGCTTCCATTTTTCTGATGCTAGAATACCCCTCCTCCCCACTTTCATCCTCTTCCTATTATTGTGTGTTTCTTTAGTCCCACAATTGTTGAAAATTTCCTTAGTTATAGTATCAGCTGGAAAGAACACAGCCAGCATCTGAAAGTTGTCCTTCAGATCAGCTCTGCCTAGAAATTGCTTATGGCCTTCGGGCTCCATTTTGAGATTACTATTTAATGACCTTTCCAAGGGTCAAGTGGTAGCATGAATTGGTATTGAAGTGTAAAGTACTTTCTATAGTTGATTGTATTCTGTAACATGTATTGCAGGTTTTTGTATTCTGAGATGTGACTTGGTATTATTTATTATCTTTATTAAGGCCTGCTTGAAATCCTTTACAATGTATGTTTTGGGGAGGTTGAAATGACAAAATATGGTACCTCATAATGTGAGGAGAGTTATCCTCTCCCATTTATCTCACAATTTATAAACAATGGTATGTCTTGCAGTGCAGAAAACTTTAGGGAAATTACTGTGGATTAAAGGTCCATAATTCATCCCTCTCTGTATGTCATCTCTGACTGACCTCATCAGATATGATAAACTAAACAGTGTTGAGTCTGGCCAGTAGATGAATTTTCCATGGAGGTTTCCTATCCAAGTGCCACAAGAAGTGTCATTAGAAATTAATTATGTGGCACTTCTTCCTCCTACTAAGCACTGAGACAATGCTACCACTATTGTGTTAGGGGGTATCATTTGGGTTTTGTAGGTGCCATCTTTCAATTAGATGTTGTGACAAAGTGGGATTGTTCTTCACGTTTCCTCTGAATACTATGTGGGTGCCTCAGTTTCTGGACGACACACTGTCTCCTGGCAACTAATGGCCTGGGCCTTTCCCCGCTGCAAGGGGATGCTAAAGGTGTGGGAGAACAAAGAGATCAGGTGACCTGCTGGCCCGGCAAAGAGACAAAGGCCAGAAAGGAGGGGCTGGAGGGAGTTTCAGTCGGGAGCTGGCTGGGGATGGGAAGTGAGTGCAGACGGAGTTGTCTGGCTCGCTGGGCCCCAGAATGGACCTGGCTGAGGGGTCCCGTCCTCTGTACCTACAAGCTCTGTTTTAGACCGTGTTCCTGTCATCTAATTAACCTCCATTTTACTGGCTGGCTAAGAGTCACATCTGACTGCAAAGTGGGGGTGCGTGCAGGACCCTCTGGCTTCCCCAGGACCCTGCCTGAGTGGACTCGCTGTGGAAAGCACACGGAGGGGCATATGCTGAATGCTCCAAGGTCAGACCCAGGAAGGTGAAGCCTTGCAAGCTTCTTGCCCTGAAGCTCTGCTCCAAGGGAGAGGAGGCCCCCCCAAAGTCCTGACTGGCTTTGTGGGAAGCAGTTCCAGAGCATCACCTGGGGACTCTGTGACAGATGTAAAACCAAAATGTTCAAGGTTTGTGGTCATTAGAGGTCCCATGGCACTTTTCTTAACAGTCAGAGTGTTAACATCTGGTGTCCTGCCAAATTCCTTCCACCTTCTCTCCACCTAAAATTCCTCCTCCACTTTCAGTCTGATACTTTCTTCTTCCTCTGTAGTACTGGGAAAACTGATTTCCGTATATTGTAAACAAAGCTAATTGAAATTTTTAAAATGAAAATTTCTAGTCAAAACATTGCATTTTTTGAAAAAAAATTCATGAAAAATTGTCAACATCATCCAAATATGCTTTTTTTTGTGGGGGGAGGGGACTCTTTTCAATATGGTGTTTTTTTCATTTTTTTTTAAAATAAAAATGTTTTGAAAATTGTTCTTTAGTTAAAATTGGGGATTTAAAAAACAATGTCAGTAACCATTTTGAGTTTTTTTAAAAAAATGAACAAAGAAAAATGGATCAATTCCTGACACATTGAAACTAAAACAGCTTTGAAATTTTTAACAAAAACAGGTTGTTGGTTTGTTTTTTAAACCATCTCTAATAGCATAGTGTATAAACTGCTCTTCTGGATGAAAGACACTTCATAAATGCAACACTATTAGCATACGCTGTGATTCTGACACTGAGAACAATCTTCAAAAGGTATCTCCTGCCATAAGCAAAGCAACCATTTTAAAGTATCCCCAAGGTTTCCACTGCAATTCTGCTTGACCTTTACAGGCCTCCTCTGAGAGGTAACTGATTTTGCTGGTCCCTTGAGTGATTGCTTAAGAAAGGCATCACTGCAAAGTAATCTCTGTCAGTCTTCCAGATCTGCTACATTTCAAATATCAGCTCCTGAGCTGCTTGACCCTCAAATAAATGAGCTAGCCTGTGGGTGTGTTACAGTTGTAAATACACCCTACATCTCCCCTCTTGCTCATCACCTGGGGAAAAGCAGCCAATCAGGACTGCTACAGGAGCCAGGTAGCGCTCACTCTCACCTTCCCTCAAGGGGAAGAGGCATTTTTTAGTAGGGGAGGGGGGGCACCTGCCACCAGGTTCACAAGAGGGCAGGAGGAAACTGAAAGAACCCACACCTCAGGGCTGCTCAGCTCCCTCCCCAATCTGTGAAAAATGAGTAATTCTGCCCTCCGCTCCTCTCCCCCCACCCCCAATACCTGCAACATCTCACCCAGTAGGGAAGGGTGAGAATGAAGAATTCCTTGCTATTGCCCAGCCTCTGTCCTGCCATATCAGGAAGGGACCCTAATGGAGTGGATTCCCTCAGGTCTGGGAGAAACGGGGTGGAGCTGGAAGGGCAGAAGTTCACTGAAGGGAAAGGGGCAGCTGTGGGGCTGGTGTGGGAGATAGAATTGATGTGGGGCTGAGAGGGCAAAGTTGGTGTGAGTGCATGATTACTTACTGGAAGTGGGAATGGCCAGATGTGGGGCTAGTGGGGCACTGAGTTTGGGGGTTTGATGAGAAGCTGGCAGCCTTGAGAGCTCCTGCAGCAGAGGCTGATGTGACCTACTGTATACATTTGTGAGAGCTGGTAAATCACCACACTTATACCTGGGGGGGTGGGTATTCAACAATTGAAAGACGGGCCAAAAACCACAATATAAACTAAAATAAACAGAAAAAAAAACACCTCATCATGAGCCAGAGTTCTATATCAATGTGGTTTCAGTGGCCAACATAAACACACACACAGCCTGTAGATGGTGATACAGTATCCAGTAGTAGTAGCTGCTGTTTTGAGCTGTGCTTCAGGCACTCACCTGCTTCTGGGTTTGGAAGTGGATTTTGCTCTCTAGGCCCAATATGCATCACTTGTATGGAGCCTCTGGCTTAATGTGTGTGAAATGAATTTCACCAAGTGAGAATAAATCTCTACAATAAAATGCACCCAGATCATCACACATAGATCTGCGATTGAGGGGGAATCTGTGACAGTCCCCTCTGGTGTTATCTGGACTGGTGATCTGCTAGGTCACTCCAATCCTTGACTCTGGGAGCCAGCCTTACCCTGGTCTGCTGTGAGAACCCCCACTCTGAGGCTGTTCACGCACAGCATCTAGCATGTAAACTGCTCCTTGGATTGTGCAACCAATGACACTAGCCAATATCTCCAGTCCCAGATGCAACCCCAGGAACCTCTGTCTTGTAGTGTCCAGTTGTGCCTGCTGAACACTGCAAGCTTGTATGAGTTTGTCAGTTTAACAAAGACATTGATATGGACCAGGCTTGTTATCTCAAGGAGAGTCTCTGACACATTTCAAACCAAACACACTGCTTCAAGTAAAATAAACAAACGCATTTATTAACTACAAAAAATAGATTTTAAGTGACTATAAGTCAAAGTGTAACAAGTCAGATTTGGTTAAATGAAATAAAAGCAAAACTCATTCTAAGCTGATCTTAACACTTTCAGTGCCCTTGCAAACTTAGATGGTTCTCACCCCAGACTGGCAGGTTGCCCTTCAGCCATGCTCTCCCCATTGATCAGAACTTCAGTTGCTTGGTGGTGGTGTCTGTAGATGTAGGTAGAAGAGAGAGCAAGAGCATGGCAAATGTATCTCCCTTTTATAATGTTCTTTCTTGGCTTTGTCCCTTGCTTCAGAGTCAGATGAGCCTTACTTCGTTGTAGTCCCAAACTGACCAAGGGAATGTGGATGACTAACTCAAAAGTCGAACAGATCCTTTGTTGCTGCCTAGTCCAGTGTCTTTTGTTCCTGTGAGGCAGGGCCAGGTTTGTCCCATACATACCCTGATGACGTGTGAACTGCCTTTCTGTTCCTGGAGAGTTTTGCCTGGGCTTGTTTTAAGTCATTAGGACACATTTTCAGCCTCATAACTATTTACATGAAATTGCAACCTATAACATTACTATAACAACCATACTCAGTGCATTGTGAGCCTTCCAAAAATACCCAACATGACAAACTTTGCATTGGATACCACACAATCATATTATAAGGATGAACGCTGGGGTGCACACTGTTCCCCCGAGATACAGAGTGTCACAGAATCTTCAGTGCTGCCTGTTTCAGAAGTGAAACAGCAAAGAAATACAGTCACTGTGCCAAGGTTATTCCCAAGGCAGGGGAACAAAGCTCAGGAGACAGCCTTCCAACACACACAAGGCAACTTTATTAACCTCTACCCAAACCATGACATCCATAACAGGGAAAAGCCCCATCTTTGCCCACAGAGCATTGGACATCAAGGACTGAAGTTTCACACAATCCCATGGAGCTCCTCTCAATGGCTCTTCTCATGTGTGCAGCCCTTTCTTCTTCTTTTTTTCATACTTCATTGGTACTTGTTCCATATGTACCTCTTGGTGTTTTTGTCTCCCTATTGTGCAATCTCTCATGGTCCTGCTGCTGCCTCATGTTCCACCCTGTACTGCTCCTGCTGCATCATCCCTCATGGTCTTGCTCTCCTCATTTCTGCCATCGTGTCCTGCTCGTGATTCCCTCACTGCGCTGCTGCACTGCACCATCTCTAGTCATCTTGTCTCTCCATTGCTGCCACCATGCCATCCCTTGTGCCCCCTTCCCCATTGCAGCTACCACATAATGCCTCATCCTGCCCCCACTATGCAGGCCCAATTGGTCCTATGCCACTGCTGTGGCTGCACCATCTGTTGTGGTCTTTCTGCTGTCGCACCATCCCTCGTAGCACATCCACTTCCTCCACCGACCACCTCTGCACAATATCTCGCAGTCCCCCTGTGACACATATTGCAACTCAGTGCAGTACCTTGGGGGACCATATAGTCTTAAGTTTATGATTGTTTTGTGTATCATGGTGGGCCAGGGATTGTCTGCAACATGTGAGGAGGGTTACTGCAGCTGCTTCAGGAACTAAAAAGTGTGTCTGTGAGAGAGAGATTACTACAGTCCCAGAGATTGTGAAAAGCTCCAGAGAAGTCCTATCCCTTCGGTGGGTTGCATATTCTCATTTAGGGCAGTCCCAGAGTAGAGGCAAGAGACAAAGTAGAAATGGGCTATACAGGCTGAGTTTAAACACTCAGAGGGTTTTTTTCTAGTTCAGCAAATGGACAGGACCTTTAGTTCTGGGGTGGGGGTGTGGAGGAGCAGCTCTCACAGAAGGGTTGGAAGGACTTCAGCCTACCAGAGCCCCATAGGACTCCTGGGGGATCTCTGTTATGTTTAGTGCGCATGTAGGTTGGGGTGTGTGTATGTTTGTCTGTTTGTTTTTCTCGGCATGCTTTTATCCTAAATGAAGGTACTGTGCTGAGACGGGTCTGTGTGGTAACTTGTAACTGCTGGCCATACACTGTTCATAGCCCTCAGGGAGAAAGCAATGCCCTACAGGAGCTGGCCTTTGGGCAAACTAGCTTGCTGGGGATATCACAGTGAACTGCAGACAGGCAATTGCAGCTTAAAACCTCCATCTGGAGATTCCTTCCCAGAAAGAGATACATTCCTTCCCAGAGCTAGATGGCCAAAACCTGACTGGACATTCCCAAGAGCCAGCCTTGGGGGAGGTACAAAGGTGTAGTTACCCTGAAACTGTGACACCTGCCATGGTGTGATACCTAAGGGTCCTATTGCCTCTGTTGTGCCATTCCTTGTGGTCCTTGCACTGCCTCCTGTGTGTGTTCCCTCACTGCCCTTAATTTCAGGGAGCTCCCTGGTTTCGCTTTGAAATCCATTGCCTCAGCATTAGAAATGCAGATAATAATGTCCACATTTGGGAATCCTCTGAGTTCAGTTCTCTGCAAATGCTGCTTTTGTGTAAAACCATTTTCACTGATCACCCTGAAACTCCAACATACCTTTCATGCCTGGCATCAGTTTTTTCAGTTTTTGTCAGTGGCTTGTGAAGTATACCTTTAACTTGCTTGCAAGGACCTGAACTGGCTCCAATTGACTTCAATGAGAGCTAGATCAAGCCCTCAGCTGGCTTTTGAAATAGATCTTGGCTATATGAACTTCCTGTCATAGAAGCAGTTTTGAAGTCTGCAGCTGAAGTCCATTACAAGTTGTGGGGAGGTCACAGTCTTGTTAGTTACAATGTGTTACATAGTTGTAGTCAAAGGATTCTCTATATTTTAGAAAAAAAAGTTCCCTCAAATGAGAGGGGAATCAAAATAGCATAAAGCAACCTCTCAGGTTTCAGAGAGCTTTTATTTATTATACATAGTCGTGAGGTAAAGAATTAGGAATTTGATTGGTGTCATTACATCCTGTCAGGATGGATGTCTACCTAGAATAAAAAATCTCCCCCAGGTACCCTGAAATGTCCCTTCTTGACAAGCAGTGAATCCTAGGTAAAAGCTGGAATGGATTCTTTGGGGATTGTCTCTACTTTATCTCCACACACCCCCAATGCCTGTTGAGGGTCACGTAGGGAATCATTACAGGACATTACGCACTCAGTGAAACCTTCACTCGGCTAGTTATGATCTTTCTTCTAAACTTTTCTGACCCCTTTTCTCAGAACTTAAAATCAGACAGCTGCATTGATTGTATTTTACTTTGTATAATGGAAACATCCCCCCCCTTCCTCCTTCCTATTTCCCAAAACCCAGTAACATCATCCACTTTTTCATTGTTTGTTCTTTCAGTTTATAAGCAAACAGTAAACAACCGCCCATTGTCCTGGGTGTGTTTACAATACATCAATATACACAGTATGAAAATATAAATTCATTACTAACTGTCAGAGGTAAACATAAGCCTCCATGCTAACTTTATTATCTTCTCCAAGTACCAAGGAGAAATGTTGGTCTTCACAGCATAGATGGAGGGATAACAAATTCTGGCTCTGGAAGACCAAGGGTGAGATAGCACTACCCTTTATATGCCAGGGAAAGGGATGAGAGGAATGCAAAGGGGCTCTGAGTCTACGCTGCACTGTTAGCCCAGAGTTCGAACTCAGGCTCAAGCCAAACCCTCCTTCCATCTACATACAAATTGTACTGACCCAGGGTCCCAGAACCTCAGAAGGGTTGAGTTTGTCAAGCCAGCACCCAGGATTTGAGCCCTATTGCTTTGCAGTATAGATGGAGATCCACTGGACTCGTGCTCTGGGAATCCACCACAAGTATTCCACAGTCCCCCAGGCCAATGTTCTTTGTTCTGTGGACAGTCAAGTTTTCCCACACTGCACCACAATCTAAGGGCTAGAACACCCATATTTTGGGAAGGCACTAAGAACTCTGGTATATGGGTGGCTAGGCCCACATAATGCAGTGTACATGCTGAAAACTTCGCTATTATCTTTAACTCAAGCTGCTAACCCAAGTGGAAAGCTGTTTCCCTGTCTTCAGTTCTATTTTAACCCCAGGTAACATGGGTTAGCCACCATGAACTAAGAACATTTTTATTTTTTTTGCAGTGAAAACATACCTTGCATATGTAGACAGCAATTGCACCCAGCCTCATTTTCCACTAGGCAATTCATCTATTTCTTCCTGTGAACACTTGATTGAGGATTGCTGCTTCTAAGGTTATTGCTCCCACCAAGTATCTTTGTGTTCAGTTTCTTCCTCCAAGATGATTTAGGCTGCATTTTTCAAACCCAGATCTCATGTGGTTACTTCCTTGCCCATTCTTTTAATCTCTCCGGGTGCTTTTGTACTCCTCTCGGTTTAGTGTCAGCTGCAAAATTTCATTAATTTGCTGTTTGCTCAGTGTCCCCGATCATTAATGAAGAGATTAAGTTTCTGACACAGAGCGCCTCCCTTGCCACCTGCCTTTGCTGACACAGAGTATATTACTGCAGCAGCATGTAGAATGTCCATTGTTGCAAAGCAGCCCAGGGTCTCCTGAAGTTAGGCTTCTTTCATGGCAGCTCAGTGACTGCTGCCATCACCCCAATGCAGCAGTGAACATTACTAAAAACAAGACATTAAATTAAAAACTCCTGAAATGTACAGTTTAACTCCCTCTCCCATCAGCACAGACACATTTTCCAAGAAGGCACCAGGCTTTTGGTTTTTAATCTAGCCTGTGTTGCCAGATTCACAGCTTTGGAGACCAAACACTTCCATTCAGCCACACAACAGCTGCTGCACAGGTCTCAGCAGTGCAAGCTTCTTCACAGCATCCCTCAGGGGCTGTCTGTCAAACTTCAGAGAGGAATTCAGTTTTCACGGTCATGTCCTTGGCCTCCTTATTGAGACTGCTAGTGTTGAAACCAGTCTAGAAGAACATCCTCATACCCACATCTATTATCAGGGTTTGTTGTTAGCCCCTTAAAATATGTATATAATCAACAAGGACATGTGGGTGTAAACAGTCGAGGTACTTATTAAACCATCAACAATTCTAAACAGAGTAAACCAGAGGTAAACCAAATTAATAGGAACACAGGTATAGCGAGGACTCCCACAACAAGTGATATAAAGGTAAGTAAAGGACCTGCATTATGCTGACTGTGATTGAGGGTAAGTTCCCTTCCCTAGGACAGGACCCAGGTAAGAAAATGGAGGATCAATGGACCACTACCATGTCTTGCAGAGCTGAGGACCCTCACAACGACAGGACCGCTCTGGACTCCATCCAGGTAGGTGGAACCCACAGGTAAGGAGTGGACCTCAGGATCAGGCGATGACAGCTCTTCCCCAGTGATGACTTAGCTTGTACTCCCCCTGCAACATCGTGGGTGTGTGTTTGTCCTCCGTGAAAGAGTGGCAGCTGATGACACACTCTCTGCATGCAAGTGAGAATTACCCTCCCGCAACAGATGGAAGAGCACGGTTCTCAGCACACTCCTCTGAGGCAATCGAGAGAGCTGAGGTGTCTGCTGTGCTTTACGATGGTTGCAGCAGCAACACCTCCAGACTCTGACACTCAAAAGGGCAGCCTCCTCCCTCTGCTGTGCTGGTCCTTATATGCCCTACTGTTACCGGGGAGAT
Organism: Gopherus evgoodei; assembly: GCF_007399415.2. NCBI lineage: Eukaryota > Metazoa > Chordata > Testudines > Testudinidae > Gopherus > Gopherus evgoodei. Next base: position 198,660,643 of record NC_044322.1, on the reverse strand, counting down.
CACAGGTCACCTGGTTTGCTTGATTTCCCACCTTTTGGCAGAAAAGGCGGGACACTACACCTGAGGAGCGGGGGAAACCGGCAACCAAGATGGATTCCCAATTGTTGTTTGGGCATTTCAAGATGGTGCGCCTATGATGTTAAGTGCCAAAGTTTTCCCCTACACTAGGATATGTGTGCCAAGCAGTGTCAATTGTGGGATAGTGTCTATCGTAGAAGAAAACTAGTGGATACTGTGATCATACTGCAGAAAGTAACCATCTTTCTCTAAACATACTTGGATGGCCTCCATTACCACAGTATCTGAGCACTGAGTTAATCACTTGTTACAGTAACCAGTGCTATTGTATGTTACTTACACATATGTCTGTGTCAGGGGCAGCTCTATGTATTTTGCCTCCCTAAGCATGGCAGTCAGGCGGCTTTCAGCGGCGCGCCTGTGGGAGGTCCGCTGGTCCTGCGGCTTCAGTGTACCCACAGCTGAATTGCTGCCAAAACCACGGAACCGGCGGACCTCCCACAGGCAAACCGCTGACTGCTGCCCTCACAGCGACTGGCAGGCTGCCCCCCGTGGCTTACCGCCCCAGGCACGTGCTTGGTGTGCTGGTGCCTGGAGCCTTCCCTGGTCTGGGTAGAACACACCTACTGGCCTGCTGAATGAATCAGGTATCAATGGACTATTAATAAATGATAGCAGCACAAGAACTACAGTAGAGGTTTTTCAGCTTTGTTCAGGATCAATGTGAGTAAAACCTGCAGGAAATAAGGCTGGTACCTTTGATCTGCAGTACTTAAAAGCAGTTCTTGCTTGGGTTTAGAGTCCATCGGGAACAAGGGCAAAAAGCTACAACAACAAAAAAAGTGTGTGGGGGGGAGAAAAAGCTTTACTTTTTAAGTTTGTATCAATAGGAGTTCACCCAATTTTCAGCTTTTTTACAATCATATATTACAGGAGGAAAACAAACATTCGCTACCAGATAAGATCACCAATGCATAACACAGGCTACAGTGCTTTGTACCATCACACACAGTAAGTCAGTTATGAAAAGAAGAAAAGGTGCTACGGTTTCTCAATTGTGTTCTTTCCGAAGCAAATAGGGAGATATCTGGGGGCAATTCAAAAGGCAGTACTGTGTTGCAGGACCAACCTTTTGTTTGGATAGTGTTCCTCTGGAGAAAAACCAAAGCACTGTCATGCTGCAGACTCCTGAATGTTAATATGGCTTGGTGGTTGGCTCTTTAAGTCGTAACCTAGTCCAAAAGATTTGCAAATAACCATAAAATAGATGTTGTTCAGAATACTCAAAAATACTTCTAACGCCTTTCAGTACTCAGGCAACTCAATCTGCCTTCTAAGCTTCTGAAGGAAGGGACTGGGGTAATCAAATCTTTAATACCTTCAGGAGACAATGAATGAACAATGAACAATGAATATTTCAGTTCAGATCTATCTATTATCTGAATTCAGCTTTAACACTGTAGGATGAAGAGAAGGGCTGGATGGGATCCAAGGGATCCAAGAGAAATGCAAGGAGATAAGGAAAAGAACAATAAGTAAAATGCTGTACTGTAATCTTCTCCCTCCCCTCCATCACATCCCTGGCATATGGCAAGCTCTGCAGATTGCTCACCATCTCCTCCTCTAACTGAATGCAGCATATCTCACATATTTTCCAAGTTGTATTTTGTGTTATTTTCTCCCTAGCTACCCAGAATGTGGTGAATGAAATGATCCAATACTGCTCATATTAAAAATCTATGGGAATTTTGTCATTGAATTCAGTGAGACCAGCATGTTACTTTCAGACTGTGTTATATGCACATTGGGTCTGCTGTGGCACTTCTGTACCAATACAACATGGAGCTGTAAAGCCAACAGATCTGGCCAACTGAATATCCAGATGCTATAGAGCCAGTACAACAGCTATATTGCCACCCTTTCACCACCTCACCTCCCTCCATGTAGAAGGCATGGCTGGGGAAAATAGGCTATACTCTGGCAATTGCTGAAACAGCCTGTTAGAGGTATTGGCAGCCAGGTATAATTTAGAGCCTTCAGGATAGCCTCAGAACTGCTCTAACTTTATGCTGGGGGTCAAAACTATTCCTAGTTGTCCCTAGAGGAGCTGCAAAGCTGCCATCAAGCCCCCTTTTGCCCCTCTCCCTAGTTCTGTGCTCAGCACAGCTCTATGTGACCCAAAATTAGTCCATGGCATAATGCCATGAAAATGAACGCCAGTACTTGCTCTGTGGTCAGCCTCATTGTACCTTGTCAGTTGCCAGGCTATATATAGTATCAAAGGACACAATTATGGTAGCATCATGTTCAGTGATAATATGTTGAGATTACGTTTGTGAGGAAAATATCCAGTATAGTAATTGATAGGCTGTTTGAGAACCCACTGAGCCAACTGCTCTTTCATGCATTTTTACTGTAAAGAAAAGATTGTCTCTTATCAGGCTTCACTCTATCCTGGAAGATAATTGATACTGAATTAAGATGAAGAAAATGTCTGTTTAATGCTTTTCCTTGCTATCTGGGAATTTAAAGTCTGGCTTTGGGTAACCTTTTCGTACAGGATAATGAAACATGTCTTTCTAATATATATTAGTGGGATTTTGCTTTGAAAGGTGACTGTAAATTGTGTTTCACTGATTACTAATTCAAGCAGCATATTTTCCTTCTAAAAAATCAGTGTCAATAATAAACATTCTGCAGCCCAACAAGGCTTGCAGAAACACCTGTGTAACCTTAGTATCCTCAGCGAGGTTGCACTTGCAAACATGCAATTGATTGAAACAATCAACCATTCTCATGATGAGGCACAAAAAGGTAGAGGCCCCAATTTACTCTCCTAGTTGGTTTGGCTTTGTGGAGTTAATAGGATTAAACAAACGAGAACGGTTACTTTGCCTCCGCAGGCAGAAGGCATGATTCCCTATAAGTACAGGGACTAGATGTGTGAAGTTAAGGGAGGCTTTTTTACGTTGTCACTTTTCAGAGCAAAGCTGTACTGCAAAGTTGAACAGAAAAGGAACATTGTGGCTAATTTTTGTTGTTGTTTTTTTTCATAAACCTGCTCTGAGTGGGATTATGGATGTAACCAGTAAGTAAACTGTCATTTTTAAATTCTCTCTCTTTTTGCAGTTAAGAATAGGTAACTGAATTGCAGGAAAATTTAATTGAGCAGACATTCAAATACATTCATAATGGCATTTAACTGATAGCACTATTTTCAAGTTATGTCCAATGCAGGATCATTTTCAGATTAAAGATAGGCAAAATGATTCAGATTCAAATAAAAATTAACTATAATTTTTGCTCAAAGCTTAAACTAAGCTATTTTGTTGTTTTTTTTAAATCCTCCCATCCCTTCATTCCCTAGTTTTAGCCAAAACAGGGTAGCAAAAATAGCTGAAAGCCCATTTTCAATGTATTTTCAAATGAGCCCTAACCAAAGAGAACCAGTGAGAGCTTGAAATCATAAATGACTAGGATAAAAGGGTTCCAATAATTACCTTAGGCATTCAGATATTACCCTGTTGGACACAGTATAAGAATCTAAATAGAATATATAGAAAGTACTTGAGGTTGGCCTCACTCTAGTTCTGACTATGGCTGGTAGATGACAGCTGTGTGCAGCTAATCAAAACAGTAGTAGCTTTTGCAATAGCCTCTACACAGGTAAGTTAGAACGGAAGCACCTACAACTTACAGTGGTTAACAGAAAACTATGACAGTATCCTGCCATTTTAAGGGCTAGACTGAAAGATTGAACCTTCCTTTGGTTGCAATGCTAAAGGAAAAAGACATTTCATTATGACAGATACAGCGATTTCCTACAATATCTTGGATAAACCTTATTGAATTAAGCTTAAGTATCATGGGAATTTCTCCCTTAAGAATTCATTGTATTAAAAATGGAAATATCTGTGGGATTGTATGTAACTTCTTTAAGGGGGAGGTAGGACTAAAGAAAACCTTGAAGTGTTATGTACTTCAAAGGACTCAGTGAGCCAGACAAGATTGAATTTTTAGTTGAGTGGGTTTCCTAGGAAATATTTGGGAGGAGGGGAATTCAAATTACCCACCTCTGGACACATCCTTTTGAAGCCACGCTAAGGAAAAAACCTATTGTCTATTGTTCGCTTGTTATGCGAGGGCAAAATCAGAGGCCCAAACTGGATAAGAGTGACTCTCCAATCCATGGGTTATGAACTTGTAACCACAGAAAAACCCCTTGGTGGGGTCTGAAGGTCTGTTCATTGGCTAGAGCCCTTGCTGGCATTAGGGTGATCATCCTTATTAGCATTCATGTAGGTTTTTACTGTTTTTAATGCTTTTTTTCCCTCTGTAATGCTTTTATTTTAAGAATAAATGTGCTTGCTTAGAAAGAGCTATATGGTAACTTTTAGCTGTGTCAATTGCACTGTTTATAGTCTTCAAAGAGAGAGCAAAGCAGAGTAGGTCTGCTTAGGCAGTCTGACTTGCTGGGGAACTCATAGTGTATGCAGGGAGCAGTGCAGCCTAGGAATACCCTGCACTTGGGTGGGGAAGAGAGAGAGAGCAAGAGAGACACATGCCTCTGTCCAAGAGAGGTGACCTCCGGGGAGTCAGAAGCCAGTGAATGGCTGCTGGACCACAGAGGGTAAATACAGGTGCAGTTGCCCTGAACTGTGATACTCAGTAGCTATTGTCCAAATTAAAGCATATAGGGCAGGGTTCATTGTAGAAAGTGACAGCATAGCCATTATCAAACCATGCTGGCTTAGCCCTTCATGTACTCTTATTCTTCATTACACTCTATCGCCACTTTTCCTTACAAAAACTTATCTAAAATTTTAAATGCTGCACCATTGGGAAATCTGATATTGGCTGCCAGTGAGGTCAGTTCACATTCCTGAGAGTAGTGCCTTCTAATCTACTTTCCCTGTTTCTGGAGTGGAAGGATGCTAGGCTGCTTGGAAAGGGCATTAAGCCTGCCCTCCTGCTGGAATGGATACCCTTCACGCTATCATAGCATCACTTCTGGGGAGTAGAGTCAAAAATCAATGTACGAAAGCTGCTTCAAAATAGGTCCTGGTCATGATCAAGTTTGACATGACTGCAGCCACTGATCTATACCTGAAGAAGAAAGGCAAGAATTATACGCAAAATACTCTTGCAGCATAAAAGAAAATGACCATAATGTGAGTGATATATGCTGGAAAGAATGCAGCTGGTAACATAAAGCTGGAGTTAAGTTTGTTGGTCATTGCGGCCTTGAGATAATGGACTCCTGTCTAGATTCTCAAAAGTATTTAGGCTTCTAATTCCCACTGAAATCAATGGGATTTTGGTGATCTGGGGCCCCATATTATGGTGCTAAACCACAGTTTGCAGTGGGGTAGGTTGAAGGGAGGCTCTGCACTGGTGGCAACTGCTAAAGGATGTCTACCTAAGGCAGGTAGAATCTCCAGGAACGCAAGGGACTGCCTGCAGCATTACCTATTGCTTTCTCTTTTGAAAGGTGTAGTATGGGCCAGCTATGGTCTATTGGATGTTTTGGAAGGGACAGAGCATTGTCCTTGTACCCATCCTTAGTTTCCATGACCTTTTGGCATGGTGCTAGACACCGTGCACTAAGGGAGTATAAGAATTGGGATTGTGGCCAGGCTGTGCCTCAGGAACTTAAATTGAGAGGCCTCCTTTAACCTTCTGCTGCTTGTGTGAGCTGACACAATGCTGGCCACAATCTGGATCTGTACACGTAACTCTCCATTACTCTAGAGAGCACTTATACATTTGCATTAGAATGAGAGCATTTGTCTACAAACAGCTCTGTAGAGAGTTGTTCTTGTCTGTTGTCAGCTCAAATAATGTTGATTATTCTGATAAGGAAGCTCTCAAGGAGGTATATGAAATTTCACTGTGTGTCCAAGAAGACACTACTATGGTTGTAATTGTCAGTACTGTGTAGTAACAGTTATCTAAGATACCATGGGCCTTCCTTAGATTAGAAAATAGCATGCCAATAGATTGCTGTGACATTACCCACGGTACAATCTGGTCTGATAGTTGTATCCCCTCAATTCTCCAAGCTGGGGTGCCTTTTACACAGTTTTGCTGTGATAGCAACTACTCATGGTCTGCCCCAATACAGCTTCCAGCATGTAAATCACTCCCAGCTATACTGTATGAGTTCTATATCCTGCTAGCCAGCCAGACACCCATGAATTACATTAGAGCAACACCAGCAAATTCCCAATCCCAGGCTTTCTCCCAGAAATGTGCTTCTTTTACTGCCCAGTATCCTCCTGGACAAGACAAGCTCATATAAAGTCCATTATTTCATTAATCAAAAATAATATACATAAATCTTGTTATCCCAAATGGAAGTTCCTAAAGACTTCAATCCAAATACACAGCGGTTTAGATAAAACAAGTTTATTAACTGCAGAAAGATGGATTTCAAGTGACTACAAGTAATGAGGCATAAAAGTCATAATTGGTTACAAGTAAAAAAAATGCAAACTAATATCTAACTTAACAAACTAAAAGAATTGAAAGCAAAGTTTTCTTTCACCACATGCTTTAGCAATCTTACTGACTGGTATCCTTTCAGATGGGACTCCTCCTCCCAGTTCAGTGTTGATTTCCTTGTCTTTCAGGTGTTGATGCCATGAGCAGAGATGAAGGGAGAAATTATTTGAGGCCTCTATTCCTCATTTTTATCCTTTTCTTTGAGAATCATCTCCAGATGAGGTTCAGGAGACAAGAAGTCTGGAGAGATGGGAACTTCCAGCTGCTTCTTTGCTAAGATTTAAACTTCTCACTCACACCCTTTCTCCTGCCAAAGAATGGCAGTTTAACATGGTGTTGGGCTGTTTGATTTCATTGACACCTGGTGAAGGTGTCAGTTATCCTTTTGTTTTCAAGGAACTGGTTTGTGCCTCCTTTTCTAAACTTGGAGTATGTCTCAGTAATGTTTGACAATAGACTCTTATAATTTTATATACAATGTTGCCACACATATTTTACCAGAACAATAACGATCAGCACATTATGAATTTTCAAATGATGTCTCAGAAGACTTACCTTTTTACAAAATCCAGTTTTATAAAAAGTGTGAACATGGGAATACAGACGGTCACAATTGCTAACACTGATTCTTTAATGGCTATTACCGTGTGTCATAATGAGAACTGTTGAACTTGGATACAAAGTATATGTTGATAGGCTGTGTCTGCCAGGGCTCCAAGAACAGACTAGTAATACAGCTAGAATGAATCAAATGTTTCAGTGCAGTCTAATATTCTAATATGCATCATGCATCAATGTCACAACAAATCTATTCAGCTTTTCAGAAAGGAGACCATATTAATTTCTATTAATACCTAGCATAACAGACACTTGTTTCACAAGAGCTTTAGACCTTACACCTACAATTAGTTAAAATTTACATGCTTTATCACCTTGTCTCATTTACTGAGGTCTGGGTCTCCTCATTATTTGTGAATATTGTAAGCTTACAATATTTTATATTAGAAGGTACAGTTCTAAAGTAACTAGTCTTGGTAAATTTTGCCACTGCACAAGATTATTTTATATTAAGTTTTCACATTAACAAAATGAGATGAGAGTCAACTAGTCCTGTTCTAATTTATATCAGTTACTTGACACTACTCAGGCAGCACACTTTAAAATTCCCTTATACAACTAGAATGGTGTAACATGGCATTAGTGTAAATGAAAACAGAAATAGTTGGTGTTTTCATCTACACACATATAAAACTGGTCAAATGTTGCCACCGGACAATGCTTAGAAAAGCAATTTTTTCAACACCTTCAAAGATTTCTTTTTGGGACAGCTAATTTTAATGGAGCCAGGATGAGGTGTTCTTCTCCATTTAATCCTACAGTAAGTAGCGCACAGAAGCTGGTTGGCAAGATGGTGACCACAGAGTAATTAAGTTCAGCATTGTGGCAGGGGAATCATAAAACAAACAGAAACAGCAACGTGTCAAACTTTAAAAGGGGATTTTTTTTTAAGAGGAGCCTATTCTCCCTAGTCTGTTATAAAATTAGTTATTCGGCTTGGACTAGCTGTTTTACAAGTTATAGTATGATGAATATTTTGCTATTTAAATGGTTGGCTATAAATTTTATTTAGTTGCCTAAAAGGAACATCTGGTAAAGACACATTTACTGACAGATAATGAGTTTAGTATCAAACCTTATCCCCTTAGTGGAAGTGATTGCATTTCAGCAATTAAATTAGGTTTCCCTGAAGCAAGTTAATAGAACTGATGTGCAGTATTTTTGCCAAGATTTATTCTTTTTGATAAATCTACTTGGTTCAGCTCTGTAGCACAGTTCCAGAAAACAGCCCCTAAACCAGGTCTAATAATTAAACAGAATTATGAGGTTCAGATAGTTTAGGAAATTACCAAAGGTGGAGGGGAGCAGTTTGTACCTATGTCCAGATAGATGTGGTGGTTGTGATATCCATGAGGTAAATTATGAAACCATGTAATAAACTGCATTTACTGAATACCTCCGCTAACTTACTCTACCTCTGCTCCCTAAGGCTTGAAAAGTATATTGTGAGGCATGCCCAGTGATTACGGCACTAACCAGGGACATAGAAATCCAGAATTTTCTTCCCTGCATTGCTACAGACTTCCTGTGTGACCGGGGTCAATTCACTTAGCCTTTCTGTGTCTCAGTTCCCTGTTTGTACAATGAGGCTAATAGTATTATACTATCTCATGGGAGTGTTGTGAGGATAAAGACACTAAAACTATTTTGCCCTGCTCAGTATGGTGATAGGTATTTACTTATATGGTCCTAAGATAGATAGAAACTGCAGGGGATGAGTATCTTCTGAGAGTTAATGAGTATTCTCAGCTTCTATATCTATTTCTTGAATAGCTGTATTCCTGGAAAGTTATAGATTGTATATACTGGGACTTATGATTCATCCCCTCCAATCAAATGACTTGTATGTGAATTAAGCTGTTCTTTACCAAAAGCCTCTGAAGAGAGCTGCTGTGTCTCAAAGTCAATTTAATCTTTGAGGTCCGAAAAGACTGTGTGAACATTTGGGCCAAAAAATGCACTTGCTGACATTGCCCTTTTCAGTGACTCTCTATGTGCCTATATCTTCTTCTGACCAATGACAGTAAACGTATCATAGCTGAGACGGTCTCTGTCGCGTGATGGGTGCCATCACCAAGGAAGTACTGACCTAAGAGACCTCATTCTGTTTTCATTTTGATCCTAACTGCAAACAGTCTCCAAGTATAAAAAAGCATATTGAATTCACTTGACTAAGTTAACCTTAAAAGGAATATTAGAAGAGTTTAGGAGTGAAATAGTGCATGTAAAGGTGAATAGTTCAAAGAACAATCCTTACTAGAGAAACAGCTTCTCAGTACCCAGCAGAGAACAAAGCACATAAATTACATATATGCCAAACTACTTGAAAATAATCTGGATCCTCAGTGAAGCAAAGTATTGTATCCAATGGTTCACTGCTAGGGCAGATCCATCTGCTTTTCATTTCACTTTATCCACCATAAGAAAATCAACAGAGCCGCATTTTTGCACCCCAATCTACGATCCTTAAAAACAGAAATACCAAAACACCTTCTATCTAGAATGGAAGTCTGAAAGCTTAATTTCATGATAGGAAAAGGAATTATGTGTGGTGCCTAATTACCTAATTTGAACACTATATTTTAGTGCGTGTAAAGTGGGGGGAAAGAATATCAAATTTAGATCCAAGGAGCTGAACCTTTGAAATCAATCCTGTTGGGGTTGGATTGCAGTCAGATCCAAATCTAGGCATGTTTTGTAGATTCAAACTTGGCTCATGCTGATAGAAATCTAACAAAATCACCAGAAATTGTGGGGCTTCCACTGTTTACAGCTATGATATCACGCAAAGAGCAAATATGTGAATGGGAAGCCTTCAAGGAAATCTAGAGAAGGATTCAATAGATGAGTCTTTCCTCTGAATCAATATTGTATCAAGGTCTCAGAATGGTGTTAAGGAATCTCTGTGCTGTCTTTTAATGAGACATAAAACCAAATTTTCCTCATTACTTACAGTAATGAAAGAGCCAGTGGGACTGTTTATTGTATAATAGCTTTCTTGGCATGAGTCTGGGATGTCTACATTCAAAAGTGCTCAGCAATGGAATAGGAATTTTACCAGTGACTTCAACAGCGGTAGTTGGGCTAACACTGAACTCCTTTAAATACCTAGGCTAGTGGTTTCAGAGACATTTAAAATGTTTGTTTGTACTGTTTGGGGATCCCTTCCCCTGTAACATCAGCCTCCACTAGTTACCATGGGTTGGTATGATGAGGTGTGCTTCCCACACTTGCTCTGAAGGGGTTAATGTAGGCCAGATTGGCCTATTAATCTTTTAGGCTGCAAGCTGGGGGATATTTTGGATGAGAGGCAAGCCCCAACTAAGGGAGGTTCACTTTTGCAGGAACAGGCAGGACTTCTATAAAGCCAGGGAGCTGGTTATAGGGAGAAAGACTACAGTCCCTCTCCATGGGATAGGGGGAAGAAAGAGAAACTTAGAGCCAAGAGGAAGGGGTTGTCTAACAAGCCTAGGGGAAAGCCTGGCTGGAAGGATGGATAATGTGAGCCTGGGATGGGTAAGATAGGAAGTAGTACAGTGGAGTATCAGGAAGGTTTGTGGTTGCCCAGATCTTCACTGCTGGATATAGGGCCTTGGACTGGAACCCAGAGTATAGGGCAAGTCTGGTTCCCCTACAAGCCACTGGCACAATCTGGGAAGTGAACTTGGATGCTGTCTGGGACCATGCATTCTAGCCACTGAAGGAGTGGCCCAGCCAGGGCAGTGGGTTTGAGGACTTTCTGGGACAGTGAGGAAGGAGTTATTACCATGGATAGGGAGGCTAAGCCGCAAAGGCAAGGTGCTGCAGCTCCTGAAGAGCAAGAAAGGGGCTGCAGACAAAGAGAGAAAGACAAGGGGCAGAGGAACTGCAAGAAGAAGGCATCAGGCTGAAAGAGCTAACCCCAGATTAGCCAGTAGGAGATATGCTCTGGCAGTGAGTAGAGCTCCCATGACAGTCTGATTTGCAAAGGTATTTAAGCACCTAAAGATGCCGATCAGTACCTGCAAAACTGACCATACAAAATCGAGATAGAACAATGTGTTTTATCCTGTGAGGTTTTAAAAACTATTAAAACGTACTGCTGTTACTCTGACTTTTTTAAATATAAGCATTAGTGTAGTATAGTCCAATGTCTTGGCACGCTCCTTAGTTATAGTAGAAACAAGTGCTGTGTTCCCCTATTAGAAATCTGGGCATCTCCACTTGCCAGCTCCATTAAACACCTGTTTCTAGTAATCATAGGTTATAAGATATTGGACTTTATAACCCTCACTTTCCACAGCTAACTATTGCCAATCATGATCCTTGGACAACTGTAATTTTTTGAGGGTTGAGTATTCTGCATTTGGGGGAAATATTTATCTGAGAGCAGGATTTTTACAAGACTGACAGCTAGCTGAGCTGCTGCTATATTAGTAATGTTGCAGGTAATCTCTGTAGAGAGATTAGTGAGCCCAATGCAGATGAGGTGGTCAAAACTTCACCATACATGCTATTTATCTCCTGGCTATCGCCACTATAGAGGTGATGCCAAGTAACTAATTTTACGCTTCCTTATGATTCATTGGGAGTTGCACCCATTTATGCAACAGCTAAATCTGAGGCTGATAAAGCACCTTGGGATACTTCTCACTGAAAAGTATTCTGTACACACATAAAACATTATTATTTATGAGCAGATTGAGTCAGACTGTCATGCCTGATACATTTCATCAATCTGAGATTAGACTCAGGCCTGAGATCAGCAACAGCTCAATAATACACACTGACAAAGAAATATTTTACCGGGCTAAAAAGAAATCCGAGCAAAATAATAAACAAATCATCACAAACAAGCCTCCCCAAGCATGGCATTTCTGTGACTTGGCATTTGGAATGGCAGATGGGGTGGTGCAGAGATTTTCCCACTGGGACAAGAACCTGTGTTCCTTCTCCAGTCTGCTGCAGACATGTTTAATTTAGAGCACATAAAGATGAGGTAATTTTGCTGTGTGGTAGAACTGTAGAATGGTTATCAATATTTTATTAATCCTATGAATTTCAGCTGCATAGAAATGTTAGTAATACTGAAGCCCATTGCAAACTACTGTAGCATGTTCTGTCCTTGGGAGAACCCTTGTTATTCAGTGAGCTCTCATCTGCCATGTGTGTCAACAGGCATGGAGAACAGATTCCTGTTTGCCACATTCAGCACTTTGTAGGCCAGCCTCATTTCCCCAGTCTGTATTCAAAGCTTACCCCATCCCTCCATTCAGATCTAGGAGGACACAGCCCTCCTCATGGCCACTACTTTATGTGCTTGATAATATTTCATTTTCTGAGCCAAAACAGTTATCCTTTTCCAGTCTTACATTTTCTCTCCATTGGCTTTAATTAAGCTTACCCTAAGAAGCTTGTGAGGCTGGATAACCTTGTTACATGAAAGGAAAAGCTTACACACTAGGGGTGGCTCTCAAGCTTGCCCATTCTTTATAAAGCCAGGATTTAATATCTTTAAGCTTTTCAGACTCATTTTATTTAAACAGTATTTATATAAACTGCTCAACAGATTAGAGGGGCAGCTCCATAGCCTTAATTTCAAGTGTCACTTTGCAGATGTTTTGATCAGTCTTCATGCTTAGATTTAGTGTATTCGTGCACCCAAATACAAATATATCTCAATGATAAATCCTCTGGAAAGCGGGGGTGGGGGAGGGAGAACCACAGGAAATAGCATCTGTTGAAAATCCAATGTAAATAAAAACAAAGGCCCACAGATAAACCAAATACAGTGAGAAAGTTTGAAAGCAAAATGAATGCTGAGTTTGGGCTTAAAACCCAATCATCCAGATCCTTAAAATTATGCATAAATGCGGGGCTTGGGATTTCTGACCTAGTGTTTTCATGGATTTGTCAGTAACAGATGATAAGGGGATTAGTTATTAATAGCACATTGGGCTTGGGACCTGATCCAAAGCCCACTGAAGTCAGCTGAGGATCTCTAAGTGTGTTACAGATATTAATGAAGTTGTCAGATTACCTCAAAATCAATTTTTACTGTGGTAAATTCTTGCAATGGCATTCTCCCCGAGCCAAAACAACAGGGCATGTTACAGAGGTCTTTTATTCAACTACCTATTAAAAGGATAGTTCCTCAGTGTATCACAACTATGAAAATTTTGTCATACTTGGTGTCTAAAGTTAAGCACCTAAATAATTGGCCTGATTTTTTTTTCCAGAGGCAGACACCTGCAGCTCCCATTAAAGTCCACCAGGATCTATTTGATACAGAGAACCTCTCAAAATCAGACCACTTACATAGGTGCCTACATTTGAAAATTTGACTTTACCAAATTGTACTGAAGCATCTAATTTTGTGTGGACTTGAATCTATATTATTTACCCAGCATCTCTACATAATGTACCATTTTCTTTATATTTGCTATGGGAGAGAATATGTTTGAAAATCACTTTTCCAATTCCTAGTGCATTGAGATTGTTGGTTTTATACCATAGTTAGGTTGTGCAATACTTGCAATATAATTTCCTATGACAAGGCAGAACTTAACCCTTAAGGTGCATTCTGCAAAGCCACTCACTGTTTTGGGTTTCTCTCTTAAGCATTGAATAGTCTAAACCAAGCAGGAGGAATACTGTGAATTCCACAAGTGTGCAGTTGAATTTGAAAATGGTTTCACTTTTGCCATGTTTGCAAACTGAAAATCAAAAAATATGTTTTCAGTTTTTGAAAATTGATTAAATGAAATCGCAATTTGAAACAAAAAGAAAATTCTTGTATTTTTTTCCAAAATACTTTGTGGAAAAATTGAATTGTTTTCACAAAACATTTTGATTAAATTGATTTGGGGTCCTTTTGCATGGAAAAATGTAGGGGTTTTAGAGGGACAAGTGAGCTATTGTGATGTTAGTCTCAAACAATGAGTCAGCCATTCACTGTGTGAATGGACTAAACTGGTTTGCAAAGCACTGGAGAGTGGGGATAGACACCAAGTTTGAAAATGACATACAAGTACGTTAATTTGTGGCTCCCATTTATCAACTGCTCTGAAAAGAGCATGTCACTGAAGGCCAACCTATTGCATACACATTCAAACTATGCATTTCTTTTATTGTGGCAATAATAATCATTTTGATCTAAGTATGTCTTTGGTAAATTTCATCTGGTGCATTGGCTGTATATTTTTTTCCTGTCATATAAATCCATTTAAGCTATTCAACCTTTTGGGAACGTCTTGCTCAGTACAGCCTCGATTCAGCATTCCATCCCTGTTCAGCAAAGCACTCAAGCCTGTGCTTAAGTACTTTGCTAAATAGGGATGGGATGAAGTATAAGCTTAAATGTTTAGCTGAATTGGAACACTGAGACAAAACACCTTTATCACCAAGGGCAATAAATATATCTGGAACTTTCCACCTTCAGTTATGTCTATATCTCATTTCCATCCTCTTTATTGCCTTCAGACATGTCTCTTTGGCCTGAATTTTTTCCCTCTCTTTTCTGATCATATTTAGCTTTCTACCATTTTATCTTGCTGATCAGCTTTTTTTCCAATATTATAAGATGTTCCTTTTTAGGTAGGTTTTTTTTTTTTTAAATTCAGGTCATCTTATAGAAGTTTAAAACTAAGTTGGACCATATCTTAGCCATGGCATGCATACCATATAACACATGGGCTACCTGAACACTATAGCAGACTTTAGATGCTCGTGTATTCTGAAGGCATGTTCTAGGTGAATTGTTTTCTCTGTATTGCTTTGGGGTGCTTCACAAAAGCATAATGGGGGTGCCACAAAATTGCAGTAGGTTCTTTCTGCTTCAAGGCTTGTGGCAGCTGCAGGATGTGTGGGGCACAAAATGTGGTTAGTGACTAATTAGGTTTGAAATGTCTGACTCATCCAGCCATTCGTGATAAGATTCTTCTTTTGTCCTGGCCACAAGTCCTTCCTGTACTAGTTGCAAGTAAGCTGATCACTGGAGGGCAGCCATCTGGTGTGGTATCAGTGATCAACCATTCCAGGGAACTACCATAGACATAATTCTATTTAATCAACCAAACATAGTCCCTAGCCCCATCCTTCATTACACTTGTGTTGGATCAACTGTGGACCCTAAGGCCATACGGTTCTGTTCTTTAGAATGTTCCTTATAGCAGCCTTTTGGGATTAACTTTGCCATAGTTACAGATCTAGCTGCACATCTGTCCCATATCTGGGTTTTCTGAGTGCACCCATTAAGGTGTTAGGCCTTATGCTCTCACCCACTCTTGGACTGGGTCCTAGACTACAGTACCCTGGGTACCAACTATGCTTACTCAGCAGGTCCAGCTGCATTTGGCACCTGCAGTTCTTCCCTAAAGGAGTCTGATTCGTGGTGTAGAGAGAGACTAGACAGCCTTGTCTAGGGGCCCCTGTTTAATCTTAATAGTAGGAACAACGCATAACATGAGAGAGGATTTTAAAACCATAAACAGTCCTAACCAGTAGTTTTATTATCTAAAGCCCAACAAATCTTGAACAGCTTTCCAATAACATCATCCTTGCAGATGGGAAGAGAGTCATTTTTTTTTTAATCCATCTAGCGTTCCTTTGTCCTCTCAATTCCCAGCTTTTTGCCCCTGCTTGGCAAAACAAGTTCTATAACTTGGTAGAGTCAGGAGGTATAATCCTCACCACTACTAGCTTGAGCATTGCCACTTAGCAACTCTGGATTGTTTACCCGGGGGAGGGGGAGTGGCTTATATTGAGCCATTATTTTGCTTCCTGCCTGTTTTTACAACAACCTCCTATTAAACTAAACCAATATATGAATACAGGAAAGATCCCAATAACCAAGTCACATTAAGTATTCATGAATTATTACAGTATAGCCCCTTGTCTGTCACAAACTCAACTGGTTGGTGTCAGTGGTAGCACAGACCTAGTGAGAGAGAGAGAGATATGATCATATGCAAGGCAGAGAGCATAGTGCCCTGTTTGTCAGTAATGCCAAGTGAAATAATCCACTTTGCTTCTGGCATAACAGATGCATCTACAGAGATATGGAACTGTAGTTAGCTTTCAGAGTATGCATGCGTCTCAATATCCCATGTACTCTGAGATCATACATCTTAGTCACCCCCGGAGCATCAGCCTGATGGAGGGGGAAAAGAATAAATGCAAACAAACCCCATGTGGACTCAGTTGCCTGAGGGCATCCAGAATTATGATGAAGGTGCCTTGTACAGTCTTTATAAGAAAGCTAGGGTGTAAAACAAGCCTTCGTTAAGCAACTGCTTAACTGATTACCCAGATCACCTTTCTTAGGGTCCTTTTAATTTTGATTGCTTAACTAAATAAAATGGACTCAAAGGATGGAATTAGTTTTATAGAGTTTATTAAATATCCTTCACAATAGCAACTAATGTAGGATATAAGAAGACAAAAAATATACTTAGTCCATACATTATAAAGTTGGTCAATATAACCATTTAGATTTTTCAGAATCAAATTACACAAACACAATAGAAAATAACACTTATACTCAACTATCTAGGGAAGTTGACTTTGTTTAGATTTTTGACAGAGTCCCGCAGAATGACCTTGCTTGTGTCAATTTGTTATCAACTTCAGTGTTGCTAACACAACAGATGAAAAACAATCCCAAGCTAGATCAATTATTGACATGCCTATTAACCAGTGTCTCCATCCCAACAGGTCTAGAGTAGCCAACCTATTTTCCAATGAATATTAGACCTAGGAGCTGACTAACAATCCCAACTACCTAAAATAAAATTCCGCATTTATGACAGACTGTATAGACTAGGTGCGGTATAATAAGTTTGCACACTTGATCTCATTTTATGTCTGTATACCCCAAGAACTTGAAAGGCTATATAAAACCAATAAATATGGTAGACACCTGTACATTTCTAAAGTCTGAAGTAACAAGAGTAACTTCTTCAGTTTGAAAGCTACTTTACAACAATCTTGACTGGAACTTGTTCCAAACAGACACACAGTAACTTTTACAATCTTTAAAAGCAGCAAAGAGTCCTGTGGCACCTTATAGACTAACCGAAGTTTTGGAACATGAGCTTTCGTGGGTGAACACCCACTTCATCGGATGCAATCTTTAAAACACGAACACAAGCATGTACACTTCCTTACTAATTAGGTACTCCACTTCAGGAAGTGTTCAGTTGACTTAGTTGGGTCATCACCCAAGAGAGTCTGTATTAGTTATCATCAGATCTTTGTTCAGCCATCAGTTTTCAGCTCAGTTATCATTCACAGCAGGAGTGAGCACTACAAACTCAGTTGGGGCACAGGACAGAAACAGCTATAGTGTTTTCCTACATAGGCATAGTATGACTTCTATGTTTGGCGGTGGGGGGAGGAGCAGCTTCAGTCAGACCAAGGGGGCTGTGCATGGTTTGAGGGAATTCTGTGCCTGACCGAAGTTTGTGGTTTGGGGATGGGCAAGGCCCCCAGCATGCCCCTCCTATACTTTGCCCATGATTTCCTAGTGTGCTAGCAGGCAACCCAAATTGCTGGAAAATTGAAAGAGAGTTAAAGGTTCCTATCTAAGGTAGGTACTTGATGTCACCAGGAGGAATCCCAGGTGGCCAGCCCAGAACCTCAGCCTTTTCTCTTCCAGCAACTTACCTCAGCAAATGACTTTCCATGGGGCCCTATATAGTGCATCTCTTGGCCAATTTTACCATTTCTCCTTCAACACTCTGCTAACTGTTGAAACGTCCAGTTTAAAGTTCATATAATTTGTATGAAGTCCCTCCATATTCTTTGATGCTCTTTAAACTTGTTTTAATAGTTCATTATACAATGTAAAGTCACTTCAAGAACTATTGTTCTCACCAGGCTGGAACAGCTGGATAAATCTTTCATTTCTGTTTTGCTTCACAACAATAGAAGGACCTTAATATGTGTGTCTGGGCTGAGTCTGTGCATCATTAATCAAACAGTTATGCTTCTGATTAATTCCACTCTGCGGTCAAGTTTCCTTATAAATACACTATTGGGTTTCAGTTCCTTTAATTTACTACCTCTTTCAACGCAGATGCATTTCACTAACTTGATAGCATAAGCATACTTGATTGCCAACAATAGCCTGCTGCTTCAATTTATCACTTAAACTAAAAGAAATCAATATGAATGCAAACCCTTTCTTTCCTAACAGGATTGCTCATGAGGTGAACCCTGTCGTTAAAGCTTACAATATTTTGCCCAAAGCTGTATCCCTTATAGCTGACTTCCCTTTGCACATTTTAATGATAATATTAGATTCTGTCAAGTTCTTCATTTTACTACTGTATCTGGCACATCACATAATAGCAACGTTTGATATTAATGTAATATGATTTTTAATTAATTCATAGACAGGAAAAAAGGAGATGTCTCTGAACTACACTGGGGTATACTCTTGCCAAAGGCTGCAGCAACTCTATTTCCTCAAACTGTTGAAGAAATCTAGTTATTAGACCTGAGTTGTTTTTATTCTTTCAGCCCTCTGTTCTATCTGTACTAAAGAGCTGTGATGCCTGGGCAATTCTTAAATAGTAATACTTTTTTCAGTTGAAGTAACTAAGGCCCTCAAACTATGAATTAACAGAAGCCCAATCCAGTCATTGACAATGAAAATCACTAGCCACAGATGGTGGCAGATCCATCTCGGGGCACTACAGAAGAAGCTGTTTTGAGAACAAGAGGTGCTTGTGTGATCAAAAAGCTATTAAAGTTCAGAAAACGGTAGTTGCTGACTGATGTCCAATAACCTAACCTCCAGCCTAGATATCTGTTTGTGTGCCTTTCATAAACTGGCCAAGTTTGTGGTTGTATTGGCTATTGTGTGATTTGCATTTGTTGAGGTTTTTAATTATTAAAAGTGGAGAGAGATCAGTAGCCACTAGAGCGGGTGATACTGACCAGTGAGTTCCTTTTCTGATGTCCAGCTTTTCTTCATGTTTTGTCTTCTGCCTTCACTTTTGGTCCACACTTTCATTGTTCGAGTGAAGCATGGTGGTTGTGAGAGGTCACAACATAATTTTTGTAATCATGATCCATGTCATATGACTGGCCGGGAAACAGATCATTATCTCACTAGGACTCATCAGAGTCACTGATTTATTGCAGTCTGCACCCTTCCCATGCTTTTTTCTGAATCCTTAGGTGAGTAGCTTTCTCCTGCCTTGGTTTCATTCCTTCCTTAGCAAGGAAGGCACTTTTGCACATTTGCAAACAGTCACCTAGTTCAATTCAGGTTGTCTTACTTAAACTCTGTTTTTATTTGAAAAAAATTAGGGAGAGAATTGATCGGAAGGTTTAAAAACAAGGAATCATGCATGCGTGCCCTTCCGATTAATATTGCTAAAAATATCACAAAGTTGTTTAGAAAGGTATGTTACCAGCATGGAGTGTTACCACAGAATTCCTTTGTCTGACCCATGGCTGAAAATGCCATCTGCCTTGTCAGGGTGCCATTGAGGAAGAATCCTCAAATAAGAGGAAGAACCTCCCTTAAGCCAGGGTGTTAATGTCCAGGGAGTGACTTGCTGTCTCATTGGGAAGCCCTGGTCATGTGTTAAAGGTCTCCAGCTCCCCTCTTGCCCTATCTATAAGGAATTCACTTGCCTAACATTTTATCATCTTTCTCTCCCTTCTTCCCCAACAGAATCCTCCAGGCACAATATTCCCTTTGATTTCTTCATTGCTTGCTTGCTCCCTCAGCAAGGAGGCGTTTCTCCACTTTCTGCCTGTCTGGCTTTAAGCAAATGTAACCTTTTGGAATGAGATTGTAGCTTTCATCCAGATATGTTATCCTTCTTAACTCCCACTCCTTAATAGCTGATTACTGTTACTGGGAACTATTAAATGCTGGCTGGCCACATTCCAGCGGTGAGCAAAGTCACACTCTAATACCTCACAGGCAGTGGGTGAAGGAGAGCAAAATATGATGGGAAGCTCATCAGTTTTAGTGAGCTCTCATCACTGGTCTCATTGTCAAGTGATGATAGGTCTTGTTGTAGTGAGACACAGAAAGAGGAGGAGAATGGGGACAAAAGAGTTGTACAGGAAAGGGAGTTCATGTCCCCAAGCAGTAGCCCTGTACCTGAGAAGCAGAAGTGTCTGTATGGTACATCTCTACAGTGGTCCTGATTTCCCCATACCTAGAACTGCTGCACTGTTATGCTTCTTTGGATGGAGAATGTGTTGCTGTTAAAAAGAAAAATGGGGGAACCACATCTTTTCTCTTCCATGGAAAAGTCTGAAATACCTGGTGCAGGTTTCTACATTTCAGAAGATTTAAAGACTATTACAAAGGGATTTTTGTGCAGAATCGATAATGTACAATTTATCTCTTCCTGTTCTGCTGGAGGGAAGGGGGAAACTAAAGAAGATAGATCATATTTTAGAAAAGAAGATGACTCCCAGCAGGGATAACACTTATTCCCTTATCAGATGTGGCTGCTGTTCCAGCTGTTGCCAGGAAGGCTGGGAGAGCCCAAGAAACTTCTCAGCCATGCTCTTCCTCTTCCAACTTCAAAATGGCAAGGAGAGGACTCTCGGGAATCAGGAAGGTAGAGTGTCCTCCTTGTCACCAGGGTGAGGGATTGTTGAGAGGATGTCCTCTTCTGCTTTTAGTAGAGATGAAGAAGTTATGCTCTTGAACACTCCCTTTCACTTTCACCCAGCTCCCACGTGAAGCTGAATTCTCTGCAGTGGCATGGCTTGAGTATAGCTGTGCCAATTTACAGCACAGAATTTGGCCCAGCATCATCTGGGATCCCAGCCTCATCTCTAAAAGCACTCTGTTTCTTGTGTCAGTTGTGCTGCTTTGAGCTGTTTGGACTTTCCACTAACTTTCACAGCTCACTGAAGAGCTTTCAGAAAACAGATGCTCTTTAAAAATGTGTATTTTTAAACGTATTTTATTTTTCCCAACTTTTTTTCCTCTGATATAAAACTGGCTGCAATTTGAGAGCATCAGCCAAAAAAAAAAAAAAAATCAGACCCTGAATAGATTATCTTCTGTAGTCGGTAAGCATGAAAATCTGAATTGTGTAACCACTGGTAACCTATTCCACTTTGCTAACAGGTACTTTTGCTACCTAGGCATCACAGGGGACTAGAAGAAGGGAGACTTTTTTGTTATCATAATCACCTTTGTCTGTATAGAACTAAGGGAAACTTCCATTTCTTCCCATCTTCTGAAAATCCCCAAGTTGCATTACGTATTTTTATTTTTTGTTGTTCTTGTTTGTTTTTGCAGCAGTTCTCCTAGTACTGGTTGATCTATGTCTCAAGACTTGGTTCCAGAGCTGGTTTTAGAGGCATTCAGAGAAAGTGACTGTTCTCATCACTGTAGATAATTATTGAGCATTTGCTACCTTATTTGCCAGGAGAGAAGATATTATCACTTTATCACTATACTGTACTTTGGAAAACAATTGCTATGATATTTGTAGTTAGTTTCATCTTTAAAAGTGCTGTGGTGTTTTTTTCCCAGTTGAGGCTGTACATCAACTCCTCTACCAGAACATATATAAATATTTCAGTATGTGACAAACTGAAACTT